>NC_051047.1:26146881-26810662 GCF_904848185.1 Acanthopagrus latus | reverse complement strand
GCCTTTGTGCCTCAAACCTCTGACAGTGTCAAGGATATCGCCTTTTGTTGTGTACGTGTTCAGATAGAACTGGACAGTTGGATCTCTGCTGTACTGAACCACTGAGACGCGGTCTTTCTTGTCATCCACACTGAGTTTCTCTACTGCCTTTTGGACAAAGTCTCGCATAGCTGGGAAGCCGCGTCTAGTACCATCAGATCCATCCAACAAGAACACAACATCCTTTCCTGGTGGCTTTCTCTCCGCTAGGGAACATCAAATTTGAGACATATTTAGGTTCATGTGACCAACCTGTCCTGTATAAAAGTTAGATAATGAAAGCTAACCTCAACATTTACACATGACTCTATTCGTGTTAGTACACCTCTATGCTCAGAGCGGCGCTGCTGCCTTGCTTCAACTTAGTAAAATACACCTGAATACAGTTCAATGTGCGTGCTGCAGTGACATTGGTGTGTAAAAGTCAGTCACTTTCTTACCAGTTACTGTTGGTGTCATGGGCGTGCCCCTCACTCGCACTGTACTCAGTACAGTGGAGAGCTGTTCCTGGACACCGGGGAGGTCAGTGAACTCAGGCACCGAAAGAGCATAACTAGGCTCATGTGATATCTTCTGCAGCTCACTTCTGTCAGAGTTCCTTGTTCCAATGCCAATCACAAAGATGCCTTGCTGTTTGAGAGCAGAGGCTGGGGTATCTACATTGTCAAAAGACTTTCCGCCATTTAGCAGGATCAACATTTGTGGGACACCTTGCAGGCGCCTACTCCCGGAGGAGTTGGTAAAGACGTTGTCCCTAACGTATCGGAGGGCTGCCCCGGTATTGAGGGGACTGCCCCCTCTGTGGTTCAGTCCTCTGACCGAATCCACAACATCCTCTTTTGTGGTGTATGTGTTCAGATAGAAATTGACCTCTGGATCTCTGCTGTACTGCACCACAGAGACACGGTCGTTGTTTGGTCCCACATTAAGTTTCTCAACAACTCTCTCCACAAAATCACGCATGGCAGGGAAGCCATTCCGTGTGCCATCAGAACCATCCAGAAGGAAGACAACATCCTTTTTGCCGGTGTCAACTGAGAAAAGACAGCAGGATAAACAGTTTAAAACCTTTGCCTCTGCTTAAATGCAAACATAGAGCTAATCAAGCATCACACTAAATTTCTTTCCATCGCTGCGGGTGAAATAAGTCGGGCAGCCTTTCAAGCCGGCAAGGGGATGCGCTTGTTAACATACCAGTTTCGGTGGGCGTTTCTGGGGTGACATCAACAACCACAGCCTCCACAGAGGACTGAAGTTGCTCTTGGACACCGGCTAGGTCAGTGAAGTCAGGTACAGTTATAGCACTGCGGGAATCGTGGGATATCTTCTGCAGTTCTCTCAAATCAGAGCCCCTGGTTCCAACTGCAAACATCAGGACGCCCATCTGTTTCAGAGCAGAGGCTGGGGCATCAACACTGTCATAAGACCTTCCACCGCTTAACAATATTAGGACTTGCGGAACTCCTTCCAGGCGCCTGCTTCCGGCAGAAGCCGTGAAGACATTGTCCCTCAAGTACTGGAGAGCTTCTCCAGTCTTGAGGGGGCTTCCGCCTTTGTGCCTCAAACCTCTGACAGTGTCAAGGATATCGCCTTTTGTTGTGTACGTGTTCAGATAGAACTGGACAGTTGGATCTCTGCTGTACTGAACCACTGAGACGCGGTCTTTCTTGTCATCCACACTGAGTTTCTCTACTGCCTTTTGGACAAAGTCTCGCATAGCTGGGAAGCCGCGTCTAGTACCATCAGATCCATCCAACAAGAACACAACATCCTTTCCTGGTGGCTTTCTCTCCGCTAGGGAACATCAAATTTGAGACATATTTAGGTTCATGTGACCAACCTGTCCTGTATAAAAGTTAGATAATGAAAGCTAACCTCAACATTTACACATGACTCTATTCGTGTTAGTACACCTCTATGCTCAGAGCGGCGCTGCTGCCTTGCTTCAACTTAGTAAAATACACCTGAATACAGTTCAATGTGCGTGCTGCAGTGACATTGGTGTGTAAAAGTCAGTCACTTTCTTACCAGTTACTGTTGGTGTCATGGGCGTGCCCCTCACTCGCACTGTACTCAGTACAGTGGAGAGCTGTTCCTGGACACCGGGGAGGTCAGTGAACTCAGGCACCGAAAGAGCATAACTAGGCTCATGTGATATCTTCTGCAGCTCACTTCTGTCAGAGTTCCTTGTTCCAATGCCAATCACAAAGATGCCTTGCTGTTTGAGAGCAGAGGCTGGGGTATCTACATTGTCAAAAGACTTTCCGCCATTTAGCAGGATCAACATTTGTGGGACACCTTGCAGGCGCCTACTCCCGGAGGAGTTGGTAAAGACGTTGTCCCTAACGTATCGGAGGGCTGCCCCGGTATTGAGGGGACTGCCCCCTCTGTGGTTCAGTCCTCTGACCGAATCCACAACATCCTCTTTTGTGGTGTATGTGTTCAGATAGAAATTGACCTCTGGATCTCTGCTGTACTGCACCACAGAGACACGGTCGTTGTTTGGTCCCACATTAAGTTTCTCAACAACTCTCTCCACAAAATCACGCATGGCAGGGAAGCCATTCCGTGTGCCATCAGAACCATCCAGAAGGAAGACAACATCCTTTTTGCCGGTGTCAACTGAGAAAAGACAGCAGGATAAACAGTTTAAAACCTTTGCCTCTGCTTAAATGCAAACATAGAGCTAATCAAGCATCACACTAAATTTCTTTCCATCGCTGCGGGTGAAATAAGTCGGGCAGCCTTTCAAGCCGGCAAGGGGATGCGCTTGTTAACATACCAGTTTCGGTGGGCGTTTCTGGGGTGACATCAACAACCACAGCCTCCACAGAGGACTGAAGTTGCTCTTGGACACCGGCTAGGTCAGTGAAGTCAGGTACAGTTATAGCACTGCGGGAATCGTGGGATATCTTCTGCAGTTCTCTCAAATCAGAGCCCCTTGTTCCAACTGCAAACATCAGGACGCCCATCTGTTTCAGAGCAGAGGCTGGGGCATCAACACTGTCATAAGACCTTCCACCGCTTAACAATATTAGGACTTGCGGAACTCCTTCCAGGCGCCTGCTTCCGGCAGAAGCCGTGAAGACATTGTCCCTCAAGTACTGGAGAGCTTCTCCAGTCTTGAGGGGGCTTCCGCCTTTGTGCCTCAAACCTCTGACAGTGTCAAGGATATCGCCTTTTGTTGTGTACGTGTTCAGATAGAACTGGACAGTTGGATCTCTGCTGTACTGAACCACTGAGACGCGGTCTTTCTTGTCATCCACACTGAGTTTCTCTACTGCCTTTTGGACAAAGTCTCGCATAGCTGGGAAGCCGCGTCTAGTACCATCAGATCCATCCAACAAGAACACAACATCCTTTCCTGGTGGCTTTCTCTCCGCTAGGGAACATCAAATTTGAGACATATTTAGGTTCATGTGACCAACCTGTCCTGTATAAAAGTTAGATAATGAAAGCTAACCTCAACATTTACACATGACTCTATTCGTGTTAGTACACCTCTATGCTCAGAGCGGCGCTGCTGCCTTGCTTCAACTTAGTAAAATACACCTGAATACAGTTCAATGTGCGTGCTGCAGTGACATTGGTGTGTAAAAGTCAGTCACTTTCTTACCAGTTACTGTTGGTGTCATGGGCGTGCCCCTCACTCGCACTGTACTCAGTACAGTGGAGAGCTGTTCCTGGACACCGGGGAGGTCAGTGAACTCAGGCACCGAAAGAGCATAACTAGGCTCATGTGATATCTTCTGCAGCTCACTTCTGTCAGAGTTCCTTGTTCCAATGCCAATCACAAAGATGCCTTGCTGTTTGAGAGCAGAGGCTGGGGTATCTACATTGTCAAAAGACTTTCCGCCATTTAGCAGGATCAACATTTGTGGGACACCTTGCAGGCGCCTACTCCCGGAGGAGTTGGTAAAGACGTTGTCCCTAACGTATCGGAGGGCTGCCCCGGTATTGAGGGGACTGCCCCCTCTGTGGTTCAGTCCTCTGACCGAATCCACAACATCCTCTTTTGTGGTGTATGTGTTCAGATAGAAATTGACCTCTGGATCTCTGCTGTACTGCACCACAGAGACACGGTCGTTGTTTGGTCCCACATTAAGTTTCTCAACAACTCTCTCCACAAAATCACGCATGGCAGGGAAGCCATTCCGTGTGCCATCAGAACCATCCAGAAGGAAGACAACATCCTTTTTGCCGGTGTCAACTGAGAAAAGACAGCAGGATAAACAGTTTAAAACCTTTGCCTCTGCTTAAATGCAAACATAGAGCTAATCAAGCATCACACTAAATTTCTTTCCATCGCTGCGGGTGAAATAAGTCGGGCAGCCTTTCAAGCCGGCAAGGGGATGCGCTTGTTAACATACCAGTTTCGGTGGGCGTTTCTGGGGTGACATCAACAACCACAGCCTCCACAGAGGACTGAAGTTGCTCTTGGACACCGGCTAGGTCAGTGAAGTCAGGTACAGTTATAGCACTGCGGAAATCGTGGGATATCTTCTGCAGTTCTCTCAAATCAGAGCCCCTTGTTCCAACTGCAAACATCAGGACGCCCATCTGTTTCAGAGCAGAGGCTGGGGCATCAACACTGTCATAAGACCTTCCACCGCTTAACAATATTAGGACTTGCGGAACTCCTTCCAGGCGCCTGCTTCCGGCAGAAGCCGTGAAGACATTGTCCCTCAAGTACTGGAGAGCTTCTCCAGTCTTGAGGGGGCTTCCGCCTTTGTGCCTCAAACCTCTGACAGTGTCAAGGATATCGCCTTTTGTTGTGTACGTGTTCAGATAGAACTGGACAGTTGGATCTCTGCTGTACTGAACCACTGAGACGCGGTCTTTCTTGTCATCCACACTGAGTTTCTCTACTGCCTTTTGGACAAAGTCTCGCATAGCTGGGAAGCCGCGTCTAGTACCATCAGATCCATCCAACAAGAACACAACATCCTTTCCTGGTGGCTTTCTCTCCGCTAGGGAACATCAAATTTGAGACATATTTAGGTTCATGTGACCAACCTGTCCTGTATAAAAGTTAGATAATGAAAGCTAACCTCAACATTTACACATGACTCTATTCGTGTTAGTACACCTCTATGCTCAGAGCGGCGCTGCTGCCTTGCTTCAACTTAGTAAAATACACCTGAATACAGTTCAATGTGCGTGCTGCAGTGACATTGGTGTGTAAAAGTCAGTCACTTTCTTACCAGTTACTGTTGGTGTCATGGGCGTGCCCCTCACTCGCACTGTACTCAGTACAGTGGAGAGCTGTTCCTGGACACCGGGGAGGTCAGTGAACTCAGGCACCGAAAGAGCATAACTAGGCTCATGTGATATCTTCTGCAGCTCACTTCTGTCAGAGTTCCTTGTTCCAATGCCAATCACAAAGATGCCTTGCTGTTTGAGAGCAGAGGCTGGGGTATCTACATTGTCAAAAGACTTTCCGCCATTTAGCAGGATCAACATTTGTGGGACACCTTGCAGGCGCCTACTCCCGGAGGAGTTGGTAAAGACGTTGTCCCTAACGTATCGGAGGGCTGCCCCGGTATTGAGGGGACTGCCCCCTCTGTGGTTCAGTCCTCTGACCGAATCCACAACATCCTCTTTTGTGGTGTATGTGTTCAGATAGAAATTGACCTCTGGATCTCTGCTGTACTGCACCACAGAGACACGGTCGTTGTTTGGTCCCACATTAAGTTTCTCAACAACTCTCTCCACAAAATCACGCATGGCAGGGAAGCCATTCCGTGTGCCATCAGAACCATCCAGAAGGAAGACAACATCCTTTTTGCCGGTGTCAACTGAGAAAAGACAGCAGGATAAACAGTTTAAAACCTTTGCCTCTGCTTAAATGCAAACATAGAGCTAATCAAGCATCACACTAAATTTCTTTCCATCGCTGCGGGTGAAATAAGTCGGGCAGCCTTTCAAGCCGGCAAGGGGATGCGCTTGTTAACATACCAGTTTCGGTGGGCGTTTCTGGGGTGACATCAACAACCACAGCCTCCACAGAGGACTGAAGTTGCTCTTGGACACCGGCTAGGTCAGTGAAGTCAGGTACAGTTATAGCACTGCGGGAATCGTGGGATATCTTCTGCAGTTCTCTCAAATCAGAGCCCCTGGTTCCAACTGCAAACATCAGGACGCCCATCTGTTTCAGAGCAGAGGCTGGGGCATCAACACTGTCATAAGACCTTCCACCGCTTAACAATATTAGGACTTGCGGAACTCCTTCCAGGCGCCTGCTTCCGGCAGAAGCCGTGAAGACATTGTCCCTCAAGTACTGGAGAGCTTCTCCAGTCTTGAGGGGGCTTCCGCCTTTGTGCCTCAAACCTCT
This sequence comes from Acanthopagrus latus, assembly GCF_904848185.1. Classification (NCBI taxonomy): domain Eukaryota; kingdom Metazoa; phylum Chordata; class Actinopteri; order Spariformes; family Sparidae; genus Acanthopagrus; species Acanthopagrus latus. The sequence goes on along the minus strand of NC_051047.1, from coordinate 26,804,289 downwards.
GACAGTGTCAAGGATATCGCCTTTTGTTGTGTACGTGTTCAGATAGAACTGGACAGTTGGATCTCTGCTGTACTGAACCACTGAGACGCGGTCTTTCTTGTCATCCACACTGAGTTTCTCTACTGCCTTTTGGACAAAGTCTCGCATAGCTGGGAAGCCGCGTCTAGTACCATCAGATCCATCCAACAAGAACACAACATCCTTTCCTGGTGGCTTTCTCTCCGCTAGGGAACATCAAATTTGAGACATATTTAGGTTCATGTGACCAACCTGTCCTGTATAAAAGTTAGATAATGAAAGCTAACCTCAACATTTACACATGACTCTATTCGTGTTAGTACACCTCTATGCTCAGAGCGGCGCTGCTGCCTTGCTTCAACTTAGTAAAATACACCTGAATACAGTTCAATGTGCGTGCTGCAGTGACATTGGTGTGTAAAAGTCAGTCACTTTCTTACCAGTTACTGTTGGTGTCATGGGCGTGCCCCTCACTCGCACTGTACTCAGTACAGTGGAGAGCTGTTCCTGGACACCGGGGAGGTCAGTGAACTCAGGCACCGAAAGAGCATAACTAGGCTCATGTGATATCTTCTGCAGCTCACTTCTGTCAGAGTTCCTTGTTCCAATGCCAATCACAAAGATGCCTTGCTGTTTGAGAGCAGAGGCTGGGGTATCTACATTGTCAAAAGACTTTCCGCCATTTAGCAGGATCAACATTTGTGGGACACCTTGCAGGCGCCTACTCCCGGAGGAGTTGGTAAAGACGTTGTCCCTAACGTATCGGAGGGCTGCCCCGGTATTGAGGGGACTGCCCCCTCTGTGGTTCAGTCCTCTGACCGAATCCACAACATCCTCTTTTGTGGTGTATGTGTTCAGATAGAAATTGACCTCTGGATCTCTGCTGTACTGCACCACAGAGACACGGTCGTTGTTTGGTCCCACATTAAGTTTCTCAACAACTCTCTCCACAAAATCACGCATGGCAGGGAAGCCATTCCGTGTGCCATCAGAACCATCCAGAAGGAAGACAACATCCTTTTTGCCGGTGTCAACTGAGAAAAGACAGCAGGATAAACAGTTTAAAACCTTTGCCTCTGCTTAAATGCAAACATAGAGCTAATCAAGCATCACACTAAATTTCTTTCCATCGCTGCGGGTGAAATAAGTCGGGCAGCCTTTCAAGCCGGCAAGGGGATGCGCTTGTTAACATACCAGTTTCGGTGGGCGTTTCTGGGGTGACATCAACAACCACAGCCTCCACAGAGGACTGAAGTTGCTCTTGGACACCGGCTAGGTCAGTGAAGTCAGGTACAGTTATAGCACTGCGGGAATCGTGGGATATCTTCTGCAGTTCTCTCAAATCAGAGCCCCTGGTTCCAACTGCAAACATCAGGACGCCCATCTGTTTCAGAGCAGAGGCTGGGGCATCAACACTGTCATAAGACCTTCCACCGCTTAACAATATTAGGACTTGCGGAACTCCTTCCAGGCGCCTGCTTCCGGCAGAAGCCGTGAAGACATTGTCCCTCAAGTACTGGAGAGCTTCTCCAGTCTTGAGGGGGCTTCCGCCTTTGTGCCTCAAACCTCTGACAGTGTCAAGGATATCGCCTTTTGTTGTGTACGTGTTCAGATAGAACTGGACAGTTGGATCTCTGCTGTACTGAACCACTGAGACGCGGTCTTTCTTGTCATCCACACTGAGTTTCTCTACTGCCTTTTGGACAAAGTCTCGCATAGCTGGGAAGCCGCGTCTAGTACCATCAGATCCATCCAACAAGAACACAACATCCTTTCCTGGTGGCTTTCTCTCCGCTAGGGAACATCAAATTTGAGACATATTTAGGTTCATGTGACCAACCTGTCCTGTATAAAAGTTAGATAATGAAAGCTAACCTCAACATTTACACATGACTCTATTCGTGTTAGTACACCTCTATGCTCAGAGCGGCGCTGCTGCCTTGCTTCAACTTAGTAAAATACACCTGAATACAGTTCAATGTGCGTGCTGCAGTGACATTGGTGTGTAAAAGTCAGTCACTTTCTTACCAGTTACTGTTGGTGTCATGGGCGTGCCCCTCACTCGCACTGTACTCAGTACAGTGGAGAGCTGTTCCTGGACACCGGGGAGGTCAGTGAACTCAGGCACCGAAAGAGCATAACTAGGCTCATGTGATATCTTCTGCAGCTCACTTCTGTCAGAGTTCCTTGTTCCAATGCCAATCACAAAGATGCCTTGCTGTTTGAGAGCAGAGGCTGGGGTATCTACATTGTCAAAAGACTTTCCGCCATTTAGCAGGATCAACATTTGTGGGACACCTTGCAGGCGCCTACTCCCGGAGGAGTTGGTAAAGACGTTGTCCCTAACGTATCGGAGGGCTGCCCCGGTATTGAGGGGACTGCCCCCTCTGTGGTTCAGTCCTCTGACCGAATCCACAACATCCTCTTTTGTGGTGTATGTGTTCAGATAGAAATTGACCTCTGGATCTCTGCTGTACTGCACCACAGAGACACGGTCGTTGTTTGGTCCCACATTAAGTTTCTCAACAACTCTCTCCACAAAATCACGCATGGCAGGGAAGCCATTCCGTGTGCCATCAGAACCATCCAGAAGGAAGACAACATCCTTTTTGCCGGTGTCAACTGAGAAAAGACAGCAGGATAAACAGTTTAAAACCTTTGCCTCTGCTTAAATGCAAACATAGAGCTAATCAAGCATCACACTAAATTTCTTTCCATCGCTGCGGGTGAAATAAGTCGGGCAGCCTTTCAAGCCGGCAAGGGGATGCGCTTGTTAACATACCAGTTTCGGTGGGCGTTTCTGGGGTGACATCAACAACCACAGCCTCCACAGAGGACTGAAGTTGCTCTTGGACACCGGCTAGGTCAGTGAAGTCAGGTACAGTTATAGCACTGCGGGAATCGTGGGATATCTTCTGCAGTTCTCTCAAATCAGAGCCCCTTGTTCCAACTGCAAACATCAGGACGCCCATCTGTTTCAGAGCAGAGGCTGGGGCATCAACACTGTCATAAGACCTTCCACCGCTTAACAATATTAGGACTTGCGGAACTCCTTCCAGGCGCCTGCTTCCGGCAGAAGCCGTGAAGACATTGTCCCTCAAGTACTGGAGAGCTTCTCCAGTCTTGAGGGGGCTTCCGCCTTTGTGCCTCAAACCTCTGACAGTGTCAAGGATATCGCCTTTTGTTGTGTACGTGTTCAGATAGAACTGGACAGTTGGATCTCTGCTGTACTGAACCACTGAGACGCGGTCTTTCTTGTCATCCACACTGAGTTTCTCTACTGCCTTTTGGACAAAGTCTCGCATAGCTGGGAAGCCGCGTCTAGTACCATCAGATCCATCCAACAAGAACACAACATCCTTTCCTGGTGGCTTTCTCTCCGCTAGGGAACATCAAATTTGAGACATATTTAGGTTCATGTGACCAACCTGTCCTGTATAAAAGTTAGATAATGAAAGCTAACCTCAACATTTACACATGACTCTATTCGTGTTAGTACACCTCTATGCTCAGAGCGGCGCTGCTGCCTTGCTTCAACTTAGTAAAATACACCTGAATACAGTTCAATGTGCGTGCTGCAGTGACATTGGTGTGTAAAAGTCAGTCACTTTCTTACCAGTTACTGTTGGTGTCATGGGCGTGCCCCTCACTCGCACTGTACTCAGTACAGTGGAGAGCTGTTCCTGGACACCGGGGAGGTCAGTGAACTCAGGCACCGAAAGAGCATAACTAGGCTCATGTGATATCTTCTGCAGCTCACTTCTGTCAGAGTTCCTTGTTCCAATGCCAATCACAAAGATGCCTTGCTGTTTGAGAGCAGAGGCTGGGGTATCTACATTGTCAAAAGACTTTCCGCCATTTAGCAGGATCAACATTTGTGGGACACCTTGCAGGCGCCTACTCCCGGAGGAGTTGGTAAAGACGTTGTCCCTAACGTATCGGAGGGCTGCCCCGGTATTGAGGGGACTGCCCCCTCTGTGGTTCAGTCCTCTGACCGAATCCACAACATCCTCTTTTGTGGTGTATGTGTTCAGATAGAAATTGACCTCTGGATCTCTGCTGTACTGCACCACAGAGACACGGTCGTTGTTTGGTCCCACATTAAGTTTCTCAACAACTCTCTCCACAAAATCACGCATGGCAGGGAAGCCATTCCGTGTGCCATCAGAACCATCCAGAAGGAAGACAACATCCTTTTTGCCGGTGTCAACTGAGAAAAGACAGCAGGATAAACAGTTTAAAACCTTTGCCTCTGCTTAAATGCAAACATAGAGCTAATCAAGCATCACACTAAATTTCTTTCCATCGCTGCGGGTGAAATAAGTCGGGCAGCCTTTCAAGCCGGCAAGGGGATGCGCTTGTTAACATACCAGTTTCGGTGGGCGTTTCTGGGGTGACATCAACAACCACAGCCTCCACAGAGGACTGAAGTTGCTCTTGGACACCGGCTAGGTCAGTGAAGTCAGGTACAGTTATAGCACTGCGGGAATCGTGGGATATCTTCTGCAGTTCTCTCAAATCAGAGCCCCTGGTTCCAACTGCAAACATCAGGACGCCCATCTGTTTCAGAGCAGAGGCTGGGGCATCAACACTGTCATAAGACCTTCCACCGCTTAACAATATTAGGACTTGCGGAACTCCTTCCAGGCGCCTGCTTCCGGCAGAAGCCGTGAAGACATTGTCCCTCAAGTACTGGAGAGCTTCTCCAGTCTTGAGGGGGCTTCCGCCTTTGTGCCTCAAACCTCTGACAGTGTCAAGGATATCGCCTTTTGTTGTGTACGTGTTCAGATAGAACTGGACAGTTGGATCTCTGCTGTACTGAACCACTGAGACGCGGTCTTTCTTGTCATCCACACTGAGTTTCTCTACTGCCTTTTGGACAAAGTCTCGCATAGCTGGGAAGCCGCGTCTAGTACCATCAGATCCATCCAACAAGAACACAACATCCTTTCCTGGTGGCTTTCTCTCCGCTAGGGAACATCAAATTTGAGACATATTTAGGTTCATGTGACCAACCTGTCCTGTATAAAAGTTAGATAATGAAAGCTAACCTCAACATTTACACATGACTCTATTCGTGTTAGTACACCTCTATGCTCAGAGCGGCGCTGCTGCCTTGCTTCAACTTAGTAAAATACACCTGAATACAGTTCAATGTGCGTGCTGCAGTGACATTGGTGTGTAAAAGTCAGTCACTTTCTTACCAGTTACTGTTGGTGTCATGGGCGTGCCCCTCACTCGCACTGTACTCAGTACAGTGGAGAGCTGTTCCTGGACACCGGGGAGGTCAGTGAACTCAGGCACCGAAAGAGCATAACTAGGCTCATGTGATATCTTCTGCAGCTCACTTCTGTCAGAGTTCCTTGTTCCAATGCCAATCACAAAGATGCCTTGCTGTTTGAGAGCAGAGGCTGGGGTATCTACATTGTCAAAAGACTTTCCGCCATTTAGCAGGATCAACATTTGTGGGACACCTTGCAGGCGCCTACTCCCGGAGGAGTTGGTAAAGACGTTGTCCCTAACGTATCGGAGGGCTGCCCCGGTATTGAGGGGACTGCCCCCTCTGTGGTTCAGTCCTCTGACCGAATCCACAACATCCTCTTTTGTGGTGTATGTGTTCAGATAGAAATTGACCTCTGGATCTCTGCTGTACTGCACCACAGAGACACGGTCGTTGTTTGGTCCCACATTAAGTTTCTCAACAACTCTCTCCACAAAATCACGCATGGCAGGGAAGCCATTCCGTGTGCCATCAGAACCATCCAGAAGGAAGACAACATCCTTTTTGCCGGTGTCAACTGAGAAAAGACAGCAGGATAAACAGTTTAAAACCTTTGCCTCTGCTTAAATGCAAACATAGAGCTAATCAAGCATCACACTAAATTTCTTTCCATCGCTGCGGGTGAAATAAGTCGGGCAGCCTTTCAAGCCGGCAAGGGGATGCGCTTGTTAACATACCAGTTTCGGTGGGCGTTTCTGGGGTGACATCAACAACCACAGCCTCCACAGAGGACTGAAGTTGCTCTTGGACACCGGCTAGGTCAGTGAAGTCAGGTACAGTTATAGCACTGCGGGAATCGTGGGATATCTTCTGCAGTTCTCTCAAATCAGAGCCCCTGGTTCCAACTGCAAACATCAGGACGCCCATCTGTTTCAGAGCAGAGGCTGGGGCATCAACACTGTCATAAGACCTTCCACCGCTTAACAATATTAGGACTTGCGGAACTCCTTCCAGGCGCCTGCTTCCGGCAGAAGCCGTGAAGACATTGTCCCTCAAGTACTGGAGAGCTTCTCCAGTCTTGAGGGGGCTTCCGCCTTTGTGCCTCAAACCTCTGACAGTGTCAAGGATATCGCCTTTTGTTGTGTACGTGTTCAGATAGAACTGGACAGTTGGATCTCTGCTGTACTGAACCACTGAGACGCGGTCTTTCTTGTCATCCACACTGAGTTTCTCTACTGCCTTTTGGACAAAGTCTCGCATAGCTGGGAAGCCGCGTCTAGTACCATCAGATCCATCCAACAAGAACACAACATCCTTTCCTGGTGGCTTTCTCTCCGCTAGGGAACATCAAATTTGAGACATTTTCAGGTTTAAGTGTCACATTTGTTACATGATATATTTAGAGACTTAAACCTAGTCTTAACCTTTTGCGTCCAATTGGTTTACCTCAACTCATTTAAATACACCTTTTTTCACATTGTAATTTTACATCCTAATGAGACATGAGATCAGTCACCCCCTTCTAAGTATCTGTTTATCATGGTTTTGCATGTGGTATTCAAAAAAAGTACCCTCTCACTTTTCTGGATTTTACTGTACTATACTGGCAGTATAATTCTACCTGGACAGCTGACGCCTGTTACTGTCATTTTGACAGATTAAAATTTTTGTTACGATTGATGCAATGATTGCCAAAGTAAGGGTTAAGTTACTGAAAGACATGTTTTGTTTTTTTTTCCAAACTCTTGTTAAAAGTAAATTCTCAAATATAAGTTGAGACAAGGTAATTTATAGAAAAAAAATTCATTAACTTTTTTTAATTATCGTAACACAGAATAAATTTGATAATTTAAAAACTTAATGTTCCAATTGAAATATTCCCTACAACTCACACAAATATTCCTTGAGTCAAGGGAAAGTGTAATCCACTCCCTTTTCCTATTAGTGGTATCAATACTTTGCAATACAAAACATTAATTACTACTAGAAAAGGATGCACTTGCTTTGTTTAATTAAGTGTGGCAAAGGACATTGAAAAGAAATGCTTAATGTTTGGAAAATAATTTTACAATATTTGTCTGAATCCTAAGTTGGTGGTTCTGTCCCCTTCATCACCTACCATTATTCTACATATCAGAGCAAAAGTCTAAAAAACTAAATCATGAAACATACAGTATTTATGCAATTATTCTTACCAATCACTTCTGTTTCTGAAATTTCACTTTTCACTTTTTCTTCTGTGATTGCAGCAACAACTTGCTCTTGTATACTTGGAAGCTCAGCCACTTCAGCAACTGATAAAGTGTAACCTGGAGCATGTGATATCTTCTCCATTTCCTTGTGGTCAGAGTTTTTTGTGCCAATGGTTAATATTCTGACACCACTTTCTTTTAGAGAAGCAACAGGCAAGTCCACACTGTCACTTGATGCTCCATTACTTATAACAACAAGAATCTGTGGCACATTGGTAGTGTTTCTGCTTCCTGAGGCAGCTGTGAATACCTTTTCTTTTACATATTTTAGAGCTGCACCCATTTTGACAGGTCTGCCACCTTTGTGGGACAGTCTTCTGACAGCTGTTAGGACATCTTCCTTCCTCATGAATGAACTCAAAAAGAAATTGGCAAGTGCTTCATTGCTGAACTGAATCACAGCAGTTCTGTCTTTGTTTGGTCCAATGTCAAGTCTTTCTATCACTTTGTACAGGAAATCCTGAATGGCTGAAAATCCATTTCTGGTATTATCTGATCCATCCAAAAGAAAAACAATATCCCTTCCTTTTTCACCACTTTGATCTGTTAACAAAATAGATATATGTAATTCTTATTATAGTGATCACAATCACTTTAACTAATCACAGTTAATTTAAATAGTTATTCAAATGATGTAAATTCTTACCTTCTTTAGTTTCTTCCTCAACTCCCATTTGTGTAAGATGACTCATCAAAGTTTGTTGAATACGAGAGAGATTTACAAAGTCAGGGACTGAGTAAGCATAATTTGGGTCTGATGAAATGACTTGCATCTCAGCTGAATTTGCCATTCTTGATCCAATTGCAAATGTGACAACCCCTGCAGCCTTAAGCATACGTGCTGGGCCTCTAGGAGAATCTCTAGATCTTCCACCAGCCAACATGACAAGTATCTGCTTAGCACCTTCATGACGTCGACCTCCAGCATTTGAAACAAAGGCTTTATCCTTCACAAACTGCAGTGCTGCTCCAATATTCTGTGGCCTTCCACCTTTTGGTTGTAGGCTTGCAACGTGCTTAAGAACATCATCTCTTGTGTTGTAGGAATTCAGATTGAAACTGAGTTCTGCAGTGTTGCTATACTGTACAACAGCAACTTTATCTTTTCCTTGGTTCAGGTCAAAGCTGTCAACCATTCTTGCAACAAATTCTCTTACAGCAGAGAAACTACTCCTGACATCATCCGAACCATCAATGAGAAAGACAATATCTCTACTCACACTGGAGCGTGAACCTAGAAAAGTCAACAGTCATATAAATTATGTTAGTTTACAATTCCATTGAATTCTGATTATTGGTAATATAACTGAAATAAATGCAGCGTACAGGATTTGAATAAATATATTAATAGTTAATTAATTGTTTTCACTCACCTACACCAGGGGTGACAGTATCTTTGTGAGATGTAATGGTTGATAGTAACTGTTCTCTCACAAGAGGAAAGTCAGAAATCTCCTTGATAAAATACTTGGCTTGTGGACTGTGTGCTAATTGCTCTATCTCCAACACATCTGCATCATTGAGTCCAATGCTGTAAAGGATGATCCCAGCATTTCTCAGTCTGTCCACTGCAGCTGAGACATCGTCTTCTGACTTTCTCCCACTTAACAGAATCAGTATCTGTGGGACTCCCTGTCGGGCTCTGCTTCCAGATGAAGCACTGAACACATTGTTTTTCACATAATCTAGGGCGACACCAGTGTTCAAACTAGGCCCTCCTCTCAGATTCACATTGCTCAAATGACTCAAGACATCGTCTTTCAGTGAATATGTGTTCAGGAGAAAATCAGTGGTGGGTTTTGTGCTGTACTGAGTCAAAGCAACTTGTACTTTGCTTGGCCCAATTTCTATTTGCTTTACAATCTCTCTGACAAAATCCAAAACTTGTCTTTCAGTTGCTCTCATATCATTAGATCCATCGAGAAGAAAAACAATATCGGCACTCTGGAGTTTTAAATCTGAAATTGTGGAAGAGTCTGAAATGGATAAAAACAAACACTTTATAAAACCGATATAACCATGGAAATCATGCAACTTTTATGCTGATGTAGACGACGTCTCAAGAATTTTGAAATGCAATTATATTTCTACTTCTTACCAATAACAGTTGGAAATTCAGTTATTTCTTTAACACCCCTCAGTGTGGCCTCGACAGATGGATGTATGCTTTGCAGGTTGTTAAAGTTTGCGACATGAAAATAATGAGCTGGTGTGAAGGAGATGGTTTGCATTTCCAAGGTATCCGCATTCTTTGTTCCAATGCTGAAAGTCTTAATCCCATTTTCTTTGAGTGATTGTGCTGGTCCTCTGACATCATCCCCAGATCTCCCACCACTGAATAAATACAGATATTGAGGAACTGATTCTGCACGTCTGCCTCCCACTGAAGCAGCAAAGACACTGTCTCTGACAAATTCAAGTGCTTTTCCAATATTGAGGGGTCTCCCAAATTTATGCCTCATTGTTCCGATGGAATTGAGCACATCATTCTTGGATGAATAGGAATTCAAGTAAAAATTGACTGTGGCGTCACGGTTGTATTGGACAACAGCCACTCTGTCTCTGTTCTCATCTATATTTAAACTTTCAACAATTTTTCCAATGAAGCCTCGTATCTCTTCAAAACCATTTCGTGAGTCATATGATCCATCAATGAGAAATACAACATCTTGTTTCTTAGAATCTGCAACAAAAACAAACGATGCAGAAACAAAGGCAACATGATTTTCTGCAAGTAACTTACGTTAGTCCCCATAATTGAGCCATACCCCTAAATCATAAATCAAATACAAATCATTAACATTTTTTTAGCTGAAACGTAGAGACATTACATCTTACCAAAGCTCTCAGAGGGAGCAGTTTTCTCTATGTGGTGGGAAGTCTCCCTTAACAATGAAAACACATCCTTCTTAGCAGTTGGAAGCTCCTGGTAATCATTAATTGAGAACGCATAACTGGGCTCATAAGATATTGTCTGCAGTTCCAGGGTGTCAGCGTCAGTTGTTCCAATGGCAATCGAAATTACGCCCATCTCTTTCAGCATTCTGACCGGAGTTCTTATGTCATCTTCAGACCTTCCACCACTCAACAGTATAAGTATCTGTGGAACTCCTTCATGGAGTCTACTTCCTGAGTCAGAAGTAAATATATAGTCCCTCACATACTGGAGAGCTGCTCCAATGTTGTGAGGATAACCTCCTTTGTGACGTAGGCCTCTTACTGCATCAAGAACATCATCTTCTGTCGAGTAACGTGTCAAGTCAAAACTTGTCTCTGCCGTGTTGCTGTACTGGACCACGGCCACACGATCTCTGTTGGCACTAACATTCAGGTCCGCCACCACTCCCTGCACAAAATCTTTAATATCTGGGAATCTTCGCTGAGAATCATCAGAACCATCGAGCAAAAAAACAACATCCTTCCTGGTGGGATCTGTAACAACAGAGGCATTTACTCAAAGTTGTGGATATAAAGTGTGATGAAAAGAGTTTTATTGCCACAAATGATGGTAACTTTGTGTGCCCATGCTCTGCTATTTTAATGGACCATTTTGTTGTCAACAAAGCGCAAGGCAGCTTGACTGGATGTAACTGCCAAAACAACATGGTGGAAATTCTAGTCTAATAACAAAGACCAAAATGCAAAGCATCATTTCCTTGGCTTGGTTGTCATTGTTAGTAAAAAAAAATCAACCATAATGAAAATTTTCACTCTTGAAAAACTCAAAATTATTCTCTTCTGCTTGAATTAAGCCAAAATATTTCCTTTACGATGGAGCTTCCATTTTCACTTGCAACTCACAGTTGTACAGACTGTCTGGCTACAGCAAGGAGATTATGACAAAACATTAAGTTGTGTTTATGGCAAACAACATGAAGTCATTAATGTCATTACAGTCTTACCATATGATGCTTGTGTGACAATAGGGGTTTCACTCGTTTTAATGGCAGCAAGTATTTGTTCTTCAATGTCTGGCAGATCACTGGAGTCTGCCACAAAGAAGGCATGACTGGCTTCCTGTGGCATAGACTGAATCTCAAGGGTATCTGCATTCTTTGCTCCCACCACAAATACCATCACACCCATTTGTTTCAAGCCTTCAATAGAATTTCTGATATCATCACTGGATCGTCCGCCAGTAAAGAGAACCAAAATCTGTGGGACACCTTGTTGGCGCCTACTTCCAGAAGAGGCTGTATAAACATTATCCTTGACAAACTGGAGCGCCGCGCCAGTATTTCGGGGTCTGCCTCCTTTATGCCTCAGAATCCCCACACTGCCAGCAAGGCTCTGCTTCGTTTGAAATGTGTTCAGTGAAAATTCAACATTGGGTTCTCTGCTGTACTGCACCACTGAAACACGGTCTTTGTCCTCATCCACATTGAGTTTCTCCACCATTCTCACAACAAAGCCAAGCATTGCTCTGAAGTCATTTTGCATTTCATCCGAAGAATCCAGTAAAAATACAACATCACGCTGACTGGATTCAGTTTGAACTGCAGAAACTGACACAAAGATCACACTCAATTATAGTGAGACATGAAGTGATGTATAAGAAAAAGTTTAAGATAGATAGATAGATAGATAGATAGATAGATAGATAGATAGATAGATAGATAGATAGATAGATAGATAGTCTTACCTAGACCATTCTGTGCTTTCAGTCTTGGCAGCTGTCGAGGCACCCTTTTCACAAATGACACAAGCTGTGGATAGATGCTCCCAACATTGTCAAACCGCATCACAGAGAAAGCATAGGAAGGGTTATATGCAATCATTTGTTGCTCGAGTATATCTGCATTTCTTGTGCCAACACAGAACGGAACAACTTTGTCCCGTTTTAGAGCTGCAGCAGCACTTGCAACATCATCTTGAGATCTTCCCCCACTCAACAGAATCAGTATCTGTGGAACGCCTTCTTGATGCCGACTCCCAGAGGATTCAGAGAAAGCATTATTTCTCACATAGTCGAGAGCTGCTCCTGTGTTGAGTAGGCTGCCCCCTTTGTGGTTCAATTGCTGGACAGCAGCAACAACATCTTGTTTTTCCGTGTAGGTGTTCAAACTGAAATCTGTCTGTGGATCTCTGCTATACTGCACCACAGAAACACGGTCTTTGTTCTCACCAACATTGAGTGCTTCTACCACACTTTTGACAAAACTTTTCATTGCTGGAAAGTCGCTTCGTGTAACATCTGACCCATCCAACAGAAACACTATGTCTCTTTGAGGGGACTCTAATTCAACTAAAAAAGAACAGGAAAACATTGTTTTAGAATTAGACATATACTATATAAGCTAAAAGATATAATGGTGCAATCATTACACATTAGATGGTAGGGAAAGCTGGAAGAGCTGGTAATCGGAATTCACACTAATTAATGCACTAAACAAGATAGATGCCGAAGCAATTGAGAAAACTGGTGGATGAAGAAATATTGAGAAACTTGGAAAAAACTACAAGAAAAGCAGCATATTCCACTTTCACAAATGAAAGATGGAGAAAGCTGAAATAAAAAGAATTCAATAATCTTCGACTCCAATTCAGTCAATGATGTGATTATCATTGGCTCAAGGAAGAGCTAAAGAATAGAAAGAAAGGCTAATTGCTGATGTGGATCAGTCAAGAAAAGATTCTCCAGGGCACAAGCCAAAAAAGGACGAGAGCCAAACAAGAGACAGCATAACCATGGAGTTGCCTCTAGCCAGTGGAGTCAGTTTGAGAAACATGAAACTGATCAACTGATATTCTTGAGACGATGATGCAGTTTCATTGCAATTCAAACTATGAAGGATCAGATGGACTTAAATATAAGGGGGGAGAAAGTTTGACTCTCACCTACTAATCAGTGACACTTCTTACCTACAACAGTGGGAGGCTCAGTTTGTATTTCCGCCTTGACAAAAGCAGCTATCTCTGGTTGAATTGACAAAAGTTCACCAAAGACAGGAAGGTTGAAGATAAATCTGGAGGAGAAGGCAATTTTCTGGAGTTCTTCCTGTATAGCGTTTTTCATTCCAATGGCAAAAGACAGAACACCGAGTTGTTTCAGGCTTAAGGCAGCTCCTGAAACATCATCACTGGATTTGCCACCAGTCAGTAAAAACAGAATCTGAGGGACTCCCTCCAGACGTCTACTCCCGGAGGAAGCGGTGAAAACATGGTCTCGAACAAATTGCAGAGCAGCTCCAGTGTTCCGAGGTCTTCCACCTTTATGGCGAAGACTTCTTACAGCATAGATAATAGCCTTTTTGGATTGGTGAGTTTTAAGGTTGAAGTAAACTTTGGGGTCATCACTGTACTGTACAACAGCCACTCGAACTTTATCTTCTTCAATGTCCAGCTCTTCTGCCATTCTTCTGATGAACTCTCGGATAGCTGGAAGTCCATTTCTGGACTCATCTGACCCATCAAGGAGAAACACTATATCCCTCTTGTTGCTTCCTGTGTCAAGAAGGTGATACATGGATAGATAGAGAATTCACGAACTGCGCGTTCAAGTCTTTTCTATGTCCATGCATATGTATTGCATGAGCAAGTTCAGAGGAATGAACTGAGCGTGAAAAGAAAGATGAGCCATGGCTCTGAAAGAGTTATTTCAAGCAGAACTGCTAAAGAACCATCTTTTTATCAAAAAGATGTATGAAGGAATTTGTCGACCCATCTTCAACACGGAAGTGGACAAGTGGAAAGAGTAAAAGAGGGCTACATTATTGAAAACCTAATATATGTACAGAACAGTTTATGTTTCAACAGAATAGATTTTCTAGCAAAAGTATTCATTAAAGTCATGCAGCAGAACTGTGCCAAAACATTTCATAATTGTTCAATACAGAGTAAAACAAGTGAGAGCAAAACATTCTGAGAAAAAGTAATGAAATATTGCACTCTTTGAATCTTACCTACTAAATCAGAGATTCCATTCAGGGTTCCCTCAGTGTCTTTGTTCATGTTCAGTGAAGCAACAAGTTGTGATTGGATTGAGCGCAACTTTGAGAAATCAGTGACCGTGTATGTGAACTCAGGTTTGAAGGCAATCATTTCCAACTCTGAGAGGTTGGCACTTCCCACTCCAATCCCCACTGACACAATTTCATGTTCTTTAAGTGCAAAAGCTGGGCCTCTCACATTATCAGTGGATGGTTTGGAAGTTAGAAGAATTAAGATCTGGGGCACTCCTTCTAGTCTCCTACTGCCCGTTGAGGAAGTGAAGACACTGTGCCTCACAAACTGGAGAGCTGCCCCGACATTAAGGCGCCTCCCACCCTTGTGTCTTAGGTTATCTATGGCATTTAGAGTGTTGTTCTTTGCCTTGTGAGAATTCAGATCAAAGTTGACCTCAGTTTTATCAGCAAACTGAACCACAGACACTCTGTCTTGGCTCTCACTGACAGAGAGGCTCTCCACAATGCTCTTTACAAAGAGTTTTATCTCTTGGAATCCATCTCTTGTGTTATCAGAGCCATCCAGAAGGAAGACAATATCTCTTTTTACAGCATTGCTTTGTACTAAGACACAACAAATAAGATTCAGTCATTCTGAGAAAACACCACAAACATCAGCAGAAACAATTTTCTGAACGCGAATCCACACGCCAAATACAAAAGAGATTGTTCCTACCTTGCTGTAGGACGACTTCCAGCTGTTCCTTTGGAAGGCTCACATAGGTGTTGAGCTGTCCTGGGATGGTGCTGAGCTCACTGAATTCCTTCACATTGAAGGCAAACGAAGGGTTGTGTGAAATGGCCTCAATCTGCTTTGGGTCTGCATCCTTGACACCAACGCCAAATGGTACGACTCCCTCTGTCTTCAGTGAACCAGCAGGTTCCTTCACGTTATCCCTGGACCTGCTTCCACTCAAAACGATCAGAAACTGAGGGACATTTTGCCCAGTCCGGCTGCCCTGCCTTTCAGAGAAGATGGTGTCCTTCATGAATCTCAGAGCAGCTCCTGTGTTCAGACTACGTCCACCAGCCACTGACAAACCATTAACAGCCCTTATCACCTCATCTTTGGTTTGGTAAGTGTTAAGGTAGAAACTTGGAGTTGGCCTCTCGCTGTGCTGAACCACTGAAACTCGTACCTTGTCAATCCCAATGTCAAGTGGTTCGATTACTTTAATGATAAAATCCCGGATGTAGGGAAAATCTGCTCGGACATTGTCTGTGCCATCAATGAGGAAGGCAACATCCCTTTCACCACCAGCAGCTGAAGCAAAACAACAAGAACAAAAAAAACAAAATGTGCTGTTATGAACCAAACTTTTCTGTTTGTCACATTAATTTAATTAACAGAAACAGAGAAGTACTAAACTCACCAGGTTCATCAGGGAATGATGCTGTTGTCACATCTGTATCGCCAACCACTGTGATCAACTTTGGCATTACGAGTTCAGCCATAGCTGGTAAATTAGAGAATTGTGCATCATGGTAAGCCAAATCCGGAACAAAGGCAACGGATTGCAGTAGGGTCTGATCTGCTTGTCCAGAACTGACTGTGAAGGTCAAAACACCAGCCAGAGCCAATTTATCCGCTACAGTTTTAAGCTCATCCTGGGCTGGGCCGCCTGTGATCAGAACCAACACCTGCTGGACTCCCTGCCTTCTGCGTGACCCAGTCGATGGCTGGAACATGTTGGAAAGGGCATAATTCATGGCAGCACCTGTATTCAAAACCGAGCCTCCAGTGAGCCTCAGTTGAGAGATTTTATTCACAACATCTTGCCTGTTGCTGTAGCTGTTCAGATAAAATTCAATTCTGGGCCGGTCAGCAAACTGCATGAGCCCAATCTGGACCCTGTCGGGTCGTACATCGAGCTGGTTGACCACGTTGATGATGAAGTCTCTCACATAGGGAAAGCTGCTGCCAATGTAGTTTGACCCATCCACAAGGAAGACAATGTCTCTAACCACTCTTTGAGTCTGCACTGTGGTTATCTCCACCACTGAGAGAAAAAGCACAAAAACAAACAATTATTTGATTTATCTGACACACCACGCATACTTATTTCCATTATTAATACATTTAAGGATCACAATGATGCCCTCTGAAACTATTATCTATCTCTCCATATATGAACAACATGTAGCCACACCCCCAATCTGCCCCTAGCAGTGAGAGTCCTCTCTTTGCAAATGGGTGGGAATTTAAGAATAAAAAAAAAACATGAGGTATTAGTAAAGTGTTGGTTGAGCACAAGCCAGTATAACAGAGCTGCTTGTTTATGTGAGGCAAGTGTTTTTGTGCTTGTTTGTGTTCTCTTTTACTTAGGTCACTGACAGTGAGACAATGCTTGGATGCAGACAACAGATTTGTTTACAAAAAATGTTGTAATGAATCTAAAGAGTTATGCTGTCTGGGTATTCTACTCTGCTGTGCATCTAAGAAGCCTTCAAACCTTGAGAATTGTTACTCAAGCTAAATTTATTTTCTGGTACACTCGGCTCAGATATATAACTTAACCACTGGGTGCTGAATCCCTCTTGTAGTGAATGAGCAATAATAAAAATGAAGGACAGCACTGTAAACTGTTTATTCTTACCACACGGACATTCTGGGCAAGAGTCGCCCTTCTTGTGAGTTGGGCAATTTCCAGAACGTGCTGCAAAAGGGCGATTTGCCCGAAACATCTGTGTGGTATTTAATCTCTCATCTTTTTTTGGGGCACCAGTCCTCCAAAAGATCTTTCTTCTTTTGGTAGTGTGATGAAAGTGATGGAGAGTGCTGTCTAGCATGTTCTTGGGTCTTCTTTTCATACAAAGATCGGACAATCTATTACCTGAATTATTCCTGAAATTAATTAAATTTGGCAATTATTACCTGGCTCGGTAGGTACTTCGGTCACCACCACTCCAGCAAGTGTTGAAAGTGAATCCAGAATTGCCTTTGGGCTGCGAGTTATTGCGCGGAAGTCCCTCAGAACGAACACAACATTTTCGGAAAAGGCAATCTGCTTCAGTTCATCTCCATCAGCAGCCTTGGCGCCTGCAGCTAAAGTCAGTGCGCCCATTCTCAGCAGGGCCCTTGCAGGTTCTTCCACACTGTCGCTGGATTTTTTACTGGTCAGTAACAGTATGAGCTGGGGTACCCCACTCTGAATACGACTGCCTCTCTCAGGTCGCAGCATGTTCGTCCGCACAAAGTCCAAGGCTGCTCCAATGTTGACTGTCTGCCCGGGTCTCGGTTTGATGCCACTCAAAGCAGCATTTATCTCATCCCTGGTTCCGTAAGAGTTGAGATCCATCACTAGTCGTGGGGTAGTGCTGAACTGGGCCACACCCACTTGAACTTTGTCTGGACCGATTGGCATGACGTCGACAAACCGTTTGATGAATTCACGCACAGCTCCGATGCTCTGTGTACCCATTGTAATGTCGATTAGGAAAATGATGTCTCGGTTTCCAACTGTCAAGACTGAAAAGACAAGAAAAAAACATTAACAGCTGATTTTAAGTGAGGTTCTAATAATACATCTACAGACACAACCAATGATACGCTATGATTAAATTCACATTTTATATCTATATTGAATTATTTGTGTTATTTGTTAATTTACATACTAGCAAAAGAGGGACACTTTCTAAATGTTTTGTCTTGATGACATACAGCTCATATGTACGATTTGCAGTCAGAATTGAAATTGGATTTTTTCGACAGCTGTATATATGGTACACTAGAAGGTATCAATTATGCTTAGAATATGAATTTAAAAACTCACTAACATTAACAAATAGTGTAGGAGACTTTGGCTCATTATGAACAGCTGTTTCCATTGGAGACAGTTGAAATTTATGTATTGATCTTTTATACGCTTAGTAAAATCATTTAACTTCATTTTACAAAGGAAGGCCATGTATTTAAAGCTACTCCAAGGAACTTTAATTGGCGGCCACTGGTGACAAAAGATGACAGTGGTGAAATAAATTTAAGTGCCACACCATCAGACTACAGAGCATCTTTAGAGACTTCTTTATTCCTCCCCAGCACTTCGCCATTAAACATAACAAAGTGTTAATTTCATGACTTATGACTCATTTGTAAGTCCAGCCAGTTCTCACTCCCAGCACATCAATTAGAGCTGCCTGGTCTGTTGCCCTACGCTTCTCTCTAGCACCTCTTGCTGAAGCATTCGCCTAGTGCAGCAGCATAAAGACAAGTAAAAGACCAAATCAGGGTGTGGTTGGGGTGGTTGAATGGGCCACTGATCAAGCTGCCTAATTTTATGAGTTGGGAGTGCCAGTTTGTTGGTAGGTCATATGGAGGCATCAGTATTAAACTGAGACTGTTGTATAACCAGAAAAAAGTTACTTTTAGTAAGTTGACATCGTTTTGTTCACAAATATGTGTTTCACCTTCAATATTTTCCAATGATAACTGGAGAACATTTTGTATTCAGATTATGTCCTTTGCTTGGATACCAGAACTTGTAACTACAAAATACTGGAAGCTTTATCAAGACATATTTTTGCTGTATATGATATGACATGGGTACAAACTGTTCTGACAACCTGTGCAGCTTTTCAGATCACTGACCCAATTCTGAAAGGCATGTCAAGGGCCTGTGTTCACATAACGTTATTTTCTGAGCGCCAGCATCTTTATTCAACTGGTCTGAATCTGGAGCGAGAATGTGCATCTGTAGCAGCCAAGAAGAAACACTGAACTGCTTTTTTCAGAGCACTGCTGTGTTTTTGTGTGGCCCCTACGAGCGCTTCTAGTTGAGAATCTCTGAGCTTTTCAGTATGGTGCTGGTGTTATAACTATTTTTCAGGCAACCAATCACATATTGGATAGGGTTGGACTTACTAGTCACGCTGGTAACCAAGAAAAATGGATGAAAAACTTCTGATAGTGTCATTCTGTTTGTGTAATATCTGTTAGCCATGAGGCTTGATGTCTTAATGGAACTTTGTGGATCTATACATTTGCAGCAGTTTAGTTCAGAACATTCAGACTTGATTTTATGCTTCTCACTTTCACTGTTATTGCCTCCTCTGTTAAAAGCCTGAATTATGATTGAGAATATGCAATTTCAAGTTTAGCACAAGCATATCTTACCTTGCACACTATGTTACATTCATTGTGAGCTTTTTAAGGCCCTTACACAACCACAATGCACCGCCAACATTTACAGAAAAAGTTACCTACCTTCTGTGAACTCATTCTGAACTATAATGGTGCGCTGGATCACCCCGTTAATGTATGGGAGCAGCTGGTCACCCATGTTTGCCACCGTTCTGAAATCAGGGGCTGACAGGACAAAACTTCTATCTGTAGCAATCGTTTCCAGATCTGCAGTGGCAGAGTCACCAATCGCCACGCCGAATGTGATAACGCTGGCCCTCTTAAGGGCCCGGTCACCGGCACCATAATCATCATTGGCTTGCCCAGCACTGATAACCACCACCATCTGGGGCACACCCTCTTCTGCTCTGCCCCCAGCTGTTTCGCTCAAAAGGCTCTCGGCCACTTCCTCCAAGGCGGCCCCCAGGTTAGCTGTGTCGCCCCCTAGGTAGGCCAGGCCCTTCACAGCCTCCAGGACCGATGATTTGCTGTCATAGCCATTTAGATAGAACGCTATCTGTGGGTCTGAGCCGTACAGGGCCACTGCCACCCGAACAGTGTTCCTGCCCACATCAAGGCGCTCAATGATTCTCAAAACCAAATCGCGCACATAGGGGAAGTTTGCTGCTCCAACGTTCTCTGATCCATCAATTAAGAGTACTAGGTCAGCTGCATCTTCCGCTTTAAGGAGAGAGAGAGAAAACAAAACAAAATGGAACGTGTGAAAGCGTTAACATCGTGAGACAGAGACAAGAACTCGTGCTAGCATATCACAGCATGTGTCAAGTGACATTCAAAGTGAACACATCAATTACAACATTGCAAAACACATCATACTGCATGTAGGCTGAACCAAGGAGATTTCCTAAAGTGATGTGATGAGATTTATTACCCCCCTAAACATAGCTTAGTGTTTTGTTTTTGTTTAGTCAATACTTTACCTTAAAACATACAATGATAACTTATGGTAAGCCAACTGAACTTGACATTATTTTGATTGTTACAGGAAAAGCCCAAAAAAAAGTATTCTAGTGAACGATTTCTGCTTGAAGTTAAAGTATATTTTTTAATAAAACAATTCATAAATGTTAAGATAATTATAATGGATGTAGAAATGATAATAATACAATTATTATGCCCTTTCCAGTTTTTTCTTAAATACTAAAATTGGGGACAATTAAAAAAAAATACTGATTACAACTGCAGGTCAAAAGAACAGTTAAAAAAAAGAGATTTTTTTTAGCAGTTTCTCTTGAAACCTTTTTAAAAGTCCCTTTTTAAATCTGTGTGATATGTTTCTTGTGTTTAAGCTCCACTGAGTTCAGCCTTCCAATGCAGACTCTTGTTACGGACCTCAGATAAAGTGACCAGTCATGATCCTGTGTCCTATCCTTGGTGCCCACAAGCCAAAGTACTTGAGAATGTATTACATTTAAGGACAAGTGTTTCCATTTTGTTGTTTATGTCAACCGCGTGTGCAAAGGTTTTGTCTTTTACTTTCTAGTTTCAAAGAAACGTATTTCATCATTCCAATAACTTCCAGTAACCTACTATAACATATTGCACACAATTTGCGGACATCTACTCATGAAAACATTCTCAAAGTACTTCCTCTGCAGGTCAAGGATGGGATCAGGCAGGTTCATCACTGTTTCCATTACAGAATATTGCACATATTTTACACAGATAGACATTGTGACTGATAAAGACAAACATACAAAATGCAAGACACGTAAGCAGTTGTGCGTGGTTAGCTATTGTTAAAAGCTCACTGATTTTACGATGTGATGTTTTTAAAGGTTGAACCATCTTGGAGGCAACGTTCTTCTCCAAAGGCTTTCCACAGGAGTGTTGTTAATCTGAGGGGTCACTATATGGATTTTATTCTTTTGGTGTAGCTGTAATACAGCTGTAATACAAACATGCATCATCTGAACTCGGTGTATTAGATTATGACTGAGGTTACTGACACAGAACTCAAGTCTACCAAATGCAAAGGCACCTGGTACAGAATAGTTCTCTCAGTCCCTACTCATCATATTTGTACAAGCATATCACACCCTACTTAGCACCATGAGATGCTGTAAGGGTGTCAATCACATGCAGATATCACTGTGATTTCAAAGCATTAAGGGCATATTAAGACAAAACAAGTGATGTTAATTTTGCAGGTAGATAGTGAAAGGTTATTGTGGTTAAAAAAAAAAAATACTTGATTATAAAATCCAGTCACGGCCACATATGCAGCAACTCCTTCCTGCACATGTAGCCACATTAGTATGGTAGTGACACTGGTCCCATTTCATTACCTGTCCCTCTTCCAGCCACGGGGGCCTCGTTTGCCACAGGAGCCCCCCCTGACTGGGTGACGGCGCCGCAAATCCCCACTACTAAATCTTGAATTATATCCCGCAACGATAGGAAGGTGTCTACACTGAAAACATGAATGTCATGGGGCTGGCTAGCCATCTCCCTGAGCTCAGAGTCCACTGCATCCTGAACTCCAACCGCAAAGACTTTCACGCCTGCCAGATGAAGCACCTGAGCCGGCATGGCCACGTCATCCTGAGAACGCCCGTCGGTTAGCACCACCACCACCTGGGCAACTCCATCAACAGCACGGCTGCCCGAAGCAGTGTTCATGTGTGTACGCGTCAGGAAATCCAGGCCCAAGCCAGTCCGGGTGCCCCCACCGCGGTACGACATAGCCTTGATGTGTGCCAGGACTCCCTGTGTTGTCGGGTAGCTGTCGAGCTGGAACTCAGTCCTGGGCTTGTTATTGTACTGGACGAGGGCAAATTTGAACCTGCCTCCTCCAACCTGGTGAAGCGCTTGTGTCAAGGTGTACAGAAAATGTCTGACATGCTCAAAGTTCTCCTCTCCAATACTCCAGGATGAATCCACTAGAAAGTATATATCAGCTGCCAACCCGTGTGCACAATCTTTAAAAGAGAGTGTTTGGAGGACAGAAGTGAAGACCAGTAAAACGATGCTTAACCGTGGTGCCAAACAATAATGTAGTTGCACAGAACAACTGAAATGTTTTCGACAGCTTGAGAGCATCAATCTGCTTTGTTTGTCAAGAGTATCTGACTGGACACTCCTGACGCCTCTGTTTTATTTTTTGTCCCATACTGAGATACACAATTTAAAAACAAATCGAGAAACAAAATAACAATAATTGAAAAATATCCCATTTACCAACAATGTACATTAGAGGTGAAACATATTTGGTACTTTATTGATATGAGAATGTTATCTTTTTTATTAGGATGTCATAAGCGCATAAGCTCACTTTCCTTCAGACGTAGATTAAATAATTTAAGGAGAGCAAAACATGAAAAAACACCTCATTGAACATTGCTGAAAACCGGACAAAAAGTGTTTTCCAAACAGATCGATCATCTGCAAAAATGAGCACAGACTGCAGCTGAGATTGATTTGGTTCAACTTACCTTCCTGAGCATCAAGGTTAGGGAGGAGTCCTGCGAACAGGACGCCCAGGAGGGCGCACAGCGGCAACAACCGGTGCCGCCTCATCTTCTAACACCGAAACAGCAAAGGGGACACCTGTAAAACCAGAGACAGAGATGAAGATGAACCAGAAAGTACAAACAGCTGCTTGTTAAGTCGTGTTAAGTCTTTGTCTCGTATTGTCTATTGCTGCAGCACCTCTATTCAGCCTCTGTCTGAACCCTCCATTGTATTACTTGTCTCATGACACCTCACTTTCTACAACATGGGAGGAGCAAATGTCAATTCAAGTAAAATGTTCTGTGTGTTTACGCAGTATACATTGTATTCTCCAGAACAAGCTAGACCCCCTTTAAGGTTTTTAATGTCCTGTTTTCCCTATTTTTACTGCTAAATATATCACATAGCATTACATAAGCTCATCTCATTGGCCAAGAGTGCAACATTTAATCTTCGACATGACACACAAGAGAAAAATACGCCTCCTGTCAGCCTTTTTCCAGCATGCGCCAGAATATCAGATATCCTCGTTGTTCCTGCTGCTGAAGCGTCACCATGTTCCACTTACGTAACACTGGGATGAGCATTTTTTCATTTTTCACATTAGGCAGTAGCAAACTTTAAAAAAAAAAAAAAAAAACAGGCATGGTATCTAGTTTTCAAATGCAGCTATAAAACAATAAAGCAATAAAACTTTAAATTGAATCAGCATCACTTTTCTGACCTTTTGCTTTTGTAAGTGAAGGAGCTTCTGTGTGCGCTGGTATCAGTAGCAAGACCTGCAGAGTGGTAATAATCAAAACCACCTGTTAAAACTACCAGCCAATGTGCTTTAGCAATTGACTCTGCTTGGCAAGGACTGTATTTTCCAACTCACAAAATAATGTGTTCTCAGGAGGGGTGTTGGACTGGAAAGTCCGGTTCCACAGCAGGGGTGTGTGTTTTCTATTTAGTCAGATTTTCCCCCCGTGTGATGTTAAGCAATGTCACAGGAAATTGAAGAAAGGTCACCATCGCTGACCTTAAAGGTTTAGCACACAGAGAAAGAGTATGTAGTGTATGAACAGTAAGTATGTGAGGTTGAACGGAGAAAGATATGCACTTCAAGCAGGTTACAGACACAGTGGTCCATCAGTTCTTTGCTATCAATACATAATGTCTGAACCACAGAGACACTTGTTTGTTCTGCAGCCAGAGCGGAGATAATCATAAAATTAGAGGCTTAAATGTCCTCATCACACTTTTATACTTGTGAGGACTCTTTTTTACATTATCCCTTCCATGTGTCCTTAAAGTCACACATCACAGGTATACGCCAGCACCCAACACAACCACTTACTGTAGATAGAAGTTAATATTCCTGTTTTTATAAATGCATCGTTGAGGCGAGTGAGGAGGTTGGCCTGCCAGGTGTGTCGCCAATTTTGTTAAAAGACAAGTAAGTCACAAATGTTATAACTGTCTTTTATACAGCTAATGTGCTGCCAATGCACACGGTTTGTCCAAAGATTTTAACACAGTCATGGTATCCTCTTGGCCAAAAAAACAAAACTTCAAGATGAAACTAAAAGAGTTTTTCCACCGTAGGGGGGCTGAGGTCAGCCTCACAGAGGAGATGACATTCTCGGACATCTGGTGAGAGCTAAGGGTCGAAAGGAGCCAGCTAAGGTTCTGATTCTGATTAGGAGGCTTCCTCAGCACCTCCCTTTGGAGGTTTTCTGGGCAAAACCAACTTGCTGGAGGGATTACATAACTCATCTGGCCGAGGAACCTATGACGAGCCCCAGGATGAGCTGGAAAGCCTTGTTGGTGAAAGGGACGATTGGAAAACCCTTCTTAGCCTCCTGCCTCAGCAACCAGACCCCAAAAAGATGGATGGATGGATGGATGGATGGATGGATGGATGGATGGATGGATGGATGGATGGATGGATGGATGGATGGAGGAAACCTTAGGAACAAATGGACTTTGGGCTGACTCACTTACTCGCAAGGTGTAACTATATCCTCAAACTAAACTAAGTCTTAAACCTCAAATCACCTTTTGAGAATTGAAGGCTCCCCTCACTTTCGTCACTCTCTCAGTATAAAAGTCACACTGGTCTTCACAATAGTGAACAGCCAAGAGAATAGCCACATATAACCTACTGAACTTTCAGACCACCCAGAGGTAATAAAATAGATCCAAGAAGACACAAGAGCAGCCAGAGCAGGACCACACAAGCAATCATTGGGAAAGGGAAAAAAGTTCATTTAACACACTGAAGCAAAGTTACAACAGCAACACATGACACCCAAATACCCTCAACCTCCCACCTACCACTCTGCAATTAGGAATAATTTTCACTTGTACAGAGAAAGAATTAACTAAAAGAAATGAAATGACCTGAGATGGCATACACAGCCAGTAACCAGGAGAGTCTTTACGCTAAGTGGAGTCACCATTAAACTAATGACGGCGTGAAGGTAGAAAACTTTAACAGCCTCTGTGCCTGCTGACACACACACACACACACAGTAAAAGCTGAGCATTAAGGGCAGCTTTAATGTGCACTGTAAGTAAAGTGGTGTGCTGGTAATTAGAGATTTACTACTTTAATGAGAGCAGAAGAGGCAGAACTTCTTCTAGAAAGTGCAACACGTTTGCATTTTCCAATGCCAGACAATCTAAACAATGCTGTGTTTTCTTTATCCAGCGAGTTTTTATGATGAAGGAGGAATGTCCCTCATGGATACTGAGGCTGTGAATTAATAATGCCCTCTGGTGGAGGAAGTGGGTCTAACATGGAAGGCAGAAGATCCTGATTTATCTACAAGTGCAGCATAAAATTGTTAATTATGGGCTGTTCATCTGGAGTTGATTGGATGGAAAACGGAATAAGTTCAGCTGGTGTGTTGGCGTATATATGAGACGAATCTGACTTGTGAGGCTGTAAAATGGCATGAATGCAAAACTCTCTGTTTCTCCCTCAACAAATAAACTGTGAAGAACAACCTCAGTCTGATCTGTTTAACCACGGAGCAGTTGTGGGTTCAGGTTCTTGCTCGGATGTATCCTGCAGGTCCAGGAATCCAACTGGCAACCCCCCCAGTCATTAGAACGCTTCCCTAAACTTTAGGTTACTTCCATCAGACCCCCAGAGAAAAAAAACTCAACAATCATATGAATACAACAAAATGTGTTTGGGCACATAGTGTTTTTCTGATTGCTAATTGAGCTTCAAACTGCAGCAATTAAGAGCAAAAACCAAGAAACGAAGCAGAACTGATCACACTGAAGTGACTTTTGTTGACCTGAACCATCTGATCTTGACCAAATGTGCACTTCAGTCCTTTTTAAATCAAATGATTTTTCTTTTTTTTTTCTTTTTTGCTGTGGAGTTAAAGAGACCCTTTCACGAGGATCGGAAACTGTGGGTCAGCTCGGCTTGAATCAATGCCACAATACACAGCGATAATTAATTATAAACACATGGCTGTCGTACTTCGTGCGAAGCTGCAGCGAGTTTCTCTTGTTTGAGTCACCGTATTTAGACTGTGCTGGGTCCACTGTTTATGCAGAGCGCTCTTTGCAGATGGGAATGATGAATTAGACGGGGAATAAAAAATGAACTGTGTATTTCTGGTCACTTTTTTAGACCCACTGACCAGAAGAAACTTAACAAATAACTGCAGGAATGTTGGTTTCTGGAGTGGAGTTTACTGGGCAGCTGTAGAGTTGTCTATAAGTGCTCAGGCCTGGGTGGGGTCATTCTATAGGCTCCTACAGGATGGTGATAATTACACAACATAAAGAGCTTTTCCTCACAAAACAAACATGTAAAATGCTTTGAGAATATGTGTCAGGAACGTTCAGAAAGTCTCCTTCGACCAGAACTCCCATTCGCAGTGAGAAATGTTAATCCCCGCTGTCACCGTCCAGATATAGGGCCCAAATCACCAAGTTCCCTCACTTCAAGGAAATCGAAGCTATCTTGGACACTGCGACAGATGTTTGTGCTCTCCACTCTTGGTCATGTGATTTCAGGTCACTCAGAAGCCACTTCTCTGCAGAGTTTGCCAGGCCTGACCAGTGTGTCAACACTCTGGGTTCCCCTCACCGCCACAGAGGAAAACATAGTAGCACAGCGGAGTCCTGTTTTCACTGATATGAGCAGCCAAAACAATGGCAGCATGGGGTTAGAGAGGGAAGATAAAAAGAAAGTAAATTACACTGACTCCAAATTAGTTTAATACCTTAAAACTGCATTTAGTAATTTAGGGGAAGTGGAACTCTAACAGGAGCTGTAAATCACACACATGGCCGACATGTTGTTCACTACTTTTACAGACACGGAGCAACACTAGCATTTATTTGGACTTTGTTTATGGCAACCGTTTGGTCTCCATTAACTCCTGAGGAAACATCTGCCTCTGTAGCTGCTAAATGCTCCACCATGTTCACCAGCTTGTCTCTAACTGTGTCTGTCTGCAGTTTGGTATTGGTGATATCACTGGGTGTATTGATGGATCATTAACTGAGATTAAAGAGATTAAAAACCATAAACTTCACCAAAAAAGTCAAAAGAATGAGCTAAAAGATGCAACAGGACTGTTTTAATAAAGATCAGCTGCTGAGCTGGTTAGAAGCTCTGTGTTGGTTTGACACTATGACAACATGTAACTAGTTACATGTAAGTAAATTACTAGATAAATGCAATTCTAATCTGTCAGAGTTATTGGGATAATTTGTAATCTAATTACAGTTATTGATCACAAAGTTAGTGATTAAACTGTTTGTTGATTCCTTTTTTTCAGCGAAATAGTGGACCAGTTTGAGCGCCACACCATCGAGGGTTTTGATTGGTTCTCTCGTTTGAATTTACACTGACACCTGTTTACCAATATATCACTTCACATTGATTGATTTGATTGATTGATTCAGGCATTCAACATGTAATTGAACTCTGTATATTGTGCCAGTTTCCATCCAGAAGGCTACATGTTGATATTTTTCTTTATCGCTCTATTGTTAGAAAAGTAATAAAAAGTGATTAAATGTAATAAGTTACATGACTTTGACGAAGGAATTAAAATATTCAAATTATGATTACTGTGTGATGAGCATCCTATTAATTTAGTTTTTATTCAGGCAGGACTGAATCAATGACGATCACACGTAGTTTAATCTCTGTGCTGCTCTCTGCTGATTCCAGATCGCTGGTCCTCGGTGAGATCCATGTGAGGTCGTGTCTTTGTTAGTTACCGAGCTGCTCTCACAGCAGTCGACCTGTCAGCATGTTTCTTTTTCCTCCTGCTGAGTCACCACTTAATCGTGTGTTATCCAGTCACCACCATAAAGTGACATGCTTCACCGAGTAGCAGCAGAAGTAATGTGCAGTTTATATTATACAGTGAGCAGACGATACAGCTCTGACACTGTATATAGCAGTAGATCTTGCACAGGGGGGATTATTTATAGTTTACGGTGTCATTTTGCATCTACAGAGCAGGATAGACGCTGCAACGTGCCCGCGAGCACTCTGAAGCACGTTTGCAGCTGGACCTCACACACTCATTTATGGCAAAGACCACACAAACACACACACATAAACACACTCAGACGAGCTTACAGTGCAGAGCAGCACAAAAAAACCATCGGTGTCAGACAGATAGCGTCGTTATTTACTGCATTTACGCGCTAACTACGCCATCAGACCTCCAAGGATAGGAAAAGGACAAATGAAAGGAGACTAAAATAAGGATTTCAGTACATGCAGAGCACTTAGATGACAGATCTGAAGTTACAAGATCAGACATCAAGATGCATTTCTGACACACAACAGGTCTGACACACAAGTGGCTGCACAAGCGAAGCCAAAAATACCTTCAGCATTACATTAACAGTGGACAAGATGACTACTTGTACTTGTGTCAGCATCTTTAAATGCTCAGACCTGCAGCTTCACTGTTCTGGTTCACTTCTCAGCTCTCTCATCAGTACCCAACATGCAACCAACATGTGAAAACATAAAAAACCACTTAATACAGCAGCACGAATGACAGAGTTAGCAGCAGGATGGGGAGCACAGTGCAGCGTTTTGCAGCTTAAGAGACTAATATTTACTTCAGGAGTTAGTAGAGACTCACACAGAGCTGAAAGGAGCGTGAACATCAGGCATCTAAATTAATTTATTATGTAGAGTCACTTTTTTTGTTTCCACCGCCCCCGAGTGGCCAATAAGTCAGATTTAACTCCAAATGAAACACTGGTACGTCACACCAAGACATTCTCCGTAGACTGAATTAAAATTTAACTACCCTTCATAAGTGATTATATTAAAGCACCTAAAACTGTCATCATCAGTCACTGAAGATGTCAGAGTTGACCCCTCCGACTTGCAGATGCTGTTATTTGTTAAAATTTACTATAAAAGGTGTTACAAGTCCAGCTTACACACACAAACATACACACACAGATGAAACCACACAGTTTATATTTAGTACCTGGAATTCATCCAAAAATTGCAAACCACAAGTTTTGCCTCTGGGCCTAATTGTTCATACAGTTGAACACTTTATTACAGACTGAACTCTTGTACATATCAATTACACTGTCAGCAGCACTTATTGGAGGCAATATGCATAAATCAGGGCTGAGAAAAAAAAGATAAGTGAAGGCACGAGGGACGTGAGTCATTTCTACTGATGCAGCTTCTGAGGGCGAGACAACTCCACACTGCCACTTGCTGGCAAACGTGCGAGGGAACTTGTACGTACAGTATGTCTGACTTTGCTCGAGTGAGCCTCCACAATCTGTGTAGAGCGGCACGGCCCGACCCGCCCTTCAGCTGGAAGGATGCTGATGTGACATGTGTGGTGCAGATGAGAAGGAGGATCGATGATGGCTTTAAAAGAGGGAGGGGGGGCGAGCAGCAGGTTGTGGGTTGGCAGTTCCACGCAGCTGGAGCGTATTAGCTCGTCTGACACCTAGCAGATGTGTGTTCGAGCACACATGGCCAATGTATGCCTGCAAGGTTAGGCCTGAGCTCAAGCGCTGAAGGTATAGTATAGTATAGTAAGGTGAGGTCATTGCTAAGATCTATTTTTTCCACAAGAGGGTAGTAAATCAATCAATCAACACCTCAGAATGACCACAAAAGGGACAAAGACAACAGAAAATTGATGCCATCACCGCCCACAAACCTCGCTAATCAACACAAAGTGTTACAGAGACACTCCTGATTTAAATCCATTGCAATTAAAGGTTGCAGCTTCCATTAAAAGGGAACATTGGAGCAGCAGCAGCTCACTGAGACGAGAGACCTTTCTGAGAAATGTTCCAACCTCCCAGACATCTGTGCTGCATCATGGAAAAAGACTAAAAGCTGGAGAGAGAGGAGCAGTCATAAAACACACTGATTTATACTGTATATTTAAAAAGTCCTTTGTTATTAAGAATCGTCCTGATGAAGCCCTGCCAGTAAGATTTTTAGATATAAGCCTCCAAAGGGGAGCTGCAGCATCGTCACAAGGCAGCCAGTAAATTATGTGAAAAGGCACATAAAACCAAATCTGGAGTGCGCACAAAGTTTCCTCCTGCTTTTGAACGGCGACCAACTTCTTCCTCCCTGTGTCATGGCAACGGGTGACATGCAAACATAAAAATATGTGGAAGTGGTAGCTCATGAGACGCATTCATGACAAATGTCCAATTTAATGTCATTAGTTGTGACTTGGAGGAATAAACTAACTTCATTTCCCCATCAATCCCACATCGCTCACAGTGAAACACGCTGAATTCCTCTGTCTTTACTTGGACGGCCTTGGAGGGAGAAGTGGAAGATTAACAGCTCACACCTGGTCCACTAAACCCTGCAGCCTACCACCACCCACTCCACCACCACCACCCACTCCACCCCCTCAGTCCAATGGACCGAACCCCTCTCTGGTTCTCCTGGTTCATCTGGCCACAAGTGTGGAAAACACTTTCTTCACACTTTTCCACTCCTGTACTAGTTTCATAGAGGGTGTGGTTTTGGGCTACTGCTGCAGTGGAAACATCTTCCCATCCAACTACTCCTCTCGACAGCTCACATGTGGGTGTGGAGATATTAAACATTTGGATTTGACTGTACCATTACTAACAAATTCCCTATTTATCTTAATTGAATAAGCGATTCCAGAATATTAATGTGCAGAAGAATGAGCCCTTGAAAGACAATCAGTGACGTTTTTTTGGATAAGACACAGAAGTTTTGGCGGGTTTTGATATGAGAGTTAAACACAATCTGTTCCATATCTGCTGTTTTTTCATGATCACACAAAAAACTGCATTCTATCACACAAAGTGCTTCACAAACCACCAATCAATTACTCGGTGCAAAGCAGCTGGTTCGCAGCTGTAACGCTGATCCGAGATGACAGCTTGACACTTCAGAGCAATTTAGGGATTTTGCATTTTTCCCTCACCACAATTACTCGACACCTGTGCAGTAAATTAAACTCTGCACACACCGAGAGCGTCACACAGAAGTGCAGCCAGTTTAAGACGGAGAGCGAGCGAGCATGCACGCCCCTCTGCACTCACATGGAGCGTACATAACATTGCTGAGGTCTCCTTCCTCTCCCTAACTGCGGCTCACCTCTTGCCCTTGCAGCACTCTCACCACTAAAGTATAGGTTGCAGCCATGCTGCTAAACGCATGCTGTCTGATATTTATAAGCTATAAGCCAAAAACTCTGAGCAACCTTGTGATTATGACACTCATCATGTTGTGAGCAGAAGTTACTCTAAGGTCAGTGCATTATTTTTAACACACGGTGCAAACAAGGTGAATCCTTGAAGGAGTAAAAACTGAGAAATGGAGCAAGTACACATCTGTAAACATCTGCAAGAAGTAGAAGATTTCAGACTTACCCTTAGCTGAAGTAGCTGTACTCCACTGTTTTTGTTTTTGAAGAAAAAAATTAATTCAGTTATGTAAATTGTCTGCAAGCTGGACTTATGGTCATTATCCTCCTGGTAAATTCCCCCTTGCTGGCTTTTCCAGCACCTTCCAAGAGGAAGGCTGCCGAGCAAAGCAGTGATAAAGGTCGCTGATGAGAGATGAGCAGAAAGAGGGGTCCTGAGTGAAGGGGGGAAACGGCTGAGAGAGAAAAGAGACAGACACCCGCCCGGTCTCAAACCAGAGGAGCTGTGGTGCTGAGTTCAAGGCTGGGATGGGACAAACTTCCAAACTCCTGGAGTTCTGCCACCTCTCTCTTCCTCCTCCCACTTCTCTAAAGAAAGGGAAAAAAGAGAAGAGAGGAGGGAGAGCGGGAGGGGAGAAAAGACGTAAATGAAAACCAGACACATAGCCCTGTTTGGTCTGGACGTGAGCAGTGGGGAGGATGATGTCACAAATCCGGAGCGGGATTTTCTCCTTACCTTTTCCTACGTGTTGCCATTTCTCCATCTTCCTCCGTGGGGCCCTTTTTCTCACATGTCAGCTGGTTTGAGATTCTTTTTGGTTTAAAAAAAAGCAACGTAAAAATATTAAGGAGTGGCAGAAAAC
The DNA here is from genome assembly GCF_904848185.1 of Acanthopagrus latus. Classification (NCBI taxonomy): domain Eukaryota; kingdom Metazoa; phylum Chordata; class Actinopteri; order Spariformes; family Sparidae; genus Acanthopagrus; species Acanthopagrus latus. The sequence goes on along the minus strand of NC_051047.1, from coordinate 26,771,726 downwards.
CTTTTCCCAGCCTTTTTGTAGTTAAATTGATATTACTCTTTAAAACATACTGTGGTTTAATTAACCAGCTTTTTTTCTGATAAAATGATTGAGGACATGCAGGTTTTGTCAGTAATGCACACTGAAACTCTTTTCTGTAAGATGATGTTTTGTCTGTCAGTCTCACTAAATCAAACACTCACAGATCAGCATCCTGGGAGCTGCTGTGAGGGAGAAGCAGTGATGTGGTGCCATGAATGTGACCGTCCCACAACAACAACATAAAATCAGCAAACGCAGCCGATGACATCACTTTTATTACCAAATCCCTCACAGAGCTGCATGCTGAATATATGTGCTGTGTGATTTAAAAACACTTTATGTGCTTGTAGGAGTTCGTGACAGACTGGAGCTGTTTGTCACACTGGGACTGAAGAAAGCATAGTTAAATATTCCAGAGACTTAACTTCATAAATCAATATTTTGAAATTTGCGATGGATCACGCGACTTTGTCTGGTGAAAGACGTCGCTCATGGAGATGAACTCTCAGGGATGAGTCCTTCAGCCCCTTTTAGCTCATTCTTTTGGTTTTCCCTCCTGCAACTTTGCTTTCATCAACCTTGTTTTCGGTCCAAGTAGGATTCTGTTTTCAATTTTAGAATATATATATTTTTATATAATCATAATCATGATACAGAGCAATAAACAACAGACAGATAAAAAGAAGCTGGTGAACATAAAGCGTTCAGCAGCTAAAGAGACATTTTAGTTTAAAGTTGGGCAGCAAATGAAAAACTAATTACCTGAATATTCATATTGTTTTTACTAGTGTACTTTGGACTGAGCCTTTTACATCTAAAGAGGGAGTGGATCCTCTCTGAAGTTCGGATTCATTCAGGAAAGTTACTCAGTGGCGTTTGAAGCTCAAAAAGTTCTACTTTGACCCGGATCCTGGGGCCCGTAGAGCATCGTGCACATGTGAGACTTCAGCCGGCCAAGTGGCTTCTAACTTCTGGTGAACTTGAATTAGAATAAAAGAATGAAATGGTGTGACTCTTCTAGACTTTCTGCAGTTATCGGGGCCGAACGAATACAAAAAACAAAAGAAATAATTTCATCCACTGGGTCAGAGTGGCTTCAGAGTCCAACACAACAGGAAAGAAACCTCAGCAGCTCTATTAATTAAAGGAGGACTGCTGCTGCATTTTTCTACCAGTGAGCTGAAACAGACTCTCGTTCCCAGAGGACAGTGTGCTGTGAAGTTAACTCAGTTATATCCGTGTGGATTAAAGTTCAAAGCTGAATTAAGTGAATAATGGTTTAATCTCTGATGCCCCCACTGAGCTATCTGCATCGTTACTGTGTTTCTTTGGTCATGAAATGCAGGACAACAGACTCCTGCTCGCACCATATGGAAGTATTTATAACACCAGCCAATCGCATCCATGTTCTGTTGTCTGTAGGTCATTACTCACGCCACCAATATTTCCTGCAAAGCGGGGCGCTGTTATGATGCTGCTAGGCAACCGCTGGTGTAATAGTCATTGAGTAACAAGCTGTTGCATGTTCTGAGAGAACATGAAGATCTGATGAGCAGACGATTCACCCCCAGAAATTAGGAACAATTATGCTCTTTTCTTGAACAGAACTTGGTCACTATATTTTTGGGATTGATTTGTGCTTTTTTTAGGACGTTCGTCTGCAGAATGTCTGGAGTCGAGATCAAAGCGAGAGGCCGACTGATCGACTCGATCCAAATATTTCCTCATCGTTCAGGAAACATGTCCTACATACGTTCCCCTGTGAGCGAGCTCTAACCCGACACAGACCCTTCAAAATTAAAACCTTTCGCGGTCGCAGTGTCACATGGACTAATAATGAGATTGTTGGGTGTTGTTAGCTTGACGCTCACAGCTTCAAACGATTGCCTGAGATGTCGAAGCGGAGCAGAGCTTGACATCTGTGTTAAGGTGATTCTTCGATGCATACCACCAAGTTGACTTCATGCGGGTGGATCAGAGTACAGACTGTTTTCCTGCGATGCCCTGTAGCTCGTGTCTCTCATTAATAACTGCCAGCTTTCATAATACAGACAGGTAGACGACACGAGACGGAACCATTCAACTTTTACACACAAGAAACTTGAACCAATGGACGTTTTCTTCAGCATCTCTGTGATGTTTTCGGGTGTGGCTGTAGTGTGACGGGTTTTCTACAGTTTGTGGAAATTATGAAAAGCAAAGGAAACGTGTCCTGAAGCGCTATAAAACGGAGAACACACTCTCAGTGTTTATTCTATTCTCAAATAAAAGCAGGAGACTCCCCTCCACATAACTGGAGTATTCTTGAAGTTGCTTTCCTCGCCTGTGAAGACGTTACCATTAGGAACAAACTGTTCACCGGCCAGCTTCAGCGGGAAAAAGGCATGTGTTGATTCCACCAACACACTTATTTCCATTGGAGCATAAGCAAATAAATGGGTGGAGATGCTTGGCCTTACCTCACTCCACCCGTGGCTGATGAGGAAAGTATTAATACTCCACAGCAACGGTAAATGTTCAACAGAAGGAGGTGAAAATAGGCGAGGATAACATTAAGCAGTCATCATTTTTAACTTTTCAGCCATAATCCAGCTCAAGACTGAAGTGGGTTGTTGGAGGTTGTTTCCTCCTGATCAGAGCCGGATTGAGAGCGCCGACATCACCAGACTTTGACTGAACTGAAGCAAACAGGTGTGAAACACAAATAACCACTAGACAAATAGATCGTTGTTCTACAAACCACAATCCAACAAATAAGCAGCTTAACTTTTCATTCTTAAAATAAATACAGACTGAATAGTGTAATTGGATTGGGTCACTTTATCAGCACCACCCGCTCTGCCAACAGGCTCCATATATTCCCTGGGATATACGTTGAATTACAAAGGAAGTGTGAGGAAGAGGCATTGATTTACCCCGTCACTATCATCAGCTAATGGTTGGAACAACTGGAATAACTGGAAACGTCACCGATTTTTCAGGTTCAAACTGAGATTCTCAAGGTTGTTTTTGCGTCGCTCAAGCAGCTGATGGTAGCTAAGATGCTAAAGCTTTCTTCGCGACCGTGGGGCCGACAGGGAAACACTTGCAGGGAGGAAAACTAAAAGGCTTCTGCTTTAAGTTGAGGTGAGGAAAGTATTACGCACTTGTTATGAAGTTATTAAACTAAAAAAACAATTTAATAATATCGTAAATTGAATGGTAATATGAATTTGTTTTACTTGACAACAGTTCAAGGCCTCGCAGCTCATGAACAGTCAGTTCAGAGATAAAGAAAAGACTCCTGTAATCTGAGATCCACCTGGAAACAAGAGGGAATAAAAGTCAGCATGTGGTGAAAAAAAAAGCTGAGAAATGTGTGCACGCTGCCCTCCAGCAGGAGCGAGTTAACGGAGTTCAGTGTAAGAGGTCAGATGCCAAATATTCCGTTTTACACTTGGCCAGGTTCAAAAGTACGGCAGAGCTCCAATTTAAATGAAAGCCAGCGACGTGACGGGTGAGGTGGTCTGCTTCTCCTTCACAGCCGGGTCGTACCAACACTCACAGTCCAGGTCCTGATGGGGTGACGGTGCGAGCAGCCGCTGCTCCGTCTATATGTCTGCTTCACTTCAACAAAACAGTCTGTAATAATCACCGTAATGGTGTGTTGCGTTTGACAAAACACCAGAAACACGGACGGCTGAAACGCAAAGTCATAATCATCATAGTCGGATCTTTTCTGTGGTTGTTCGTGGTATAATACCGACTGGCACATGTGCTGTACTTTCCACCGTCTCAGTGACTTTGACTCAGTAACACCCAGTGACTCATAAAAATATGAAACAAGCATATTTTTTTTTATTTTTTTTGGTCACCCAAGGATCTGCGACCTCTTCAAGTCCACCGTGCAGCACAACGATTTGTGCTTTCAGCAGGTGGCCGCGTCCAGAAAGCGAGCTACTGTTCATTTCCTGAAGGGGGATATAACGATCACATCTGGCCGTACAAGCCGAGGCATCAGTCTAAATATGGAACTTATCTAAAGACAATTCTGTTGAGCCCCGACTTGAATGAGTGGTCAGATTATAGGCTTCATTCTCTGGAGTGAAATGCTGAGTAATCGTTCCTGCTTTCCTTGACAGGGTGACGGAGGCCAAGCTGGTACTTAGGAAGCCTTTTGTTGTTTGTGGGGCAATTTGAGCGCGGTGTTAGAGCAGTAATCTCCCCTCACAGAGTTTTTTGTATGTTTTTTCTACACATATAAACAGATTATTACAGACTTTCACACTGTAACGGTCACAAAGGCAGAGCTGAGAGAAGCAGGACGGACTTGTAAAGTGGCCAGATGAAAACTTTTAAGTGTAATAATTAAGTTTAACTTCACAAATGTGGTGTTGTACTGAGATATTGTACATAATTCATCACAGAATTAAATTTCTCTGACTTCACTAACAAATATTGCTTGATGAGAATAAACGGATCTGAAAGTTTAACCTGGAAAAAATAAACAAAACTTCAGCACTCATGAGGATCTGGTCTTTGTTGTTGATGTCATGGCCACCATAACTCAGAAATCCTGAGGAAAACATACCCAGGATGCATTTCTTCATCCTCATTAGCCTTAACCATCAGATTCACACTAAGCGGTTATACGAAGCTGGTTATCAACTTGATTACTGGCGACAGAGCAGAACACTTTCTGAAGAAGAGCTAACTATCAGACAGACAGAAGAGGAAGTTAAACACATGATCCAGGCATCTGACAAAAACAATCACAGACTGTGAATGCATAAATTAAAGGCTTTTAATTTCACGTCCATTCATTAAACCAGGAGCAGATCTGACTACAGTTATATTTGTGTCTCCCATGAAATAAATAAGTTTCTTCACTGTGTGTGTGAAGAAGTGAAGCAGCTTCGTGACACTGGGTTAAGTTGATAACAAGACATCCTGCTCCACAGGATCCTGTTCTCTGTGAGTTTCTTTATTTTTCATATTTGTCACAGCCGGGTGTGAAGCAGAAAGAAGACGTGAGTCAGCTGATAATTCGGCTCTTTGGAAGTAAAAGCAAGCTCAAGTGAGCCGGAAACACAAGTGATACAATAATAGCAACTTAAAAATCACAAAAATTAAGGTGTTATTTTAAAATCACAATGATTATTAATTCACTCAAACATGCATTTTCGATTGTGAGTATGAGGGATTTGTAACCTCTCAGACTGTGCTTATTTGCTTCTGATTCTGAAGACATGAGGCAAATCATCGAGCCAAAAACTTCCAGCTTTCCAGACACAAACCAGATAATCCACATATTTCTCTTATCAAGATTTTCCACAGAGATGGAGACATTTACCAGTGAGTGAGAAAACCCCCTGCAGCTTATCTAACGAGGGCACAATGTAATCAGCTGATTAGTCACAGAAAAGAAACCCAAACTTCCTGACATGCGATACGCCCGCATAACCAAAATACACATCGAACATCTCGTCTGCACTTAATCCAGTTTATGTTGCACAGCTGACAGGACGCGTAAACCCACAGAAGAAAACACAAATCAAAAGGCAGAATCAGTTTAAGAAGTAAGAATCAGGAATATGTTCATATTTCTGGAACAGATGCAGAAAAACTTGAAATAAATGTTACTTGATGTGATTGTGATCTACTGTGTGAGCTGATGTATAAACACATTTCATCAGTTCGCCTCATTCAGGACGAACATCACGGACGCAGCAGAAACTCAACCATCCCTCACCACGTTCACTCTGATGCTGTGATCTCCATCAGGCGGGAGATGCAGAACTGGATGCAGGTCTGAACTCTGACAGATGCAACAGATGTGCACCAGTGTGTGTGTGTGTGTGTGTGTGTGTGTGTGTGTTCAGGTGTTGAGACAAACTGCAGATGACATTGTAGGGAGAGTGGAGTCGGGATTGAGAGCGGAAGGCAGCGGAGGAGAAGCACACTGGTCCTCCGTGAGTTAGGAAACAGAAACTCGTCTGTCCCGTCACATTTCTTAAGAACGTTTCACAGTCTGCAGTGTTTCTTCTCTCTGTAAAGGTCATTTGTCCTTGTGAGTGCCATATTTGTGTTTGTGTACAGGCTGCAGTAGAGCGTACGAGTGTGTTGCTCTCCTTGTGTAAACCAGTTTGGGTTTTAGGCCGTTAAAACAACAACATTTTTGTCAAGTGAGGTCATCCTGGCCAGACGGCGAGTGCCGGCTGCGCCTTAGGATTTGAAATAGATCCATCAAGGGTCAACAGGAGCATTCTTTCATTGATGCAAATCTTATCAAAAACATTTGTTATTATACCACCAGAATACTTAAATAGTTTAAATGTGATTTAATGTGCAGTGATGGGAGACATAAGGCAGAGTTTCTGTATAACACGGATTGCTCTTAAATCAAACTCCAGCCATGTTTTCTTCCTGTAAAACAGCATCATGCCATCAGTTCTTCACCTCAAGCGGTGAGCGGGTGGCACACAGCTAACATTTCATGTTTCACGCTTTATTCTCCGTTTTGGGTGAAACTGGATCAATGCTTTATGCAGACAATGTTTTCAGTTTTTCTTTTATTTCCCTGAATGTCTTCTGGCTGCTCTGCCTGAACTCTGGGTGATTTAAAGACCTTCCTGATGAACAGATGGCGGTGCTTGTTGCCAACGTAACCGCTAACAGAGGCTAATGGTACCAGGCGCTGAGTGAACGCGGCCAGTGTCGGGACCAGACGCACCTCCGGCCAACTGCGACCGGTGTGACGACAGGGAATCAGGTTCTGCAGTCGTTAACTGAGTTTAGCTGCTGTTAGACGATAACCACTTGCTTGTTTATTCATGCAGCTGATGTTGGCGATCCTACCAGCTGACTAACATTCGGGCCTGGGTTTGGCTCCTGGCAGGAAAACCCCGGTGGTACTGTATTGGACTGGGCTGCTACTTGACATCTAGCGAGCATTTTAGGCGCTGGTAGCTGTAGTTTGCTGCCTCTGGACAGAGCCAGGCTACATGTTTCCTCCTGTTTCCCATCTTCGTAATAAGATACAATTCTGTAATCTAACTCTCCGTAATAAATTCAAGCGTTGCAGGTGGAAAACGAGTGATATACAGTGAGAAATAACTGCGTGTGCAACTCATCTCTGCAGCTGATCTGCTTTTTTTATATCTTATCTCGTCACCAAGTAGAAAACACGCCAGTTCTGCAACATCCCGGGACAATCCAACACCGTATTTTTGCTGGAAAACCTTAATATATTACATGTGCCGAACCAACAAGAAGGAATAGATAATTGAGAATTTATTGCAGACATTGTTTCAAACCAAGTTTATAAAGTTTCCTTTAACTCAGCAATCCATGAAGCTGTGATATCTCCGGGGAGTCTGGCGCTGATTTACAGCCGTCTGAAAATATGAGCAGAAGAACAAAGATCTGATCTCAACAGAGATAACGAGAACTGATTAAAAACACCAAGTATGAATGCAAAGGTGAGATCACACACAGAACCTTTTTAATACCGAGGTGTATCTGTCTAAATATCACCCTCAGGTCTGCAGCCCATCACTCTCTGGGGGAGATTCCCGCTCTTCAGATGACCCGTCTGCAGCTGTGAATTCTTTAGTTAGTGAGATCTTCTGTTATTCTGGTTGTTGTTGTGTTTCTTCCTGTAAATTAATGAGTTGTCTTCGCTGCCAACTCGTCTTGCGCCTCCCATTTTTGTCACAGTCTTCTCTAAGCGTAGAAGCAGAAACCTGTGTGTGAAACTCCCTGTTTATGGATATGAAGTTTTTTTCACTCTCTTGCGTGTGTTTGTCGGGGTTGCTAAGGGACAAACCCAGAAAAAAAAAGGCCCAAAACTATTTATACAGGCCGTTTCCTCTGCAGGGATGAACCCGGCCCCTTAAATCTGCCAAAGACGTGACATTCTGTTGCAGATCATCACATTGTGCATCTGTTTAATCTCAGATCCTCCAAAACTGCACTTTATCTCTGTTTATTTGTATTTCTTCACATCAGCAGCGATGATCGGGGAGAGACGGAGGGGCTCGTGGCTTGTAGCGTTTTACTGCTTTGTCGTCTCGAACATCTGAGGACGTTATAAACAAACACTGAAACATGTCATCGTTACTGAGGTGGGAGGAAGGTACACAACGGCCTTTTATTTAGCTATTTCTGCTCAGTGGGAGATTCCCACCTACCTCTGTATCTGGGCTCTGAAGTCTTTTATTTGGGCATGTTGTTTTGTTTGTGAGATAAACAACGGCAACCATAATTGGAAAAACGTGCTGTTGGATATATGTGAGTAATCCATCATCTTCACCGAGCTGCTAATCACTCATTAACTGACTAGGTCATAGATTAGTTTTGGTCATAAAGCGAGTAGCATGAAAGGAAAACGTTATAGATCAGAATTCAATATTAAAACACAGAACGTTATTTATGTGATGTCGAGAAACAAAAGCGTATTTGCCGCATTGAATAATGACTTTTGCGATTAGTTTCGACACCCTCTGAGGGATCGCTACGAAATGAAGAAATTTTGAAAGACAAACCCTAAATAGGAAGCAGACAGTTCTAACAGCTGGCCAAGAAGAGGGGGAGAGAAGAAAAAGAGCAAAAGCAAAAATGTTTTAGGCCCACGAGGAGTTATAAAATGGAAATGTGTTGCACACATGAGGAGCGCAGCTGCGTACCATCCGTCAGTGATCCCACTTCCTTTGATTTCCCTCATTCTTATCAGGATTAAACACTGATACGCTGGAATGACACCAAGCAGTCCAGATGAGCCACACTGGTGGACATCACCGTGATGTGGCCTCTCTGCTTCATACCTGGATCTTCATCTGGTCTGCTGTGGCTGCACAACAGTAAGTTAAATTGAAAGAGACAGCAAAGTAGTGCACTTCAGTTTCCTGTTCAACCTCTTCTTGTGCTACTGTTGCATTGATACGCTTTTAATACTACAAATTAGAGAGTGAAATCGTTCAACCTGAGCTTTGACATTATAAATCTTGTGGCACTGCTGCTCCATCCTCAAGCAGCTCTGGGAACCACTGGTTTATAGTCATGCTAGCTGTTCTGTCAGAAGGTACGTATGCACAGCAATGCTAGGAGCTAAATGCTAATGTAAGCATGCTAACATGCTAACATTGACTGTTTAAAATACAGATGGAGCTCGTGAAGTTAAGTGAAGTTAAAGCCTGCATTCTTTCTAACGGCCAGCAGGAGGCAACACCACTGGTTTCAAACATTCTATATGAGCTTATGTAAAAATTTCCCTTCTTCTCAGTTGATTTACAACCTTAGCTAACAGTTTCCTGGTGAGTTTGTGGACTCAATCACAAGTTTCAAGTCTTCCTCAATGCAGCTTGATGCTTATTATAGTGAAATAGAAGATTAAAGCAGGTCAGGCACAGCTAGCTTGTGACAGAGAAGTCGCTATCTTGACGGTCATCAATCAGTACACCGGTGTAGCAAAGCTTCCCAGCTTGACTCTCTCATCCAAATATGAGCTTCTGGATATTAAGTGGGTTTGTTTAGCATCATAAATTAGTGCGTTATTACACTACTATGCAAAATACATCTCAAGCTGGTGAGAATGTCTTCAGTTTTGTCGATATTTGGTGGCAACAACCGCCATGAATTTAGCACATTGTACCATTTAACATGCAGTGTTGTGATTTAAAAAAAAAAACGACATTTCTTTCCATTTAGAATGTCTTACATTAACAGCGACAGTTTAGTGTCTGATCATTCATGCAAAACACGCTGTTAGCTAAAATAAAAGACTTAACTTTAATTTGTCTCTTGTCTGGCCTTTTATTTGGATGGGAGGATTACTAATGCCGTAGAAAATGCAAGTCATCTCAATCCAAGTGTCATTACTCAATTATTTCTCTTTGAAATCCTTTCACATGGCTCTTTTATACAAACCGCTTTGAGCAAAAGAGCTCGCTAACATGGCCGGTCACGTGACACACACATATTTCCAGACCCATTTTGGGGTTTGGAAAGCCCTTCTGGAATATTCCTCCCTCTCTCTTAGTTTTCCCATGGCCAACCTCAAGCCCCCTGTTACACCTCCTCTTACATGACAACGGTGGAGCAACTAACCACACCTTCTTCCCACAGCACCCACTCAATCTCACTGGGAGGTAAACTAGAAAAAAAACAAAAAACAAATTGTAGTTACATTATCAAGAGCAAATCCCTTTTAACTCGTGGACTATTTTGAGAATTATCGATAGTTTCCAGGCCAAACTTCTGATAACTCAAGGGAATAATTTTTTAGTCTATTCTGTGAAAAAGCAGTTGCAGTTTCTCTGGCTCCCGCTCGTCACCACAAAAGAGGCCGGGACTGGATGTCTTTCCAACACTTAACTGTTGCTGTAACTTGCTTCTGGTGTATCACATCTCCCTCTCGCTCTGCCAAGTGCAGCCACAGCCCCCCCTCCATCCCTCCACCCCTGGTGCTTCTCTGACTCACCAATCCGACTGAACAATGCCCACCATTGAACCCTCAATGGGTGTCTTTTAATTGACAGCTGGAATCTATTAATGCTTTTAGCCAGTAGCCATGGCTACTCCACAATAAATTACATACGTACATATTCATGAATGAAAAATACATTTTCAGCCGGATTTAAGATGGAAACATGGTCACACTCCGTGTCATGGTCCCTAGATGTCCTGAAAAGGCCCTTCAGAGCTGCAGATGTTTTGAGGCTGACTCACTATACCGTCGCCTTTTCCACCCCAGCTCCATGAGTGGTATTTACCTTGAGAAGTTATAATTTCCATGATTTGGATAAATGAGTTGGCTTGCTCGACATCTGGGAGTATTCTTTCCTCATCAGGCTTACGGTTTTGTTCTCCCGTCTCTCTCTTAATGTCAGGCACGGTGCTGAGTTTCGCACTCTGGAGGAAGTGATGAAGGAGGAATTAGATAAGAAGGCTTGAGTGCTGAAAAGCTTAAAACTCATAGCTATGTAGATGTGAAGCATTATGCACTTCAAAACTCAGAGTCTTTTTCATCATGCAAAAACACTCCCGCTGCAAATGAAACTTAAATGGAGGCAACATGGCAGCCAGCTGCTAGCAACTGGACGTAGTTTGCAGCCAAACATGACTCAATTGACACCAAAAAAAAAAGGTATCGTACAATCTGCACCATGTAATCAAGAGAAGCCTTAACTATGCAGCAGGGTGCACAGTGTGGTGGAGTGTATACAGCCAAGTGTCTGACAGAGTGGAATGATGTTTAAGACTCTGGATGTTCGGCTTTACAGGTCTCACTCGGGGGGGAAGCAGCTGTTACGTAATGTCAGAGGCACGACAAACGCTTCAACATGGGAAGTAAAACAAACAACCACGTTGAAGGAATGCGTTGTCTTCTTCCAGAGCTGCGGCGCTGTATTTAAGAAAGAGAGAGCCACTTCAGTATGGCGGTTTGACTGCAGGTCAAAAGGTCAGCGTCCAGTTTGGATAACTGGGACTTAAGTTTGTCCTAATTGCGGCGCTTAAATTTATCACTGCAATCAATTACACGCTCAATCTTCCATCTTCCTCATGCCTCCTCCACTCTCTGAGTCCAGATGTGTTCTGTTGATATTAAGTTACTTCTTTACTCTCTTTTTTTGTCGTCACCTTTCCTGTGCAAGCTGAAAACTGATATTATTCCAGGTGGTCCAATAGGAAATGAATTAAGCGGCTTCAAGGTCTCTGAAGGAAGCCTGCTAATGAAATACCCATTAACACCCAGACCACATAAAACACAACTTTGTTCCACCACTTTAAAGCTGCGCTAAGCATGTTTTTCTTTTAAGGTAAAACACGTGACCTGTGGCCGTGCACCAGGTCGGATACCACCAACAATCCAGCTGTTAATCAACACCTTTTGTTAAGTATTTACATCGCTGAAGCAGCTTTCAGCTCATTGTTTTGGTTGTCTGGCCGAGGAGACCAGGATGTCTGACTGATGTTTCTCTGCGTCTTTGAATCTGGTGAATATTATCTAATACTGGCTGATTGGAAATAGGTTTCATCAAAATCCAAGGCCCATGACGTCGCCGTGATATTTAGACCGAGCATTTCCAGCAAAGGCACATCAGCAACATTCATTCACAGAACACTGAAAAGCGTTTCTGTGCTTCTCCCAGCTTGATTACCGTTAACTCCCTCTATTGATGACACAACAGGAGAAATATCTCCTCGTCTGCAGCCGGTGCAGAAAGCTGCTGCCAGCCTGTTCACACACAGGAGATCGTATTACTCCAGTCGTTGCTACCCTTCACTGCTTGTTTGCCAATATTGGAGCTGATGTGTGCAACAAACACAGACTAATCACCAGAGATCTCCTGGCTGGGTCCTCGCTGACAGGCAACTTGGAAGGAATGCTACGATGCGCACAGCTGTTGCCCCCGGTAACCCAATACTTTTGGAGAAAGCATCAGTGAGAACATCGAACCCTGAGGAGGGTCGATGACACCAAGTGTAAAGTGTAATATCCTTTAGATTTTCTGTTAAACTGCATTCTCAACATAAAGCTGGTAGAAAACTGTGTTATATCTTTATTTGATATTCACAGAAGTTTGTGAATATTTGAACAAAATGTGCCGTGCGTCATTTCAAATTCAAGGCTACAGATGTCAGTCATTCCCATCCTGCCGCCTGCAGAAAGCTAACTGGATTCAATCAGCTGAACACAAGGGACACATCTTTGTTTCAGTACATTCATATACTCGTGTTGACTACTGGAGAGTGTTTTCAAAGTTTTAAAGCAACGGTCAAACATTTTGGGGAAATATGGTAAGATGAGAAGATCGATGTCCATCTTAAATGGTAAAGCTGCCTTTTATGTTTAGCGTGAAGACTGGAAATGGGGTGAAAGAGCTAGCCTGATTTTCTCAGTGACTGAATAGGTCAGTTGGAAGTCAACAAGTCTGCCAAACGGACCACCGTAGTTCAAGAGGTGTATTTCAGAGCAGGACTGGGGACCTTTCCAGCTGACGACCAAAACTGGCTACTTTTTGCAGAAAGTCTGACCATATCCATCAGTGATCATGGTGACTGAAACAGGCACTCTTAGCCAAACTATGATGTTTTCCTAATCCTAACCAAGTGGTGTTTGTGCATAAAAAAACCTAACCAGCATAAGCACAGCATTGTGACAAGAGAGAAATAGACAATTCAACTTAACCAAACCTAAGGGAGCAACATAAAGAACATGTTCAGTTTCAACTTATGTTTGGTTTTTCTAGAAACGTGAGCTAACATTTAGTCAGGCGACTGGTTTGACCAACGACAATTGTAACTGACCTTCGTTAGTAACTTCAAATAACTTCTTACTAATGTAACTTCAGTATTTAATGTCTAATTATGTATGTTATGTCCCAACCTCCTCCCAATTTGGACTTCATTGGTCTTTACTACTTTACTGCTACAAAACAGCCTGACAAAAAACGCCAGTTATGGATCGTGATAAGCTGCTTTCATATTCTACTCATGTGGTTGTTTTTCTGAGGACACACTGTGTTTTTTTCCCCTGAAAATATCAAAATCCTCCTAACAGAACATCTAAAGCTCAGAATGTGTGATTTACTCATACCAAATCAGCAACAGACTTCCAAATATTTAGCAGTCAGGTGAAAGTTGAATACGGACTAAAGTGAAAAATGGTGTTTGCAAAAATATCAAATTATTTCTTCCTTTAGCGCAGCAGAAAAGTGACACTTACAAGCTCTCAAATACTGAGTCAGTGCTGTTAATTCTAAGCAGGATACTATAAAAACCAACCAGACAAAACCAAGCAGAATTTTCTAGCAGTGAAGTCTGGGTTATGCAAGTCATCCAAACCAAACAAACTACGTCTTTTGTAAAACCCTGCAGGCGCCCCTTCTGGCACGAAGACGTCATTTTTCTGTCATTTGTCAGCAAAAATGAAATAGTCTTCTGAACCGACACCACTATGGTTAAAGTTTGGTGAGATTTAGGCACAAAAAAATGACTCGGTCAGGAAACAGTTGTGGTCGCGATTAAAAGAAACCAGCGCTGGCTGTTTGTAGGAAACATGAATCAACCAGTGGTCTCACGTGTCACAGTCCCACGTTTTCTGCTGCAGACAGATATGCACAGACAAAGATCCACGCTTCATCTGTCAGTTAATTCATTTTTCTGTCTTTGTCAGAATTAACACAAAAACTTTCACACAAGAAAGAGAGAAAGTGACAGCGGTAGTTTTTCCTCCATTGTACGGAACATTTGACACTCTATAAAAGAGCCATGTGTGCTGCAGCGTTTAAACTGTCTAAAATGAGCCTTTTGTCATTCGGTCCAAACAGCTTTCACATAAAAAAAAAAGCTCTGCCTGCCAGCCATGCCCAGCTGGATGTGTGAAAGGAAACTTTTCCAGGATGAAGCCTCCAACACTTTAAAACAGGGGATTCCCATGAAACTGTCAACTCTATAATCCCCGTCAGAGAGCACACACACACGCAAAAAAAACCCCTTTGAATGTACATTTGATATCTCTGTTCCACGTCCACAGATTCACATACGATGCAACGATTCAATAAAGTCAGTGACCACGACGTTACTGCTAATTAATGATGAAACCAGTCTCCACCTACCGCGTTGGAAACAGCCAGATTCACGGGAAGACCAACAATGTTTGAAGCATGCAGTTAATAAAAAAAAAAAAAAAAAAAAAAGAATGAGACTGTGATGGTGTTACAGAACAAGGTTGCGTGATGGTTTTGGGTCTTTGAGTCTGGAAGGAATGTGACCATTTCCTGCTGTTATGGCTTCATCGCAGCATTGTATTGAAAACACACCCTCCTTCTTTGAAAATGATTACTGGAGAGGAGGACCAGAAGTCCAGTGATAACCCAGGAAGAGATAATCAGCAGGCTCATATTAGAGTGATAGCTTATTTTGAAATGACCTAATCTTAACAGAAAAAAAAAAAAAAAAATCAGGCAAAAGAAAGAGACTCCAAAACCACAGAATGATGAACGGCCAGGAGACGAAAATGCTTATAAAATTTGTGGTTGAGTTGATTTCTTCGCTCATTCTTCACTGTCGGGTCATGACACTCACTGATCACATGTCTAATGAAAGAAATGCATAGAGAAAAACTCCCCTAATTAAGAGCAAGATTCTTCTCTGAAATGTCTCATATCATTTTTTCATCAATTTCACACAGCTGTCAGAGGTCCAAAAAACTCTGTATTCGATATGCATTACCCCAAACCCATCCGTGGTCCTGAACTTCAGCTGTCTAAAAGTCGCTCTACAGAGCTCTATCCAGAGCAGTCTGTTTCTGTGCCTGCACCTTTAAATGCTAATGAGCTCCGTCTGTCCACGCCCACTTGGAGAGCCCTTCCTGCCACGTCACTCTCAGGGAGGGGAAGCCCCTTGCGTTAGCAGTTAGCATGCGCTAATGTTTACGGTGGATGTATCTATGCATCGCTGTGGCTCGCGGAGATTTTTTCGTTCAACCGAACCAGTTTGACCCAGAATCGGACCCAGAAGGAGAAGCTCCTGAAGAAGTACAGACTCTGTGGCTGCAGCAGGACGTTTCAGAATGGTTAGTGTGTCTGTATGTTAGTTTGTTCGTATGTGTTGTTACAGTTACTACCATGAAGCTAATGGCTAACAGCTAGTGAAAGCTGTGTTTGTCTGCAACTCAGTCTCCAAACTCTTGGACACTGTTCACATCGTCTCTGTCTCCAGTCTGCACGTTTCCAGACTTTTTACTCCATCGTAATATTAACATTAAGCTCGCTTCAAACGCCATTACATAGCGGACCGAAGCGGAGCTAACTTGTTAGCCAGTTTCCAGTTGACTTCTCCATACTCGTAGGCAAATTTAACTGCGGCGACACTTAACAGTGGCTCTGGTGCAGTTGCTGGGTCCGGTATGGTTGGTACCGATCCTTTTACGAGGGTCAGTGTCTCCTACTGACCCTCTCAGATATCTCCTATCACCACTCAGAGGAGGTCGGACTATGATAATGACTCCTTTCGTTACATAACGACAGGAGCTGAATCTGATCAGCCTGTGGGAGCAGTGTTACCAGTCAGTGGGCTGCAGGGACCATGCAGGAACCGTTCAAAGAAAGGATGGACACGGCTGATGGCTGAACGTGTCCTGTCCATAGAGAAAGGCTGAGCTGTGTTATCTTCTAGAATGATGCACCACTGTATGGAGCTCGTTAACCTGCAGGCGTTTTCTCACAGTCTGCTGCTAAAGCTGACTGAGCTGAGATGATGAGCCAGCTTTGGCTGTTTGCCTCTCTGAGTGTGGCTGTAGCCATGGCTGCACTGTACTTGTTGTGATTATAGCTGTGACACATTCATTTATAATGGGTGTAACACCAGCTACACACAGAGGCTGCACACACAGTGAACCGACATGGTGGTGCTGGCTGAGAGTTGTACTGAAGCTACTGTATTCCTGAACTCTCGTGGTTTATTGGTACTATGTCTGTCATATATAATAGAGACGGATAAAGCACTACAGTGCTGCCATAGCTCATGTTAATAAGAGGAGTGAAGAGTAATCACAGTACAGCTTCTGTAGCTTTATCAGATCAACAGGAGTGAAAGAATATTGTGAGGGATCCAAAACTCAATGCAAGGGAACACAAAAGGTATCGAAGGACTTGCAAACATCTCTTGTAAACTTAAGACTAATGTTGTATGACAATTAGTCATTAAGTGATGTTTTTCTTGAGAGGTTTCCAGACATGCATCCTGAGGACTTCAGTGCTCCCCTGTCATTTCCTCCAGTTCCATCATTAAGGTTGACTTGTATGATTTTGAGTGAATCTCTACACGGATCGCCACGAGTCCTTAAGTTTTCAGCTAGTGCATCGTCAAGACTAGATTAGTATGAATAGTCTTGGTCACAACACTGTCTTTTGCTCCTACTGTATCTCTCAGCAGTCAAAGTAAAAGGTCAGTGTCAGTGAGAGCTTGACTACCTGACAGGTGTGTCATATCCAGCTGAATGAACAGCAGGATTATTTTACAGGTGTGCCTCGGACTGGTCACAATAGAGAGACAAGCTTAAATGTGCAGCTCTAACTTTAAAACAATATATTTCTTTGGCACTGAACTTTAAAAGATTATGAAAATGGTAAACATGACATGCTAATCATTAGCGTATTATAACTAGCCCTCTCTTATGTAATCCATGTGTGTGGTTCCCATGCTTTTTTCTATTCACTCACAATGTTTACCATCTTATCTTCACTTATGCCTGTTTTAACAGTGTTTGCACACAAACCACAATCACTGCAGCCGAAGTTTACAGATAATTGTAACTGTACTATAAGTGGATGAATAAAACAGGATGTAAACATACAGAATAAGTACAAGCTGTATTCCAAACTGAAACATCCATTAGAGAGAAATGAACTTTTTCAGAAGTGTGAAATTACTATATATATATATATATATATATATATATATATATATATATATATATATATATATATATATACTATATATGGCAGCTCTTTTTGTATTCTGCCGGTCAGCACAGACAGTAAGAATAAAAAATGAAAGTCTGCTGATCGTGTGTGTCTATACTTATATACACACTAGCCTGTTTGCAGTGGGTGTTAGCTAAGATAAAATGGGAGGAATTTAATGGTAACACACACACACATACACACACATACACACGCACACTGGACGATAACAGCAGGAACTGACTGTGCTGAAGCCAAACCTTTGTTGTAGCTCTTTTTTTCATCGAATTCAAAGCCTGTTTGAGGTTCTTGTTGTTTGAGGGGGAGTTCCACTCATCTGGCAGCTTGGACTTGTATTTATTTTGGGAGTAAACAGTGTTGTACTGACTTGGATGTAAACCATCAAAGCATTTTTTGGTCTCAAAGTGGTCAGAAAGAAAAAAAGTTTTGAAAGTATATTGTCATAATATAAAAGATTTTCAACCCAGTTTGACACCTGGAAAAACAAAATAAAAGTTTTGCTCTGTCTGGTTTGCGGTTCTCTGTTGCGGTGTTCCTTACCTGTCTCCTCCACCTTTCCCCTTCCCAGTGTGTGCAATGTGGGCGTGGCTTGCTGGTTCCTGCTGCAGCAGAGTGACGCACCTGACAGTCATCACCTCCTGCTGCATCACCCTGATCTCTCCACCACTGTTCCGTCTCATCGATAACACCACCATCTCTCTGCTCAGCGATCTGCTCCATTGCCTGATCACCGGTGTGTCCTGCACCTCCCCGGAAACCCAGTGAGACATTTCAACCCTGGCTGTCGTCTCATACATCTAACTTAATACATTTTGATTAATGAATGAGTAACCAGTCCAGTAGATAAGGTCCAGAGCATCTCCATAAAACACTGGACTGTGGAGTTCTCACAGAGTTACTGTATGTTTACATCCAGTCAACAAAAACACATTGTGTGAAGCCTTTAATGTATTTTCTTCCTCGTAAAACATTCCTCAACAAACGGGGGTCCCACTTTCAAAAACATTGCTCTATAGCACTCCTGCTGGTCAAGCACTCAAAAGCATTCCTTTAATTTAGTTGTGCAAGATGTACGTGACTAATGAGAAGACAAGACTGTGAAATTTGCATTTTCACATGTGAATTTGATATTTTTCAATGTGAAATGCTCACGTGTGAAAGTAAAGTAACATCTCATGTGAATAAAAAATGTGCACATATGACATTTACATGTGAATCGCAAATATTTCTACATGTGGAGGTTCTGCCTCTAAAGCAAACTTCTGCCTGAGCTAACAAGTCAACAATTAAATTAAAGTTTTTTTAAGAGTGCCAAAGGCTGTTTTCAGTACATGGGACACTTCCCTGGGTAACACGTACAAATCCATTCACCAGAATGATATTAACTTGCAAAAAAACTCATGAGTAAAAACAAAACAAAGTCCTCTGTGTGACTAACCTCTTCCAAAGATTATGTTTGTTTACTCCACAGGAAGATGACAGCGCCTGGTGGTTAAGGAAACAAGAAAATTGGATTGCTGGTCGGACACTCGGCTCAATTCAACCTCTTGGAAAACATAAAAACTAGCGTGGGAGGAAATGGGAGTGAATCCGTATGTTTATGAGAGGAATATAAGATAAATACATTACCAAACAAAGATCTACTCATGTCTGTAATTTGAACTGTCACATTTAATTAGATTCATTCCCATTTGCCCCTAATCAGTGTCCGAGTGTACATTTTCTGTCACAATCACTGGGGCGTTTCCTTTGTGATCGTCATCCTGACTCGTTCCAACTCTGCTTTCACATCATGTCAGTGTGATTGTCTTCCAGTGTGTAAACGTTTGGCCTCGTTAATGGAACCTGATCCTCTCTGGGAAGGAAAACTGACCAACCCACTGTGCAAATAACACGCTTTACAAACTATATTCTCCCTTTTAGTTCCCTTAAAACCAGATATTCGTTATTCCAGATATTCAGCATGTCACGTTTTTACCTAATGAACAGATCTGTGAGGTCATGCATCACCGCCCCTCCCTCAACATCAGACTCATGACATGTGACTTTGGATTAAAGCCCAACTGGCCTCTACATAACCTCATGATCACTGCACGCTTGAACACTGTCCAGCCAATCACACACCAAGAGTTATTGCTTCCAAACAAATTAAATTAATAAGGTGTGACATAAACACAAACCTATAGGTAACAAACCTTATGTAATACCTCTGTCGATGAGACGAGGGGCTGAAACACGTGTAGTCAGACCCTTTGAAGTGAAGTGAAGGGAAGGCGGAGAGGAGGCTGCCAGACTTCCTCCTGGTTAACTAGACATGTGATTAGCATTGCTGTCTGCAGCTTGAGTTTGCCCTGCAGTCAGCCTGGTCTGCCTCCAGAGGAAATACAGCCTGAGGGTGATTCTGCCAACACCAAGGTAAGTCATATTTACATACATTCATCTACTCATGGTGTAAAGAGAAAGGTGAGCTGTGTCTCTGAGGTGTTTCTATCTTGTTTTTGCTCATTTTTTTTTTAGATGTTTTTGCTTCAAAAATGTGTCTGCAGGCAACAGTAGTTTGGCTGATTTTTACCAAACTGATGTCTGGTTGCTTGTAATTACAATTCTTGCATTTCAAATCTTTTAGAGCGAATGTTAAAGAGCTTTTGACAACATCCCCCAACCTTCTGAAATGTTTCCACACATTTAAATCTCCATAAAAGTGAATGTTAAATGGTTTTAATTGGAATAAAATGTATGGTTTATCTCCACTGTTGTGCGCCTGGGAAAGCTATTCAAGGCGTGTGTGTGTGTGTGTGTGTGTGTGTGTGTGTGTGTGTGTGTGTGTGTGTGTGTGTGTGTGTGTCCTGTTATCAGGCCAAACCTTCCTTTTGCAAACACAAGGAGTCCTTCATATGTGCACCTGTTGAGTTGTGTCCATCAACTGTGGATAAAACACAGACAATCTCTGGTAGACCTCACGTGAAAGGATTTTACTGATGTAGGAATGAAGACTAAATAACGTAAAGAACATTTTAATGATATTTTAAAAGTGTGTTCTCCTCACTTAACAGGTGAGATACAGAGCTGCTCACACCCGCTAAGCAAACAGAGCTTTTATTTGCTGCTTCACTGTTCAAGTCTAATAATTCAAGTGTGAGAAAGTTTGAACTATTATTATATGTTGCTGTTTGAGTACAATGTTCCACTCTTGTTTTTAAACTTGCATGCTTGTCTCTTTAGCATCAGTGCCCACTTCCAGAGGCAGTAATTAGATTCCGAGGTCGGTGGAAAACACAATTATGTGATGTTCCTGAGCATTCCTCTGGTCCGCCGTGATTATAAGAGTGTTTACATGCAGTTCAGTGCTATTGGTTGTGTGTGTGTGAGCATTTATGTGTTGATCTCATCCTCTGAGAACACTTAATATAAAACTGGACCGTCTTGAATGTAGGGCAGGCTCCGTTTGATAGAAACTTGATTAAGACCCTTCAGCAATGTGATGGCTGAACTGTGCCAGACCTCACCACATCACAGGACCGATGCATGTGATGGAGATGTTTTTGCCACCAAATTTAGCTCCAGGTCACTGACCACTGATCAAGACTATCATTCTGGTCTGCAGAGTACAGCCCGCTGTAGACTACCTGCTCACATGTGATACAGACATGAGGCGTTTTTTGTTTTTTTATGGATCCCACCAGACTTTTGTAAGACCTGCTGTTCTGATTGGTTTGTGTCCATCGTTTTTATGTGACAAAAGCCTCAATTGCTTAATGGTTCTGGTTCTCCAAGCCCAATTAAATCCATTAAGATTACAAACAACATAAGGCACGAATAGTGGTGAAGTTTAACATATAGGCACCTTCTTCCGAGTGTGAAATAACAAGTAAATCTGAGGATATTTTCATGGCCCCTGTACTGTCTGTTCGACAATCCGAAGAAGGTTGGAGGTCAGTGGGACAAAGTGAATTTACTTTTAAATCAGACCAAAAATGAGACAAGAATAAACTAGCTAGTGTGCTACTACCGAACTGTAGTTTCCCCAGTAAACACACCGACCTCTTCAGCTGTCCCAAATTTAGTGTCTCTGGGCTGGTTAGGTAGAGCTGACCAGGCTGGGTGGTAGACCAGAGTCAGGGCAGCTCAGTGGCAGTGAGACTGACATAGCTGAACAATTAGAGGCAGCATAGGCAGGACAAGAAGGTAGGCCATCCAATAATATGATTTCGCTCATTGAAATGATTGGTTCGGCTTGTTTGTGGCCTGCGAAAGCTACAAATACTGGATTTTTTTGTGTTTTCTGCTGCCCCAAAATCTCCAAAAGAATCAGTCAGTGTAGATTTGAAACCTTAAAAAACGACTTTAAGTTTAACCCAGGCTTAAGTCAAGGCATAACTTCCTGTCTTGACAAAGTCTGCCACAAGCAGCTTGTAATAAACAATTTTATATTGGAGGAAATGTCAGAAAAAAGCGAGATGTCAAGACTCTCACATTCCATACATCATTGTAGCCTTCGTTAACGGACACAAAGTGACCCCCATGACTCTTCTGTGAACGTCAGAGCCCAACCCTAACCCTCCTCCTGTGCAAATACACCTTCTTGAGCCAAAGATAATAAAAGGCTTCAGCCGCCTGAGTCGGCCAATTAATAAGTGATCCTCTAAACTATAATCCTTTTCCTGCCACCACGTGTTTGCATGTAGGTTTTTTTTTTCAGCAGGCCACAATTTAATTTTACTGTCAGGATTGGATCTAATTCATTTTTTACTGATGTGTGCAGACTTCAACCTTGGTAATGCTGTGTGAATTTGAACTGTGAACATGTGCTGAATTTCTGTAACCAATTGATTAACACTTCTCTCTTGAAGTTTTGAACCACTGTGGGCAGTGCAACACTAATGGATTATATGAAAAAAATGAATGCAATGACCTGCTTTTAAAAACTGGCAGTTGTTTGACTGCAGCTGCATGCATGTGAAATCCTTCTCACGTTGTTTACACCTCTCTTGACACTATTTGTGCGGACTTATCCGTGCTTAATTTGCAAACAGTTTATTATAATTTTTATTCTATTACACAGCACCGGGCAGCTTCCCAGATCTCAGGCATCAGATTCACAATCATGCCAGTAACCATGACAGGCAAGAAGCTGGATCTCTCCAAGCTCACGGATGATGAGGCCAAGCATGTCTGGGCAGTCGTCCAGCGAGACTTTGACCTGAGGAAGAAGGAGGAGGACAGACTTGGGTGAGTTTAAACATTGATTAAGTTAAAAAATAAATGACTTTAAAATGACTTTTAATGGATACAAATAAAAACAAAACTAAAAAACACAGAAACACAACCCTTAAATGCTAACAGCTTTAAGATGATTTTGGCTGAACGATCGCTCTCATGGCACACTTTTTATCAAACTGATATTTTTGTCCATTCTTTTATGATTTAAACTATAACCAAATTATGGTAATCCAATAGTGTAATATATTGAATTCATTTCATATTATGGTCTCAAGTCAAATCTCTTTTACGTCATATATTTAAGCTTTGTCTTGCTGTGATGTAGAAACGTACTCCAGGGCCGAGTGACATCACTGGTGGGTGTGGTCACAGGTACAACAAAGCCCATATAAGGCAGTGCGCTTTTCAGCCCAATGTTAAGTTGCTTTTTAAAGCAACACTGTGTAACTTCTGCACAACAGCAGCCACTGTGGCCTTAAAACTTGTTCCTACATTACCCACAATGCAGCTCAGCCACTGACACAGATTCCACGTGGCTTCCTCTGGAGCTGCAGGAGGAGTCATACCACTTTTTAGAATGCTCTAAGACGTGTAAACACACTTTAATGTGTAAAATTGTGGGAGTTACCCTTTAAAAATGGGACGATGATAAATGAATGTTAAAACATTTCTGAAACAGAAACACTAGAAGTTAAACTGTCACAACACAGCAATAGCATGAATTTGCTAAAATGAATTGCTTATGAAGTCAACGTCTTTTCTTTTGTAGATGAAAGATACTTTTTATTTGTTCTTTTTATGTTACAAAGTGGGATTTATACACAAATCTTTGCATTCGACAGTGCATAAGAAAACACTGTGCTGCAGTTGTTTCCCATGCTGGTTCACTGCTCTGGCATCGTCATATTATCATGTCCGCACAGACGATGCCGAGCGATCTCACATCGCTGTGAGCCAGTAATCACATATCCTGTCTGCAGAGCCTGTAATGCTGGATAATTAAATATCTGCTGGGTTTCTTTATTGAGAGAAGATGACTGATCTCCTTTGGTTTAAATTTAGTCAAACTGAGCAGAAATGAAATGCCGTGCGTCACCAACAGACGATTCAGTCGTAAATAAATCAAATAAATCACCGAGCTACTGCTCACATGTTTCCTTGGCAATACTGACTGATGGATGGTTTAGATATCAGGCTGCGGGAGGAAGAGGTTTACAGGGAATTTCCCTCCTTCCTGGGTGTGGGATCCGTCTCGGATGGAGAGGATCAGCCACAAACTGAAGAAAACAGTCAGCATCACAGGGTTTAAAGGAAGATTTACACCTGATATGTTTATCTCTAATCTTTGAGTGATATCTTTATTTGCCACTATACATCACTATAAAACTGGTGATGTATGAAAGCTAACTCCACGTTTATGTTCTCTCTAGTTCAATGAATTGTTCACTGAAACTTGCAATAGGTACATGATGAAAATGGGTGCGTAAGATAGATTGATTAGACATGTTACATGTTTAGGAAGAGGCAACACACAACTGAAATAATAAAAGTAAAAGTAGCTGTACAAAGCAAAAATGTTGACCTCAAATGAGACGATTTCCAATCTTAGATCCTCCGTTGGCTGTTGAGATGAGACGTGTTGAATCTGTGACTTTTCTTTTAATTGCTTCCCATTCTTATTCTTTGTATGTGTCATAATTTATGATATTTGCATGATTATTTCTTTTGTCTTTCTGTTTTGACCTTCATGTTGACTTCACCTTGATTTAGGCCCAATCCCTTCTCTAATTTTTACCCCTACACCTCGTTTTTGAGTGTCCCCTCACCTCTCAGAATAGAGTTAAAGTGGTGGAAGTTGAAATCTCCCCCTGTGAAATGGGACACCCCTTCATGACCCGATCAAGTCATGCAAAACACAAGATAAAAGATGATTAAACGCCCCCTAGCATGCCCGACTACATACATTTTTCTTCACCCCTGCCCCTCTGAATCCTCCATCAGTAAAATAAAAGGAAGTACTTGGAAGCTAGTTAGCCACCAAGACATCAGTAATCTAGTAGTGATTGTTTGATGCTTGTTATAAAGAAAACACCAGACCATTCTTATAACAGTTTAGTCTGGAGGGTCATGGAGCTCCAACACTTCGCCCTTTTCCTCTGTCCCAACAAGAATCAGGATTTGGATTTGGCCTCGGCCTTTGTCTGTCAAAGCTCTGTGTGGACTTGGTTTTTGGTCAAAGGTTAATGTTCTCATTGACACTGCAGGAGCTGCTTTGAACCCTTTAGAGGATTTAAGCAGACACATTAGTAAGTGATCAGATCGAATGATCCTCTGGAGCCCCTGAGGCGTCTGAGGAGGCAGTTAGTAACCCTCCATACTTACTGTAATCCAAGTTTTAAACAACACACCCACCCACAGTCCACCCGGACAGTAGTTTCCCCTGGAGGACTTCATGGTGATACGACAAATCTTCATTGTGACTAATAGGGATTATTTTTCTAAGATTGCTATCTCAAACATATTGATTTCTGTCTGTTTATACAGAATTACAATTTCCCAGAATAAAATACATGAGATTTTACTTCTCAGACTTGTTTCTGGGCTGCAGATCCCATCTTGACTCATCCACTTTAAAAATACATTCAAACAAATGTCATGCATTCAGAAGACTTGCTGTAGCTCTGTATTTCCCAGAGGAAGATTGTGTTTGTGTATCTGCATGTGTATTTTTACGCTGATTTATTTTCATTACCACTGGAACCATCTTCTCTCCAGCATCCATTTTCCAAGGAGGCAATTTTTCAATATACATTTCAACAGACGATTCACCACTCCAGCTTCAGGCAGAGGAGTTGGCCTTTTCTCTGTAGGGATACAAGCTGATCTGCGTTTGTTTGTTTCCTTCACAAAATAATTAGGACACTGCTGTCCTTTTTTCAATTTCAGACACTTAGGTTTCGTTTCCTGCCAGCGTTCTTCTTCAGCCATTTGTTTTCCAGTCAAATGAGACGTTGTTTGCTGCTGAGGCAACTGTTGTTTTCTTCCAGGGCCTCTGCCGGCTATAAATAGTATACGGATCTTCATGTGGTTCACATATAAAACTGTCACGCCTAAGTCTTGTAAAACCACATATGTTGGATTATAAAATGAAACAGCTTATTTTGGCATTGATTCGAAGTTTGTTTTGCTTGACCGAGTCCACAAAAACAACAAAGACGTCAATGAGATGATTCTTTTTTGTCTTTGTGTTCACCTACCGATACTTAAAGGAGTTGATCTGTGTGTTGATGAGTATCATTGCACAAGAGTCAACCTGAAATTTACTGAAACTTGAAGCTTCCTGTTGTGGTTGAAGCCTCATTAAAGAGAAAATAAGGACAATTTGAACTTTCAAGCTGCACCAATCAACGTTTTTATATTAACAATGGATCAAATAACTGTGAAATGCTAAAATGGGCCACACAAAGTGAAAAACCTGCAAGTAATCGTTTTAAAACATGTTCGTTATAACAATTATAAGGTGTTAATGAACACTCGTGGTTAGAAAGCTGAGATTCTTGTGATTTGATTCATGCAAACAGCTTCAAGATAAAACCACATCAGGCAGGTACAGTCAACAAACTAACTAACTAACTAACCGACACAGCTGGGCACAACATTTTAGCAACTCACCAACGAAGCATCTGGGTGTCAGAAGTCTGATTTTAATTCCCAAATGTCTATTAGATCCAATTCAGTAAGATATTTAGTCCAAACTGCATTATTCCATGCATAAATGGAGAGAAACTGCGATTGCAGCAGTTTTTCATGCTTTTATCTGTCAACAAACTCCATTATTTAAAAGAAAAATGCCATCAAACTGCAATCCAGAGATAACAAGAGTGGCCGCCAATTTATTTGATCTATAAATTGACACCTGATTTGACCAGTTAAGAGCTTCTATGCCCGAACTTTAGCCTACAACAGCCAACGAGTGATCGCAAAGACTCGAGTCCCACTTTTTGTTCCAACCCTTCTCTCCTGAGCCACTTACACGCCAGCCAGCGGGAGATTCAGTCATGTTGCTGGTGAAATTTCAGATCTGGGAAGTTTTATTTATGTTTATGTAGTTTAATGTATATTTAGTTTCCACCTAGACACTTGTTTTCAATGTTTTGAATGTTTCAATGTAGTTGAAAACATATTTCAGTGTGTTGATATGTCAGTGAACTTATTTCAACTGGCCCAAATGTTAAAAAAAGAGAGCGAGAGTCAGATAGAATTATTGCTGCTTTGAATTTCCATTGCTTCTGGATTTGAGTGGAAACTGTGTAGCTTCCTGCAGAGACATGAAAATAACTTTGCCTTTCATTTTGGGACAGAAACCTAAATTAAGTTGAACTGCAGCAGATTTATAACTGTGAGTGATGTTTGTTTGTCAGGGCTGCATACGGACGGACGATTCACAGTCAGATGAGTCATGAAGGAAGAGAGAGAGACAATATCTTTCCATCTATAGTCAGACCTCGATAATTCTTCTTGTTAATTAATATCATAGTTTTATTTTAATAGACTTTCTGAAAACTGTTTTAAGTAAAATGGAAACTTGTCTTCAAAGCTGATGTGGAGCTGCTGTCTCTCTCTGGAAAGCATTATGTTTTAGCCCTGAACGTCTCTGTGTGTCGATGCCAGAGTCTGTGTCAGCCTCTCTTTTTGTTTCTCCCTCAGTCTCACTTTCAACAGTCCCGCGGAGCAAACCACATCTTGTCAGATGTTGAGGCTGATTTAAGAGGGAGGTGAGGAAGATGGGATGATGAAGTGAAGTTGAAAGAACACCAGCTCAAACTGGGTTAAGACGTCCGAAAGTAGGAAGTTAATTCAAACTGGGGAAGGTTTGATTTGTGCAGACAGACATGGCGAGAGGATCACCATGTATGGGAACGCTCCGTAACTTTGGTCCTCTTTGCTGTCTGTGTCTAAGTGAATGTCTGGCTGCCGCATCCGGATTCCTCAGCGAATACTCTGCAGTACCTGCTTTTAATCAGATATCCTGAGGAAAAAGGGCAGGATTTTAAGGTCATGCATACTGCAAGTGTGTTAGTCGGTGAAACTGCCCAGAAAATGAACTTAATCACGTCAGCTACCCGAAGTGTGAAGATATTTTTATTCAGCAAGAATGAAGGAGAAAGAAAACAAGCTCCACTCAGACAAATGTTAACACTTCGGTTATGAAGTGTATTGGATCAGTTTCCTGCCATTCAAATGATTAGCAAAATACATTTCTTTAAGGTTTCAATCCAGATTTTTTTTTTTTATTTACTTGCATGTGTTCTAGCTTTTAGTGGAATCTTGTGAAACCAGTATAAATGTATTATTTAGAACCAGATGTAGCAGCGCTGCTCAGCCTTGCTTCTAATATTGTCATTTGGCAGCTCGCAGTATTATGGCCCAAGAAACGTTTTCTCCAAAGAGCACCATTAAAAAACAAAACATTTGTAGAACTGTTGACACCTCGAAACTGCAAACAGGGTCAGTTACGACTCTTTTTAGTGACGTTATATAAATCTGTTTGTGGTTGAAAATCAATAAATGCAGGGTAACACTTAAGATTAATGTCTGTGGTAATAGTTAATCATTAATGTGTCCCAGGTCATTTATCAGATGCTCTTTGTCCAAAGCGACTTACAGTAATTCATACATACGTTCATACACTGATGGCGGTGGCTGCCATGCAAGGTGCCGACCAGCACATCAGGAGCAGTTTGAGGTTCAGTGTCTTGCTCAAGGACACTTCAACATGCACACCAGGGGAACAGAACCAGCGACCTTCTGATAACATTATGCTGGCTCTACCTCAGAGCCACATCTGCCCTCGTTACTCTTTTTGACTATCTTAAAGTAAAGTGCATCATTATAGTGAGTAGTTCCCCAGTACACACATTAGATACTCATTACTTAATCATTAGTTACTTTGTGTGAACCTTCAATTAAAGTGAGATAACATAGTTACCCAGTAGACTCATTAAATACTGATTACTTAATCATTAGTTACTTTTGTATGTACGTTCAAGTAAAGTGTATCATTACACTGAGCAGTTACCAACAAAAAACTAATTACTTAATCATTAGCTATTTGTGTGTACCTTCAGGTATAATGGGACATCATACTGAGTACTATTAAATTATTACTAATTACTTAATCATTAGTTACCATTTTTGTGCACCTTTAAGTAAAGTAACAGATAATACTGAGTAGTTACTGACTAGACTCATTAAATACTAATTACTTATTAATTAGTTACTTCAGAAGTACATTCGAGTAAAGTGAATCATTATAGTGAATAATAAATCAGATACTTATTACTTAATCATTAGTTACTATTTTGTGCGTCTTCAAGTAAAGTGAGACACCATACCGAGCAGTTACCGACTAGACTCATTAAATACTAATTACTTAATCATTAGTTACTATTTTTGTGACTTTTTCATATAGAGTTGTTTACCATTAGACTTTAAAAATACTGATTACTGAATCATTAGTTGCTGTTTTATGTACCTTCAAGTAAAGTGAATCATAATACTGGGTAGTTAATCTATCAACTCATTAAATACTCATTACTTAGTCATTAGTTACTCTCTTTTGTACCTTTAAGTAAAGTGAAATAACGTAGTGAAACTAACTAATACTAATTACTAAACCATTTGCTTTAAAGTTAAAGTTTAAAGTCGTTTAATTTCTAACTGACCGCCAAAGAGAAAAGCAATAACGACCCACTCAACGAAGATATCAGCCTCATCTTAATCAATAACCCTGCAGAAGTCACCACTGTCACTCAGACCGTCGCTCTTTTGTAAGCTGCTGCACTTGTCTTTGATTTTTGCGTTTGCCAGCCGTGTTTCCGTGTTTGGACGGCTTCAAGTTGCCTACAGCACACATCTTATTTGAATCATAGAAGAGCATCTTGTCTACCAGATTTGTGGGATTTGGTGTTTCAGAGGATGACAGATTTAACAGATATTACTTTTAAATCACGTCACTAATGTCCAGCAGCTGTTATCTGCCAGAGGTTATGGGATACTCCCCAAAGTATCCCGTTTATCCTGAAGATCTGGGCTCTGATTTAAAGAAGCATGACCTGAAAAGAGCTTTAATAAACAAAAGAGCATCCTCTCATCCTCGCAGGCTGATGTGCCAGACTCCACCCACGCTTTGTGACATTTGGGATTTGTTATCTGAATTTTTTTTTTCCCTTTTCCGCTACTGTCAGCATCTCGCAGCGCTGAGCGCGGATGTTACTTTTCCAACAATCAGGGCAAGTTTGTTGAAGAGAATCGGTCTGACTCAGAGCGATGAAGTCATTTGTGACACATGTGTTGAGGAGCCGACAGATTTGACTTTTCGTCTTTAAGTTTCTGGAGGTTAACGATCAGCTATCTGTTATCTTGAGGTGTCTGTTCTTCTGACGCAAATTCCTATCAACTGTGTCGACATGGCAACAAAGTGTTGAATGCGATTAACAGTTTTTATTCCTTATTTATATCGTGGCACGAAATGTTTCCTGGAGAACTCATCCAGTTCTTTTTTTCTGCCTTTTCCTGACTTTTTCCGTGAAACAAGGCTGACATAATATTTACACAAAGTTGCCAAAACGCAGCCATGTGTTACCATCCGTTCACTGACATCCATCTCGTCACTCATATCTGACTGCCAGCGCTTTGACTCAGAACATCTCTGCATAAGAAAATGTTTGTTTTTCAAGCTGTAGAACCATAAAGTGAGTAAGACATCAGAAATGTAGCTTTACATGTACTCACCGACCGCTCAGTAGTTTGACATTAAGAGGAAAAATGTGCTTATTTGCTTTGAGAGTGAGATGAGAAGTGTAGGACATGGTTAGCTTAGCTTAGCATAAATACTGCGTGGAGCCAGGAGGAAACCGCTCACTTGGTGGCTCTGTTCAAACATACAGCAAACAGCAAAAGCTGTTTTTAAATGTGCGAATGACGATTTGTGTTTTGTTTTTGGAATTATTTTAGCATCAGTATCACAGCTCAGTTCAGCGTCTCCAGCTATAAGAGGCCCAGTGCTGCTTATCAGATGAGGCGAGCGCCGTGTTGTACATTCAGGAAGGTTATTAAGTGATTATTTCTGCTGCCAAACTGGAGCTGCATTGTTTATGTTTCCCTGATTCTAAATTGCAGCCATTTCTACTTCACTGTGATGTACAGGACTTAAGTTGTCATCAGTCGGACATTAATCAACCCAGCGTCAATGTCGCATACAGACCTCAGTAACAGTTTAACCTGCCGTACATACAAGATAGTGATGTTGGCACAAAGACGCCACGCTGACACATTCTTCTGTGATGCTGTGATGATGTCTGAAGTAAAAGTTGTTTGTTCTGACACAAATGACACATTAAAACTCAGCCGTCATCTATAGTCGACCTCATGTTGATTGAACGTCAAGTGAAGTTTCCGCAAAACATTTCTAGAGCTTCACAGCAAAACAGAGTTGCAGCTGATCTGATGTAATTTAAGCCGCTGGACGCTCAAAGATCCCAAATTGATTTGAAAAGATGTAATTAACCCTTTTTTTAAGATGAAATCTTCGCTGTACCTGCTGAGATAAAAGTGTCAGCACGCAGCCCGTCTGAAGTGGGTGCAGATTTCGGGGCTTCTGGAGACTTGGATGTTGTTGTATGTATGGAGCCATTTTAATGTTTTTCAGTTGTTGTTCTCTACATTTTAAAACAAGTTCCCAGCTACTTCAGTTTTTTAGGCGAAGGCACCGACGCTGTTTTGCTGTGAAGCTCCAGAAATGTTTTGGAGTCTAGAAACTTCATGTGACTTTCCATCAACATGGAGATGAAGAGATAATGATCGAATTTCCATTTTCTTTTTCTTTAATGTGTCTGCAAGTCACAGCTTTAAGTCTTGTAATCACTTTGCAAGACAAACTTTTAATTTAAGAGTCCTCACAGCATCAAAGTGTCCAGTGTTGACTTTCTTATAAGCCTTGTTGTATGTTAATCTCTGTTTGTCGTGAGCAGGTTTTGTCTCATCTTTTCCTCTTCATCTCTTGTTTTATCATGTTGTCCGATTCTTTATTCATACAGCGGGTTTGGTAACGTTCTCTGTGGAGAAAGCGATAAATGACAGGGACCATTTGCATTGCTTCTCCTAATGATATGATGTCAAATGTGAAAGTCTTCATCTTTGTTATTTCTGTTCTGTGAGCTGGTAGTTAGTCTGCGTCTCTTCCTTTTAATACAGGTGACTATGAGGCGTATTTGCTGTCTTCTATAATAAACTCTTCTGTGTCCAACCTTGTTTTTTTCAGGGATCTGAAGACAAAGATAGAAAAAGAAGACACCAAGAGAGAGCTGTTGGGAAACCAGAGCAGCCTGACTGAGTCACACTGTATTCGATGTCTGCAGCCCTTCAAGTTCCTGGTCAACACCAAGCGTCAGTGTCTGGACTGTCAGCTCTACATCTGCAAGTCCTGCAGCCGCTACAACAAGAAGGAGCTGGGCTGGGTGTGTGATCCCTGTCGCATGGCCAGGTAGGAAATGACAACATTTACTAAAATCAACCCTGCAGTTATTTAAAGTGAGTCCAGCACCACAGCCGAAAACTGAAAAATCTCCCTGAGATCCATTCAGAAAGTTTCAGCTTCTCTTTAGAAACAAAAAGTTAATGTTGTTTCTCCTGGAGAACATTAGCTGATGGTGTCGAGGTGATAAAGGTGAAGGATCAAGAGACGCCACTGCCCCCAAATTTCAATTGATCAGCAGATAAATCAGCATAAACCAAGAGGTTTGTTGGACACAAGCTACTCGTGGGCCACTGATCTGGGATTGCAAACTGGACCAACATGACAGCTCGTTTTTAAACTTTCTCTTGAATTACAAAAAGTCATGCAGCTGCAGAATCTGTCTTCATTTTAACTTGACAAAATGCAGTTTTCATAGTGTTTCAGGAGTTTCCAGAGGTGTCGTGTGATGCCGGTAGCGGTGGCATTAAGTAGCCAGAGTGTAATGTTTACACAAATTAGGATTGGGAAACACGACACGCCGCCGCCACGATTTCCTGCAACCAAACCACTCAGTGCTCAAATCGTATAAGTCTAAGAGACATTTACATTTAGCAGATGCTTTTGTCCAAAGCAACTTACAGTAAGTACATTTGTCTCAAGAAAGAAACTACAACACATCACCGTTGATAAAGTAAAAAAGAAAAGAAAATGCACACTCATGCTATATGTTTTATCTTGTAACTGTATACTGTCACTAATGTATGATCCCCTCTTGCTCTTGCAGAGATCACATCACCGTAGAATTAGTAACTTCGCCAACATTTTTGCTAGTTTAGTATCTCACCAGGAGAGCTTCCTTACACCACAACAACTGTGCTCGATGTCAGGTGACGCCACATATTTCAGCTTCATGCAGCCCTGCATCTGCACATCAGGCAGCCACATGTGGGGACGTGACCCCAACGTTTGGGAGAGAACAGACCAAATCATTTCCCTTTCCGGTATACTGAACGTTAAACTGTGTGACGAAACATAAACAGTATTGTGATCCGTAAAGGAGCATAAAATAACTTGTTTACAGGCCAAATTTGTGTTTAGGCCTTTTTTTATGCGAATGGTGTGAGGTAAAGTCAAGGTTATATCGAGGTGAATCAATACATTTGTGAGCTTTTTCAGCATCTAGTGGACAAATAGTTTGGTTTGGCAGCTGAACCAAGATCTGAATATTTGCAGTTATGTGTTTCTGAAACACGCTCAGTCTGAGTGATAACAAATGTGGGCTACAGATTTCATTCAGCAGCTGAAGGTTCGGTGTCTCTCTCAGGTTTTGGCCGCACACGCAGCTTTGATGGACGTTTTGGCGGCTGTCATTTCAACAGTCACAGCTCAGATCTCCTCCGCTACACCAGTTTTTCTCTTTGTTAGCAGCAACAGAATCTGATACAAGCGGCTCGTTCCAGCTCCATATGTTACCGTTATACTGTTGTTTGCTCAGATGAGGCGGCGCACTGAAAGGCCCTTTCACTGACCTCAGCCGATGTCTGGAAGACATCATGCTATGGATCTCATGTTGAAACCTGCACTCCATTTTGTTTGTTCACCGTAGCTGTCAGTTACTTCAGGCCGTTGCTTTGTGTGACATAAGAGGCACATTCACATAACCACTGCATCTATTCTGTCCCCATCGTTTCCTTTATCAGAGTCCTGAAGATCGGTACTTTGGAGTGGTACCACGAAAATGTTCGAGCACGCTTCAAGCGCTTCGGCAGCGCCAAGGTGATGCGATCGCTCTTCAAGAGGCTGAGTGGACAACACAGCTGCTCTCAGAGTGAGCTCGAAGGTGAGAACTTTTATAATCGAGATACAAGATTACAGTCTCCACAAACACATTTTGGCATTTTACGCTGCTGCAAACAACAAATATATCCAAATTTGTGCACGTCATGCATATTATATTAACATTTCTAAAGGTGTCACATCACAGTCACATTACATGTACATCTGCTGAATTTCATGTCAGGATGTGGAGGGGATGGTGCGTTCATGACAGCTGGGCGAGAAGGCCGATGTCAGAAAGACCACTATTCAAAGTGGCGGTAAAAATTTTGTAACGTGAACCGACAGGTATTTACAATGAGACGTTGGACATTTTCATGCTGCATTTGTCGCAACAAAACAATAAATTCTTAACGTGAGATGACGGGAACTTTTTAGAGCTGCGTTTATGCCAACATGATCTTTTCCTAACCCCGTTAAACTGTTTTTTGTGCCTACCAGACCATAAACACAGCGTTGAAAACATCCCTAAAAAAATGTGACGTTCCAAGACAAAGACACATGGTGTTTCAACTGTGGTTTGCAGAAATGTGCATTACCAACATTATTCTGTTAACTAGGTATCAGGATAGCTCAGTGGGTGGTTGTTGAAAGGTTTCAGAGGTTTCCCAACATTAATCTAACTGTGAAAAGTGATTTTTAAAACTGGCATCGGGAATGTTTTGATTCTTTTATCCCCTTGTGAAAACCAGGATGTGGTGAGAAAACGATTATCAGGCTTTTATACTGTCAGTGAGGCCTTTCAGCAAAGAGATTAACCCTGCATCAGCTGACCGGAGCTGGTCTCTGGTCAACAGTCAGAAACTGTAGTCATCCTGTGCAGCTGCCAGCGGGAACGTCTTCATGAATCTGAAGCCGCGCTAATCAAAGGTTACAAATGTGGCTGAGCGTCAGGCCTCAGGTCGGGCTGCCTTTGAAGGGGCAACTTTAGCCAATACGCATCTGTTCCGCTCATTTCTGTGCGAGCCCTCGGGAGGAGCTGCAGGTCAGGAGTTGAGCCTGCCGGAGTCACAGAGCACCGCTAGAAGTCAGCTTGAGCTTACCGTAAGAAATCCTCAATAAATGAAAGGCTTCGAGGAGATTCAGCAGCTGCACACTGTACTGTAACTGCATGGAAAATGTGTATCGGCCTCTCGGATCGCACTCTGCCAACTGGAAATTGGTGAAACATCAGCATGAAGTTCAGCATCTGTGAACGATGTCATCGCAAAGTTCACGTTGGAGAACTGGACCGTGTTTATTGACTCTAAGTGAAGACATCCTACATCAAACCTGTTCAAGAGGCCGGACTGAACGCAGCACTTTGGTCATGTCGTTAGGAGACTAATTGGCTCATTAATTATGTCTGCTGCTGAGAACAAAAACACCCATTTCATTTAAGAGATTAAACACAGGCTGTTTAAATCAGTGGGAATTAATGAGACGAGTGAAAAAGCTACTCACAACCTTCTACATTTCTTTCGTCTTGTGCTCTTTTATGGATAACATTTCTTTTATTAATTAATTAACTAGCATACTAGCTGCAAATCTCACCTCCAGCTCTGACTTAGAAATAGAAAACAAATGTTGCCCACGTCTCCACACTCATCCAGACTGCCACAGCGAGTTGCTGCACCATTGCAAATTTCCATTTTGTTTATGTCTGCTTCCCCGTTTGGTACGATAATCTAATCTGTAGTGACATGTTATTATTCTGAGGGTGAGAGCGCTGAAGCCACGCCTGCTGGAGCTCAAAGTGGTGTTCAAAACGTATTAATATTGAAGGTTTTTACACGTCCAAACTGCGCTAAATTCGACACTGCACGTCTTTTGGTCCTCAGCGACAAATTTGACAAGTGTGAAGTCGACCTAATAAACAGTTCTTGAGCTAATCAAAACACAGACAGACAGATGATCCTTGCTGTAGAGTTATAGTTTGGTGATTTCAGTCCAAAAAGAATTAAAAGGATTTTGCTCAATCATAATAAAGGATGATCCTGTCCTCCCAACATTAGCAGGGATATGTCCTCGCTGTCCATACGCAAACCTTCACCCTTTGTCCTCAAGTACAAGCCGGTAGCTTGGACTTCGATTGAATGCTAATAACCAAATCTCAGTCGGATGGAAACCATGTGGGAGATTAGGAACATCATAAATAACACCAAATCAAGGAGTGTAATTTGTATCAGAGGCCAGCACACTTGCACAATCTCTAACGGGGAGTATTGAAGCTCGTTCTGGCAGATCCTGACGGCCCGACTCCTCACTGAGACGCTTCTGTCTTTCTTTAATTTGCCTCCCATCTGTCTCTGAGACCCGTCATTTTTGTGACACTGAGTCACAGGAATGGAGTTTCCTGTCTCTTTTACAGATAGTAAGAAGTCATCAGGAGGCTGCCAGATCTGTCACAGGGATTTAATCTCTTCAATCTTTCCTGTTTTTCCGACTCCGGCTCCTCACAGCTGTCACAGATCGGCCTGGATGCAGCTCCGATGTCAGGTTTTCTGTCCAGAACTGACCAATGGACTTTAAGTGGGACATTAACGCAGCACTACTGTGGCTCTGGAGACATTATAACCAGAGATGCTAACGTGGTGAAAAGTCCTGTTTATGTTTACAGCTGCGGTGTTTAAAGTCCGATGCAGTGATGACATGCAGCTTCATCAAAACCTTTCCAGCACATCTTGCCGTCTTTTTGAAGTTTCTCCCCAAATGTTGCCGACATCCTCCGGCCACACCCAGAGCAAATCAAACAAGTGCCCCTCGAAGCACATCGGCCCTCAGCGTTATTATACACAGCAGGTCTCCAAGTGAGATCATAGCATCAGGAGATCAATGAATTATGAGGAGACAACTCCTGGTACTGCTTACGCTGAGTCACCCTGGAGGATTTTGGGGAAGGGAAGCAGAGCGAGTTGGTTGGCTGGCTGAGCCCAGCGGGTCTTGTGATCAACCAGTCACATGTCTCCCATTCTGAGCCCGGAGTCCGGCTGAGAACCAGAAGCAGAGAGAGACAGAGAGAGACAGAGAGAGACAGAGAGAGGGAGAGGGTGGGAGAACAAAACTCCTGTTTGTCATGTATTTATGTGGAATCCGTCGTGCACAGATGGAAGATGTAGTTATGAAACCTTGTCATAAATATGCATGTTAACAGATGCATTATGTTTGAAACCATCAGCAACTCATCAGATTCATGCGACCACCTGGATTTAATTCACCATGCACAACTGTACACACACACACACACACATGCTGTATGTTTCCTGGTGCTGTGGTCCGTCGGGCCCCCAAAGCTCGGAGGGTGTCATCCTCCTCGTACAGCTGGGAGATGTAACACCGATGCTCACAACAGAGTCTTTGTCCACATACGTTGCATATAAAAGGAGCTTAACTGAATTACTTACTGACTCCGGCTGCTCCAGTTTTAATGGTGTGACTGCTGCTGCAGATTATTGTTTTTTATGTGGAAAGTCAGAACCACCTGAATTATCCCAATTTGCTGAGCCACATCTTAAAGTTCCCTAATGGCAAAATTAGAAACCTCGCCTCTTTCATTTCTATAGAAGAAGTGATTTAAACAACCAAATCAGGTTCCTCGGTAACTTTTTTCGTTAACGAGTCCACCAGGTTGCATCACTGTGTTTCAACAGTAGCTCAGGAAGGACAAAGTCTGGTTCTAGAGAGGACCTGCACACTCACAGGGGAATGGGAGGGGTATTCAGTTGGTTTCAAACTGCAGCCTCATCGCTAGATGTCACTAAATCCAACATACTGCTCCTTTAACAGTTCTGTGCTTTGAACCAGATCTTAATCCAAGCAGCCTTAAAACAAGACGAGCTAGCAATCATGCTAGCAGCTCTTTGAGACTGTACATAAAGGACCAGTGTGGTTTGAGCTAAATGCTAATGTGAGCATGCTAACAGTCTGACTTACAAGGTTGATTTATTTATCATGGAACAAGACGAGGGTTGCAAATCAAAATTGAGTCCTTTTCAACTACATCCCAGAGCAACGAATGAAAGATCTCTGGTGTCGAGCACCGAAACTCTCTGAGGTCTGTTTGTGTTTGTGTCTTTTTACCTGAGCACAGTGTGAAGTTCTCCAATCAGCTTGAAGGGTGAGATTGTGTTGAAACTGAAGTCAACATGCAGCATCCTGATGTAGCTGTTGTTATTTTCAAGGCGTGTGAAGACTGAGGGGCGGGCAGTGGATACGGCTTCCTCTGTGGATCTGTTGGTTCTGAATGCATACCGGTGCTGATGTAGGCTGTTGGTAAAAGCCCGTCATTTGAAGCCTCCTCTATCAAAAATCAAAACGGTCACTAATGTTACGAGTCCAAACAAGTTAGCAACTCTTAACTTATTGTTGCAGGGATTTAGCCGTTGTAATGCCGACAGTCCATCCTTCACCACAACAGCACTGTGACAGATCTGAATTTGTGTAACTGTTGCATGCTAACGTGTTAATCATTTATCCAATCCGCTACTAACTGTCTTACTATCTTACTTTAGCTTACCTTCATTTATAGTCATTCCATCTCCCTGGCTAAAGTGCTAGCATGGCTAAAAATCAATTAAATCAAGCTGTCTAACGACTGTTTGTCGCAGCATTATAATATCGTTTTATCAGTTTAGTGATTATTCTCAGATGGGACTCTTGAGGAGACTCATGACCTCATTGTGTGACTAATCCAGGAAACAACCCTGGTCAGACATGTTCTGTTACAGTTTTCTGCTCTAAGCTGTTCACATTAGACCATTTATGCACTAATTTTCAGACATGTTGAAACCATTTCCAGCGTCTGTGTGGTCGAGGATGGATTAGAAAAAAAAGCAGGCGGATTACATCCATCAACCCAATAATTTGATTGGGAGTTTGTTTGTGTGTATCCATTAAAAAAAATGTAATAACCAGTTTTATTGTGATGATAATGAGCCCTTCATATTCCTAAATAAATATGCGTTTCGCTAAATTACCACAAACAGTGGTCGAGTGGTTCAGCCCACAGATTCTTTTTCCCTCAGAGCCACTTAGAAGCTTAATCCAGCCGTGTGTGTGGTCCTCTTTAGATCCACTGTGAGGTCACATTAATGTCTAATAACTCGTGTGAAGCCTCGTTCACTTACAACATAATTTTGTAAGAGTATTCAGTGGATTGTGAACATAAATACAATGTTGTTTTAAGGTTCGTCTCAGCGTTACGCATTCATCATTAGACTTTTTCAATGATTCATATAGACGTTGAAGTCTTGAAGGCCTCCCACAGCGGGAGCAGTGGGTTTGGGAACAGACCAGAATGTTCTGGTGAGGCTGGTACAGTCAGTCAGCGCTCGTCTGGTTTCTATTCACGCTGGCACATCAGGAGAAGAAGAACAGATCCAGGGAAGTTTTAGTCAGTGAGAGTCAGCAAGGCCTCAAAGATGCAATTTGTAAGACATGGACAGTATTTTAGTTTAATATGAAGAAACAGCAGCTCATTTGGAGATGTATTTATTATTATTATTTATTATTTATTATAAAATCAGCCCTGTGAATTGTGAAGTTTCTGAAGACATTTAAGGCAAGAAATAAGTCATGAAGTTACAGAATCGTTCTTCCTAAACTTTAACTTTAGTTTTTAAAGGTCTTCTGGAGTCTCAGCAAGCGGTGACGGAATTCAACTTTCAACGCCGCGCTCCATTACCACAATGCACTGCATGGCTCTCTACTATATAGACATATAATGAGCTTCAGAATGCAGAAAAATCGAACTGTACACCTTCTGAATTCTAGTTTCCTTATTTTCCCAACCCAAGACGAGGTCCACTGGCTCCGCGGCTAACATAGTGATGAGCTAATTAGCTAACGTTACAACAAATGACACCTTTAAAACAAACTATATAAGTGGCTTTTCTTATTGTTATTATATTATTATCATAGTATTACATTTCAGTAGTTGTATAATGGGTATTTTTTTCTGTAACAGTTCACAGTTGTTTACTGTCGTGTGTGTGAACCATGTTGTTGTTCTGCGTAAGCGTTCGACGTTTATCACATTCTTGAACTTTTGCTTCTCCCTGCAGCATTTTTTTTGCTCCAAGTCCCAACTGTTATGCAGAAATGCAACTGGCTCATAAACGCTCCCATAAAGAGGTGCTGAAATGTGGAAAACACACAATGTTCTGTCTCAGGCCTTCTCGCACTGTACGCGCTCAGCTGGGAC
Organism: Acanthopagrus latus; assembly: GCF_904848185.1. Lineage (NCBI taxonomy): Eukaryota > Metazoa > Chordata > Actinopteri > Spariformes > Sparidae > Acanthopagrus > Acanthopagrus latus. The sequence goes on along the minus strand of NC_051047.1, from coordinate 26,731,480 downwards.
GGAAAGAAAGGAGCGTTTGATTTGCTGCAAGGCGAACAAAGGTCGTCGGGGTTAGGAGTCATCTCATGGGTTCGAAAGAGGTCTGGCTGACAAATGCATGCACGTATAGAGGAATGCTACATGATTTTCTTTTTTAGGACTGCATTGCCTTCCAGACATCAGACGCTTTTGTCTGCCAATATGTATAAATATACAAACATGTGTGCTTCCTTTCTCAGCAGATGGATATGAGGAGCACAGTATGGACGCCACAGATTCACAACACTACAAAGAGGTAACTCATTAGTTTTTTTTTTTAAATGTTTCATACATGTGGTTCTTTCTCTGTGTTTTCTTGTCGAGAACATAAAGTAACTCGACGTCCTGCAGCTCGTTTTTAGGTGCTTAAGTTTTAAGTGAGCTTGTGGAGAGCAGAGCGACGTTCCAGTGTTATGCATCATAAAACAAGAAGCAGATATCAATTTGTACCCACACAGCACAGCACGAGTAGCTCTGGTGCATTTCAGAGCTAATTCATGTTTAGACATCAACTCGTGTTTGTTGACTTGTTCCCCCGTGCCTGACATGTTGCCTGTTCCTTAATTAAAAATGTTTTAGAGAGCGCAAATCAGAGCTCATCTGCAAAACAGGCCACTTCATTCATTCGAGCTCAGATCAGCGCTCAGCAGACACACGTGTCCTGAAACATCTTGACACGGTCTGCTGTGTTTCGCCTCCTTCCTCTGTTGAAAAGCAAGAGGTGTTTCTGCGCTGGGGGTATCTGCAGGATCTCACCCGTCCTCACGAACGCCCGGAGCGCTCTGACAGCTCGTGACGACTAAGGTTAGGCACGGTCCAACCGGCAGTGGCCGCAGTGTATTGTGGGTAAATACCAGGCTGTCATACATAATCGCAGACATGAAAGAGGGCGAGTGGAGTTGAAAGAGCCTCTGGTTCGAGTCCTGAGACTGTAAAAAAAAAAAATGGGGGAACTCTGGAGTCCACTGGAATTCATCATAAAAGCTAAACTACTATTGTTTACACCACAGTCTCTGTGTAATGTGGGAGCTCAGCTTTGTTTATTTTCAGTCACTGCAGCGGAGAGAAAAAGCGTTGACAGGACTCTCGGGCTCTCCTGGGTCGCTGGATGCTTCGTTTCCAACGTGACTACTGCAGTTTTATTTATATAACGTATGACAGGGCTTCTGATGGATGCTTTAAACTACAGGGAGGCGGCGTGGAGTTTCCTGCTTCCCCCTGTGTGATTTTCACTTCGACAGAGCGCCCTCTACTGGTCCAGGTGTGGCAGTGCCTTCAGGAAGAGGTCATTTTCAAACTCAGAGAAGTCTTTGGAGCCTGAAGGGGTTCAGAGTGTCTCGTTTAAGAGCCTCCTCGTTCTCTAACACGGGTCTTAAAATGAATTACTGTCTTTATAGGCCACACAGTCAAACAGCAAAGCAGATGTTCTCCTGCAATAACATTTTATTTAAGTCAAAGTTTTCAGGATCTGGTTTTCTGAAAAAATATCCAGATAGCCAGTGATTGGATCTGTCTTTTGCACAATTAGTAAAGACTGTTAAGCCTTTTTTTTCCTATTATGTCGCTCTTTCATGGATTATTGATTCTCAAATTAGGCATCTGGACCCCTCAGAGGGTCACAAGATCATTTCTAGGTGTTGCAGATGGTTGTCAGTTATGGGTCAGAGTAAGCTGGCAGCACTGTGATTAATTTTTGATAATCAGTGTGAAATATCTTTCTGTGGTGGGGATTTCTTTTTGTTCTGAACTCTCCCTCTCCTCTCTTCGGGTCAATTACTCTTTCATTTGAATCATCATTCTCTCCTCTCCTCTCTCCTCTCCTCTCTCCCCTCCTCTCTCCTCTCTCCTCTCCTCTCCTCTCTCCTCTCCCCTCCTCTCTCCTCTCTCCTCTCCTCTCTCCCCTCCTCTCTCCTCTCTCCTCTCTCCTCTCTCCTCTCTCCTCTCCTCTCCTCTCTCCTCTCCTCTCTCCTCTCTCCTCTCTCCTCTCCTCTCCTCTCTCCTCTCCTCTCTCCTCTCCTCTCCTCTCCTCTCGGTCGGCGTTGGTGTTTTCTTTCTGCTCTCCAAAGATGAAAAAGGCCAAAAGGCGGCTAACTGTCGACCCCTTTGATTTCGAGCTGGGCTGTGACTACCTCATCGAACCCAGAGGACGGCCAAATCAGGTAAATGTTGGACCAAAAAAGAAAAACCCAGAACCGGCATTTCATAGCCCAGAACCAGACTGATCTGCATGCAATCACACAACAGTCCCTCTGTCTGTTTCTGCTTCTGCTTGTTTCTGTTTTCTGTCTTTGCCAAACACTGTCTGATTCAACCAGACAATATGTTATTAGTGCTGAGCCCTGTCGTTATTCATTCTGGTATCTGGCCACAATACGCCCGTTGTGTACATCCAAATGTGGATGTTTGTGTGCAACAGATGCTAACACATCCTGTCAGCTCATCAACAGAATCGTCTGACAGGACAGAATGGAACCAAACGTAAAGAGACCCAAGTGGCAGGAATTCGAGACACGGTGGCTGTTTGGTTGAGGAAAAATGGATCTAATGAGCTTAAAAAGCCGATTTATGACGAGCAGAGAAGATGTTTCAGCCAACACACCAAACTACTGCCATTAAAACATCAAATTAAGAGGACTGTCACCTCAGTTTTGTTGATTTGTTAATGTAGATCCACTGCGTCACAACAGCTCACCGCTCTCCGTCCTCGTCCTCAGGCCCAGGTCTCCCAAGACATCATGGACGTGGACGGAGGCAGGAGGGAGTCGATGCTGGCGGAGGCGGACATGGCCTCTGTTTTCCGCCAGATTCTGAAGGAGCAACACGAAGGTCTGGACCTGAGGAGGGCTTCACAGCAAGGTAAAGGCCGAGACAAACACAAACTTCATTCAAGGAGCCTTGCTGTAGTGTTATTGACAGTGTTGAAGAATAAAGAAAATACAGAGATCTCGAAGGGTTAACTAGCTTAACGCAACTCTTAAAGAATTAGCCCAAAAACAATGACACATACAGTATCTCTGACAATGAAAAGGTCACGTTTCCACACTGTATGTAACTTATGTCTAAATTTCTCAACTAACATTTGCCTAATTACCATAATTCACATAGAATACTTGTAGCTTTGAAGCTAACGTAGCTTTCTTGCTGTTCAGTGGTCAACTTGTTCAGTTTGGTAGCTTGTTGGCTAGTTAGATTGCTAGCTAACAACTTTTAAAAAGCTGTCTGTTTAAGGTAACATTATTACGTGTTTCTAACAATATTATACATCGTAAGAGATGTTATCAGAGAGAAGCCCATCAAAACATAATTCATGTTTCATTTATGACACATTGTCTTCCATGACATGAGTTTATTACTGTGGACAAACTTATTATTCCAAATTAAATCAATAAAATCGTATATATATTACATTGCATAACAGGGTGAAAAGATGTTCTTTAGTTTATGTTGATGAATCAGATTATTTACTTACTTTTACTTTTAGCATCTTGTTTATTCTTCTTGATTCACCTTAAAGCAGTTTCTTCAACACAAAGTAAGTTAGTAGCAGAGCTGGATGATACGGATCAGAACTCTGTGCCAAAGATTGTCTTTAATCTGATATCTGAAACTGTCCAACTCACACATGAAGACAGTCAAACACCAGCACGTCCAATTTATTTACTGATTCATCTCACATCTCCTCCAGATGACCTCGTGTTCACAGACAACCGGACGAATCCCTCTCGCTCCGTCTCCCGCCTCAGTTACTCCTCCGGCGGCAGCGGGAGTGCCTGGCGCCCCCGGAGCAGCAGCTACCTGCCCGGCCCCGACGACTCCGAGGGGGAGGACGACCACAGCCAGCTCTACCCGCTGTACCAGTCTCACCTGGGCTTCACCCACACCTCGCAGGAGAGCCTGAACTCAATGAACCCTCCGCCGCAGGTCTTTATTATCATCATCCATATTATTATATTTTATCGTCGCATAAAAGCCTCTGACTTTATATATGTTTGGCAGAAGCTCATGAAAACATTTGTTCTTGTTGTAAAACAGCAGTAGAAGGTTTGTTTGGGTGGAGAAATGTCTCTGAGTGTTGTTCTGCATTAGTGTTGGGCGGATCAATCCCAAACGTATCAATATTTCCAATAACTACGTTTTATTTTGAGTATAAACACAATTTAATCAGTGGCAAAATACTGGATCCACCTCATGTTGGATTACAGTCTAAAAACACGACCACTCCTTTCCTTTTTCTTCCCTTTCACTGTGTGTTAATGCACATGTACTGATGAAGGAACTTTGTGTGGATGCCTCATAATTTTATTCAGATTTAACAAATTTTCTACGACAAATGCCCAAACAGACGACAGATAGAAAACTTGATGATCCACCATTTCAGGCAGTGAAATACGGTGTAAATTACTAATGAAACTTTAATTGCTATGAAGCAAAATCAACCAAGAGCTGCATTTAATCATTAAAGACCAGTTACATGTCACACACACAGGGTTAAAATGACTATAATAATAATATGAATCAGTATGAATCATGATTTTCTTTGATACACTTCTGACAAACATCTTGGTCCCTCGAGGAAAACTGTGTGTTTATGTCAGATATTTTCTGAAGTTCGCCTCTGAGAGCAGCAGAGAAAAACTCAACATAACGTAAAGTGGAAAGTTGTTCACTTATTAGGACAGATAGACATTTTAGCGAGATGCCAACTTGTTTGCTCCCAGTGCTTCATTGGACCCGTGTGACGGTCGGACAAATACAATATAAACATTTGTCACTTTCTCATGAAGTGTGAGTTAACGTGCATTTAATTAAGTAATTAAGAAGTTATTGAAGATTAAAATGAAACAGCCACCTCTGGCAGATAATTTCCTCGTTGCCTTCAGCTCATAAATCACCATGACATGAGCTGCTTTTGTTAATAAAAAGTATTTGTTTCAGTGATTCCTCTCCTGGTTTTAGTTTATATATCTGATCAAATTAAGTTTTATGGCATCGTCCATCGTGTTAACACACACACACACACACATTAGGAACTACGGATGAGACGTTCATAGTTTGCAATGTTTGAAACTTCTTATGCAATCGGTTCCCATCACTGCACGGATGGATATTCTGTCTGATATCAATCAACGAGCCATCTGGATTTTTTTAATGTAATATAAAAGTTTATTGTTTCCCTTGACACAGTTTTGGCTCAAAGATTTGAGATCAAGAGGAAACCAATCAGTGTATTTTCAAAAAAAAGGGGGTTGACGTGACTGTCAGTGAGATCTTTAAAAAAAGTTCATTCAGGGGAAAAAATAATTATTAGAAAAATATCAACTCGATTCGACCCCGTGGTGCAACTCTGAGCTCTTGGAAGGAATCTGTTCATTATAAAAAAGAGTTAAACGAAACAAAAATGATAAACTTAATGTTGATTATCTGCAGGACGACAGCCACAGTCACACGCTGAGTTCATCCAGGCTGACATGTTGAGTGATCTCGGGGCGACAGCTGCAGATCAGAGGCGGATACATACGTTACATCAGGGTCTATTTATGTGTTTGCATACAGCTCGGTCCCTGGAACGGATCACAACAAGTGTTCGTGGGGAGCAGATCGAAAACAGACTTTGTTTACTGTGAAGTTTGGCTGGAATCGGTCTACGCGTGTCCCCGTCCGCCCTCCAGGATCCACTTCCTGTGTTCTGACACACTGTGAGACTTAAAGTTTAATTATTGAGGTGAAACGCGGATTATCTGATTCAAAGGATGTCCTCTCCGTGGTTATTAAAGATAAGACATATGAAAACAAGGGAGGTGATTAAGCCGTGCGGTGTTATCAGTCCCACCTGGCCACCTTTGATACCTTCTGTCACACAAGAATTCACAGTTGGGCGACACGCTGCGAGAAACAAACGGACCCCACATGTGCCCGTCAGACATCAAACACAGCCGCGATGAATCCCATTGGCTGCTCGCTCAGACGCCGGTGACTCATCGGGAGCGCGCGGGTGTCGCTTCCTCTCGTTTGATTTCCGATTTGGCAAACATTCGTGCCGCCGAGCGAGGCTAAAAAGTCGAGTGACGTGTCCAATTCAATCGTGTTTGTGGAGGAAGACGTCAGGATGAGAAACAAGAAGAGATGTTTGACGCATGTTTACATCTTTAATACGCAGACGGCTCACAAACGAACCCTCCTGACAACTTTCATTTTTGGATGTATTAATGCATTTGTATAATATGTTTATAAAACACTGTGTATATTACAGACAGGCAGCTAAAACCCATCCAAAAAAGAAATGCATCCCATATCACCAGGCCTTCAGTCTGTGGTCCTGGATGATTTTTTTGTAATTTTTAATATATTTCACTAGATAGGTCAGTTAAACATGTCAAAAACTGCCAAATAAGTACAGTATATATATCACGTATATGGAAAATGACTATTTTTGGTTGTTTTCACTGGAAAAACAGTGGCATCATGTTGACAAACTGGAATTTAAATGTGTTAAATGAAGGAATATTTGGGCTTTATTTTCAGGACTGATGAAACACATAACCCGTTGAGAGAGGAGTATAAGTATATAGAATATTTTATGGTAGTTTTGATATTTTTACATTTATTAGGGTTAAGATAGAAAACCTGAGTGACACCTGTGGACGCAACTGAAGTGTCTGTGCAGGTGTTTTGGGGTTCAGTATCTTGCTCAACTTCAACATGCAGCTAAGGCAGAGCCGGGATTTGAACCAGTGACCTTCCGATTACTAAATGAGCCGATTTACCTCCTGAGCTTCAGCCTTCTTTGGTCTGCCGTGTTTGGCTCTGAGCAGAGATGCATTCAAGTCATTTATATTTGTCCAAATCAGGACTCGAGGCTCTTATTGTTGTTATATGACGTCTGTCATGTGCCACAGTTTCACAGCAAGGTAGAATATTTAACATTCTCTCATGAAGAAATGAAGGCTGGGAACAAGTAAATCCTCCCGCTGTGAGAAAGTTGAGGGGAAGGTTAGGTTATGTAACAGTCCAGCGTTAGCGGGCAGGCAGGCGGGAAGGAGGGAAGGAAGGAGGGAGGGAGAGCTCAAAGAACGACTCGACTGATATCAATCATCCTGACAAAACACTCGGCACAGAGCGAGTCTGTTAGAACAACAACAGATCCTGCAGATGGAAGTGAAATGAACGAGCAGAGAGACGACAAAGAAGAAAACCGCAGCCGGCAAGTTGACGTCACTTAGCTACGACAGCTAGGAGCAAGCTAATGTTGGGTAGCTGATGCTGAGCTAAACATGTTTGCTAACCGTCTGTTTCTGACTCCCAAATCTCGAGTTTGAGTCACCCTGCTGGGAAAAAACACAGCATAGACCAGCACCAAAACCAGCACCAAAGCACAACATATGCTGGTCTTGCTGGTCGTCACCAGCGAGGCGGACAGCTAGCATGTCAAAAAATCCAAACATGTGCAGCCAAGAAGCCAGAAGTATTCCTCTAAAACATTAAATATTCTCGACTCAATCAGGAACAATCAGAGTCAGACGTTTGTTTTTCTTGACAGTGAGGAGGCAGACAGGAAATGGAAAGCGACAGTGTGAGTGTCTGACATGCAACCATTTGGCTGCCGAAGCGCTTGTACGAGTTTTGAAACGACTCATAATCTCCACTAATCTGCCACATCAGGGCCGTGTTGATGCCGCTGGACCAGATGTGATAAACAGTGGCCTGGAAACAGAAGTAAACAACTCTCAAATCTCAATTTATTTAACTTGGACCGAGGGGGGTGGTTATAGGAATATATGACATCACCTTTTTTGTTAACGCCGTCTCGCCCACTTCAAATCAGTGAGAAGATAACAAAAGACGAAAAAGGATTACAGAAACGTTCCATCTGGGAAAAAAAAGAAAAACTAGATCTGGTCTAAATTTAGCAGAAAACTGTGTTCATTTATATCTCTTTAACTTTTAGTAAGAAGCTGGATAGTAAAGTAAAGTTGTCAGGGAATTAAAACTAGCAAGATGCAACTAAGTTGTGCCAAAACACAAGAAATTACTGCCTGAGAGGCTCAACTTCACATCAAAGATATGTCCGATGAATCGACTGTATGAAATGTAGACGGAGCTTCCTGCTCTCTAAATTAATCTGATGTTAAACCTGCATTATTTCTAGCAGGGGGCAACTTAACTGGTTTCAAATGAAGGCTGATTGTATGTGAGCTTATGAGAAAATGACCAAACTTCTCACTTAATTCCTCACCTCAGAATATGGTTTTCTGATGTGTTCATGGTCTGGATCTCTAGTTTAGAGTCTTTTTAAACATGGTATGATGTTTTCATTTTGTAAATTATGATCCTGTTTATTGTAAAATAGACAAAGATAAAGCAGGGTGTGCTTTAGGGCGTGGCTGCTCTGTGACGGTGTGTTCTTGAGTTCTCAGGATATCCTGCCCAGCTCCACCCTCTCATGCAGATATGGTCACTTCTAGTTCCAAAAAACAAGATGGCAGAGCTGTAAAGCAAATCTTGACGCTCCAAGATGGTCGTCCACCCCAATGATGTGATGTCACAACGTGTTTACACCTGATTGGCTGCTTCATCAAATAAATCAGCATGTTTTGCGTCTGGGAATCTGAGGAATGAGGGACGCTGGATGTGTTCAGACACAGTTTGTCTGTTTCTCTTCCTGATTTGAGAATTAAGCCTTCCTGCATCGTGACTGATTATCAGAGGGAACACTTCCTTTATTTCACATGTGCCGTATAATTTTCCATAATTTTCATTTTATTTTTTGAATTACGGCGATCCAAGTCGTCTCAGAGAGCCTCTCAGTTACAGTGAAAGCAGATTTGTGGATGAGGTGATTTGGCTCTGAGCTCAGACTCTGGTGAGAACATGAGAACGTGCAGCACAGACTGAAGGTCATCCGTCTCTGAAAGATCTCCTCCTGTGCCAGTTTATTGTCTGATTTGCTTCATCTGAGGGAAACTGGTATCAGATGAAATGCTCTTATTTTGGTGATTTAACTGTCTGACTGTTCTGTATCTGTTGTTTGAAGAAACTGTTTATTTTCCTTAATACCTTCAGTCGTCTGTGCTTTTGATTTCTTTCCTGTTTGTGTCTTCTCCTCGTCTTTCTCCAGATCAACGAGCTGAACAGACGTGTTTCAGCCATTGAGAACCTCCTGAACCACTTAGAGCAGAACGTCATCTCAACATATGACCAGGTAAATCCATCGAAACACACAACACAGTTACCAATTAATCATCCTCATCATCTTCACCATCACATAATCATCAAACCTCAGCCCGGCTGTTGCACAAAAAACATTTTAAAAAGCTGCCAAGAACATGTTCAGATCCAGAGAGGAAAGGACGGTAAAACAGAAACGAACACACTAATGATGGATGGACGAGCAACAAACATTCAGTTTTCTTAATTTTTATATGAACTATGAACCTTTACTGACCACAAAAATTCATGTAATCAAGCGAAATGTAAAGAAAATGTTCTGTTCTGTTCTGAATTTACACTTCAGCTGCACACAGCTGACGTTCATTAAGTCTGAGGCGACAGGATACGTATCGGCCTCATCCTTTACACACCGACTCCTGACTGACTGCCATGTTTCCGTACGGATTCGGTGGTTTTGGGCTGTTTAAAAAAAATGCAGCTACATGCACGGCCACATATGTTGCGTGCTGGACCAGTCATTTGCCTTTTTTGGTGAGGAGCAAAGAGTGATATTCATTAGTAGAGCTGTTCGTGTGCTTGAATCATTAATGGTTCTGGTCCGTTTTAAGAGCTTTCCTGCCAAAACAAATCATGTGGTGTTTGGTTTAAAGGTGCAGGAGACAATTCTGGTGAGAGATAATCAACCCACAGATTGATCACGTTTGAGCATCTTTCAGCTGATTTTAGTTTGACTGACTGATGCTTCTCTGTTTGCTTCAGACTCAACACTGCCATCAAGAGGTGGTTAAAGTACCCACATTCCTCCAGTACAAGTACAGATACTTCTACCGATTCAGCCTCCAGTAAAAGTAATAGAGTAATAAAATTAACTCAGAGTATCAGAGTAAAAAGTCTCACTCTGAAGGACATTTTGTGGTCAAAGCTAACTGAAGTTCACATCATATTATTATAATTCAAAGACTATTAAAGTTAAAAGGTAGAATCAGTAGGATTTTGTCCCAGCCGGTCCATGAACGCACCACAAAGACAGTTGATTGTTGAGTCTCATTCCCAGGACGTCAAATAGACACATGTTGGGTTGGTAAAGTAACAAAGAGAGAAAATCAGAAACTCTCTGCAGATACGAGACACTAACACGCCTTTTCTCCACATTCCAGCCTCCCTCTCTGTCTGTTTACGGCTTCTTACGTCTTCTTATGTCTTTGTTTTGTCTCGGTACATCTGAAATACAGGATAGTTTTGAACATGTGAGGAGGAGAAAGTTCAGATATTTGTGTTCAGATGGAGAGAGGAGAAGTTAATGGTTCTCAGGAACATAAAGTACAGATATGCATCATAACTTAATGTTTCACATCAGTGAAACAGTCTCTCATGTCCATCCTCCTCATCAACAGCGATGTCTCATGTGGGTTTGCAGTCTGTTGTTTTTTAATTGGAACCACCGATATCATCAGATAATGAGCCGTGAACGAAACACAGAACTTTATCTCATCTGGTAATTGGTGACTATCGAGCTTCAAGTGGAGAAATATTTGATTGCCTCATGCTTTTCCTCTTTCTTGTGGCTTCGGAGTCTGCACACCACACGTCTGTGTTCATGTCCATATGATCGCCATGGTAACAGGAGAGTTCAGTTTATCATCAGACACGTTCGTGCAGGAACTTTCCTCAGAGACGCAGAAGCTTTACAGGAACTTAGTGCATCTCTGTCTTAATTTCACTATTTTACCCTCTAAAACATTTCTAGTACGTTTCAAATTCATTTCATCCGCCAATTTTAAAAATCTGCAGCTGAAACTTCAAAACTTCTGTACAATGTGCTTCAACACATCAATGTGGAGTTAAAGAAGAAAGCAGATGGACCAACAACGTCGTCCAGGCTTCCTGCACACGTAAATGACGTAGCGTGTAAAAAACAGCTGTTTCTTTCTGATACATCAGCGGAATAATTTGCCAAACCTATGTTTGTCTTTACATTGGATGGAAACACAGAAAACAAAATGACTCTTGAAAAGTAGTTTCATTACAAAAAGCTTTGTACAGGTGGAAACGAGACTAAAGCTTAAAACTACTTGTCACAGTCAAAGAGTCGTCAGTAAAAGGTTTTGTAGATAATGACTGAAGAAAAAGGTTTGGAGCTTCTATTCAAGGCCGCCAGCCTCTCTGATCTGTTTCTGTTTTTCAGAAATACCATCAGTGCTCCTGCATGGAGGCGACACATCAACTGCCTTCACTCAAACAAAGACACACAGTGCGTTTTTCTCAGCCACATATTCTCTCCTCTGTTCCTCCTAAACCCAACCAGGCTCCTCCGACTCCTACCAGCTCCTCTCCTCTCCCTCAGTGGGAGGACGTGGACTTGGAGGAGCAGCAGCTGAGACAGAAGCTGCACGAGATGACGGACAACATCAGCGACCACAGCCTGAGCTCTGATGAGGAGGGCTCCGGCCGGCCAGAGGTGGAGACCAAACCCTCCAGACTGCCCACCAGACCCGCATCCAGATCCAGCATCACCGTCTCCAGACTGGAGGAGGAGCTGCCTCAGCAGACTCACCCTGAGAAGGTAGCACTGAAAGAGCAAACATCAGCAGAGGGAGATACAGTTCTTTGTATTAACATTTCATTTAAAGCCAGAGAGTTCATTAGAAACACGCATTCTGCTGCACATCTGGATCGTTGCACATTCTGTACTTTAACAAACAGCCTGGCTCATGAAACTCCATACCACCTCTTCTGGAATCCAGTTCAAGCGCACGCTGGAGTCATAAATCAGGCCACTCAGCCCGAGCGTTTATTTTTCCTCTGCAGCCATCAATCCCAGATTTTCTGAAATGCAGAGTTGGCTATAAAAAAGCTGCTTCTTAGAGGTCTGAGCTGTTCTCCCCGACGTTTCTTCCCCTCCAAAAGTCACAGAGCCACAGCGCTCAGGAGAGCAAAGACACTGTGGTTTTCTTACATAACCACCACCGTTCTGTTCAAACTGCATCTCCCCTCTCCAGAGTTTTTAAAGGGTCACGTTACCACACACTCCTCTGAAGTCAGAACCTGATTAGGCCCAAATTTGTAAAGCTGACTGTTTTGTTTCCATTACGCCTGAGGAGGACAAAGGTCAGCGTGCTTTCTGTTCTGCTTTTAATCAGACAGAAAAAAAAAGCTTTTTTATGCTTCACGAGCTGCGACAGTTTTCTACAACTGATATCAGTCCGATCAGAGGTTCCAACATGTTTACATGGACGCAAAATGACGTGATGTGGTTCATGAAATCCTTCAATTGGCTCGTTTGTTAAAAGACAGGACTTTAAAGTATTTATAAAGAGTGCGATCAGGGTTCCTGGAGGTCTAGGAGTCACAGCGCCGTGTTCCCCACAGGTTTCCTGTCTTCTCTCGACTATTGATGCTCTATTAAAAGCATAAAGCAGCCCACAAAAAACAAAGTACTTGATGGAAAAAACTTTTTTTTTTAATTTGGCCACATGTCTCCTGTAGACGTACGTCTCAACGGAGAGCCTGGAGAGGAAGTGGCGCCCTCTGGAGGAGGGATCGAAGGAGAGCTTCAGAGGCTCGACAGCCATACTGGTGGAGCTGGAGGGCCAGGTGGCACAAGCTGCAGCCAACGTCCAGAGCGCCCAGAGTGAGGTAAGACAAGCAAACAGAGGCTGATCTGAGCTCAGCTGACATATTCAATTTATTCTGAAGAGACAGAAAGAGCAGAAGTGTGCAGAGTAACGTTCTCGCTTTCTCTCCTGAAGGTTTCTTACATAGAGAACCGGATCGCTGCCCTGAATGCTGCCGGGATGCCAGTGGACAGAAGACGAAGGGTAAAGACTTTTAATTACACTTACGTTTTATTTTTAAATCCATAGTTTTGGAGTCAGAGTGCACAGGAAGCAGAGATACTCAGAGGGCAGATTTTATCTTCCTGCTTGACTCAATGACTTGTCGTCTTCTTCCAGTCCGCGATCCCGATCCAAGCAAGAAGACTTTCCCACAACTTTCCCACAAGTAAGAGCCGACACTGCTGCCCTTGAGCCTGATCCCCAGGGCCTTGTCAATGACTCAAAAACATCTTAACCTTGTTAAACTCAGAGAACATGATGATCCGTTTTGAGAGCTAGAAAACAGTGTGTCCTATTGTACAGCAGCTTCACTTTTCCCATCTGTATATCAGATACGTGGATTCTCAACATGCAGGATTCCCACAGGCATACTGAGCTATAAACGGCAGAATAATCTGAGGAGAAAAGTAGTTAAACTAAACAATTTTCAGAGTGTTATTTTTGTCATGCCGCTGAGAGCTCAAGTAGTGCTGTACCTGACAACGAAGTGAAATATGAAACCACAATCTGCTAAGTTTAAAACGAGAGAGTATGATGTGCATGTACAATATGTTTCCAGACCAGGTGGACAGGTTTGTGAGGAACTCCCTCTACAGGGGCTCCCTGACTCAGAGGAACCCAGTGGCCAAGCCCACCCCCAGGGCTACCTCTGCGGTATGACCCCCTCCCCCCCTCGACGGTGCTGGGTGCAAAGAAGAGTTCAGTTCCACTTCAGCTGAAGTAAAATGAAAAAGCTTAACCAAAAGAACTCATAGGAAAACAAAAAGAAAATGTCTGATTCTTAGATTGTTTTTGTTTGTCTGTCTCAAAGGAGCAATTTGTGAGATATGGCCAGAATTTTGGTTTGAAAACGTCCAAAAATGATTCTTTAAATAAAAGAAGAAGCGAAAGCAGTGTTGATGAAATGTCAAATACATTTACGTAGCCCGTTAGCATGACATCCATAGACAGTGTCAGAGCTGCTGTAGATCACCTCCATATTCCCTTGAGTTGGTCTCGGAGGCCATGTTCAGGCCCAGTCCAGTGTCCGGCCTCATTAACTCTCACGTCAGGCTGCCAAATCCCGTCTCTTGTGGAGACTGAAGTCCCAGTCCAGGCAAACTCCAGGGCTGCTGGTTAATTTAGCTAATTAGCTAACGGTAGCTATACCCAAGGATAGTGAAGCGTAGCAGTTGTTAGATACTCTGATGATATGCTGCCCCTCAAAAACTGGCCATATTCTACAAATTACACCTGAAGGATATTCAACTAATAGTCTGATATAGAAATACACTAATGATTAGACTGATGCCACTCTTAAGTCTGTGCGCCAGGCTCACTGTTTCCCTCTGTTTACATTCTTTATGCTAAGCTAAGCTAATTAGCTGCTGGCTTGAGCTTCATATCTAACAGGTGGACATAAGAGTGGTGTTGAAATAAGCAAATGAGAGCGCGGCTCTATTGAGCGAGCCTGTCGTTGGAAATGAACTCTTCGTTAACTGGTTACACTGGGCTTTGTCTTCTTCTGGCCTCAGGTGTCCAATCAGAGTTTGCGGTGGTTTGAAATAATCGCATTTGATTTGATTCCTGCTTCCTCTTTTTTTCAGTCAACTAACAAATTCTGAGCACTTGTTGCATTATTGAAAGTGTACGCCAAATGCACCAGCTGGATTCAGAGTTTTAAGTTATTTCAAAATAATTTAAACAAGTTAATTCACTTTTGACGTGCTGCCAAAAGAACCATTAGCGGCTGAATTATCTGAGAGGGAAGAATGAAAATGAAAAGTTGCTGCGATGTCTGTTTGCTGCGATCTTAAATAACCTGCCGTGTTTTAAACTGTAAGGATTTAAAACACGTGTGCTGTTGCATCACACAGAATTTGACTGAAGGAGTGTCTTTGTCTCATCAGCCGAGATTTCTAAAGATTGAAGTCATTAAAAGTTATTGATAAAGATTTGAGACATAGTCGTGAAATATACTGAGTGAGTGTTTGTTTAAAGAGAAATGTTTTCAGCTGAATGAGGCTCTTTCTGCAGCTCATGTGGGAGCCAAATGTCTTGGAGCCGAGCCGTGATCAGGTCCAGAAGTCCTTCTTGTCTTTCATTATCACTATTTGCTTCATAACCACTTCACACAGTGTGAGGCCGTTAATGTTTTTGATTTTGGTTTTAAAAACAATGAACACCAATCGTTTGAAAAATGATTATTTCTGTTCTTCGAATCTGTTCTTAGTTTCCTGTTAGCGTCTTTTTTTCTTCAGTAATCATTCACGACCGTCACGTCTCACGATAACAAACGATTCGTGAATCATCGACGTGTTTCTAAATCCAACAGATTACAGACCTGCCGTCGATCCTCTTTTGTCTGAGTTGCTATTAATGATTTCACAACTAACAATAGATTAATTAACCCGATCTGAGCATGAAGTGACTGATTAATTATCGATCAAACAGCCAATCATTGTGTCCGTTTCTCTCTCTCTCTCTCTCTGCAGAAACCAGTAATGACTCAGGGCTCGTGAGGAGGCGGCTGAGCATCTTGTGATGTTCTCACAGTCTGTGAGACGAAAGAGATTCATATTTATAATTCAAGACGCTGTTCAGAGGACGGGAGCGCTCACGTTTCTTTTTTAAACTGTTTCCTTGTTGTTGTGATATTATTGTTGTTATTTTACTGGGCTAGATCCAAACTATATTTATATTTACAGTAGCTGTTGAATGTTTCACATCATGATATGCACTAACTCTGCTGGACCTGATACTGATATACGTATAACTAATATACGTTAATCTGCAAGTTAATCTCTTCACCTTAATGTGCGGAAGTTTTCACTTGTGCTAATCTAAAATCCGTAGTGATTTATTTAGATGTTCAGATGGTACAAATGAAAGCTACAACATTTTGAATTATGCTTTCTTTATTACACAAATAGTCAGCCAATCCAAAAATACTCCTTTCTTCTTCTCTTTCTTTTTACGTCTTCTTTAATTATCTTCACTCCTCTCACTAGAAGAAAGATTAAACATATTGTCAAATGTTAGTTAGAGAAATCTTGATGTATATAAATCTAATAAATATAGACATTTATTCATGTTCCCTGTGTATATGCATTGGTGCACAATATATCTGAAATATGTAGTTAACTTTTGTTTATCTTTATATATTGAAGATAAGATATAACAGCTTTAATGATATTCAGTTTTTCACCTTTCTTCTGCATAATCAATCGACTAAATCATATTTATAAGGCTCTACAGATGTGAAGTTGAATTTCATTTGGGAAAACGTCTTAAATTTGGACTTTTGGTCCTTTTTTTTTTAAACCACAAGTCTCATATATATCATCATTTAAAGCAGCATTATGTAGAAGTTGGCATCTTGTGCAACACCACTGTTGTAAACTCAAATCCCACGTCTGTAACAGTTTGTTAGGTGCCGATTACAAATAAAACTCATGACGTCATCACAATGTCATGTGTTGAAAACATGTCATCTTGTTACAAGAAGCTGAACCATCTATCATCCTTATTTTAAAGTCAAAAAGTTACATAATGTTGCTTTAATTATGACAATAATGAATCTTTATCTGTGTGTTTTCTTTCATACTTCATGAATTAACGTCTGCGGTACAAATGAAATCATGAC
Source organism: Acanthopagrus latus (assembly GCF_904848185.1). Classification (NCBI taxonomy): domain Eukaryota; kingdom Metazoa; phylum Chordata; class Actinopteri; order Spariformes; family Sparidae; genus Acanthopagrus; species Acanthopagrus latus. Next base: position 26,714,833 of record NC_051047.1, on the reverse strand, counting down.
ACCAAATGAAAATTCAGATTGTTATATTTCCTCTGTGTTAGTCAGTCGGTCCAAACGCAGTTCAGTAACAAACTGTGAATCAGTTTGTGATTGTTTAATTTTTGTTTTAAAATCAGCTGTATTATTTGAATGATATCATAGCAAGTCTATTGTGGTTAGTTAAAGGTACAACAATGAATGTAAATCAAATAAATACAGACATCTATGCACTTTCCTCATGTGTGTTGGTATTCATGGTACAATATATAAACAATATTTATAATAAACTTGTGAATTTTCTATGTGTCTTTATATTCTTACAATAAAATCTCAAATTTCACTTGAAAATATGTCTAAAATTTGGACTTGTGGTTCATTTTTTAATCGTCACTTCCTATTTAAGTAGTTTGAGATCAGCTGCTGAGAGAATTAACCGCCTGCAGTGGCAAAACTGAGGCAGGTCTCAGTTTAATTATTAAAGTCTTAATTATTCAGTAACAAGTTTGTCTCGTTGGTCTCGTTAACAGATTTAGAAACTAAACTATGACTCACATTTTCGAGTCAAGTCTATTTCATTTTTGCAGCCAAAATCAGCATCACATCACCTCAGTTGGTTTTACAATCTGGAGAGGAAACGACATCCTTCCTCCCAGACACACAATAAAAAAATAAAATAAAATAAAAAAAAACAACAACAGCGACCTTGAGGAAGGGAGAGAAAACATGGAAGAAACGTCGGTGAGAGCCAAACAATTTACTGTCATTTTATCAACAACTTCCTGGAGCGTTTTGTACATTTTATCCACCGTAACCTGAACAAATCATGCATTTATTGTCACGTTGACACACTGTTGGCAGCCGCTGAGAGCTTTCATACGAGCCTGTTATGGTCATTTTGTGTGGAATCGGCTCAATGTCCTCTTCTTATACTGTATATAATATAACTTTAGCTGTGAGTTGTCTTGGCAAGTCTTGTTTCTACCTCAGATACACAGAATGCATCAGTGTGCACTCACACAGACGCTGTCAAGGTCGTTATCACAAGATCTGTTAGGAAGTAATCACAAATATAAAGCAAAAATACACACCATCTTATATATATATTAGAAGAAAAACAAAGATTATAATACAGATCATTGTTGCCATGGAGGTTAAAAAGTATCTGACTCTATTACAGCATCCAACAACAACAACGATATAACTCCTCCTTACTGCTCCAGTTTACTGTGAACTTTTTGGATTTGGAGGTCGTATTCGTGCTCTTCTGTCATGTTCCAGTATTCACCAGGTCAAACACACACTGCAGCGAGCTCCATGAGAATATACACCTCATATTGTTCTTAGCTGTGACATCAGCAGACCAGCACACCGCTGCCCCCTCCTGCTGGAGTATAAAGTGATGATGGAGCAGGTGAGAACTCCCTCACTGACATCACCTGCCTTCTTCTTCTTCTTCTCCTTCTTCTTCTGCTCTCACTAGTTTACTGGATTGTGTCCAGTCACCGGGATTTACAGACGGCTGTTGTTTTCGCACAGAGAGAGAAAGAAAAGGAAAATCCCTGCACCTGTTGAGTCTCACCTGAAGACGGTGAAGCAGCCTGTGAAGTTTGATCATTCTGCAGTTCAACAGTAAGCCGGCATTTTTCAGTATTTCTACGATTCTTTTAACTTCTGATGATTTCTGGATGAGAATTAAAGACAAAGTTGAGCCAGGAAGTGGAGAGGACAGTCTGAGATTAGAAGAAATGTTTATTAATTTATCTTTCTTTGCTGCCATTCAGTGAATTTGTGACAGAATTCATTTTGAGGCTGTGATGTGATGAATAAGATTACACTTTAATAAAGTTACTTCAAAACAGGAAACTCCTGACGTCTGTGAAGGACATGTATTACAGTAGTACTACTCTCTGTTGTGTGCAGGGTTTAGTACCTAAAAGTCATACTTGAGTCAAAGTCACCCGCACAAATAGTGCTAGAGTAAAAGTCTTATGTATCTGATTTTAAATGTACTTAAGTATGAAAAGTGATAGTAAAAGTTGCTTTTACATACATTTACATGCATGTGTAAACTGTTTATTATGGGTCAACCACTGGCATATGTGACTCTATATTATTGGCAGTGGTGGAAAGTAATTAAGTGTTTTTATTCAAGTACTTTACTTAAGAAGAACTTTGATCTACTTTCATATTCTTTTTTTATACTTTAACTCCACTGTTCCTGCACCAAATAGTGTATACTTGTAACTTCACTACATTTATTTGCCAACTTTAGTTACTTCATGATACAAAACATAATCAACAAAATGAAATATGATGTAATTTCAAGTGACTCCATGATTATCAGCTGCAACATTTAAGTAGCAGGAAAATATCAGTAGTCAAATGACATTAAATATATCATCACACTTGTAGTTTAAGTATATTTTGATGCTAATATTACTGTACTGTTACTACAGGGTATTGTGGTACTGCTGATTTTACTTCCTCCTCCACTGATTCTGTGTTGAACGTGACTTCATGTCTGCGGTCTCGCTGCAGGTCCGACTGTCATCATGAGTTCCTGTTCGGTCCTGTGTGGCGTCTTCTTACTGTTGGTACTGACACAAGCTCTCAGCGGAGCTCATCGAGACGGATCCGTCATCATCAGAGGTGAGAGGTCACCTGAGATCATGCTTAAGTTTATCGGCTGGCATTTTCATTTAATTCCAGTAAATTTTAAACTCTAGTTTTTCCAAAGTTGTCTCTGTTTTCTTTATAAAGCTGCTTTCCATCAGGTCAGAGTCAGTTAGGTGAAGGACAGTCGGCTTTAAAATTAGACTTTTTTATGAGGAAAAATAACTTTTGCAAAATGCATTTTTAATTATTAAAGAAGCTGGAGATGATTAAACATTAGCTGCAATAAACAAATTATTGTAAATGTACTGTGAAACCTTTTCTTCTCTAATTATCAGACTGCAAACTTTTACTAAAAGACAAATGTTTCTGCAACATGTGCATCTTCATCAGAGTCTTTGAATCTGTGTGCTCCGGTATACTTTGGACTTCCTTCAGTTTTCTTTTTATCCATCTGAGTTTGTTGCAGGGTTTTGGAGATAATGGTTGTGGAGACGTTTGCCTTCTCTTGACAGCAGTGTCTCTCTCCAGAAATCATGACCCGGTTAATGATCCACAGAACTTGTTGAGAGCAGCTTCATTTCTACCAAAACCATCTAGATGGATAAATAGCGTTACAGGTAGAGGGGTGAACTGTCCCTTTATGTAAGAAAATGTTTGTATATTCTTATTTTTGATGAATTGCCCCTTTAATCTCATTAATATCGCTGAGTCAAATGATATTTTAATGATTAATCATCCACCATAAAGAAGTAGAAGGAGTCTTGTTAAATCTCATTTTAGGTGTTATGTAATCATTCTGGTCTTCGTTCAGACTTCCACGGTTTGTCGTCACGCTACGGTTTATTTATGTGACTCACATGTGGGATTCGTCTTCTTCTTCTTCTCACATCCATTCATCATCCTCGTGGTCCAGATCCAGGGATCGATGCCTCCTGGTACACAGGCAGAGGGATCAGACCGGTGGGGAGATTTGGCCGAAGGGTCGCGAAGAGAAACGAACATCTGGCTTTCATCACAGCCAGAGTTTACAGACCAGCAGCTGACAGTGAAAGCACCGTTTGGCTCACACAGTAGAAAACACTGTGGATGACTGAAGATCCTCATTTCACAATGTGCATATTGGATCCAGGGGGGAGTTAGACTCTGGGACATATTGCATGATTTGACTAGATATAAATATTATAAATATTATGTAAATTATTTGGTTGTTTTATCAAATCTGATATCATGGATTGTTTTAAGCATTTTGCTTATATTGTTGCTCATAACAGATCTATAAAAATGTGTTGTACTTCAGTAAGTTATGGAAAAGGCCTCTTTTGTAAATTGAGTACGTGACAGAATAAAGTCAGAATAAAGTCTGATTGATGTACATACTAATGCGTTGAATATTAATGGGCACTCTGACATTTTCTGTTTAAAACAGTTGCTACACTTGTCAAGATGCCATGTAAGCATCCCGGCACTGCTGATAGACTACAAGTAATGAGAGTGGACGACTTCATAATGTCTTGGGATTAATTCATCTTCATATTAAAGCTTATTTTCTTGAGATGTGAATGAAAATGATCTCGCTCTCTCGGGACACCAACATTTATTATTTTCAGTCAAGACACAAATTTACACCTTATCACAGGAAACGTTGTGTTTGATCCATGACTGTTTAGTTTTTTATTTGTCTTTCACTTGACACATCTAGTGGGCTAAGTTGGACCTTATTGCAGGCCGACTCAGGTCCCACTTAAGGTAGCCCTGGTCTACATGAATCCACTAGTTTAAAAATAAACTTTAGATGCAATGAGAGGAAAAGCATTGCTGCAGTGACCTTTATGGGTGACAGCCAGCAAACAACATCAGTTCTGACATAGAGTTGCATTCTTGTCAAGTAGATAAGTAGGTAAATAGGGCATAAAACAGCATAATCACCAGATTAAATGTTAAACTCGGTACGTTTCTGCAAAACCTCAGAAGTTTAAACTAGACGGGGTTTTTTTGTTGTTGTTGTTGTTGTAACCTTATGTTTGTTGAAAACTGGTTAGGTTTAGGCAGAAAAGCCACAATGCAGCTCAGCCACTGACATCAATGAAGGCAAGTTATCAGATTATATTTACCTTCCTCGGAAGAACAAAAGGCTTTAAACTGCTCTTTTCACATATGCAGCAGAACTCCAAAAGACCTGTAAACACACTTTAATGTGGAAAATTGGTGGATGTGCCCTTTAAAGGCCCCCTTCAATACATAAATTACCATTTAATTAGATCAAGAATGTTGCTTTAGAGAATTTCAAGAAAGAAAAACTTGAAGAATTAAATATAAATGAGATCCCTCAGCAGGTTCACACAACATCTGCACAATCTGATGGTTGGTTGTTATTCACTAGATTTATAGACTCATACTACAACAGAATCGTTCTCTGTTATATTCTGACTCCATTTCATCTACTCAGCGTGAGGTGATTCTTTTGTTTCTGCCGAGCCCGACGAGGCCCAGCAGGCCCTCAGGCCCCACAGAAGCTTGGTTTCAATCAGCACAAGAAAAAAGCATTGTTTCACTGACGATTATCATCCAAGATCTCAGCAATGTTTTAAATCAGTAAGCAGTAAAACGTCCACGTTGAAGCCGTCCTGCAGAGAAAAACTGTGTGTGTGCATGGAGAGCACATGAGAGCCTGTTGTGCAAAGAGCGAGTGATTGACTGCAGGGGATAGAAGGCGTTTAATACGGAGGCTTCAACCGGCCAAATGAAAAAAAATCGATAGTATTTTACCAGTGGAACCATTTCAATACTGCAGCGTTGGGACAATATTTCTGGTAATTTATGAGCGTGTTGTCATGCAGAGTGAGTGTAATCCAAAGTCCAGCACATTCCTTTGTATCACATATTTACAAATAATTATACCAGAACAGAACATGCAACAGCAACAGTCCTCCATCAGTGGAGCAAATACAGAGGGATTTATGCAGCTGTAAACAGTGTTCATTTAGTCTTTCACTGAATGGAAATATACAAAATGCTGTACTGTAGGCAACTGGGCTTGTTTCAGTCCCTTGAAGATGTCCTTACAGGGTGTGGGAGTATCCTTAGCGAGTGTGGGAGTGTCCTTACAGTGCGTGGGGTTGTCCTTACAGGTTGTGGGAATGTCCTTATGGAGCATGGGAGTGTCCTTACAGGGTGTGGGAGTGTCTTTACAGAGTGTGACAGTGTCCTTACAGAGTGTGGGAGTGTCTTTCAGTGTGTAGAGTTGTCCTTACATGGTGTGGGAGTGTCCTTATGGAGCGTGGGAGTGTCCTTACAGGGTGTGGGAGTGTCCTTGCAGAGTGTGACAGTGTCCTTACAGAGTGTGGGAGTGTCCTTATAGGGTGTGGGAGTATCTTTCAGTGTGTGGAGTTGTCCTCACAGGGTGTGGGAGTGTCCTTACAGAGTGTGGGAGTGTCTTTCAGTGTGTAGAGTTGTCCTTACATGGTGTGGGAGTGTCCTTATGGAGCGTGGGAGTGTCCTTACAGGGTGTGGGAGTGTCCTTGCAGAGTGTGACAGTGTCCTTACAGAGTGTGGGAGTGTCCTTATAGGGTGTGGGAGTATCTTTCAGTGTGTGGAGTTGTCCTCACAGGGTGTGGGAGTGTCCTTATGGAGCGTGGGAGTGTCCTTACAGGGTGTGGGAGTGTCCTTACAGGGTGTGGGAGTGTCCTTACAGGGTGTGACATCACACTACATTACCATGTCATATACATCTGCGTAATTTACACCTAGCAACTAGTTTGGCTCTTAAGAATTGATTGATACAGCTGTGCTGGTGTTGTTATCTGTTCTGACTCAGGCATGTGTGAGCTGACCAATCAGATGAGACTGAGTATTCAGGAGGAGGTGTCAGACAGGAGTGTGTCCAACAGATATTGTAGATACACAGAATGACAAAACTGACGTGTTTTGGGGGCATTAGTGCATGTAAACCTGTTCTTGTAGTAACTAAAAGTAAAATGATCAACCTGGCAATGATCAGAATATGTCTGATTTGTTGATCATAATGGAGATGTTGGCGGTGACAGAGGATCTTGAGCCAGGCCAGCTTAAAGTATCCATATTCCATATTTTGCTAAATATTGAATTGTTTCTTTAAAAACAGCAATATCACTGGTGTAATCACCCATACACTGAGTACAGACAAAGAGTGACATCCAGTAAAACAATAACTCTGTCAGATTTCACTTCGGCACTTCTGACTCTGCTCATCCAAATGAAGTCATTCCCCCACAGTGTGCTGAGTGTGAATACTCCCAACAGTTAGACCTTCAAATGCTTATCGTCTTTATTAACACTGACACGGACTCTGTTGTGGAAACTCAGCAGGAATCTGCCTGAGGGATCCATGCTCAGTTTGATCAGTGATATATAAAAACAAAGGCAGGAAACAGTGTATGAAAGTAATTGGTATCAGTTCAACATCTGGCACAAACAGAGACTGGGGGAGTTCATCGTAAAACCCACAGAGGAATAATCAGATCCTTGTTTAACCTCTTCTCATGAAGTTAAAGCCCAGAATTTACAAACCATAGATTTGATGTTTTGATCCCACGTGTTACCTCGAGCAGCTCTACAACGATGAAAACAGACAAAGACGGGCAGAAAAATGCTTTTTGACAGTCACTGAGGGTCAGGGTCCGACTTTGCAGCAGGATGAGAGAGGATTGGATGTGTTTCGGTGATGCAGATGCACAAACGGTGTCTCCTGCCACTCCGACAGACCTCCCTGCTGCGCTCCGATACACTCGTACACTCTGTGGGCTGAATCGGAGCTCAGTTACCAAACACGTCACACTGATATTTAGGAGTTTAAACTCTGACAGGCTGCCAACTGTGTATAAACAGACAATGAGAAACCACATTTGCTCCTCGAGTTGGTATCTACTGCTCTCTACTGGTGCATGTATGTATGAATCCAGCTTCCCCTCATGGCATTCTAACAACAACTTCATAGTCTACATTACAAATCCTCTGTCAGTGGGACAAACACAGTCTTTGAACGAACCTGGGAGACTAAACTCAGGCTACATAACAGCTCCAACACCTTCACTTACCTACATCCAGAAGCAGCTCACTGATTTGTTCCCCTGACAGCGCTGACGTCTCTGTAAAGAATAATCCATTCTCATCGGCCAGATTCTGCCCTTCCTGTACGATCATAGGGAGGGATTGCATATCATAGATTAAAACATACAGTGCATTTGACTGTATTTACTGAAGTGAAGGAGGCTGGTTTTGTCTTTGTACCTGTAGTGAGACTTGTCGAACCTCCTCCAGATCTCCCTTGTTGCCCACCAGCCATATGACCGTCGATCCTGGGATGTAATGTTTCTGGAGCTCTTTGAGCCAAACCTGAGCTCTGATAAATGTTTCCTATGAGCATACACAAAGACACACAATAAGATAAGTATAATAATACAAGATAAGAGAAGTAGTTTCCGTGTTCAGGTGTCTGTTTCTTTTACCCTTTTGCTGATGTCGTAGACGAGCAGCGCAGCGTGAGCTCCTCTGTAGTAAAGTGGGGTCACGCTGTGATATTTCTCCTGACCGGCCGTGTCCCAGATCTCAAAGCGAAGGGTGACGTGATTCAGATGCACCACCCGGGCCAGGTACGCACCTGAGGGAGCAGCCAGCACAGAGACACCAGAGAGGGATTAACATGTTCACTGCTGAGCCTTTACAGACGGTCCTGAATGGGTCATACTTCACTACATTTGAGAATCAGTCAGTCAGAACATGTTGATTAAATTGCTGATTTTAAACCATTAATTTATGATTTTATCAATCTATGATGAATGACAATATGCTGTATATTAAATGTCCCATATAATGTTGACTATCAGGTTCATACTTTTATTTTCGTTGTCTACTGGAAAAGCTTTTTTTAAGACTATGTAAGAGTCAATGATTGAACTGAAGAGCAGCGACTAACAACCCTGGTCGGTGTGTCTATAAACAGTGAGGTCCAAAGGACAAAAAACAGAGAAGCTGCACAACAACAGCTGTTTCCTGACATCTAGGCTGAATGTTTTATTTTGGATCTTTAAGGCCCAACCATGAGAAAGCAAAATCTGCTCTGATTGGTCAACTGTCACAGGCCTGAGCAGGTATTGACCACAGTGTTTCTGCAGATACATAACTACCTGAAAAATATTTTTTTGTTTGGATTAAAGAGATCTTGTCAGTCATTAACACTTAGAGGAGCTAAAAGGCTTTTGTTTCTATTCGGACAGACTCAAATTTGATGTTTTTACTTCTGGTCTTAATGCAAAGCTAAGCTAACCATCTCCTGACTGTGGTTTCAGACATGAGAGTGGTATAGATCTTCTAATATAAGAAATTTAAAAAATAATAATACATTTAAATGATAGGATCAATTAGACTTAAATTTGTGTTCGCTCTTTTAAGCTACAGCCAGGAGATGTTAGCCTAGCTTAGCATAAAGACAAGAGAACGAAGGGAAAGGTTAAAAAAAAAACATGCCTACTAGCACAAAACAAAGCTTATTAACATGTTTTATCATTTTTGTTGTATTGTAACTTCTTCTCTGAGAAACCGCACTTTGTTTTTATTCAGCCCACACTTTGATTTTTGTTTGTTTTAAATAGATAAATGTTGTTAACAAGAGAAAGTTATCAGTACTCTTGGGCAGTTTTTCTCCCTTGAATAGAGCCACATTAGCTGTTTCTGCCTCTAATATTTATGCTAAGCTACAGAGAGCTAAGCATCTATTGACTGTAGCTCTATATAAACCAGACAGACATGAGAGTGGTCAAACATATAAGATAAACATTATAAAGTAAACTAACTCCTGCTATCTAAAGCCCAGCGTGTCATGAACTCACAGCCTACAGTCGGTGATGTGTTCCTGAACTCATCCTTGACAAATCGCAGTGCCAGACTTGACTTTCCCACTCCAGAGCTGCCCAGGAGAACCATCTTCACCCTGAAGGTCCGAACTGGTCTGCTCAAAGTGTTCCTGTGGAGCTTGGCTCCTCCCGGCACCTGTTGGTGATCGTCCCCCATCAACAGTTCACTTAAGAGAAGTGAGAGAAAACCGATGGACTGGATAGAAAAAAGTCCAAGAAAATCCTGAAGTTCTGAATCTTTGTCCAGTGAAGAAGCACCAGCTGATCAAAACTGTGCAGCAGAGTGAACGCGTCTCGTGCAGCTTCACCTCGTGTTAAAGAAAAATAAAAGTAAAACCAAAGTCCAGTCTAGACTTGTAAAAGGCCAACAACTGAATTTCACTTCCTTGTATTAACAGCCGTAAATGAGCCATAAAGGCCTCCAGCCAATTAAAAGTGAGCAACACATGCCTGATGTGTTCTCATTACACCTCACACAGTGTGAGCGGTAAACTGATGCCCTCACTTATGGTAAAATTACAATTGGGAAGTTTTTAAAACATGCAAACAGAAAGCAAAAGTGTTGCAGGATTTTCTTGTATTTCCTGTCTGCTCAGCTGTTTAAATTCAACAGCTGCATGTCACAAACAAACAGAACATGTGTTCACTTTCTTCTACCAGCACGCATCTACTCAGACAGTTCAAGGGTCAGATCATTTAATCAAAACCATTGTTACCTCAGACAGCAGACTTTTAATGTGAATTTCCTGTTTCAGCACATATTCTGTCTGAGAAGGAGAGTCATGTATGTCATTAGACATGTGACACAGACACATCCTCTTTCTTTATATAAAAAAAAAACAAAACACAGTGATTCTGCATAATGTTTGATCCCTGTGTGTCTCCTCCCATGACGCTGCATCAACACAGGAGGGCAGCACTGCATATAGCAAACATTTCAATGTCGACCAGCCACATGCAGAAAACTACATCAGGCACAATAAACTCCACAAACACAAAATGAAAACATTAAAGAGTAAACTATTAAAATTTCAAACCACATTAGAATTAATCAGATATATAAAAATGAGGATATATTACTGAATGTTACAGAAATGCATCATGAGAAACGTTTGTGGCATCCAGTTTTTCTATCATGTTGAATCAATGTGAATACATTAAATAACTTACTCTGGTTGAATTAAATCAACATAGACTTAATAAAAACATACTAGAGAAAAGAGGAAACATAAACATAATGTGTTTCAAATTATTCTGTCTAGTTATCTCATTTATGCACTTTGATTCGACATGATAGTAAAACATTGCATTAAATGGGACACTTTACACTGAACTTAAGTAGAGTAAGAATTATATTGACAATACATATATATACACACAGTTTAAAGCAAGTTATTTTTCTTGATTGCATTGCACCATCAGCCTTTTACTCAAAAACGATAAAACAGACAATAAAACACATTACATTTTAAAGATACTATATGTAAGAATTGTCCACCTTGAAACACATGCACATTTCCTCCCAGAGATCTTTTTTCAGCACAGATCTAAATTTTCAAACACGTAAAATATGTCAGTAGGTTCCTGACAGTGTTTTAAACTGACAGTTTTTAATATTCTAAAGTAAACTTCTCACATACACCTCCTTTAAATAAACTACATGTGTATCAAATCCATTGTTACAACAATAACAACATGACATTTAAATGGAGGATATTTAAACATCACAGGAAAATATTGTGTACACCGTTGGAGGATCAAGTGAGGTCACCATCAATTATCTGGACCACTACTCCCCCGAGATAATGTGATCTACATTCTGCTCATTCAAACTGAGCCCTTGTCTATCTCTTTAAGAAAGTCCAGACTGTTTTTAGAGCTGGCTGGTCATCATTAAAAATAGCAGAGGGGTGTGAGAGAGTGCGATAGCCTGAGCAGGAGCTGTGGTTTCTGACTGCAGCTGAACACTGAACATGTATGGAGTCCTCAGACAGAGGTTGGTGCTGCGTTCAGGGGCTCCGCGTAAACTCCAGACTCCAAACACTGTCGTAGGAAAACTTTAAGAAGGTAGATTTAGTGAAGTTTAAGAAATTGGCAACATTAATTCATTTTGAATCATTTAATTGAGTGCTGTTTTCAGTTTGAAATACTTGCAGGCTACTTCCCTTAAATATTTTTTTCTCATGCAACTTCACACCTCTACTACCTTAGTTTATTAATCAGTTGAGAGAATTAAAATTAATTGGTAATTCAGTTGATAATCATTTGTCTTATTTCATACAAAAACATTTCCTGGTTCCTGCTTGTCAGTGTGAAGAGTTACTGTTTGACCATTATGAAGGTGGCACTTTGTTCTCAGGGCTGTCGTGACAGCATATTTCACTATTGATGGAAATAATAATCAATTAATGGAGAACATATTCAGAAGATAAAGCCATAGGCTAATAAAGATTATAGCTAGCTCCACATTTATCAACCAACTACTGAAAGAGAGTAGAATACTGCTTATACATTTTCATTTTAATTATGTTTTTTTATTTTTTGCTATTGTTATTGGGTTTTTTTGTATTATTCTGTCCTTTGGCTGCTGTGGCAAACACATTTCCCCGTTTGTGGGACAATAAAGGAATACTGACTGACTCACTCATGTACATTTTCCTGACTACATTTGCACATCTTATAAAGTGACATTTTCACGATGTGGTATATGTACTTTCACTTTTTTTAAACTGTTCTAAATACTTCCTCTACTGATCTGAAATCTCGAAATGGGGTAATGGGACATCCGGGGTGTCCAGATGGGGTCCAAGTGTACAACAGACAGAAATATAGGTAAATTAATATCTGGGTGGCTGCTCCTCTATGTACGTTAGCGGGCAGTCTACTTCTTCCAAAGATGATTTTGTTTTCTTTGTCTATTCTTAGTAACCTTTAAAAGGATTTTGATATTCAATAATAATATTAAAGGGAAAGACAAAGACTAACCACCTTTAGATTTCTGTATCAAACCTGCATTTTCTTTTGTTCTTTTTGTTCTTTTGTTCAGCATTAAAAGCAGAATTGTAGGGGCACTACATAGTTGCGGGGAAGAAATTCAAACTCAGAATTTTGATATTTACAGTATTGATGAGGTAATAATCAAAACTCAGATATATTTATTTTTTTCCATAAGTAAATAAACAAGCTGTTTAAAGGTAGAAAGGTGGCAGGGTTCTCCAAATATAAACAAAGCAAAACAGTATGAAATTGTGTTGTCCTTTAAGGTCATTTTTTTTTTAATTCAGTGATGAAAAAAAGAAAGAGATTTAGACCACAAAAATGCATAATGCACCTTTAATGATATGCGTTTCTAGTGTAATCCACATTTCCGACATCCCGTGAATGCGTCTTGAAGGAGCCCAGTCTGAAGTTAGTGAGCGTCAGTGAGTGACAGGTCTGCTGCCGTGAGTCCGTCTGCTGGCGGAGTTTAACCGCCGCTAGCTGAACACAAAACACATACTAATCACGATCCTCTCGGCTTAACTCACGTTAAATCTTTAAATATCGTGTGTTTGTTTCATTTAAACGCACAGACTTGACGCTGTAGTAGTGAGTCAACGGCCCCGGACAGTGAACGCATCCGGAGCGCACGTGGGGGCAGGAGCCGACAACCACCAACGGTTCCGTCGCGAGCGTCGTTAGAGACAGACAGGAAGGAGAAGGAGGCATGGTGACAGCGGAGCGGAGACAATGAACCCCGGCTTCATTTCATCCCCCCCGTCTTTCACTTTAAACACCTCACCGACACATGAGAGTCGCTAGCTAGCTGCCGAACCGCTCCGTCTGGATTATTTACTGTGCGAGCTGCCGCCGGACCGCAAGTGACTTTTATCTGCAGTTAAGAGGGAACATGGGGACTCAGGGCACCGGACGGAAAAGGTCCACCAAGAAGGAGAGGTCGACGGCGGAGGACGATGCCCTCAACCTCATAGCGAGAGAGGTGAGTGGAGAGTCTGTTAAACGTCAAATAAAAACCCTTTCTGTACCTCCAAAAACTTCATCTACAGCCCCCCAAAACCTGCATACTGACAGATGTGTTGCTTAAGAAGCTAACATTTACTGATACACATCAGCCAGATTGTCAAAATTCACTTAAAACTGTGTAATTCATCCAGAATATCACACACAAAAGAAGTACACAGATAAAAACAGCTCACCGCTTTAACCAAATAAACAAAATGTTATCACTTCCTTTTAAGTGTACAGACTTTTTTGAGATTCCCTGAGGTAAGAAATCTCATCACAGTCACTGGTGTCCATTTGCAAAACAGTACCTGACATGTTTGAATAGATTTTCTACCTTCCAGGCAACAATTGGTTCAGTTTTCTATGTCAATACAGAATGGAAATGATGTTATACATGTTGAAATGTTCATAATGATCTATACAGTAGAGTTTGGCAAAATGGCTTAAAGTAATATTTAGAGCCTGACCAATATGCAAATTTGGGATCAGAACTGATATTATTGATCTGATGTCGTTACGTGGGCCGATATACACACACTTTTTTGGAAAATATGTTACAGAGGCAGAATATTTAATAGTTTAACAATTGTTAAATGGGTTATGTTATTTTTGACCAAATACCTCAATATCAATACTGTGACCATGTTTTATTTTGATAATTCTTGTTTAATAAGAATCAGTAACGTGGATGTAACACGCTGGTAAGAGAAATTAAATGTGATGCAGCTTAAAAAACAGAAAAAGACGTCACATATAACGATATCATGATGCCCATATTCTAGGATGATGTATAGTCAATAGAACAATAGAACAAACAATAGAATATGTATATATTGTCCAGCCCTAATAAACAGCTGGTAAAATGAGTAATTGCTTCCTGGTGACATAGTTGCAGGTATGGTGTGTTTTTAAAACTTGTCTCAGATCAGTCCATTCAGTCAACACCTGAGAGATGGCATGTCATTTTGAATAAAGTTAAATCCAATTTACATAACTGTCACAAGCAATTGCATTGATAAGTTATAAATTGTGCGAAGACAATAACTTTTACTGCAGGTCTGATAGACGCAGGAATGTTTGTCCTCTCAGTGTGATGACTCAGCTGGACAATATCCTGTATCCAAGTCATCCAACACAGGGTCACCATTGGCTGATATATTCTGATTTAATCGCACATTTCTTTCATATTCAGAATCCATTGTGTGAATATTATCAGGAATTTTCTCTATGGAAGCGTGTAAAATGACAACAGTTTCATAGTCTAAATTATTTTTGGGACAATACATGCCCAAGCAAACCAGTCATAACAGGTAAGAGGCCTAATGTAATGTAATACGGTCCTTTCTATAACCACAAGCTTATCAAAATGACTCACAGTACCAAAGAATAAGCTTTCATGTACTAACCTGCAGGGATTGTTGGGCTCCCCCTTAATAATGCAGGACTGGAGCTGGCAGCAGTCACACGTAGTGGTTTCTTACAGATGCTGAAGTCATGTTGTGACAGGTTTACAATGCTTAAAGCTCCTAATCTCTTTATGATGATGAGTCTAGTGTGGGATAAATTAATGTTTTATGGCAGGAATAATGCCCATTGTGTCGTCAGGACTTAAAGTCGCGCTGTTTGAAGCGGATACCCTGCACTCTTTGGTCTGCACTTGTGCCTTTGAGGTGTGAAACACAGGCTGAAAATCAATATTTGAGTGTAACATCAAAGAAAAATACCAACAATGGAGGAAAAAACAAAGAAAAGCCAGATATTTATTGTTCTGAAGTGAGGTTTGGGATCTTTCTTTGAGGATGTTATCTGTATTTATGTGGAAATACCAAACAATGAACGTTGAGTGTTGCCTAAAATACATTTCCAAGTTAATCAATACGGGTCTTAGTCTTGAGTCTTTCCCTCAGTGAGGTGTTGAGCGTGACAACAATGTCGTCGCCATAGTATGATGATGATTTTGGGCAGTTGCAGTTGAGAGGAAGTCGGGTCTGTGTTAACCCAACCCGGATGTTTCAGCAAATTTGCATGTCACCGTTAACTGACAAACACACACCCCATTGTCGTCACTCTCTAGCTGTGAATAGCCTTGGTACCAATGTCAGGCCTGCAGAGGTTTCACTGTTTGAATGTTATCTTCTCTTAACTGCTTAGCTGACTATTGACTCTGCAGTAATGTAACTGAGGTTGCACATTCCTGTAGCTGGAAGTCTTGTTGTAGTCTATTTGCGGTGGCAGCAATGTTCCTGCAGTTTGTCAGAGCTTATGTTCGCAGCAGAAGATACACCGTATCTAAGCAGGAGATTCACCGATGACTGACTGATCTGCTACTTGTGGTAGTGAGCAACAACTCCAGCAGTAACGGAGTAATTGTGGCCTGTTTTCTGTCACATCTGTGCAGCGATGAGAGAGTCTGGGCCTTTAAGTAGCGGAGGGGGTCACGTACCTCGCTGGCAGTCCTCTGACAGGACGGTATGTCAGCTCTGATGAGTTGGCCTGTTCCGCAAAAGAGTTTTAAAAATAGACGCTCCTGAAAGATCAGCTGTTGCTGCACCCCAGTTTTAGATCGGGTCTGTGGGTGGGGGATGGGGATGGAGGAGGAGGAGGAGGAGGGGTGTGACGGACCAAATGGCCATCCCACCAGCATGGAAACATGGAAACAGTAATTTACTTTGGCACAGTTGCACAGAATTTGTCTGGGGAGTCAGGGAGTTCAAGCTGCTGTTTTAGTTGCTGTACATTTCTCTTCTCCTCCCCTCTTAGTATCACAGGTCTCCGATAAACTGTCAATAAACCTGACTTATCCTGGACCAAATGGGAGAAGACCACACAGCCAGAACTATCAAGAAGAAATGTCTGCATGGAATACCAGAGTGTTCTTCATGCTGTACTTCATAGAGTTGCTTCCCTACTGATGTCAAACAGTTTAAATCCAGTTGTAAACATTAGTTTGTATCACGCCTTCAGCTCACTATAGCTGACCTGGGCAGAACCTGGACTGTATTTGAACTGTTCTTTACTCATATTCTCGCTGAACAATTTATCACTGATTTTACAAAGAATTAATTATACTCTACATATTGAATTACACTGTAGAACAAAACAATGAGCAGAGGAGTAATACATCAAGCAAGGACCTGAGCTCATAAGAGCTTTCAGCCGAATGATGTAATTCAGAGATGAAGTAGTAACAGCGTAGTGTGGTGTGTAATTTTAAGATTATTTAAGGCCCCTACACATCCTCACATGTGTTTGAGTTATCCTGTCTGAGTAAACTTAGCTAGGAATTACATGAGGTCACCGTATTTAAAGAACTAAGTTAATAATAATGCTAAAAGTATGATAGGTCTTTTTCAAATAAGATGGTTTAACATCTAGCTGCTTCCTACTATAACATGACGAAATGTCCACAGACTTTTATGACAAAGGCCTACGCTGACTAAAAAACACCTGTGTGGGTTTATCATGGCTGTGCAGGTTCTTTAACATTGAGCAGTAACTGTTGATCAGCAGCAGCCTTAGTCCACACCGCTGATAAAACAAAACCACCACCAGCTGTGATTTCCAGTGAATGGCTGCCTCTGTCACACCATTCTGAAATGCAAATGAATTCACTGATTGAAAGTCATTTCTGTTGTGTGGAGAAATACATTAGTCCAGTAGGCTGTGGCTGAAGACTGAGTAGCTAATTGAAGTTATATGTTAAAAGCATGACTTCAGTTCCCATCAGTAGATGTCTTCAGGTTGTTACTAGGTCACATTTCTGGGTGTGACAGCTTCTGTAAACCACAAACCAGATAGGCTGCACGTACTGAGAGAAAGTATTAAACCTAAACAAACAACTAGGATGTCATGGTAAGCTCACTAACCAGCAAATAATCTTGCAGTTTAAAACTCAAC
This sequence comes from Acanthopagrus latus, assembly GCF_904848185.1. Taxonomy (NCBI): domain Eukaryota; kingdom Metazoa; phylum Chordata; class Actinopteri; order Spariformes; family Sparidae; genus Acanthopagrus; species Acanthopagrus latus. The sequence continues at coordinate 26,697,449 of NC_051047.1, read as the reverse complement.
ACTGCTTGCAACCTTTAACCACCTTTGGAATATCTGACATCTTATATCTAGTGTGCAACGTATATTTACAACCAAGCAGTCAGTTGAAGTGATTGTTGCTTGGAGCTGGCTGACAATGACTCAACAAAGTCACCGCAATGATAATGGTCCTGGAATCTGCCCCGAGCCAAACTCTCATTTTCTTGAAGCTTCTGGTAATGATTGTGTCCCAGTTTGAATCACACCCAACGATCACATCCTGCGTAATGAGTCACAGTGTAAATCTAGCACAGTTTGTTAATACGCAGATGCTTTGCTTGTGATGTTGTTGAATTTAACTTGACAGAACCCTTGATAAATATTGACATGTAGTTGAAGTGTTATGTTCCCATGTGTTGGAAAGTCATAACAAGTGATAATATTCTGAAAAGTACAAGATTACAGTCGAGGTTGTTTACCACTTAGACACACACCTACTCACGTAGAATATAGCAAGTAACTGTTGCTGTGTATTGTACAATCACATGTTGGTCATTACACAGACACATAGTCTTTACTTTAGATTAGATTATAGATCTGGTCCAGTCATTTTTGATAGACTGTATTGTCTATAAACTATTGACTATTGTCTGTCTTTGTTTTCTCCAGTGCAAGTCATTGCTTCGAAACAGCTGAGCCAGTCAGAGTGACGTATGACAACAACAGCAACACAAACAGAAAGATGAATCTCCAGGAAATCACGTAGTTATATAGATGGTGCAGATGGGGCATCAGTCTGATCTGTACAGAGGTGTACGGGTTGTTCTGAAGCAGCCTTGTGTTATTTGATTTGATGAAGGTAAACAGATAAGATCGGTGTGTTGTAATAGGACTGTCTTCTGGTTCAGCACTTCACATTAACAGATGTAATGGTGAAGCCTTTTTAAACTGACTTTTTAGTGTTTTAATGATAAACTGAATGTTTGCTTCAATCATCATCATCATACAGGTTGACAAATATTATATATATAAAAGATATCATTGTGAAGGTGTTTTGTCAATATTAAAGGTAGATTTTTTACCTGGTCTAATGTGCCAGCCGTCAATTGCTCTTAAATAAAATTTAATAATTATTGTATTTGGTCTAACGAGAAAAAGGGTAGTAGAAGCTCTTACTTTGTTGGTACTGAACATTTTGTGCGCTGGCCGCTGACTTTCACAATATATACACACTGATGTTATGCCATTCCTGGATCCTTGCCAGTAGTGTAGTTAAAAATGTTGTGTTTGTTCTATTATGGCTTTGGAGGAAAGGCCATGAGGCCAGAGGGGCCTTTGGAGCATGAATGTGCTCGGTTTATATTTACATTGTTTTTGGTACAAGTAGAAATTTGTATTGATCACTAGAAATATTGAAATGTAAGTGGGTAAAATAATGAAAAACCTTGCTGTAGTTGTGGTAGCATTGTAGTGATCCTTTAATTTTCCCTGTAGGAGAAGGGTGCCCAAACTTTTTCACTTTGAGGGACAACATTGAAAGGTAATGGTGGGTACGTGCTAAGAACATACGCCTGTATTGTTAAGATTCAAAATGCTACTAGGCTCTCAAGTTCCCTTAATTGACTGACTCCCTGCACAAAGTGTCACTGCTGGCTGTTAGAGATCCTTCATATTTGAGAAAACAATTTAATATCATGAACAAAAAAACAGTGATTTTTCCTGGACCAAAGCATTAAAAGCAACCGAGAGACAGACATCATCATACTTATAGGCCCTACTGTTAGCAAGGTATCATAAACCTTATTCGGGCTTGTGTTTTTTCAGGTTGAAGTGCATTCACACCTCTGCAAATGGTTTCTTTTTAATAGGGCTGTCATGTGTTGTCTATGCTGAAACCTGTTAAGCCACCATTGGCCTTTCACACATATGGTATCTGAATTTCTCAGAATTCGCTCCATAGAAAGTAGAAGCTTGTGAGAGTGTAACATTTATTATATAGCAGAAGAAGAATTCTTTATTGAAATATTGCTCCTGCAAAATCAGCTAAATTAAAAGAGTGCTAGTGTGTGTAGCCCCAGTGTTTTGCATTAATCGTCCATCGGTGATGCTCACTCAGCAACAGCTCTTCAGGGTTTTGCTGATAGTCTTTTCTGTCACGCTAGTTTGAGGAGACGATATAAACTGGAGATTAAGTTGCCGGGTTTGTGCAGGGTGACTGTCAGAAGCTCAGTGAGGCGTTGGAGAGAACTGAGTATTTAGAGTGGATTAGTCTGGGGCTTGATGGCGAGGAAGGGGAAGCCCACCACACAATCCCCTTTTCATTCTTATAGTCATCTAGGGAAGGAGCCAGAAAGCCACAGTCCCTCGTGAAGACATAGCTGAGTTAATCTTTAATGCTTGGGACAAGCAGCACACATTTACATAATGACAGCCAAAAATTCCCACTGAATAAACAGTAACATTTTGTAAGTCATATTCATTAAGATGTTTGAATGTTCTCACTTCTAAACATGACATTTTGGTCAATCAAACCGCTGTGCCACCCAGAATGTGTCCGGTACTGATTGAGATTTTCCAGTGAACACCCATTATGCCATGAAGCACTTAAACAAACATTAATGGTCCAAACAATTACTCGTGCATTTCCTGATATGTGTGTATATACAAGTGACTGGCTTCAGTTCAGCATGGCTTGCCCGACTCGTGTCTCCTTAAAAGGAAGTGGCTGTGTGTGTGTGTGTGTGTGTTGGCTTCCTCTTGATGACATCATCACATGCACAGCCCATGCAGATTGTTATCACAAACTCTTTCCTGTTTATTCACCATGGCTGAGTTTCTTCCAAAGGGGAAGGGAACATTGGGGGGTGGGGCTCAGTGGGAACTGACTGCAGGTGTTAAAGTTGATCAGATCAGGTACACTAAGAGTGGCAATGCACTGAAACCAAGCACCGATGATGGTACAAGCAGGTAGGACCAAAATAAGACTGATGGTCAAACACAAGTTTAACCACTTCCTGACAGGAATCGGTTCCCATGTGCTTCAAAGCAGCAATGAACCAACACTGCTGAGTTTTTGAGCAGCCTTTCTCACTACAGTATTCTAAGGACTGGACACCCTCAAGTAATATGCTGCCATAAACATCCTTTCTTAAGCTTGAATATTTCATAACTAGTCGAGTTTTTTCTTTTCTGTGGGCTAATGTTACAATAGTGACCCTTCATTTTACTTGTCCTAACACTTATGTCTCTGTTCCCTCACCCTGAGAGATGCAGCCCATTTATGAAGCAACAATTAAGATTCAGTTCAGGCACAGTGATACCACACAACAGGCTATATACAACTATATGGAAATGTTGCAGGATGATATTCAGGTCGCTTGGGCCACTGACACACTAGGCTGTAGTGAGCTGTTGGTAAACATCTCTGGCCCTAGTTTTTGCTGTATTGTCCTACTATACCGGCACTAGTAGACCTTTGGTGACACCTGTTCAGGTGACCAAATGTGTAGAATGGAAGGTGGAGCGTGTCTTCTAAATCCCTCGATTAGAGGAGGTTATGTTGGTGAGAGTGGCATGAAAATGGTAGGTAAACATTGTTTTATAATGAGAATGGTTTGTATAACTGTAGAAAAGTTTTGCAGTGTGCTCAAGAAACAGATTGTTACACAGGCGATGTGCGACGACACAACAGTTTGTCACCATTAGCTCTTTGTTATTGGCATGCAAACAGCATAAAAATATAAAGATTGTCACAATCATACCAAGGTCCATAACATTACATAACATTAATCTGGTTGCTTTCGTCCAAAGTACTCTCAAGTTGGAAGTGAGACCTTCCCAATTAACAGCTGAAAGCATTTTCACAGACTGAGCTGCAGTGCAAGTTTTGATTTGATAAGAATTGAGCTAGAAGTGGGAGCATGGGGTGCTGAGATTTATTCCACTACTGTGAGGCCAGGAAAGAAAAGGGCCATGACCAAGATGAGCATCCACAAGGATGGTGTTGGGCAGAGGCTGGGGTTAGGATTTGACCACAGTTCTGAGGTATGAAGGAGCAATTCGTGTCACTGCCCTGCAGTCCTGGACTGGATGTAAGCTGCAACATGGAGCCAGTGCAGTAACTTGTGGGGAAAGATGATTGGAGTGCCTCTGTGATAAGTAAATAATAAAAATCTGTGGCATTCACCTGAAGTCACAACCTGTCAGCGTCTTTAACAAACCTGCCTGGTGTGCCCGTGAGCAAGGCATGCAGCCCCTCCCTTACTCAGGAGTTACTGCCCAGAGGCAAGAAGTAAACAGCATTTGTTTGAATGTAGCATGAAGAAATACATCTTTTGGAAATAAACATGTCAAAGAAATTCCTCCTCTCTGCAACTGATCTCCTGTTATTCACTGCCGTGCTCACAGAGCTACATTGTGTAACTTCCCGTGAGGCATTGCTTACTCCCATCATGCTTCAGTCGCAGTGAGAGTTGCAACATAAACTCTTGGTGCCTGAAGCATGATGTTCAAGCCACAAGAAGCTTTCTATTACTTCCATGAGGTAAAACAATCAGGGCCCCACGTTGGACATCCAATTGGAAACATGTGGGTAACCTCAACCAAAACATCTCAAGTGATGGTCGTATACAGTACGAGACAGTGTTGTTGTGGTGGGATCCACGGCTTCTTGAGAGGAACAGCCCAGTATCATGTTTGTTGACTGAATGGTTGAGGGCTTATCTATAATCCAGTGTCTTGATTGTGAATAATATTGATGTGCTGCACATGAAACACTTTGTTGTTATGAGGAAAGCTGTGTGCCACTGTAATGTAGCCTTGCTGGTTACATTACATTTCTTCACTGTTCAAACCCAGCTGCCTCCCTTGTTTTATTTTTAGAAATGTAGATATGTTTGTTTTACTCCTGGCCTGACGTAGCCCCACATACTTAGCTGAGCTGCTAACCTGTTTGTTTGCAATGCTGAGAGCTCTACAGCTGTTCAGTGTGTTTGTGGTGCAGCCTGAGGTTTAGTTGCATGGCTGAGTAAAAGGAGGCAGGAAGGGGTGTGTCTTTGAGTAACCAGCAGCTGAAGATGTTTTAATGAATGTGACGAGGAGGATGAGTCTGTATTGATCAATGTGGATCTATTAAATCACTGTGGCCTCAGTACACATACATGGGGGGGTGTTCAAATATGAGGTGAATTTTTTCTTGTAGTACTGATGTCTATGCCATTGTTTGGAACATGGCAAAATCCTGAGGCTGTACTACAAATATGTTTTAAAGTCATTTTTTAGTTTGGCCCTCTGAATAAAAATATTTGTGAATATGAGCTAATTCTTGACTGGATTGAGTTGAAACACACTGGGAGACACTAAGAAAACTTGGCAACATGTATTAATTCAAATACTTGTTGTTAAATGTTTACAGTAACAGGAAGTCTTTTTTTTTTTTTTTTACCAGAATGAAGAATCTATCATTTGCAAAAATTGATTGTGCAGATATTTATTGCACTATATAACAAATGTGAAGATGTGACGTTACCCTTTCATCGTTTATAAATCTTCTATTCCTTTTTTCCCCCCACAAGGTAAATTAATTATGGTTAGGGAACCTCACTACAGTGCTAGTAGACAGCTTGTCTTCTGCTGGCAAATCATTAAATATATCTTGAGAAGCCTTCTGTATGATCCATATTGTTGATCTTTACACATCTGACACTGTTGAGCTGCCTTTCACTTCAAAGATCTAAAGATCTCAAAATGTTCACACTACTTATATATTTAAATAACAAATACCTACTTGTATATGTACAGTATGTAGGTTTCCACTGAATGAAGCCCCAGCTTGACACTCTGAAGATTACCTTTGTCTTCCTTAACTCAAAATCAATCCAAAGGTACGCTTGTTCAAGTTCAGCAGTTTACTTCAACAACAGAAAACGTGGTACAGAAAATTGTCCATTCCAACAGTTATTAATGACTAAAGCAAGAATTGTTCCACTGCTAAAGGTCAAAAAAGTGTATAGGTCCACTCTCTGCACAGGGTAACCACCTGGAAAACAAAGCTATTCTCACCAGACTTTCAAAATAAAACAGCGCAGTCACTAGGAACTGATAATCAAAGATACCTACTTCCAAAGTATTACAAAAGCAATATAAGTTAGATTTTACACATTTATATGAACTGTGAGATTATCGACATGCAAAATCATATATATATATATATATATATATATATATATATATATATATATATATATATATATATATATATATATATATATATATATATATATATATATATATATATAAAATTTCCATTTGCTTCTTAAATTTCTGTTATATAAGTGAACTTATGTTATCAAATGTGAATTATAAAAACATAAAATAGACTTTATTTAGGCTCCTACACCATAGTTTCTGTAGGTCTGTAGCTTTCTTTGTGAGCATACACTGAATCATTTTTTGCGACATTTTATAAGGATTTGGAAACAAAGGCTCAATTTATCCATTTCTGCTCCTTGTGCGAGTAAGACTTCCGTTCAGTTGACTCATGTCTGTGGCTACAGCGTTAGCGAAGTGTTTTAGCAGCCACTCCCTTTTAGGCAACATCTGTGAGGTTTATAAGGTTTTACAAAGAGGAAGGAAACTTTTTTTTTTCCAATACAGCTAGTCATCATAACCCTTAATTTAATACTGAATACTGTATGTGTGATCCACTTAATGGTCCCACCTCATTTTATACACAGAAATCAGAGCTATTTCTGTATGCTCCCTTTGTCCAGCCTGTTAGCACTCATCGTCATTAAAATACCCGTCCATTTTGGTTGCTGACGACTGACATTCAGGGCGTGGGAATTCAGCTCGCTGGTGACAGAGTCTGACCAGGCTGGCATTTAGTTCTGGTGAAGGCACACTGGCCTTAGAGATTGTCAGTAGACTCAAGGGATCAGACTGACAGAAGCCAGCTCTGTCCTTTGTGCTCACCTCAGTGTGGTGCACACAGTATTTAGTGTTCGATTTAAAACCACTATGTGTAGATTTGTGCATGTGTTTTTAATTATTGTGACAAGATAGTTTTGTTTGCAGTTGCCTCTTACCATAGCTCTTGATGGTAAAGTGCAAGTCAGGACTCGGAGGAAGGAGAACATTAACTATGTTACATAATCAAGCTTTACACAATATGTTTGAAAGTATCCTTCCCTTAAACTCTTTTTTTCCCCCCATTCTTAGCAGCATTTAAACCATGTCAGATGTTATCTCTAAGTGACACATCATGTTACAGAATCCGTTTTTGTAATGATCTAGCTCATTCTCTCTCAGGAGGACAGTCACCTCATTGAAATTGTGCTGAATTAGAGCAGTTTTTGATAGAACCCGGGACCATGTAGGTCGTTATAAATAGCTGTAAAGGAGGAGGAAGGAAAGATGTGTGATTTTGTCTTTTGGCCTATTTAGATGCATCTTTCTGACTACAGGCTATATACTTACAGGTAAAACATGAATGGACATAAGGGTGTATTTTGATAACCATAAGAAGGGACTTTTGTTAAAGAATTAATTGGAATCTAAACCCAAAGCTAAAAGCTACATAATTTTGGTGGACTTTGACACATCGATGACTCAGATGATGTCAGATAATTAAAAAAAAAACAAGTGTAGACTAAAGCTGCAAGAATTCAGTTTTCAACTATGAAGTTAATCACTTACTATTTTGATAATCGATGAATCAGTCGGAGTTATAAAAGAAAAAAACTGTCAAGTTTCTCTGATTCTAGTTCGTTGAATGTGAATATTTTCTGGTCTCTTTCCTCCTATGACAGTAAACTGAATATTCGTGGGTTGTGGGCAGTACAAGACATTTGAGGACGACATCTTGGACTTTGAATAACATTGATCAACATTATTCACCGATTAATTAAACAATAAAATAACAACAGATTAGTTGACAATGGAAATAATCATTAGTCGCACTGACCAGTACAACACCTTTTATTTATTGTGGTGTCATTCTCACACATTTATAGCCTCCTCTCTCACATAACATACAAGAAGAAAACACTCAATATTACTGTTAAAGAAATTTTTTTAGATGATTGAATAGTAGCATCGGTTGTCAGTTGTGCAGATTACTGTTTTGGTCTGCTTTTAATACACCGTTTTCCTGACTATTTGTACAAGTCAGCCTTTATTTTAATCACCCTAAAGTGTGTTTTTTAGCCTACACAGCACTGCCACCCCATAAAAAGGAAGGCAGTAATTTGTAAATGATGGAATAATTCACACCTCCCTGTGTCAGGAGGGGTTTGAGGAGCTGCTACGCTCAGACATTTAGTGCTGAAATTACCAGTAAGGATGCTGACAGTTTACAAAATGGAGAGTTGTATAAAATGTTTAGGAGGCAGAAATTTATTTTCAAATTAAAGTAAACTGTTTCAGCCTCTGCTGGCTGTATATTATCTGTTGTACCAGTCATGCTGGGCTGCAGTCATGCACCAGTGACTATGACTGCTTCCTGTTGCATATGACTGCCAAATAGTTCAAATTAAACATGCTTTCTCTAATATACTTGTAATGTGTTGTTCCAAATCATTTTATTTGTTTGTTTTTGTTGAGACTAAAGGATTGAAAACTCAATCTCATTAGATACCTCTATTGAATTGACTTGCTCTCTATGCATCTCTAAGGCATTCCGTAATTTTCTATATCACCGCACATAGCTACTTTTTCAATAATCATTACAAGCAGTCACATAAATCTGAATTCTTTTTATTTGGAAAGTCCTTAAAATGTCATACTACAACAGTATCCAGTACAAGAATTGCATCTTTTCAATACCAGTATTGTTGAGACCCACTGTTATGTACATAAACACAACAAAAACATTTATCTGTCTGCAGAGTTTTATACATGTGTCGTAATAACAAAATATTTTCCACATAACAGCTCTAGGAAAAAACACTTCCTAAATGTGGCCAACTTCACAATGATGACTCAGCTGCACACACTCTCACAGTTGGACAACAAACTTGACAGTGCTTCCTCAACTCTTGCCTGATTAGCCGGGCTCACTGTATTCTTTATGCTTGCAGACAGCAGCTCTGGATTAAAAAGCATAATGAAAATTCCTCAAATTATTTTTGTACCAACTATTTTATTTCTTGTGGGGTAGGTTTTACACACAATGCATCTTGTCCAGTTTTTTGCTGTCCAGTAAGTTCATGAAATATGAAAATGTTGCCAGATGTCTACTTTCCAAATAATAGGTGTGTTTATTTCATCTCTCACTGCCTCCCTCCAACACATCTCCAAACATATAAGTAATGTAAGCCTGATTTTTGTCCATAATTCAATGCAAGAGAGTGATATTTTTGCAAAGGAGCAAGATAACATTTTGCTTAATTGTTCAGCCAAGGCCAGAAATCATATAATCTAGAATTTTCCACCTACAGTGTCAGTACAAAAAGATATTTGATATAGCTTGACATAGTCCAAATAAGTTGCCTGCAGTTAAGACTAAATATTGTGCTGTATAGTAGAACAGCCCACATTTCTACACATAGTGCCTCTAAAGCAATTCTCTGTATGTCTGGACAAACTTTCTTGGCCTTAATGTTAATTCATATCAAAGTTTCTTCTAACAGCGGACATGAAAATAACTGTTGGATTTGTTTGAATCAGCTTGCTGTTGTTAGGTGTAGTTAACCGCATCCGGACAATTCTGAAAGTGTCAAGTAAGTTGTCATTCACAGGAAGGTCTAATTCAGTATGATATCATTGTGTGCATGTCCTGGCACTCATTGTATTGTGTTGTGTTGCATTGTATGTGGCACTGTGGTACCCACCCATCTGACACCACAATTTATAAATGGCTGCAAAAAATATGCGCCAGTTGTTTCCACCCCTGGCTGATTGTACGGTAATTCTCTTGCCGTTTGAGTGAAGCCATTAAAACATTTTGATTATACCGATGTCATATTACTCCTCTGACGCTGCAACTTTGTCACCTCATCCAAAGTTCATGGAAGATTAGTTTTAGAGGAGGGCTCCTGTATACATTGGCTTCCACACAGTAACAGCATTATATTTTAAGAGCGTATTTTATGTGTGTTTTGAAAGCCACAGGCACAAATTTGAAGAATCCCAAGGACAATGACCAATCACTGACGGAGAGGAAATGCCATTGAAGCAGTCAGTGAGTGAGCTGCAGGGAGAACAGCAATCAGTGAGGACTATTTCTGGAACACCTCCTTCATCGCTCAGTCGACTGTTATTAAGAGCTTTTTGTGACTTGCTTGATTAGTTATTTGAGTGTTTACTGAGGACAGCGCTCTCTTTTTAAGAATGTCCTGGTTCTCATTCACACACTTCTAACTGCAGGGTAAAAAGCATCTCTACTGATGCAGCAACAAACCTGCTGTTCTAACATTTCAGGCCTCTGTCGCCCATTTGTCTAATGCTGAAACACTTTAAAAGCAGATTGAGGCAGATGGCCATTACGTAAATCATCCTGCAGACTTCAGAGCTCGCAACTTGAATCGTGCCTTGGTAACTTAAAGGTTGTCGACCGCAACCATCATCACTGTTGTGTGTAGTTAGGTACTGCTAATTGTGATCACAGCCCACTTTGTTACAGCTTGGCACAATATAGAGCTGCAATGATTTGTAAAATAATCAATTAGTTTATCAGAAGAAAGTTACTGCCAACTATTTTGTTAAGCAGTTCATCTTTCACTCACTCAAATCATTTGCTTGTTCCATTTCTTGACATTTTGTAGACATGGTACAGCACCGAGACATGTAATCATTTAATCATGAAAATAATCTGCAGATCAGTCAGTATTCCAAGTTATCCTTAGTTGTAGCCCTAGCACGTTATTGTGATGTGAAGGGCTGAACTGCACAGGATGTGAATGGGACAAAGTGTACCAGTCGGCTACAATCAGGTGATGAGGACAAACTCACCACACAGGGCCACACATGGAACATGTGGATGATATAATTTCCTATATATTTATATTGTGTTTATCACTTAATGTTATCAGTGGGAATTTCACCTACTGTATTAAACATAACTTAAGAAGTGCATTTAAAGTTTTTCATAGATAAAGTGAGTTTGATGTGTGCGTGTGTGCAGGAAGATCAAACGTCTGAGACCTGCAGGGGCTCTGGTTCAGTTCCTGACAGCAGGGTCTCCAGTCTGGTAATATCATGTAACCAACACAGCTGGCAATGTTAATGGGTGGGAAGCTGGTGGGGGATGTTGTCCTGGTTTGTGGGCTTCAGATGTTTGAACTGCCACAAGGGGTGTCATGATTCTCCAAGTCCACAAATCAGTTTGACTTTCGATTTAAAAACATTTTCCAGTGCTGAAGGCTATTGTTAGACTCCCATCTGGATTTGTAAAGATCATCGGATGGTTTTATGCTCACTGTCATTTACATTAATCCATTCTTCTTTAAAAAGATAAGAGTATGTTTAAACCAAAGTTGACTTTATTCTGGTGACGTTTTGCAGGTTAAGATGAGGCACCTTCCAAATAGTATTGACTAAAGAGAGTTCAACCAAAAAGTACCAGCCCTTCTGTGATTCAGCAATAACCAAAAAAGGATAGAAGTTCATTATGTTATAAAGTTTGGTCTCTCAGATCTGTCCCGGGTAAATCCATCTTTCCAAGCAAATCAATAAAGGATCTCTGGCATTTCAGCACAGTTCATCTCCCACAAGTAAACCCTCTTTCTTAAAGAGATCAGTGAAGGATTGTAGCGGTCAGTTTTTTCACAAAGGATACATATCTTTTGTGTCTGCAACTGTGGCTGCAGGCTATCGGTGAGCTACCTGCCTCGACTGAAGTGTTTTTGAAGTTTTTTTTCCTCTTTTGGATGTGTGCTGGATGTGCACAAGTCAGCTCGTTGATACTGATACTGAAGGCTCATTCTGTTAGATTTATTATTCTGAATTGAAATTGTGACACCGCTGACAGGCAAAGTGGGGTTCCTGATGCAAACATGTATTTAGTGTGAATACACATCAAGCATCATAAGCATATTTACAGTTCCAACGGGGATTTTTAGCCTCAGGATTAGGTACTTATTAATTGAAAAGGAAACATGAAATAAGATCTGTTTCATTCATCTGGTTTTTGTCCTGTATATGGAGGAAATTCCTATACTTACAGGAACATGTTCGATTTAGTCATTATTTTCCACTTGCCAGATACAGTGATAAAGATTTTTAAAAGTTAAGACGTTAAACTGAGTCATGACTGAAAGTTTCAGGGTGAACATGTTTTCTTTGAAGCCGACTCTTTTTCTTTGTCTGTCTTTTCCTGTTACTTGGTCATGGTGAATGACAGTAGGGAAATGCATTAGTGCGATGATGGGAGGGCTTGCAGTGACCCCGCCTAGAGGCGAACAGACTGCAACCACACAGTGCCTACCACAAAGTTAGAGGAAGGAAATGCTTACACACACTCATACAGTACACGCTCACAGAGAGGTCCTTTTAAGGAAAAGGCCCTACTCTCCTGTGAGTGCTGAGTGGAGCAAAGGCAATGCCTTCAAACACAGAAATATAAATACATACACACATTTACACACTGTTGTGACTGCATGTCTGCAGGGGTCTGAAGATTTCTCACAAGATTGTGTATATATTAATACGGTTCACTACAGCTATTTAGAGTTTAAAGGACACCTGATATCCAGTGTTTATAGACACGGCTACAACACTGCTAATCCAGTCTACTGTGACAAGGAACATGATCTGTGAGGGCTGAAAATGTTTTTGGTACGCCAACTGAAGATTCAAAAGCATATATTGATAGAAAGTAAGGCTGGAACAAACAGTTATTATTTTATTGTAGATTCATCTGTGATTATTGTCTTGTTTATTGATTATTTGTTTGGTCTGTTAATTACATGCAGCTTCCTCTTCATACTACCTTTTCCACATATGCAGTAGTATTCCCCAGACCTGTAACCTAACCCTTATGTGTTAAATTGATGGAGCTTCTCTTTAAAGAAGCTTGAATCAAGTAATTTAGATTTTATTCTTAAAAGACTGTAATCAAACTGCTAAGTCAACTATTTTTTGTATTTAATTATTTATCCCTGGGTCCTCAAAATAAAGGGTCATGTTGCTGAAAACTTTGTTACATTCACTTAGCGAACATGTCTTGCTAATTTCACATGTCTCTGTCGAGGAACAGGACCTCGATTCACACGCCTGCACATTTATAGATGTGTAGATGTGTGTCAGAGTATCCCAGCTACATTTTCTGCTGTTCTCACTTCTCTTTTTCCATTTCTTTCTTTATCTGTTTCTCAGGCTGAGGCCAGGCTGGCAGCCAAGAGAGCAGCCAGGGCAGAGGCCAGAGAGATCCGCATGAAGGAGCTGGAGAGACAACAGAAAGAGGTACAAGTCAAGATGCATTCTTACATTTTAAATATGAATACAAGATACGCTGTATGAGTAACTGTTAAGGACATCATCACTATGACCTTGTGACACATGTTGGTTGAGAGTTTTGTTCAGGTATCACATAGAGTTTACAGTTTCTTCGGTACTTCACTTAAGCTGAAACACAAACACCTTAAGGTCATCATATTATTAACGTTTGTAACACCGGGTTCTATTTTATGCCACATGGCTTGTTTATGCATGACCCTTCAACAAGAGGATTTCCGCACCCTTGTTGGTCCTCTGTTGACACTCTGGACCTGAAGCATTTCCTGTCAACATTGCTTTACGGTCCTAAGCTGGGACTCTTAAATCCTGTAGGTCATAGGTCGGAGGTGTAAACAGGGTGTAGCACTCATGAGCACTGCTGTTGTTTTCCTCACAGTTTATTTGTTGTTCACAGAAAGTTCAGAAAAAAGCCTGAAAAACATGGACAAGTTGATTCACCATGATTGGATAACACTCACTCATCCTTATCAATCAGTTCTGCAGTAAAATATCATTACCAACCAACCCTGGACCATGTGGATTTAATTTTGAATGACTACAACTGCAGAACTTTATCTGAAAAACCTGAGTTTTACAGAGGCATTTCATTTTGAATGACTGGTTGAGTCTAAGAGGCCATCTGTACATGGAATCTGTGCCACTAGGGGTCTCACAATCAAAACAAAAGATGTACCGTAGTTAATTACTGTTGGATCATGGGAATTGTTGTCATTGCTGAATAACCGCCACTGACTCAGGCAGGAAGTTCAGTCACATTATCCAATCCCTTTGAATAACAGTATTTCTCTTGTTTTAACATCATTGGAAACATTTTGATTAATGTTTATATACAACATAACAAAATATATATCGAAGGTCTAGTCATATTTAGACATTTTATACCTTTAACATAATGTGAAAATATCTTGTTTGAAGGTCTACACAACATTATATTAGAGTAAGTGAAATATTCTTGTATCTTAACCATAACCGTCCATTGGTTTAGGAAACATTTAGCAAGTACAAGGTAGGTAATGAGCACATGAGGTAAAAAGATGAGAAAGTGCAGATATTTTGTTTGACAGTGTAGCTTCCAACTGTTTAGCACATAGTTTGCCAAAGCAATGAGATGAAAGTCCTAAAAGAGGGTTTGAACCTTTTCCAGTTAATCGCAGGCCAAACTGAAAAAATGTTCCAAGACTTTTGAGACTTCATGGAAACTTTTCAATTCACACATTTGAGATACTCTGAAGAAAAAACCCAAGGCACCCTGTCACGTCTGCTATTGTATGTTGGCATATTTTAACCAGTTTTTCCAAACCAAAATACAACAGGTATTTACATTCTGTTACCTGCGTTATACACATGGATAAAGACACTTGTGATTTGATTTTGTTTTTGGGTCACCCTTGGGTCATAACTACACACAGTATGTAGTACAGCAGTATGTGTTGACTCCTCTGCTTGGCGACCGTGGCTGATAACCTGGAACCGTCCTGAAATGTCAAGATAGAGACCACAGAGACCCTGGCTGGTACCTCCAGTGTCAGCGTTTCACTCTGATTTGTGTTGAAGCAGGTGCACAGCTCAATAATCTGTGTGTTACTGGAGTTTTTCTCTGTCTGGGTTAGCACCTCTGATCTGAACTGTGGGGAGTCCCACTTTCCCCAGGTTGCTATTCTTAGCCTGGAGTAATCCCATACACACAAACATACTTCTGCCTCTCACCTGTCGAAACAGAACTTATAAAGGTTGACACATTTCACAGTCCAGAGAGGATTGTAAATTTAACCCTGGGGACCTTCGACCTAAATCTCTTTCTCTTTCTTTTCATGACGACTCCTCTGTGTAACTTATAGATGTTTTTTGTTGTTAGTTAGGACACAAAATATACAAACAAATAGTACTAATAACTAAAGATAGAAATTCAGTTTGTTATAAAGTTTGGTTTCTCTAATTTGTTTTAAGCAAACCTTTTTCCCAGACAAAATTCACATGTCTCAGACCATGGTACTTCTGACATTAGTCAGTTGATCATCTTTATGCGCAGAGGAGAACTTTAAAGTTTTTATTTTTTAAGTTTAGCTTGTAAATTTTGTATTGAAATAGCGGCAACCCTAATATTGATATGTATTGCTTGAAATAAAATTGAGAAACACTTTGCTGGTAAAATTTACTTGACGAATTTGGTAATTAAATATCAGGAAAATTCCGGGTACTTAAGTGTCTTTTTACAGAAATAACATACATCAAATACCAACATAAAGAAATCCTTCTCATAGATAATCAACAGCATCTACAACAATAATTAAACTGTTATAACGATGAATAATAAAAGTGATAGCAACTATGCCTCAGGTTTTGGTCATAAATCTCTGACTGTATTTAAACATATCTATATATGTTCACACATTTACAGTTACCACTTGATATCCATCTGATACAATTGCTTGTTGTTACAGCCATCCCTTCTCCCATTAAGATATAGAGGGATAATCACCATTTCAGCCCAATTATTCTGCAATCCAAACACAGGTGCTGAGCCCAAACAACAACAGTCTGCACGTGAACACACATACACCAGTCATACTCAACGGATTAATGGTCATTGTTAAGCCGAGTCTGGTCGGTGTGTGCGTGTGTGTATGTGTGTCTGCGTGTGTGTGTGTGTGTCCCTTAAACCCTTTAGCCGAGATCTAAAGTAGCTTAGCAGGTTGCGCTCCTTGGTCCAGCCTACAGTGGAGCAGTTCTCGTCGTTGCGGTGTTGTGGACATGAGCGATGGGTCGCTGCGCTCATAGCCACCTCCTGGACTTTTGGATGTTTCCTCACACACTGAAGACAGGGCTTAAAGCTGGATTCTTAGCTGTGTAGCAGTGAACAACAACCGTGTGGTCACCTCTGTTGTACTGAGCTCATTTCTCTGCGCTCCGGTCTACTGTGATCCTGCCTACATGACCGCCCTAGGTCTTACCTGCTGACTGGCGAAGGATGCAGCCTGTCCTGGCACCCTGAGGGCAGCAGGACGGCCGGCCGTCGGCTAGCAGGGAGGGGGCTGAGGGCTGCCCTTACTGGGCGCCCACAAACCCCTCCGATCAAGAAGGGGAGCTTGGTGAGTTGAACAGAACAGGTTCAAACATACGTAAGCTGATTGTGTAACTGGTTTCATGAATGGGCTTATGGCGGCTTCTGGCACACCAGCTAATTGGGCGCCCAGACGCATGAGAACCAGATAAGTACGCAGACAGGATCCCTCTGGTCAGTTTGTGTTTTTAATTATGAGTTTCTGTAAAATTATGTAATAACAATCAGTACTAATTGTCGGTATGAGTGGAAAAGACATATAGCACTTTAGAATCATCCTGTAGGAGATGTCAGATGTGGAGAGAGAAGAAAGGTCAGAGCTCGAGTGTTACAGGTACATAAAGAAACTTCGATTTAATTCATGGGAACTTGAAAAATCTGAAAGTTGTACTCTAAAAAACGTTTTAAGTAATGAATTTCTGAAGTTTAGCCCTTTGAGCGAAATTTCAGCATTTTTGAATCATTCGTATTTGTATTTGAACCTCAGCAGTTACTTTTTTATCACTAGATTGGGTTGACATTTGTCCTGAACATCCAAGAGACACTACATTTTTTTTTTTTTTTTAACCAGAATTTTGGTTCTGTGTAGTGTTAATGTATTTCTGTCACAACTAGTTAACATAAAAACAGAGTGTTGCTAAATAAAGCTCAAGAGCTTAAAAAAACACACACTTTTGGGTTATTTTGCTGGTTGATGTGTCCATGAAGGATCATTTTACTTTCGTTGAAATAAGTTTATGTAAAAGTGTAAATATCAACTTAAAATATGTTATATTACGCCATCATTTATTTAAAAAAGTTAGCTACTTTTCTGACTTTTCCATAGATGTAATGTTACATTGTGTTGCATAATGTTACAGTGGTCAGGAGCAAAAGACACCCAGTAACTGCTCAGGGTTCAGAGAATTAATGCAAATGGTGTGTTTCTTTTTCGTTCTAGTAGTGGAACAGTCGGGATACGTTATGTGGAAACAATGTGAAATTGTGAAACATTATTGCTGTACTTTAGACACTGTAATGCGTCTCCCACCATAGGCTATTTTAGAAAGTATGTGGCCTCTACAACTGGAGTAGAGGATGACTTCATGATTAGACGAGGTGCAGTCTGGTACAGTTAGAGGTCACCAGCGTGAGGACGTGACCTCTCATCTTGATTGAACCTATAGATTAAGAGCATTGGACTAGTGAGGCCAAGAGGTTGTGCTCCAGTGATTGTTCAGGAGTGTTGTTGTTCCTAAAGGGATGCAGAGGTCAGCTGCAAATCAATTTCTGAGAGCCAGAATTACAAAGCAGCCAATCCGTATATTGGGCAAGCACACAAGGGAGACAGTGGTAGTAAATCTGGATTAAAGTGTTGGACCTTTGGGATGGAAAGTGCAGCAGTCAGGGTGGGGTGTGCTTTCAGTGTGTTGGATTGGATCAGATGTGGTGAGCTAAAAGTACTCGTATATTTAAGTTAAAAGCAAATGTGTGTGTCTTGTTGGTAAAAGCAGCAAAGTGTGCATGAGAACAGCTCAGTCAGACAGTACTTTGACTTCAGTAGTCGTCAGATTTATGTTATTTATATAGCCCAAAATTACCATCCTATTGACTCAGTGGGCTTTACAATCTGTACAGTGAACGACATCCTCTGTGCTTAGACCCTCGACTCAAGTGAGGAAAAACTTGTCATTAGTTGTGATATTACAGTTGAAGGGCAAATGAATGAAAAGACCAAAGAAAATATTATTGCATCTAAAATAAATATACACTCCGGTAACTGGTTTATCTGTTTATCAAAAACGAAAACACTTGTAATTGGCTATAATGGATGTGCTTCCGGAAACATTCCACATTTTTGAGAGCGAGAGAACGGGCCGGCCTGGCTCGAGTCCTTGTTCCCACTACTTCAGACTGAACTGGGAAAGTTTATGGAAATGAGTTGACATATTAAGCAGCAGTCAGAGTTCATTAAAGTGAAGTATCCCCGCTCAAGTTTACTCACAGTACTGATGAAGAAAACTATACAGATCCAGGTGTTTCTTTAGGTTGGTTGAATCATAGTGCAGTGTGTTAATATTGTACAGGTTCTCCTTTTGCAGCTAAAAAAAACCTTGTACCTATCAAGCCATGGTCATAGGACCTCTGGGGGTGTCCTGTGGTGTGTGGCACTGGGACGTTTGTGGTCGATCCTTTGGGTCCTGTATGTTGGGGGCTAGGGCCTCCATGGATCGGACTTGTTCCAGCACGTCCCACAGATGCTCAGTTAGATTAGGGTTTGGGAAATTTGAGGGCCTGGTCAGTGCCTTGGGCTCTTTGTCACGTCCCTTGTGCTGTTCCTGAGCAGTTTGTGTGGAGTGTCAGTCACCTGTCAGTGGTTTTAAAGTTTTGGCTGATATATCCATGATACGATTGGGTTCAGAGAGCTGAGGAGTGTCTGCTCTTTGGACAGAACATGGATAGCATTCGCTGATTTGCCTTTTGATTTAAGGCTTTTGTCTGCAATCTACAAAAATCCCTGTTAAAGCGATGTAGTAACACCTCAGAATAATCTAACCAGCTGCAGATTGTAGTTGCACTTGACAAAATGTGTAATTATTTGTTAACAGGCAATTTAACAGGAGTGTTTGGATTCACTTTATTTGAACATGATCTCAGCTCATAGGCTCCGTACCAGGATGTGTGAGAGGCCAGTTTGTCACAAGACTCAGCTGTGTAGTCATGGCAACGCAGACTTTAATGTGACTCTGTGGCACTTGCACATTTCCTGCCACTGATACTAACCTATAGGAACCATGGGAAACTACCTGGTGACCCAGGTCTTCTGCAAATCTCCTTTGAACTTGTGTTCTTGGGTCAGTTACTGTTGGTCCTGCAGTGCAGCGGGGGACTCCACATTCCTGAACTGCTCTCATTAGCAGAAACCTTCGTCTCTGCATGCTGTCTGTCCTCATCTGTCACTCACTGCAGCTCACTTTATGTTTCTGAAAGTTTTAACTTCACGTCTGCCTTCATCACATCTTATTCTTTTATTTTACTTTCCTCTTTTCATGTTTGATATCCTCCAATCTTTCTCCTGTCCTTGGTGTCGGTGTGTAGATCTTTCAGGTGCAGAAGGTAGGCTTGCTCTTCCTTATTTCTACCATACATATCATTTAAATTGTTATCAGTGTGTGTTTCAAACTCTGCTGAGGAACATACTGAAAATCTTTATCGGTGCTCTGTTTGCTGAACTTTTATCTTGCCCTCAATTCCTGTCTCGCCTTAGAAATATTATGGCTTGGACACCAAAGTAGACGACCGATCAGACAGCAAATGGGGAGATATTGAACAATGGATGGTACAGTTTCTGTGCTGTGGTGACACTAAAACACTAATGCATGTGTTTACTTGCCTCTGTACATGTTTGGAGGCTTTTATTGTGTCTGTTTGGAAGCTTTTGCAGTGTGCTGTGCAGACTCAGTCTGCTTTTGAGTTCTAGATAATTCCTGTTAAGCCTTTTTAGAAAATAACGGATTATAAGGAATCAAAGCTTGGCCATTAATGATAATCCACTTATTCAAAGGAGCTGGGTGCCCGTTTGGCTTTGAATCAGCATGGCCATCTGCCCCGTTGGTGTGAGACTGCATGGGATTTACTGTTGAATTTACCACTTCAGTTACTTACTTTGATTTGCCTCAGACCATCGGAGAGTTTCAAACGCAGTGATGTAGATCCAGTGAATGTGAATGTGACTTGTAGTTCCACTAACCACAGTGTGTTGTTGTACTAAAATATTTCATTTACTGTGTGTTGCAATTTGAGGTGACAGTGTTTGTGCAACATGGGTGTCTCACTGGTCTGTTGGATGGATTTACTGGTTCAGTTTGATGGTTTTAGGAACATGCATGACTGATTCTGTGTACAAGTGTGTACTTCAATATCCAATAAACTTGCAGATTTGTTTAATGCAGGTGTCAATCCAAAAGCACGTGTTGAATCCTGGTCTTTGCTTTCATGCCATTCAGTTTATGTGGTGTCCAGTTTATTTGCATGCGTTCATTGCTACCAAATATCAAATATGTTTGATTAATTGAAGTATATCACAACACCATCATCCTAAAGTGAAATTGAAATCATGTTTTTAGGGACTTTTAACAGTGTTTGTACAAAGTCTCTACATTGGCTCTATTATAATGGTTAGAAAAATGCTTGATTTTGAATATACTCACACATTTATTTTTCTTTATTTTCAGCATAATCTTGGGTAGAGTTGCAACAATTAATCGAGTAGTTGTTAATTATGAAATTAATTGCTAGCTGTTACGATTATTGATTAATCATTTTAGAAATTTTAAGGGAGAAAATTCTCTGAATCCATCTTCTTAAATGTGAATGTTTTTGGTTCATTTACTCATTTGTCACAGTAACCTGAACATGTTTGGGTTGTGTACAAAACAAGACATTTGAGGATGTCATCTTGGACTCCTTTTCACCATTTACTGATATTTTATGGTCCAAACAATTTCTTAGTCAATCAAGGAAATAATTGGCAGATTAATCGTGATGAAAATAATAGTTAAGATGGTGTTTCATCCACATGATCACTTACGAACATCAAAAATTAAACAACGTATTGTCATATTTATTTGTTTTGTGGCATAGAAATCAGCAAGGAATAAATGATCATGAATTTTACACTTAAAGAACTTTACAAAGTTGTTTGAAACAAAACTGTTTCGGCTGCAATGAAAACATGCAAATTCTTCTTTATCTGGACTTTGCTGGATCGGTGGAAAGACTGAGCACTGAAAGTCATCTTTCACCTTCCCCCTCCATCTGCCTCATTGATCTTTGACGTCTCTCTCCTCCTCCTTCTTTATCTCCTCTTTTCTCCATCCTCATCCCTCCCCCACCTCCTTCCTCATCCAGGAGGACAGTGAGAGATACTCACGTTCTACACGGATACAAACGGTTTGTAGCCTTCCATCTGTTTCCATCTCTTCATGCCTTTCCTCTGTTACCTTGTCCTCCATCCTGGAGAACCACAGGGAACCAACTCGGTGTCTAGATTTAGCAGACCCTGTGCAAAAAATATATTTGGTGCATGTTATTTGGATCAAGCTAATATAAGAGACAGATCACTTTTTTTCTGCAAAATCTGTTTTCTGATCCGTTCTTGTTTTAATTTGCTCTGGGTGACATTAGCCTTCAATGTTAACTCAACACTTCCTCCTTGTTTAGCCTTTGTCTGCAGAGCTGCAGGAATTAGACAACTTACTGATTAGTCAATATCATGAATACATGAATGAACAAATAGGTAATTATGATGAGTATTTTGATAATCGATTATTTGTTAAAGTAATTTTTCTTATGGGATCTCAGACTGACTATACAAGACTGACAGACATTTTTCACTGTTTTTACATTTCAAAAAATAAACAATTCACAATCGATGAATCCAAAAATTAACTGACAGATTACTTAAATAATAAAATAATCTTGTACATTCTTTATATACCTGTAAACTTTTGTTTGAGAATGTGGCACCCAAAGCCCTGAAGTCATTTCGAGATCTAATGTGACTCTTTGTATTTGCTTTTGTGTTTTTATACTTTTGCACAAGAGAATTTCTAGAAATCTGATGTTTTCTCAAGGTCACAAAAAACATCATCAGATGTGAGGAGAGAAACACCGAACTGAACCACGTGTCATTGCAGCAGAATGCTTCCTTTCATTATCCAATGTTTGCGGTCATTGTTGACGTAAATCACACATTTTGACCATTTTCCACAACCCTAACCATCCATTTCACTCTCTCGCCCTCTCACGCAGCTCTCAGACGACGATGAGCGGATGTCAGTGGGAAGCCGGGGCAGTGTCAGGGTCAGTATCACTCAAACAGCACATGCATTAAATCTCCAGAGACTTTCTTTAAAACTCTTTCATTCCTTTTTACGATTCTCAAATGCGCGTTGATTTTTGATCTACAAGGATGGATCTTGTTCCCTTGAACCTCTGGTTATGTGGAGGCAGTGTGTCCGTCCTTGGTAACTCAATAAGGTGCAGTGAGTGGGTTGTTGGTGATGATGTTGTGTCTCTGTGCAGTCGGATCTCGATGCAGTCGGGGCTTACGGTGGAGGGGTAAGGGCTGATGTTATGAATTTTTAACCCTGCTACCTGAAGATTTGTAGTGTGTATGAGCCGTTGTTTGACTAACAGGTAGTTTAAAGAATTCAAAGCATGGAGTTTCTCTGTTTCATCCTTGTGGGGTTTACGCAGAAGAAATAAGAACATCTTTATTTATAATACAAAGCATGTTTGTGTGCTGTGATTTAAATGGATTAAGTTTGAGTTTATATTATTTTTACTGTGCACAGGATGAAAGTGAGTCAATGATTGTAGAGTTTGTGATTGCAGAGGAACATTTTATGTGTGATTGTATTCGGTCGTGTGCTTGTTTTTGCTGTTGTGAAGGAACATTGACTACCCTGGACTCAGATCTGATTTTGACTGAAAGAATAGGGTGTGTTATGGAGCTATCAGGCTCCAACCAAAACACACTCGACACTATTTTAGGCTGTGTTATGTCTCAAAATGTCGAGTGCTATTTCTTCTGTGCTGTGTAATGTGGAAAAACTCTTCATACTAATCGTTCTCGTGGGCACACGAGATCCTGGAAATCTGGCTCACTCTGTTTTTTTATTTATTCATTTTTTAGATAAATCGGTTAGTTTTGGCAATTTAATTGCATGTTAAAAGATTGTGGTCTTTGGTATGCATTTCACCCATGTATAAAGAGACCATGGTGCATGTGTTGTGTGTTGGTTTGGTTTTCCTATTATTAGTAACAGTATCTGTGGTTACATGGGCTGTGTTTCTCGTATCTGACTGAAATCATTATAATTAGAGGTTCCAACTTTGACATGAACGCTAAATAAATAAGATGTGTATTCACATGCCCTAAAGTGGCGTTCTACCCGCTGTGAAGCATCTAAACTGCTGGAAACATAACAGAAGAGGAAGAAGTTTATCTCCAACTTTATTAAGAAAATTCAATTACTGAATTAATTCACTCTGCCCTTTCATACAATTTACTAGATTGACGCACATCATGTCTTGGGAGGAATATTTGCATTCTGGAGGCGTAAGGAGGCATTCAGCAATCCTTAAATCTTCTAAGACCAGCGCAGACCAGTTCTGTTTTGTTAGCGTCATCTTTCTGTCCCTGCCAGAAGTAACATTTATTACATTTATTCCAACCAAATGAGAAATGGTGGGGTTTAAGCATTAACATGTCTATTAGGCGCTTATATTTTCCTGTTGAACGGATTATCAAAGGTTTACACCACCACCCCTGAAGTTCATTCAGATGAAGCCTAATTGGGGTGTATACATGAGGTGTTTTTATTCTGATTGGGATAATTCTTAGTGGAAGGTCAGGGTCCATGTAAACACAGTGATTTATATTAGTTTTCACATGGATTTATATGTGTGCTGTGCAAACAGTAATGTTGATCTGATTTTGGGGATTTTTTGTGTGTGTTTTCACCCTTCACTGTTCTCCCACTCTTCCTCTCTAAGGGCTCCTCCTCTTCTCTGTCACTTAAGAAGTCAAAGAAAAAGAAGAAACATAAGCACAAAGACAAAGATGTATGTAAAAGTTTGAACTGTGAAAGTACAAGAAGCCTGCGCAGGAATAGAATCAGTGTTTCTCACCCTTCACGTTCTTTACTCACAGAGGAACGGCTACGATGATGATTACAGTGTGATATCCAGCAGGGTCAGTAGCTGTGTGAATGAATGCTTGCTAATTTCTAGATGATCTGCAACCTTTCACTCATGACTTTGCTCTTTCTCCTGCTGTCAGAGCTCCAGAATCAGTGATGAAAGCCGAGCGTCTCGCTCCTCCAGACTAGACCTGACGGTGCGTTTAACTGCGTCTCATCCTTATCACTGTGTAGCTATACAGTGATTGTCCAAACCATTATACAGATGAACATGCAAGTTTGATGAACAAGATACGTCTACATTGTGTTGAGGGGAATTGTTCTGTTAAGAAGTATATCTATGCAAACTTATTTAGGAGGCAGAAAAAAATTGTTTTGAGTCAAACTTCAGTGGTTTGGAATGAAATTTGGTTACCAGGCAACTTTGATTGGCTGCGTGATTGTGGTCAGGTTGAAACAGGATATCACAAACAGCTCATGTGAAAGGAGAAAAATGTTCTCATCAGTTTGATAATCTAAAAGTACAATCTAAATTCTTTCTTGATCTCTTTACTCCCTAATGTCGCCACAGCATCAGCCCCAAATATCAAGTGCCGGTCATGCTGTAATTACTTCTACTTCTGACATATCTGTTTAACTACACGTCCAGACACAACAGATTTGCAAACCAGTAGTTATGTATCAGTCTACTGAAACAACGATATGTGAGCGACATGCCAACACGTTCTCTGTGATGTTGTATCAAAGCCGTGTGCTGTCAGACAGATGTGTTGTGGATGACATGTAGTTTCTGTGGTGTTGGTGTTTGGCTCTCAGAGCTCCAGATTAAGTGATGACAGCCGGCTGTCTCGTGCCTCCAGATCAGACCTGCAGCCGGTGGGTGGCTCCGCTCTGCACACTGTTTGATTTCTCATACCACTAACGGTCTGTGGTGTCACTGCTGTCTAAAGCTGTGTTAATTAACAAAATGAGTTGTAAGTCCAGCTGCTTGTGACGTGTGAAACTTTGGACTGATTTTATTGAAATAACGTTTTTATTGAGGCATGAAAATATTTTTCTAATCAAGCTGAAATAACAAACAAGGTGCATGGATTTTGTCTTCCTCGTTCTCATCGGTAGGGAGTCTTTGTTCCCAAATATGTAACAGTGGAGTCAGTGTGTGACATGTGACATGCACTGACAGGCATTTTGGGTATCTGCCTTGTTGTTATGTGTATTCAAAGCAAGTCTCAATCAAGAGATGGATGACTGTGCACAACTGGAGTTTTCTTGCGAAGTGCCTGTTGAACAGCACGGGGTGTGAAGGCTTAACTTTAGGTTCAAATACAACATACAAAAGTAACAGAACATTGTCACAAAATAGCAGATAAATTGGTTTGTGCATGTACGTGATCCTCGCTGCTGTTTACTTGTGTAGTATGAATACATTACTAACAGGTGCAAGTTGCACTTTTGTCGATAGAGCACAGATTGTGTTTCTGAACTTCCTGCCCCTTTCCCTCATTCCCACTGTCCTTCTCAATACTCTCGCTTCCTTATTTCCTTTCCTCATTTCAGGCCTCTTATGCTTCCTCTGACCTGTACAACCTCAACGGCCTGTCCTCCTCCAGAAACACTGGTTCAGCTTTCAATGGTTACCAGGTCTGTATACAGACAAATGCTACCTGACCCTACAGCTGTCTGTGGAGAGAGACAATTGAAGAGAGAACTGCTCATGCTTTCACAACCTTTTCCATCTGCAGCCTTGTAAACCTCATTCTTACCCCCAACTTCATCCTGTGTTGCAGTTCTACGGGTCACTCAGTCAGATCACCAAGCAGATCTATCGTAGGGTTGGTTCCAGTCATTTCCAGCTTACCTTTTTTCCACTCTAATCTCTCACAACAGCTTTCTTAAGAACACATGATACTGACCTTGTTTGTCGTAGAGGCTGAATTCTTATTTTTAGGTGAACTGTTCCTTTAAGTGCAAAATATTTGATTGTTACATCGAGGGTTTCCAGTTAAATGTTTTCTCACCTTTGAAAGTCACTGTACAGTTCTGAATGGAGCCACACCTCTGGCATTACAGGCACCTTTTAGTAGAAAAGCATGGAGTAAAAACACAAAAATATCATTATCTGTCACCACATCTGAAGTATATACAGAATACTGCTACTATTTACACTGTGTTTGTGTATGTGCAGAGCTCCTTATATGAAGACAGTCTCCACAGTGCGTCACGGCGAGTCGTTAGTTCGACTTCTCAAGTAAGATTTCCTGTGAACTGTGGTTTTGTTGCTTTGACTCACCTGAGATGTGACCTGGTCATGTGTGGAAAGTGTTTTCTGCTCCCGGATTATTAACTGTGCAGGATGATCAGACTAACAGTGACTGAGAGGAGTGAGGGAATAATGTGAAATAATGGACTGGGCCATGTGTGAAGCTTGTTTTTGTCTTCTTCGTACATAAACAGTGCTGCTGCATGGGATGTATTTGGAATTTAACTTGATTTAATTAAGCTTAAATCTAATTCAAAATAAAGTGAGAAGAGAAGAATCACACAGCTGTTCAGTAGTCCGTATTGTGATTAATACTGCTCATCATGGAAGATATCATGATGTTCGTTGATAATATTGGAGACCGGCCCAGGCCTGGATTGTGATTTAGTTATCTCCAGCATGTGTTTGCTACTCGTGCTGTAGGTGTGATTGTGTGCACGTTCGTAAGTGTTTGCCCTCACAGGACATGACGTATGTTTTCTCTGCAGCCTTTAGACTACACTAGCTATCGCAGCTCCGGTTCCAGAGTCTCCTCCAGGGCCAGTTCGGCCCGCGCCAGCCCAGTGGTGAGCCTTCACTCCCCAGACATCCTGCTACTAATCCCAGGGTTTAAATCACATCAGGCCTCTTGTATATGGTGCTCTGTAACTGCAATGTTTGGTTTAAGATTCACTGTTTGACATGAGAGGAATTTGGAAGTGTGCAATCATTGTTGATATAAGCAGGTATTTCCTGGTGGACCTGTACAACACAGTCATTGCAGGATGTCACTGTGCTGTTTCATTATAAGTGAGCCATGAATTGGAGCTCACTCCCTGATCATGACTCAGGGTATGAAAGTCACATTTATGCCTGAAATGTAACGATGAAAGTCCCACGAGTGTTTGGTCATCAGTCCAGTTCACTGAGCCACAGTACAGTCACTGATTGGAGCCATCTGTTGCAAGCCTGAGGCAGCAAAGTGAGGTTTAGCTAGTCATTTATACAAAAAGCTGTTTTTAGATATTCTCTTTTTGATTTAGACGTCCATTAATTTATCTGTTGCCAGGTGAAGAAGCATTACTTACATTTGTAGTAAATGATTCTGCTGTATGATGTCAGTGGTTGACAAGGAATCACCACAGCAGAGAAATGTGACACATTACATGAAATTGTGCTGAAAGGATGCGTTCGTTCCTGTTTTGATGCTGGACAGACACTTTATTTCATACATGCAAGTATTTATTCAGAATAATGGTTTGTGTCCAGTGTTTTAATGGCTATTAATAGGAAAGATAGTCTCCATATAAAAAGATGAAGAACCCAAGGTATAACAATGTGTATTTAGCAGCATTGAGATATAAGACAACTCAAAGTGTTTTACAGAATACATTACAAATATAACACTAAGAACATGTTGTGATTATATGATAAAGACAATAAAGCAAAATACTAATAAGCACATGAAAATAGTTACAGATGTTAAAAATGGATTAAGTAAATCAGTAGTCACAGATTAAAAAGAAGATATGAATGTAATTATTTGAAACCGACAGCAAACTGTAATGTTTTGAAGACAGATTTAAGGTTACATGATGAGGTTGAAGAGTGAACTTGAATGACTCTGATACCTGTTAATAATTATCTCCTCTCTCAACCTCACTGAATTTCTAACTGGCTGGTGTTTCTTGAAGTTTCGACCTGATATTGAGTGTTTGGCCTTTTTGCTGTTCTGTTTCGCCCCCTGGTGGTCGATGTAGGACAACTGCGGCTCAGTTGCCAGTTTTTTGAGGAGTGCGGCCAGCAGCAGTGGTCTCCCGCGGGACCTGGACGATGTTACTATTCCTGACTTTTCTGATGTGAGTCGCTCTGCACGTACAAGAGGCCGCGGCTGTGATGTGAGCCGAGTTCCTGCTCGGTTTTTGTTTGGTTCCTTCCTTTACGTGCACGTCATTCTGTAAGGAGTGCTGATTACACTCTGTGTTGTGTCAGAGTTTAATCTGTGTGTTGACTTTGATGACAACTAGTTTGTCTTGTGACACGAGTGTTATTCATGTGTGTGGTGTTTTATTGATACTGATGATCTGTAGATGAATGCATGGCTGTGTCAGACTAATTTTTGGTTGGAGATTTTATTTTCTGAAGGAGTTTTGTTTCCTTCTATACTAATTATCTGCATGGTGTTTCATATCAAAATAAACTTGGGCATTTCTTTGTTCATGAGTTGAAAGCTGGTTGAAGTTCACGCAAGTATTGTTTTGGCTGTTGCTTTCTCATCAGGTTATGTCAGGATAAATCTTCTTATAAGTGCTGAGCTGACTTCCTTCCTTCCTCCGTCAGTTGGTCCTCTTGGCCGCTTTATTGTCCTGTTTGTTCTGACTGTATTTTATTTGTCTCAACAGGTGGAGGACAGAGATTATCTTGAGAAGGTGAGTTAGTCAGCTCAATAAATGCTGATACTCTACTCTGCCAGTACCAGTTCATGCCAAAGAGTACTAATGAACATTTCTTCCTCAGGGGTCTCGAGCAGCTTCGGCCTTAACAGCAGGAACCCTCACGTCTTTAGGCGGGTCATCCTCGCGGAGAGGAAGCGGAGAGACGGCTATAACTGTAGATGCAGAAACGTCTATACGAGAAATCAAGGTACTGCTGAAGGAGAGGACGTTTTCTTTGTTGTTTTAAGGTATCATACAGGGTTGTTTGGAAATTTTGATAAAATCATCGTGAAAACAAGAATTTATGTTGCACATCACTCAGAAATCACCCAAAATCATGTTGCCTCTTCAGAATTCACAACATTTTGAATGTTTGACACATTTGGATAACAAAAAATAAATTCTGCAGAAACTTTTGTCTTCAGGCACCATTCATTACCCAGTCATTTATTATTAAAACACAAGTTTCAGGGTCTAGAAAAAAATAGATCATACTGTTTTATAAGTGAAAAGATTAAATGCAACAGACAGAAGAAATGTTTCTGTGAAGGTCCGTGCTGTCATGCCATTTTCATTCTTTCTGCAAACACCTGTGCCGCTCTTCTCGTTGCCCGCTCACCAAACTTTCTGCTTTTCTGATGCTGATGTCACGCTGCGCTTCTCTGCTCACTGCTGCTGCTGCTTCACTCTTCACCAGGAAATTCACGAACTGAAGGATCAGATTCAAGATGTGGAACTCAAGTACACCCAGAACCTAAAAGAAGCCAAGGTATCAGCCTGAGACCCTCACAGACAGAACCCCCAACTCCAGACTCACTTTTTACTAATATGTTTGGTGTTTCTTACTTACTGGTTATTTTCCACTTGCTACTCATAGCAGGTGAAGTGTGCAATAATAGGTGCAACCTGTTCACTATTATATTATCCAAATAGCTGGCATTTCTTTTGACAAGCAGATCAATAAACCAACTGATAATCTGCAAGTCTCTCCATGGAGTGTTTTTGGAGCGGTAATGGCGCTCTAGACTCAACACAAACAGCTAGGAAGATGTTTTTTAACTTGTGTTTAAACTTGCAAACTAGCGATCTAACTGTCAAAGTTGCATGTGCATGTTGCTGTTCTTCATTGTAATGTGTGCGTGTTCTTGTTAGTCTGCACTTCATTACTTGAACGTCAACTTACAAGGACTTAGAGTTGTTTTCTTGCATTGTCTGAAATCTCTGCCAGCTGTTCACCTGTCACCCCAAACATAAAGTTTATCCAAACTATGTGAGAGGAAAGTATGACTCTGCACCCTCAGCTGCTGAGCCCCAGCACCTGTTATATTCTTATAGTCTGTTTATGTGATGACTTCAGGATGCATTAGCAGAAGTGGAGGAGAAATATCGTAAGGCCATGGTGTCCAACGCCCAGCTGGACAATGAGAAGAACAACCTGATGTACCAGGTGGACACACTCAAGGACTCACTCATGGAGCTGGAGGAGCTGCTGTCTGAGTCTCAGCGGGGATACGAGGAGAAAGTCAAGGTATGGCAGATAGACAGAGTGATAGTCTGAGAATGTTATAGAACTAAGCTACATGTGATTTGTTTGACCTTCTAGTCAAGTTATATGTTGTCAAGCTGTCTCTTGTTCCTCACAGGAATTCGAAAGAGAGAAACATGCCCATAGTGTGCTTCAGTTCCAGTTCAACGAAATGAAAGAGACGCTAAAACAAAGTGAAGAGCTGCTAAATGTGAGTATTTGTGTGGACTGTGTGGAACAGGGTGTGGATTAAAAAGACAGATATTAAGAAAAGGGACTGATTGCCACTAAGAAAGTTTGCATGTTTAATTTCACAGCTTTCTTTTCTGTTCACACACTGTATACATGCATGCATCATGTTTCCCTTTGCTCTTTCTCTCTCTTCATCTCAAACTTTATTTCCTTTTCCTGCTGTTCAGGAGATCCGTCAGCTACGTTTGAAACAGGACGGTTTTATTAGAGAAATATCTGACCTGCAGGAGACGGTGGAGTGGAAGGATAAAAAAATTGCGGTATGGCCGATGAGCCACAGCACTTATGTGTTTTATTATCACATTCAGCTTTTACTTTTACTCACATGAATTCATTGTCTACTTTGCATGCAATTGAATGCCAACTTTCACTTCTTTTTACCCTTTTGTACACATTTCTTTTGACTTTCTTTCACACTCTGCCACTTCCGGGCCCTGCTCAGGCCTTAGAGCGACAGAAAGAATACACAGATGCGATCCGAATTGAGCGAGATGAGCTCAGAGAAGAGGTGGTGACGCTCAAAGATATTCTGAAGGTACTCAGTCAGTGTGTGGTGTCTTATTTTAACCTGTTGTGGGAAGTCTCGGGAGCAAAATTGAAACTCTGGTTCCTGATTTATTGAAGGTAGAAATGTATGACATTTGTAACCATTTGTAGTTGACGTTTGACTTTTCCTTTGTCTAGAAACATGGAATAGTACTGGGACCTGATCTAAACATCAATGGAGACATTGGCGTGGCAGAAGTTGATGGGTCCCCCAGTGCAGACGCTGCTTCGCAACCGGCTCCAGATTCACAGACAACCCCGACGGAGGGGAACAGCATGCTCGGTAAAACACAATGTGCGATAAAAAACACTGCATGGCTTGGCATAAAAACTATCTGAAGACCTTCACTCCAAAATGCTTCAGAGTGGCGATGGCACATAAAATTCATCAGTAAAAAAACACAGGAAAATCAATGCTGAGCTTCTAGATAACAAGAATGCACTGACATCTGAATATTTTGATTTTTAATATCTGATTTTGGAGTGAAGTGTTCAGTTCCCTGGGTTGTGCTCCCATAACTGATTTGCACTGACCTGAAAGGATAAGTCTGGCGATATTCTACATTTTTTGATGAGACTGAGAGTTCATCCTTTAACCTTGAAACAACCAGTGGCAAAAAATTATTCACAGCAACATAAAATAGGTAGGTTTTCCTGTAGATGTCGATCTCAACTTTTAAACAAGACCAAACAAGAAATCTTTAAAACTCTCATTTGCCTCTAAGCTTACCAAATATGTTCATCAGTGCTGGCATGATTTTCTGACAGCTGCACATTACAAATCAATGAACATCAAACTCATGTGTCTACACTGCTGGAAACTTACAAGAAGAAGCAGTAGATTTCTCCTTTAAATGAAAATGTATGCAGCACAAAAATTCTCTGAATTCTCTGAAGAAAAATGTAGAGAAACACCAGCTTTATCCTTTAAACATCTTGCTTACCTCTAATAACTTCCACTTACAAACTCGGCACACGCCTCACTTTGTCTTCACTACTCATGTGATGGCTTGAATCAGGTTTCCCTTGCAGCTTTTTCATCATTTCAGCTACTGGCTGTTAGTTCTGAATCTCTACCAGCTGTGTTAGTGCAGATGATGCTGTTGTGTAAATGCTGTCAGGTCTCTTCAGGGTCGATGGTATAAAGCACCTAGTTATATTGCCAGGAACAGTTTGGATTATTACATTCTGTAATACTTCTGGTCCGCTGGCTTCAGGCTTCTTCTCTTGTCACATTGATGTTCTGGGGATCAAGATCTTCACTTCGATGTTCCTCCTGCCTTTCCTCATCTTCATCTCCCCCTTCTTGTGCTTCTCTGGGTCATCTGGGCTCTGTGCTTCCCTTTCTGGCTACTGAATCAATCAGGTGTTCTGCCTTACCTTGACTTCTGCTGACGCATCTCCTTATCAAGATTTTTGAAAATGATATCTTAAGTCGACATTATTTGGCCCTCTATCACCGTCTGCTCTTCATGATCTCTCAGGCAACACAGAGGAAACTCAGTTGAGAAGTAGCGGAGAGGAAGAGGTGGATCCAGAGCAACATCAAGAAATGTTTGAGGAAGCCAAAGAGAATCTCTTGAGCTCTGATACAATCTGTGATGTTGATGGTGTGCCCGCACTGGAAACCCCTGATGAACAAGAGCCAACAGAAGAACAACAGGAGAACACACAAGAAGACAGTGTTGATGAAAGTGGTCTCAGCAAGGACTTAAACGTGGACATTAAGGACAGTTCAGTCCAAGAAGCCACAGATTTAATTGTTTGCAGTGCTGGGCTTCAAGCGATAACAAGTTCTGAGGAAAACGCTCCAGAAACAGAAACTCCTGAGGGGGGAGATTTAGAGGAGACAGAAACCAGAAGCAGCAGTGTTGACACTCACAGTGATGACATGAAAGAGTCACATAACATTTTAGAAGAGCAAGAAAACAAAAAGGAAGTTGTTGAGGAAAGTCATCTGAGAAATGCAGAATCATGCCATCAGCAAAAAGTCATGCAAGATGTTAAGACAGAACCTGTTGAGTCAATCCCAGCTGTGTCAAACACAGAACCAGAGCCTGAGAATGCTGAAGAGGCAGAGAACGATGAGGCGGAGGAAATATCAAGTAAATCTCAGCCTCAGGGTGCTGCTGCTTCAGGGAAAAAGAAAAGAAAGAAGAGGAGAGGCAAAAAGAAAGGAGGAGCAAATGAGGACAAGAACCAGCAAAAAGATGAAACAGAGGTCAAAACAGAAAAAGTCAAAACAGAAAAAGACACTGAAGCCGCTACAAGAGACAATGGGCAAACAACAGAACCTGCAAAACCCGATGTTGATGGTTCTGTAAATGAAACCCTTGAGGAGTCAAAGGTGAATCAAGTAAAAAATGAGCAGGACAGGCAAGAAATTCAGGAGGTAGATGGAGTAGAAGCAGTGAAACCCACTGAAACCTTTTCTCACAGTGAAACTCTCAAAGAATCAACATCTGATCATGTTACAGATGAGCACGACACGGAACAAACTTCAGGCAGTGTAGAAGTCGAACCTGTGACAACTACTGAAAGCTTTTCTCACATTGAAATAAGAGTGGATCATGTTACAGATGAGCCAGACGAGGAAATAAGTTTGGAAACAGAAGCAGTAGAGGCTGTTGCGCCCAGTGAAACCTTTTCTTGCATTGAAACACTTGAGGAATCCAAAACGGATCTTAAAACAGATGTGCAAGACGATGAACAAACTTCAGAAGCTGAAACAGTAGAACCACTAGAGGCAGTGAAAACCAAGGAAGTCTTCTCTGACCTTGACACTCTTAAGGAATCCAGAACAGATCCTCAAAAAGATGAGCACGCTGAGGAGCAAAACTTGAAAACAGCGGAAGTAGAAGTGGAATCTAAAACAAGTTTGGTTTCAGAGGCAAACCCCTGTAGTCACGATCTTATTGGCACCTCCAGCGGTGCAGAGAATTCTCCAATGGACGCCGACACCTCAACTGATGGGGATGTCGTCCACACTGACTCCGAAATCGTTGACAGTGCAGAGAATGAAGTTGGGTCTACTGATGAGATGAAATCTGAATGCACAGTTGGTGGAGAGGGAAACACGGACGCTGAATCACATGTTCCAAGCAATGATGATGTTGCTAATGATGAATCTGACTCTGCAAACAATTCAGAGAGTAAAGATAACTCGTCTGTGTCTCTCCCTTCTATCGATGGCATCACTGGTGGTCTCAAGAGATTGTCTGGCTGGATATCTGCAGCCATGAACTTGGACAACAGCAGCACTTCCAACGAGGTTTCTGATAAAGATCCCGAGGAGGCAACTGAGACAACCAAGGATGATGAGGAGGCAGAAGCAGAGACTGAACAAGAATCAGTTCCTCTCAGTCATGACGAGCTTGACAGAGACTTGATGGACTCTGAAGGCTTAGCTGAGCCCAACAGCTCCTCACGTAAAGAAAAAAGTCGTGAGAGTGAATCACTAATGGAAAACACTGATGGAGAGTGTGCTCTCGAGCAAGACCACTGCGCTGAAGAATCAGCTGCGGCAGAAGATTCAGAACATCAAAACAGTCAAAATGATAAGAGTGAAACACTTCTTGAGCTTCATGAACCCAGAAAAGACAAATCTGAGGATAATGGTTCTTCTCTACCCATCCTGCAGGACAGTGATGAAGAGAAGCCCAACAGCTCCTCATGTAAAGAAAAACGTAGCAACAGTGAATCACCAACAGAAAACACTGATGCATTCGAGACTGAAAAGAGTCCAGAGACTGTAGCGCAGGCCGAGCAACTGGATGATGCAGAAAGCCAGACATTACAGCGTGATGATCAGAGTGAGGAACCAAAAACTGAAGTGTCTTCAGAGACAGAAGAGATCAAGGACCACTGTGCTGAAGAATCAGCTGTGGCAGACAGTCCAGAACGTCAAAACAGTCAAAGTGATCAGAGCGAGACACTTCTGGAGCTGCATGAACCCAGTAAAGAGTCTGAGGATAATGGTTCTTCTCAACCCATCCTGCAGGACAGTGATGAAGAGGATGGTGAAGACGAGGAAGGGCAGTCTTTTGATTTTGATGACATGGATATTGAGATGGCTATAGCAACAGATCCCCCTAAAAGTCCAAAACAGGGAGATATTGAGGAAGGGGTTGAAGTCATGTCAGAGAGTTCAGGGCTGTGCCAAAGTAAAACTGGGTCAAATGAAAATACACAAGATGAGCCAGTTGCAAACGATGACAAGAAGTGTACAGTTGATGGGGGTAACCAGGATGATACACTAGATAAAGAGACAGATGCTGTGCCTGATGAGGAAGCCACGTCTGAAAAGGGGGAAAATGTACGTGGAGAGCAGAAAAGCACGCCTGAGGAAGAAGTAGTTGTAGCAGATGAGCCTGTAATAGAGGTAGGAAAGGTTGTAGAGTTGGGTGATGGTGCGGAGAACACTGACCAGGCAACGTCTTTTCCTGTGGAGGAAGGATTAGATGCCATTACTCAGGAGTTACAGAGTGAAGATTTGGCTTTACCAAAGAGTGCAGATAAAGAACAATCACAGACGAGGAAAGAATCAAAAAAGAACGGCAAGAAAGGCAAAGGCAAGGGCAAAGAGGAGTGTAAGATGTCTTAGCTTATAGAAGGTAGATAATATAGATAAAAATCACTAGATCTGCCCTTTAGCATTTGCTTAGCTGTTTACGAGGGGTGTCACAAGTCTCCAAATCACAGACTTGATTTGATTTTCAATTCTAAGGCCAAGATCGACTCAGTGGCTAAACATTTGCTGAAACGCTGCTGGCTGCGCCATTGTTACACTTTCACATGTGGATCTGTAAAGATCATTTACACAATCTTCTTAAGATGAAATTATCCTGTTGGCTTTTAGAACAGGGTTGGACACGTTCAAATGATAAAGATTCCAAATACCACCCTTCAGTGATTCAACAAAAAGCAACAAAACAAAGTTCGGTTTCTCAGATTTCACCTAAGTAAACCCAAGAAAATCAATAGGGAATCTCTGAAAAAGAAAACGAACCCAACATCTCCAACGCTGTCAGACTTGGCGATGGTAAAAGTTGGTTGATTGTCTGAAAGTGCAGCTGTGAGCTGTTGGTAAGCTAGCTTTGCCCTTGTTTGTTTGTTTGCATGCAAGTAGCCACATATAGAAAGAAAAAACGAACTGATCAATCACTGATCATTCTGTCTGATAATCGAAATTGAAAGAATCAAAGAGATGACACCCCTCATGTTTACAAAGCGGTAGAACAAGTATGTGCAGACCTTTACAGCACCTTGAATCTTTTCCAATGAATATTGTTGTACGTATGTGTATTTTTCTAATTAATCCATATAAACAATCCACGTCCAGTTGGCACTGAGGTCACGTGTGCGGAAAAAAATAATTTGTGGAGAGATGAGAATGTAAACTGGTAACAGTGGATTTTTACTGTTGGAAAATACTGCACTTGCTATATTTTGTTATTGATGCACATTAATTACGCTGCTTGTGATGTCTCATGGATGATATCGCTCTGATATCATACAAGATGTTTTCTTGTTACAAGTAAATGAACTTATTCATGTATGAATTTCATGTGTGTAGACTAAAAAAAGAGAAATGTTATTTGCTAATTCTCATTAAGAATCAAGCGAGTTAGCTTTGATATGTTCCGGCTGTAACGTTGACGGTTAAAATGAAAATTTGTGTGAAGACCCTGTTTCGGTTCTCAGGGACGAATACGACTTTTGATGGACTTAAAACAAAGACATTTCGATCCACAAGGAGACTGAATTCTAAAGCACAGAACATGATAAATGTATGTTTGCATTTTGTGGCACTTGATGGCGATGATGAATGTGGAGCTTCCACACTGAAATGCAAATAAATGCCCTTTAAAATGTTGATCTAAATGCATTTTTGTTATTGATACAATGAAAAGCAGCATACGAGCTTCATCCTTATGATCATATCTTTTATAACAGAGTCATGTGTGGTCATGGTGTGAATGTGTTCCTACCAGCTGTGTGCTCCTGCGTTGACCCTCTCCTCCACAGTTTTGCATGCTAACCTCCCCCCTCACGCTCCATCACTCTCCCACGGATGCCTGTTCTGTTGCATGCATCAACCTCCCACCCTGACCCAGCACCCCCCTCTCCCAACATCTCCTTGGCTCCTCCCACCCCTGGTATGTTAAGAGTCATGAAGATGGAGTTGTTGCTCGATTAATTGTTGTGGGAATTGTTGATGTACTGTGGCCTTGTGGTGCATGACGTTCCATTTGAATTACTCACCAGAGACTCGGTTGCAGATGTCAGATGAGACGTTGTTGTCTCCTCAAACGTTGTGCTTTATCTTCTCAGAGATTCGTCTGAGGAAACTGGTGGATGAGCGTGAGAAAATGATCGAGCAGGTGAGTCGGTGATGTTGCTGATGGTGGTATTTACTTCAAATTACACTGTAGTCTCACACTAAATATGTGTTTTTCTTTAAACTCAAGACAATTTGAAAAGTTGTGATAGTTTTGTTATCGGATTAAGATGAGCTACATAAATGGGTGAAGTGGCCAAACCTGCAGTGTAACATGCTTAAAACAAATTAATGGAGACCTTGTAGATGTCAGCTTATCACATGGAGAGTTTGTCGTTTACCTTGTGGTGTGTTTTGGCTCCATCTACAGGTGAAGAAACTAAAGGCTCAGCTGGAACAGAAGACTCAGAAGAACAGCACGGAGAACAACTCAAGCCCTGATGGTGAAATCCTTGAAAACGGCACCGATCCAAACATCATAGAACTGCAGAGTGCGTTTCCATATGAATGAAAACGGACAACAAGCTGCATTTTTCTACTTTTTTTCAACTAATATTTGCCTTTTCTAAATATTTTGCAGGAGACTCTAACAGACAAATAAGTGACTTGAAGTTCAAACTCGTGAAGGCGGAACAAGAAGTCACTGCTTTGGAACAAAACGTAAAGCTGACGAGAGTAATTATTTCATAAAGTACCTAAAAATACGAAAACATCCTCACTTAAGAGCTCTATTTCTATATTTTTGGTTTCCAGGTGACCAGACTTGAAGGTCAGGTGGTGCGATACAAGTCTGCAGCAGAGAACGCAGAGAAAGTGGAGGACGAGCTGAAGGCGGAGAAACGGAAAATGCAGAGAGAGGTAGAGTTTCTCACACAGAAAAAAAAAAATTTTTTAACACTCCAGCAGGTTTTAATCACCACACATTCTGTCTTCTTCCGATTCGATAGCTGCGATCAGCTCTGGATAAAGTCGACGAACTCGAGTCAAACAACAGCCACCTTTCCAAGAGACTCGAGAAGATGAAGTCGAGTCGTGGCATGGCACAGACTCCGTAGGAACTCCACCACACATCAACTCCACCTTCTTTTATCCAGAACTGGCTGATCACTTGGAAAAGAGTCTTCCTGCATTCATGGGTTTCTCTTCCATCTGCCTGATAGCAACTGTAAGAAAAACAACAAAAAAAAAGAAGAAGCTTAGTTTATGATATCCACCGAAGCAACGTGCCATTTCTGTTTATTTTCTGTATGATGAGAAATCTTCGTAGCGTCGTGCACACACAGACAGTTCATGAAGTGAGGGATGTTTGTGCACCTCATGGCTTTAGTTGAACCTCTGCACTGCTGAAGGAGGGAATGGGCCACATGGAGGGGGACTGAAGTAAATGTTGCACTGCTGCTTCTCATCCAGACTCGAGATATCCACCCGCCTTGCTCACACGGAGGACAGAGAAACTAAAGAATCGGTCCCAGCGTCCACAGCCCAAGACTGTTAACCCTCCTCGCTGAGAAGACATGAGTGCTTTGTGTGTGTGTCGTGAATGAAAGAGAAATATGAAGTGTATTTTCTGACCCACTTGCATCCAAAGCCAAACTATTTTTAGAAATGTAAATGTGTGGGTGTGTTTGTCTCTTGTGGTAAACCTGAAGTTTTTACAGAGCACCCCCAACGAAACATCATCATCATCATCATCATCATCATAGTCAACAGGAAGTCACCAGCTTTCAGTCGTAGTTCCTTCAGCCTGTAACCGTCCTTCCACTGAGATCCCGTCACGTCTCCGAGCTTCTTCTTCTTCTGCTTCACTGGTCGGCTCTGGTGCGCTCACACACTTTTATTTGCTGAGACTTTAACTGAAGAAATGTGACGACGGGGACTCTAGGCAGTGTTAGCAGGAGATACTGAACACACTGGGGAGATGCTGCTGCTTCACTGTTTACAAAGCTTTAACATGTTTGTAAGGAAACATAAAGAACTGTCATCTTTGTGCAATAAAAGTTCAAACCATATTGGTATCTGCACATGTGCAGTGTCGTCCTGGACTCATCAGTCTGTGGCCACGAGAGGTTTTAATTGTTTCTCCACAGAACGTGCTTTATTTATTTAGTCTCTAAATGTTTCAGTCAACTAGCCCAATGTTGGTGTTTTATTTAGTTTTTAAAGACAAGTTTATCCAAAGACAGTCTGTCATAATCACATTCATATTCCAAACTGAGATTCAGATGAATATCACAAAGCAGAAGGGCAAACAGGTGTTTAATCAGTTCAATTCTCTGGACCCTCATCCAGGTTTGGTGAACTGACTTGTGGGTAACGTCAGACTGTCGCAGTACGTCCTCTTCTGGATCCACTGTATCATACGTCGTCCGTAAAAGTCCCGATAATCCGCTGGGAGTTCGTCCAGAGTGTGTAGCGCTCGCTCCAGCGCCTGAAGGGCCCGAGTCGCGGCCACAGGGTCTTTGTTACCGTACGGGTCTTTTTTATCGTAGCTGTCTGCAGGTAGATGCCTCCAGAACACATTTACACCCACACCAAACTGCAGAGCCACGGTGTTGTGGAACCACAGAGCTGAGGACACAGAACGACTTTCAGTCAGGACTTGTGTGCTACAGTTTCCAGAGGTGGTGATATGAGAAGAAATGACATGATGGTATGATGAAATATCTGTAGGTGGGACTGAAGATGTGGTTCATCTACATGTGTTTTGTCTCACCGGGGATGAAAAGCAGATCTCCAGGCTCCAGCACACACTCGTATCGCTTTGCCTTCACAAAGTCAGGGAACTGTTCCAGATCCGGGGAGTCGATGTCCACGACCTCTGATTTATCACCTGATGGGTTCAATTTACATTCAGAGAGTTTGATATGAAAGTGGCTGATTCTTTTTGAAGATTCAAGCAAACAAGCAGCTGCTCACCTGACAGGTAGAGGTGCAATGCATCCTGGGGGCTGAAGAGAACAACTCTCTTCGTCCCCGTCACCTGAGCCAGCAGGTTATCCATCACCTGAAGGAATGAAGATGAGGGAGAGCTTTTAAAATTGACTGCAAACAATTAAAAGGAACAGTTCACCCAAAAATAAACTCAGCCATTATCTTTATACTGATGGAATGTCAGGTGAAGTTTTGTAGTCCACAAAAGATTGGCCTCAGTGAAGATTTTTGGCTTATAAAAGGATGTAAATAACCACTTTTTTTTAAAAAAACAACTTTGTATCGAGGCTCCCAGAGACGTTGATTATGTTGGACAAGCTGTATGGACATTTTATGTTTGTTTTAGTTGTTTTTTTAACATTTTAAAACAAGTCTCCAGTTCTTTAGGAAAATACTGCAACTCTGTTTTGCTGTGAAGCTCCAGAAATGTTTTGCGGACTTCAGATCTTCACCTGACTTTCCATCAGCATGAGAGTAGATAATGACTGAGTCATTTTTGGATGGAAGTGTTCCTTTAATTGTTATTGATTAATGTATGTAATATACTTATCTTGAAGATGTTAAAACAAAGAAAACACATTTTTAAAAAAGTCAGGAACAACAAAATGAAAATGGATAAAAAAAAAACTATCCAACTGAAACTGTCACTAATGTCTATAAGAGAGGAACATTTATCAGTTCTGAAACAAAACACTATCTTTTATCTTCAGGACTCTTAAGCTGCTCATCACACAAACTGGAACAATTTCAAATTAAAAGATGAGACTGACGTCGTAGTGCGTCCACAGCTGCAGACCACAGGAGCTGATGCGAAACACACTGGAGAAAAACTGATTCGCTGTGAAGAACTGTGGGATGTGAAAGTCCTCGGCCAGGACGGGGAACTGTTTGCTCAGATCAGCAGGTTCCTGTCAGAGAGACGAATGGTTTGGTTAGGAGCCTCTGCAGAGTCAGACTGGAGACCTCCTTCTTCTCCACATTTTTATCTTTTTACCTTTCTCACATCCTCTCCGAGTGACCGAAGATAATAACTCTCATCCTAAAATAAGACAAGGACTTTGTGTCATTAAAAGATAAACATATTGGTTAAAAAATAAAAGTAGATTCTATGTCCGAGTTTTGAGATCGTTACCTCACAGAGGAAGAACTCAGAGTGTTTCTTTTCAGATGCCCTTTTCACAAATTCATCAAAAGGCAGAGTCCTGTGGATAAAGAGGTGCAGCTGACAAATGTGCAGAGAGAGTATTGTTTAGTTTTAGTGTGTTGATGTGTTTGTGAGAGAGAGCTCACTTGTACGCAAAGTTTTTGTGCAGAAA
Organism: Acanthopagrus latus; assembly: GCF_904848185.1. NCBI lineage: Eukaryota > Metazoa > Chordata > Actinopteri > Spariformes > Sparidae > Acanthopagrus > Acanthopagrus latus. The sequence continues at coordinate 26,655,763 of NC_051047.1, read as the reverse complement.
GTCCATCTGCGGCACGGTGGATACGTGGATCTTCACCTCCTTGTCTCCACCTTTCTGTCCAAGATATTCAACCGTCCACTTCTCGAGGCAGGGACCGAGAGAGACGCCTCTCAGCACGGCCGGTCTGCGCTGGAAAACAATCACATTACATCACTTAAATGCAGATCATTAGATTCAGTTTACACATCTGGGGAGCAGCTGTCAGGCTGTTAGAACAGTTGTTCAATGTCAGCTGCAAACTGAGGTCATACAGTCTAAAAGACATGGCAATTTACCAGGCTGGAATAGTCTAATGACTCATGGAGACTTAAAGTCAGCATATCTTCAGTATTATAAGTTTTCTTTTACCATTGTAAGGTTTAGACACAGCATCCACCACAGCCAATTGAATGTAAATCAATGTGAAGCGCATTCTTCTGGTCCACAAACTTCAGCCTGAAATACTTAAGTAAACCTTCAAGGCAATACACTAAGTGGAAGCTGCTGGATTCAGCATTAAAATTTATTTAACAGCACTTCAACATGTATTAAATGTTCAGTTCAGTCTTTAAAACGGACAGTTTGATCAAACTAACAAGATATTCACTTTACAGAGCTCTTAAACAGAGAGAAGCAGAAAATTCTCCAATTATCATCAGCTGCTTAAAATGTCAAATTTCTAGCTGCAGTCTGGTGCAGTTGATACTGAAGTGACCAGCACCTGCAAACATGGAGACCAACACTTGGTTTCAGGTGAAGATGTAAACTTACCTGTGGGTAAATATCGCGCAGGAAGACTTCCTTGTCCACTTCTGTGAATATCGGCACTGCTACTTTTTCCTGAAGCTCCATTTAACATGATTTACTTCAAATATTCACCTGCAACACAAGTAAACAGCTCTGACTGGTCCGGGTGTCACATTGTAAGTGTTCCCCGTATAAACAAATACCACGAAGTAAAAGACGACTGTAAAAAAGAAAAACAATGCGGATGATAAATTCATTAAAACCATCACCAATTTTAAAAGGTGGATTCATTGATAAATACTAAATATATACTATATGTTTACTATTTTCTGGAGTTATGATCTTTATTTCTAATACTCGCTATGTGTTCCTCGTCGGACGATACAAGTGCACGGACAAGGGGACTTCCGAGGGAGCAAAGATGGCGCTGCCCATGTTAAGAGGTTGTTACAGAGTGCCATCAACATTTAGCTTCACTCGCTTGTTTTTAAGTGAAGGTGTTATCCTGAACAGATGCGCTAAAACGCGGCTACCGTCTTCACCACATGCCGCTTTGACAGCAGCGGTCCGCCCGTACAGTTCCGACCCGGGCGGGCAGAAGCAGCACCAGAATATGATGGTGCTCGGCGTCCCGAACCTTTTCATTTTGTTCCGCACCAAAATATACTTCTTCCTGATCAGAGCTTACTTTGACAAGGAGTTCAGCATACAGGAGTTCACGGAGGGAGCGAAGCAGGTGTGTAAATACCTAAATATAAGTAGCGGGTGTTGTTAGCTAGCGACAACTTCAGCTGCTAACGGAGTTAAAGTTATTCATTTAAACTGTGTGATTTCTGTTTCTGTTTCTGTTTCTGTCAAAATGTCAAACAACCAGTTATGAAATAAACCAAAGTACAATAATAGTGACGTGTTACAAGTCAGATATTGTTGTGGACGGGATGTTGTGTATGAGGATGATGCTTCAGAGCCAAAGTAGCACATTTTTAAATTAATTTATATTTTCTACCTACAATCTGACAGAGAAGTCACAGAATTAGATGAATATCGGCCCCGATAATCAGTCAACACTTCAGATTATTTTTATACATGTCTCTACTCCTATAATCAACTGATTGTTTGATTTATAAAAGCTCTGAAAATACAGAGAAATAGTGTCACAGTTACCCAGAAGCTTCATAACACTTGTAGTGTCCAACCAACAAACCAAACGTGACAAAATTATTAAAAATATACTTAAATGGGCACGCCCCAGTAGCTTAATTGCTTGAGCATGCAACCCATGCATCCTCATCCAATTTGAAAGTCAAATATAGTCCAAGAAACTCAGATTTGTACCTGAGTGAATGAACTTTTAATGTACTCCACCGCTGGTTGCTGGTTGATTTGTTCCCTCTCGCAGGCCTTCTGTCATGTTTCCAGGCTGCTGTCAAGGTGTCAGTTTGAAGCTTTGGAAGGACTCGTGGCTGAAGACGTGAGTAACAGAACCCAGAATGTCCTTTAAACATTATGTTAGTACAGATTCACTACAGGTCTCAAAAACAGGAGTAACCTCCCTGCTGAAGTTGTGATTTATCTCCTTGCAGCTGATTGCAAAGCTGCAGGAAAAGTGCAGCCTGCTGCCGTCGAGCCACAAGAAAGCGCTCTCTGCAGACTTTGATGATATCATGTACACAACAACGGGAGATGTGGGAATCTACTACGACGATAACGGTCAGCATCAAGTGTTAACCTCCAGGAATATTTAAGATTAAGCCTGCTGATTTCATTCTGTTTGTCCTTTTCACATTTAAAGACAAATATCAACACTGGGTTGATCCTGCTAACAAGTATTAAATGTATCTTCAGCCTGATAAATCTTCTTCCTCTGTGTCACTAGTATATTTGATTTAATCCCACATACAGTGCACTGTCACACTGCTGTAAATACACACTAGAGCACCAAACGTGGATCGATCCGCTGCTGAAAATAGTCTCTAGAAAGGGAACTTATTATTGAGCAGTTTGCTAACGATCAGACAGACATGTAATGTGTTATAGACCCGAGTGAGTGTGTTTATCTGCAGCTTTGATAAGTGTCTTATTGTGTGTCATTGTTCCAGGGAGAAAGTTTGTCAGTATCCTGATGCGTTTCTGGTATCTGACGAGCGCTCGTATTCCTGAAGATGGCTTAAAGGGAACCCGCGTCTTCCAGGTGTCCTTCGGTTCGGAGCAAAATCCAGAAACTAAGACACTGCTAACTGCAAACTATGAGTGAGTGCATAATACTTAAAGTGTAACGACTTGTGCTTATAAAGTATTTAATGTCTTTTTTTCTGATCTTTCTTTCTGGCTTTCTTCCAGATTCCAAAGGGAGTTTACTCAGGGAGTAGCTCCAGACTGGACCATTACGAGGATAGAGTACTCCAGGCTTTTGGATTAAGCTGCTGTTGTTCCTGTGGAAACTAGTCAAGACTCAAAATTCTCCCCAGTATTTTCTTTGATTAAAATGAAGAAAACTGTCTCAAGATGATCCACAGAGGGGAAACCAAGATGCATCTCCTCACTGGGAAAGGAAAACCACCAAAAAAACACCAAGGCACACCTGGATTCATCTACCTGTCACTGTAGAATAGACAGCTCAACACACATTCTCATAGTTACTGTCCAGATCTGTCTGCAGTTTGTCTTTGTTTGTTATCACTTTGGTCATCATTGCTGATATTCCCCCATAAATCAGTGGTCAGATTTGACGAGGTTTGTGAACTCCTCCTCTTGCAGTTTTGTACATTCAGGATCGGGGCCGGAATAATTAAAAGATTTCAATTCATTCATAGCCTTATTCTGATGTTGTAACATCATATGGCTTCCCATGTATAATTTTATTTGGCACCTGTTCTGTCAACTTCTCCCATCTATGTATTCATTAGTGTCTGATACTGACAGTGTGGTATGACAATGCTGGAATTCAATGTGACAGACTTGTTTCCTGACAAAAAAAAGTTTTTTTGTTTTTCAGACTAAATCTGTTGCAGGTATCTGACAGGAAAGTACATGCTGTATATGATCCGTTTGTGTGAACATGTGTTTGCAAAGGCTGAGGGAGCTCGATGCAGCTGCAGCAGACTTATGATTGTTTTATTAAAGAACTGAAAAATCGAGAATGTGCCACTTATTTCCCAGAGTATTTCCTAGAAGACAGACCACTGAATTGGCTACAAACTCTGGTGACATGCGTATATTTTCTTCATATATACCTAGACAGGATGATTGCACAGACAGTGGGACTTCATTTAACTCTGTGGTTGCACAGTCATTACAAATGTATTTGTGCAATATGGCTACATGTGAATTGCAAAACCTGCCGTTATTGATAAAGGAAAAAGGGAAATAATATAATACATAAAATGTTTAAAAAATTCACGTCATGAAGGTTAAAAAAACAAAAAATAAAACTGTGATGCAAAATGTCTCATTCCCATCAGTGAGTTTAGTTTTCAGATCAAAATATAACAATAGCTGGAGGAGCTATAATTTGCATGTACTAATATATATAATATATATTACATATTAGCATTTTCTAATATGTATAATATATTTATTATATATCAGCATGTTCTAGTATAATATACGTATTGTATCTTAGCATTTCCTAATACATATTATATGTATCATATATTACCTTTTTCTAATATGTATTGCACACTACATACTCATAATCTGTACATTTTATATATATAATTATTATAGATATATTACGTCTATATATAGATATTTTATTTCGCTATTCTCGCTATTCTATTTCTTTGAGTTTTTGTTTGTTTTTCATTTTTCAGCAGCATTCAGAGTTGATCCTGTCACTGACTTATTTATATATGATAATTATATATTACACATAATTAAAAAATGTTTGTAATCGAAATTTAATGATAATAATAATAATAATCATAATATAAGTAAAGAGAGAAGAAACTGAAATAAAAAACAAATACATTTAGCAGAAGCTGATAAAATTATCATTTCCTAATTGCATGACGTGTCAATCCATTCCTGCTCTCCTATTGGTCCGTTTCCTAACGGTCCCTCCTCCCATTGGCCGACAGCTCTGCCAATCAGCGGTGTTTGTAGAGTGAGTGGTTCCTGTTGTGAGGAGGCTCCAGCAGCCGGTGAGAGTGAGGAGACAACCTGTGTGGAGTCTGAGGGGACACACCGGGGGATGAAACGCCACAACCTGGACATGAAGCTGCCGTGATGTCCGACACGCTGAGTCCGAACCGAACCATGAAGCTCGCCGCTGTGGCCTTTTACGTGTTCGCTGCCGGGCTGCTGGCGGTCGGCCTGCGAGAGTTGCTGACTGGCTTCGAGGAGAACAGATGCAGTATGACCTACATGTTTGAATACCCGGAGTATAGAGTGAGTAGCGCGGCTAATTATTTCACCCAACACCGCTTACTATCACCACAAAACTAGCGTGTAGCATCCCGTGTTGGTTAGCACATGCTAACGTCACTGTACCCTGCTAAATCATGTCCAAGACCTGACCAGGAAACATTAATTAGCCTCCTTTTCTTTCCTTTTTTTTTTTTTTTAATTAAAGCTATTTCCTGACACCTAACAGCTAACATGCTAACACAGAGTCTCACCTGTGTGTTCGGCAGGTGTGCTGCCTACACGTTCAGGGATCAGATTAGCCAAAATTAGCCAGGTTATAACACCATAAACCAGCTTATGGATCCTTGAATCCTCTCAGCAGATCAGCTACAGGTCAGGTGTGAGCAGACATGTTGGTGTTGTAATGTCCCCTTCTGCTTTAATGTGCTCATCTGTCCAGAAGTGGAGCACAGCTGGAGGCAACACACTTGTTAGGGGCATCGACCATAGAACAGACAGCCTTTTCTGTTGTGATATATATATATATATATATATATATATATATATATATATATATATATATATATATATATATATATATATATATATATAATATGAGGGAGGATAAAAGAAGCCCACATGTATCTGAAGGAAACATCAGCTTTGTTTGTGTTGTTAATGGACAGGATCCATTGAGTCACAGCTGGAGGGCTTGTGGTGAACACAGGGCTGTAAAGGGTTAAATAGTCCCAGCAAAGGGAGGAAAATCAGTCAGATTTGATAGATTAGTGTGACAAATCATAATGTGAAATCATGGTAATCAGTAGTTATTATGCTGTGATGCAGCTCAGTTGTTTTGCCCTTCTCGACTGGAAGAGGTTTTAGCAACATGGGCTGGAATGGAAACACTGTTTTTATTTGATTTTGTCAGTATTACGGCTCGAGGTGCACGACGTAGATGAGACAAAACAGAAGCCGAGCTGTTTTTTGTTGACTTAACATGTGCAGCATCTACACACATTAATTGGTTGAATGCACCTTTAAAGTTGTGCCGTGAGCAGCCAATAAAAACAGAGAACAACAACAACAAACTGCTGCACCTGTGAGCCACACACATTGTCACAGGTGTGGATGTTGATTTACAAGAACACAACACCATCTTTGTCACTACATTTTAGACTGTCTTACACTCAGGTGTGCATATATTACAGGTCAGCAATTTATTTTAAAAAATGAATATATATGTGAGTTTCTCTTACCTGTTATTTTCTCAGTATCTGCAGTGACAGTCGGGTAATTAACAGTTATCGTATCAGCTGAAAAAATCTTGCATCCTTGATTCCAGCCACAACTCAGTCTATCAATTTATATAACAACTTTCAAATGGAGCTCAACAAAGGATGGTTATGTTTAAAAATAAACCTGGATTTAGAGATAAAGACACACACAGAAACAAATAAATAAATAAATCAGCAGAAAAAAAGCAAACAGACTTGGGTGAAAACATAACCTCCTTGACGAAGGTGATTACGAAATGCTACTTATAATAAATATATTTAAGTAAAACAATATTAAGTGACCAACAGTAAATTATAGATTGATGTTTAATGTGAAGTAAAGTCCTTTAAAAGTTGACCTCCACTGACGAGGATTTGTGTCTGTGCTGTTTGTGTCGTGTCGACAGCGCGTGGCTCTTCCTCGCCGCGTGGCCCGACTCTACCCAGCGTACGGCCTCTACCTGTACGGAGAAGGTCTGTACGCTCAGGAGACCCGAGCGCTCAAACTCACCGGTGCCCCTGTGCTCTTCCTGCCCGGGAATGCAGGCAGTTATAAACAAGGTAAGAGTGCAACGGTAACAGAGGGCTTGATAAAGATATCGTTCATACAGCAGCCAGCAAACAAGAGAAAACAAGGTCAGAGTTGTGTGTTAGAACTTTGGGCAGAAACTGGCTTTTGCGACCATGTTTTAACAGTTTGTTCGCTTTTTGTTTTTTATTTTAGTTGCTGTGATTCTTCACATGTGTGTACTCAGTTATCCACCCGTACTTATGAGAAAAGGCTGTTGACATTCTTTCTTATTGTCAATAAATCCCGATCTCAATCCAACTAACAGGAACTGTGTTGTGTGTGTCCACAGCTTGATATATCATCTTCTTCTGTGCAACAGAACGAGTTCCCTCATTATCATAAACACACACTCTTGTTTATCTCGACTCAATCCCACGTACACCGTCCTGCTGCTATAAATACTCACTCAAGCACCACATTTGTGTTAATCCTCAGCTGAAAATAGTCCTCAACAAAGCACTATTTCCACCTGATTAAGTAACATTAACTAAGAGCTACACTGTCCAGCAGGGACGTCCTGATTGTGAAATACTGGGCCTGAAACTAACACTGATGTTTAAAACAGCTGTTGGTTTTCATGATAATCGTTAATATCCTCACAAGTGACTCGACAAAGCTGTGCAGCTGATTATTTTGTTGAGAAAATGAAATATTCATATCGTCCCATTCTGAACACTTCAGTCCCCTTTGCTGTAAAGTTTCCTGTAGTGGAATTAATAAATGATTAATGTGTCTTTTCCTACATTACAGAGTAATGACAGGATGTCATGAGCCAGTGATACAACAAACAGACATCAGCCATCAGTCATTATCATCTTAATTGCCAATAGCAGTTTATGTCTTTTATATCTTTATTTTTAAAGATAAACATCCTCAGTAGAAACGGATGTGCGATAGTGAGTCATGTGTTTTACAAAATGGACTAACACATTGTTGGTTTTGGTCTTTTCATGACTGTTGTTGTCACAAAGGTAAATATATTCTAACACGGATTAAATATGTTTTATTTTTACTTCTACTGGAGTTATAATTCTGTCGGGGTGAATCAAACCTGGAACCTTCTGTTGACCAGATATTCTCTCTCTCTCTCTCTTTAATAACTCAGCGATGCTCTGAGTGACACAAATCCTTCATCAGATCATTCCCGCTGTTTGTTCTTGTTATCAGCCGTGTGTAGGAGGAAGACACCCACGCTTTTATTCTTCTGAATACAAACACATTTACAGTAACGCTGTGATGTTTGCAGTGACGGACCATGCTCACTATTCCTCGACGTTTCTTGTCCTACATTTAGACTCTTGGAGCTGATGTATTTTTAAGAGCTTGATGAAGTGCTGGTGTCAGATTAGATCAGACTGTTGCTGCTGAGTTTCTCTCATACAGGAAAATGTAACAGTCAATGTAAATTTAATGATTTTATAGCAGAAGAGAGTTTTCTTTGTTTGTCATGAAGAGCTGCCCGAGGATGAGAATCGTTAGATGACTCTGATCAATAATTCACAATATAAAAACATAATTTGCACACACGGGCTGTGCATTAATAAATATTGCAGCATTAAAGCTGAGCACATGGTGATGATCAGATTATAACCAGCTTTGACTCCACATCTGTGTGATTTCCCCCCCGTCTTCTTCGCAGCTCGCTCTCTGGGCTCCGTGGCCTTGAGGAAGGCTGAAAACATGGAGGGAGGTCTCCACTTCAACGTGTTCACCGTGGACTTCAACGAGGAGCTGGTGGCCCTGTACGGCGGCAGTTTGCTCCGGCAGACGCACTTCCTGCACGAGAGCATTAAGGCCATCCTGAGGCTGTACAAGGTCAGGCCTCAAATATCATCCGCTCGTCGGACAGGGTTACTTATACCAGATGACGGATGCTGCTGGTGGAGTTGTGTTTCAGTGTTGGAGGGGGGATAGGGGAGGGATGCACATCACACACATTTCGCCACCTCTACATTGAAGTAATCCCTCAGAAGCTGACACGGCACCAGCAGAGTAAACTAAAATTCCTGAAATTCCAATTGCAAACACAGCTGCAGAAGTAATTTCTTAATGCAGCTTTTTGTTAGCAGTAAAAGCAGCACGAGACAACCGACAAAGATCCAATTACGTCAAATAACTTGCAGGAACAAACTCGTTTAAGTAACAAACACAACAGACTCAAAAACAGAGACATGGATGTATGTATGATGCTAAATCCTGCCAGAGTTTGAGAGGTTTAACCGTCTGTTTTTCCTCTGTTTCTGCTCCCTCCAGCACCTGAAGACGCCTCCTCAGAGTGTGGTGGTGGTCGGTCACTCCATGGGTGGAGTGGTGGCCCGGGCGCTCTACACTCTGCCCCGCTTCAACACCAACCTGGTCAGCCTCATCATCACCCAGGCCTCCCCTCACCTGGCTCCAGTGCTGGCCCTGGACCCGTACCTGCTCGGTGAGGAGAAATGTTTTTTTCAGTATCAGAGCTTTGATATAAAATACAGATTCGGGTAAATGTGAAATCTTTGCTCCGTGTAGATTTCTACTCTGCAGTGAGACAGAAGTGGCAGAACCAGGCCAACAAGCTCAGGAACGTCACGGTGCTGTCAGTTGGGGGTGGTTACCGTGACTACCAGGTCCGCTCCGGCCTGACGTCCCTGTCTTGTCCTCCGGGAGACCCCAATAAGCTGTCGCTGGTGGTAAGTGTTGTTTGTGAACTGGTTAAGAGGCGCTTGACCGAGTGATAGAGCACCTTCACCACTGCTGGAGCTTCTCCAGGGAGGTTTTTTTTAAGAACTGAAGAACTTGGACTTCTTTTCTACTCACAGGATTCGGCTTAAAGTTGTATTTTTTGTGCTCTGTTGGTTTCTTGGTAGAGAGTACTTCTTAAAAACGTTTAGAGCTGAAGGATTCTGTCACTGCTTTTCAACTTATGTTTGAATGTTCAAGGCAACAGCAGTTCCCAGGACCTGGGTGTCGACTGACCATCTGTCCATCGTTTGGTAAGAACACTTTATGTAGCTTTATGTTTGGATCGACAATTGTATTTAAAAATCATGCAGATTACTGAGATGAAGTGTGTTTGTGTTCCAGGTGCAAAGAGCTTGTTCTGGCGACTGTCCGGGCGTTCTTCGACCTCATTAATCCTGAAACCAGACAGGTCAGAACAACAAACATGTTTTTTAAAATTAATCTTTTCTGTGAAAAATATGAAGGGAGAAGAAAGATGTTATTGCACCGGAGCCTCGGGGGACATCAGCGTGAAATATTACATCTACAAACACGTGTCGTCTGTTTTTCAAGCTAAGCATTATGTTTTTATTAGTTCACAGAAAACCCAGAGAAGAAGCTGTCAGTACTGAACCATCATTTCATCAGACACCCTGTCAGGGAGGTGGGAGAAACTCAAGACACCTCCATCTCCATCTTAGGTGACAACTCACCACAGAGAGGCTGAAATATAAACAGAGAAATTTAGGGCAGCAGCAAATATTTTTATTCTCGATTGTTCTTTTAATTAATCTATTAATTTGAAAATGGTGAAAACTGTCCACCTGGTGCCATAATTATTAGTCTCAAATACTTTATTTTGTCCACAACTGAAAGATACCAGGTTTACTGTCATAGAAACCAAAACATTTACGAAGCTCAAATCAATTCTGCATTTCTTTTGTTCTCCAGATATTCCTGAAGCGTGGAGTGAAGTGAACACGCTGCGTCTGGCCTACAGCACGCCAAAGGTTTCCAGACTTTGTCCTAATATAATAAAGGAGCTCCTTATGTACAGTCAATAAATGCATCAATGATTTATAAAAATAAATACAGACAGAAATACAAATGCTCTTCTCCTGCAGGAAGGACAGGTCAAATACTTCCTGTTTGCTCTGTCGAGTCGCAGGAAAGCTTACAGCCACTTTTACTGCCGGAGCAACAACCTGGTGAGTTTCCAGACTCGTGATACATATAGACGTCTATTTGTGAATGTAGTAAAAAGAGGCAGAAAGCAGAGTGTTCTTGACTCTGATTTATCGTTGTGTCCAACAGGAGATGACCAGCTGGGTCTACGGCTGCACGCACAGGAACGGTTCTTCATGGTAAGAATAGGATTATATCTTTTTCTCCACCTCCTGTTTTCCCCTTTCGTCATCATTTAAGATGATAAAACTAATTCTTTACTCTTCATTCGTGCTCTTTGAATTTCCCAGTGTGCACGCGGTGGATCTGTCCACGGGAACCGAGCTTCTGCCTCCGTACAAGGTAATTATCCTCTAACGAGACGTCGTCCAGTCCAGTCTGAGCCGCTGCAGGCTGATCACAGCTGCCTGTTCTCCTCCTCAGGTCCTGATTCTCAGTCTCAGTGACTTGTCTTCTGTTACTCATCTGGTTGTTTCGGCCTCCAACCTCAACGGCAAACAGGTACAGAGACTCTGTGATGATGAGATTCTTCTTCTCCTCGTCTTTCTGTTGTCTGTCTCTGTTTGTTTAGCTGCTCTTACCTCTGCACAGCAGTGCTGCTCTCCCGGGTGCACAGCAGACCAGAAAAATCAATGTTCCAACATACAGCAGGATCCGTGGAGTGACATAACTTGATTTACAAATTAGATTAACAACAACAAGGAGCAAACCACACATTTCACATGCTGCTTCAGTCAGTGAATCAGATGCAGCTACATACATTGTTTTTTATTGTATTTTTCCTGTAATCGTGATTTTCTGGCTGTTGTGAAAGAAGTTATGTCAAAAATGTACTTTGCAAATTAAAAAGGTACACAGTAAAGTTATGAAGTACAGCTGAGGATGACGGGAATGTCTAGTTTTGTGTGTTTAAGCTAATATGATGACCAATTCAAATCTTGAAGAGTTATTACAAACTTTTCTAAGTGTCTAATCCAGATTTATTGTCAATTAAATGCTTGTTTTTCAAATATCATGAATCTTTAATCGGCCAGTATCAGCTGATAAAATTTGATAACCAATACTGAGTTGTCGTTTCACTACAAACCAAAAGGTCAACCTCATTTGTCAGGAAGAAATCAGGGGATGCATCATCTGGTGTAATCAAAAATGAAACCGCTTTAAAAATTCTTTGAGACAACCCAGCAAAGAGCAGACGGACAAAGAAGCCGAGGAAAAGATTCATCTCACTTTATCAGTGATGTTAATTGTACAGACAGCATTAAAATGTTACTGTGGTCAACAGTTCACGGTGGAGTGCGAGTGGCAGAGACAAGAATCTCAGACTCAGTCCGTCCCGGTGCCGCATGTCTTGTCCTTCGGTGAGTTGTCGCACTGTTGACGCTTTATCTTTTAAAATCTAGAATAAGTAAACACAGATTCCTTTTACAGTAACTGTTGTTTTTTCAGGTCTGACCGTCAGCGATGTTACAGTGAACTCTTCTGGGCTTCTTCACACCATCGAGCTGCAGCACTTTCACCAGGTAGCTCTCATCGCCTCACCTGCTTGTTTCACTCAGTATCTCTGTTCCTGCTCTGCCTCTAACGTCTGAGCTGCTCTTGTGTCTTCAGGTCTATCAGGCCTTCAGGATCACAGTTGCAAGCCAGTGTAAAGTTCATAAAGGTAAGTTTGACTTGTGATACACAGTCCGGCTCACGTGCGCACGTTTAAAATCAAACGATGATCTCTTTCTGTCTGTGTGCAGATAGACTTCCCAATGTGTACAGAATAAACGTGCCGTGGTTTCGAGAGGATTCTTTAACCACAGTCAGGTGAGTTCTGCTCTGTTGTTTCTTATTCTGCACGACACATTTACGGGTCGTACTCATTGTTTCTGTCTTCTGTCCACAGCGTGCCGTCAGTCACTGAGATCTCAGGGATGCTCCACACAAGTCGTCCAGACAACAGCTCAGGTGTCCTCCTTCAGCTCCACACTGCCCCCAACTGCCAGTATAAGGTATGAATTCATTATGACTAATTATGACAGTAAGGAGGTTAAAAGATGATCTGCTCTGATGTCCTCTGATTTTTAACCTCAGGTGTCAGTAAGGACTTCATTACCCAGAGTGCTCGGACAGGTACGACTTTCTTGTCTTGTTTTGTCCTCCAGCATTCCCTTAAAAGTTTGTTATTCTTATATTACCTTTTATTTCGAGCGCAGGCACGTCCTTCAGGATAAACACAGATCTGTCTTATCTTCTCTGACAGATCCTGAGGTTCTGTGGGCCCATGGTGCCGGTGTACACGGCTGTAACCCTCCTCCTGGCCTGCGGGGGGCAGCTGTCCACCATCTTGAAGACGAGGCGAGCCGCAGACATGAGCCAGGTGGTGGGCAAAGGCCTGCAGCCTCACAAAGTCAATCTGCCCGTTTATATCCTGCACATCTTGCTAAGGTGCACTTAGAAAACCTGGAAATTCATTCTTGATCCCAGTTTGATACAAAATGATTGTAACTCTGTAGACTTACTGACTTTAATCTACAGAAGAGACATGAAATTTCCTGGTTGATTACTCAAATTAAGAAGAAAATCTCAAAATTGACAATTGCATGAAAAGATTTTTTTATTTTTTTGGGAACACCACATGATTGTCTTTCTGATCCTCCTCCTCCTGCTTCCTCCCTCAGCTGTAGCTGGTTTCAGGAGGTCTGGTCAGGTCTCTGCCTCCCCCTCATGGACTCGCTCCCTCCGACCACCCCTGATGCGACGTTTAACGAGGGTGCTGTCCCAGCTGAAGAGTGGCCTCACTTCCTGTCCCCTCTGCTGTACATCTTCGGGGCAGCTGTTGCGTACTGGGGCAGCGCACTCCTACGTCTCATGATGCGACTGGTCTCACTGGTTTTAGCTCCGCTGCACAGGTGAGGCTGAAGAGTTGAATCATCGAGGTGTTTGATTTGAAGCATCCTTTAATAGTTGTATAATCTGACTGTTGATTCTTGATTTCTGTTTTCCCTCCAGACCGTCCGTCTCCAGAGACTGTGGCACTCTGCGACCACGGACGCAGATCATCATCACTCTGTGTCTGACTGTTATAGGCGGGACTTCCTGTGGAGCGCTGTCCATGGTTGTAGCCTTCCTGCTTCACCTTTACAGGGTGAGTTTTAGGACGTATTCATGGAGCTTTACCATTATTTTCAGCGTAGATCTATCTGTCGATTATTTTCTTGATTATTCGATTCGTTTTTTGGTCGAGAAAATGTCAATTACTGTTTAACAAAGTCCAAGATGACGTCCTCAAATGTCTTTTTTTGTACACAACACAAAGATATTCAGTTTACTGTCAAAGTGAAGGAAAGAAACCGGAAAATATTCATGTTTAAAGAGCTCGTATCATAAAAATTGTGACTTATTTTGCACTAAACCTGAATAATCGATTGACAAAATAATTTGAAAGTTGACAGTACCTGTACAAATGAATCGCTCTCCAGTCATTTTACAGAGAAGCATCACTGTCACAGTCATTGAGCCTGTTGAATCTCTTCACACTGTGTTTGTTTGCATGCTCAGGTACTGAGGCTACAAATGACAGAGAGATCTTTGAGTCACATGCTGAATCTGGTAAGATTTTCGGTTTTAAAATTCAGTCTGGTTCTTCTCAAATTCAAGCTGAAGTGTTCGATCATCCCTTCAGGCACCGGGGAAGCACAAAGACACTGAGAACGGGAAAGTGGACGCCGAATCCTTAAGCAAGTCTAAAGAATGTAACGGCGCCCCCCTGCTGTCTGAGTGCGCTCTGCAAGAGGTGAGGGACGACCTGCAGCTGCACCTCTGCCTGTCGGCGCTGCTCACGCTGCCTCTCATGCTCATCGCACCGTCACTCATCCACTGGATCCGCAACCTGAGGTACAGTATTAAAGCAGAGAGCGAGTGGGAGAGTCAAAGCGCCTGCTCGGCCGTGTTTATTAAGAATGCTAATTAATGCCACGTTAGCTGTTGAGAAAAGTGTCCACACGTACATAAACAGAGCGGCCAGAGCAACAGTTAAGTACCTGATTTGTTAAGACCAATTATGCCGATAAGGTCGAGGATAATTTTCCAGTTAGACCCGAGATGCTTTCATCCCGACAGGCTGCAGCTCTGATCAGCCCGCTGTGATCCTCCGAAGGAACAATGACTCACTTCTTAACCTTTTGATTTATTTCTATGTCCCCTATGACAAAAACACAGCAGCGTTTTCTCCAGATAACTCAGCAGATATTTGCACCTACAGGTATTCGAGATGTTTTCTGCTTCAGTGAACATGAGTTTGAATAACAACCTCAATTTTAAAGTGCGTGTAAGTTGTGAAATACCAAATATAACATACCAAAGTCTTGTCAGCGTCAGACGTGGTGCAGAGGTAAACACTGGGAACGTGTCTGCATAACTTTTGATTCTGTTGTTTTGATGGTCTGCAGGTACTCCACCCAGCTGGATCCGGACCCTTGCTGGCCACACATTGTGCCTGTAATTATTGTGTACACGCTGCTTATTAACTGCAACACTTTAATACTCAGCAACAGGTGAGAACGCATCATCACCAGCACAGAGATCGACTCGTATAATCACTGTAGTCTCCGGGGAATTCCGCTTTAACGTCCTCTTCGTCTCTTCCAGTAAACTCCTTCATGTGACTACCTGCCTCCCCCTCCCCTTGGCCGTCGCCATGGTGACCTTCTCTCCGCTCCACCTCTACAGAGTCACCTACTTCCTGTTGGCGGCGCTCGTCCCCCTGGCCTTGTGTTGTCTGCTCTGACGGTACCTGACCGGTCTCAGTCCACATCTCCACCATAACAAGCCTTTTCTCTAGACGAAGCTTTACTCTCCGAAGCTGGTTGATCCGTTCTCGAGGAGACATCCTCGGCCCAGCTGCCATGGAGCAGAGCCATAGACATACATAGCTTTGGGGAACTGCCTGCTCGATGTTGGCACTAAAAGCTCCATGGTAGTTACACTGAGTTTTAAAGAGAGAGGGATGTAACGGCCTTGGAACATTTGGTGCGAATATGGCTCCGAAGGATCGACCCGAAACCAAGTTTGCCTTACTCTGTATATCTATAGCTCTGCCTTCAAGGAGCGACAACTCCGCAACCAGTGAAGCTACTGATACTAGAGATTCACAACAGGGTGTTAACTGTTCTTATGTCTGTTGTCTGCAGTGTCTTCAGTGGCATTGTTCGCTGTGGTCACCGCGCTGTAAACTCCTACACTGCCTACCGCTTAGCGATGACGTGAAGCTGTGTGTCGTCTTTTACTGTTGACTGTCGCGGCCACAAAACCGGTGGCTTCAACTCCATCAGAGAAACCCAAAGGATTCATGTTTACATCCTCCCCTTAATCACCCAAACACCTCGTCTGCACCTGGTATTAGAATACAATCAGACACGTTATCCGGATAAGAAATTAAGGAGAAACACAAGCTAATGATTTGCCGTTTTATTGATGTGTCAGATAATTCGGAGGCCATGTTTATGTTCCCCACCACCAAAGCCTTTAACCACAGTTCCAGTTGATTATCATCCTTTTATCTCTTTGTTATTATGAGACATGGCATCATAGATTCAAAATTGCAAAGGGAAGAGGAGACGCACAAAGTCTGGGACAACTGTTAAATACTAAAATACGTTTTGCAATTAAAATAACCAGATTTTTCTCGCACATTTTCATACTCGTCCATTCCTGTAACCAAAGGTTATAATCTGCCTATGAAGTTTCCCATTTGTTTTGTTTGAAATTATAATATAATTGACACTTTGACAGTTCAGATTTTATTTAAATACAGCCCCAGTGGGCAGATAATTACCTTTTTGCATTTGTCAATCACAGAAAGAAAACACACCTGTTATTTAGTTTTAGTTTCACAAACTGACACTATTTTTATTCAAAGAAAGGAAAAACTTCATTAATTACGTTTGCAGAATTTACAAAATGGGACGAATGAATAGAGTTTATACATTTTCCTTAAAAACTCAACAGTCGAGCTGGATCGTTTATTATCTGATGCAGATTCCATTTTAACACCAGGTGTAAATGAAGTGATTGATACAGAACAATGTTAAAGACAAATGAAGGAATGAGAAAATTATGATCCGTGTTTTCTACAAAAAAATCATGTAGCCAAACAACTTCTGCGACTTCACATAATTCTCTTTTCGTCTTGTTTTCCTGCATCGCCTGACGCTCACTCACTCTCTCGTTCACTCACTAAGGCAACAGTGACTGTTAAATGAGCGTCTAATAGTCACGAGGTCAAAAGTCACAGTTTAAAAATATTCTCATACTTGAATTAAACGAGCCAAGAACTTGAAGAGAAAGGCAGCAAAGGAAACACGTCAACACTTTCTGCTTATCACGACGACAACTCTCCACTCGTACCTGATCTCTCCATGCAGTCGCTTCCATCAGTACTGTGATTTTTTTTTTTCTTCTTCATCGCTGTTCTGTGTGAAACTGTTCAGAAAACTTCCTGCACACGTGTTTTTCAAATTAAAAGCTTCCCAGTGGGTTAGAGAGCATTTATCCTCCCTTTTCCTTCGAGGCTTTTAATCTGAAATTAGTTTTCAGTGACTGTAGCTTGATTTTGACTGTAAAAACAGCAAAGTAGAAGCAAATTTATCACACACTCACACCAGATTTATGATTTATATAAAAGAAACTTGGTCATGCTGACAGAACTGATGCTGTTTAAGTGTTCAGGTGTGAACTGGTTAAAGAGGATTACAGCAGAAGTTAATGAGCTGATTGGGATAAATGAGCTAAACTGACAGAAATTAGCATCTGATGATGAGCTGAATCATAAATAATCACTCAGTTTTTCATGTTATTGACTCATAACGACTATAATCACTTGTTGTTGTTGGTACTTTGACACAGACGCTGTACTTTGTTCTCGCTGAAATTTTAAAAGCAGATTATTTATTTACTTCCTGTAAGCCTCGGATTTATGCTCAGTGAAGGATTACGGGACGTCTGTTCAGTATTACAGCTGATACACATTTACAGTACGATTAAAGATTCAAACTTTAAGCTCCTAGCAGATATTTTAAACCCGCGCATTGTGATTATAATTTCCTTTCTTTGCGCTGCTGCTGTTTCGGGGGTTGAATCACGGTTAGCTGTGCTGTCGGCGGATGTACAGGTGAATATTAATAACCAAGCAGCTCGTCACCGTTTGTCTTACTTTTGTTTTGAGTACATGTGAATTTAAACTGATAACGTGTCCTTTTACAAAATAAAGTCAGCCACACATGGAGCAGAGCAGCAAGTATTGAAGTTAGAGCAACAAAAAGTCTTGTGACAATTTGAATGTTTTGAAGATTCGAGTGTGCTGAGTTGTTTTGACTTTTGATTTTGTTGCCAATTTGTTTTTGTTTTTTTAAGCTGCTTAGTTTCACAAGTGTTTTTATGAATCACTGTAATAATGAAAACACAACTACAGACGAGAGATTTATATATTTTCTGTTGCTTGAATCTGCTCCAGATTTCGTCATTCTCGTATATTTTCTGCCTCTTTGTGTTTAAAGCTGTTTTATCGTGTCGCTCTGTGTCACGTCCTCGTGTCAGTGAAGCAGCTGCTGTGCCTTTCTGCTTCCTCCGGCTGTCGGTTTGAAACCATTCAGTCCTCAGCAGCAGGGTGTCGGCTTCATGATGAAGGCCCGCGGTGGATGTGAGAGTGTTTCACCGGTTCGTTACTCGCAAGAATATTCATCCAGCGCCGTAGTTTGATTCTAGTTTGGGCGACTTTTATGATGACTAGATACTAAAGATCACTGGGGACCAAATCACTCCACAAACACACGTCAACATCTTCTGCAAAGACGCCCGCTGTTGTTCCTTCTGTGAATGTACCTGCACTGTGTGTGTGTGTGTGTGTGTGTGTGTGTGTGTGTGTGTGTGTGTGTGTGTGTGTGTGTGCGTGTGTGTGGTTAACTCGTCTGTCTGGTGCAAATCTTTTGTGTTTTTAGCGCTTTGAGATCGCACATCGTCCGGCTCGTCGTGATGTCGTGGCATTCACTCGACTTTGTAGAACAAATTAGAAGACAGAGAGTTATTGTTTTTTTGGTTTTTTTATATATATATATATTAATATAATATAATGTGGTTTATATCGGTGTTCACTGTGATGATGTCGTAGTTGCAGAGTTACACGCGACGGTTTTTTTCTTTCACACTTTGAGGGGAAGAATGTGACGTTTTGGAATATTTTGAATTGAGGCGACGTTTTGTGTGTTTTGTCTAAATCTGGAATATTTTACAGGAAGACGTGAAATCAGCTTAAACACATTTCTTCCTGAAACGTTCCTTGAATACGTCCAGTTTAAGTTCTGCATTTTATCAAACCTCGATCTCTGAACACTGCCATTTTAAAACCGGTGTGACAGACTGTGGAGCTGCTGCTCTTCTTGTGAAAAATGCCTCCATCATCGACAGTGTTCATTTATTTTATATCCGGCTACATGGTTTGAATTCAGACAAAGAGATCTTTACATTATTCTTCCAATTTAACATTATTTACGACTGTGTGTGTGTAAAAAAAAAAAAAGGCTCCAGAGGAAGCTGCATGTGATCTGATAAAGGGAAAAAAAACCCTCCAGTGATGTCACCCAGTGGCTAAGTTGCATTGTGGGTAATGTAGGCGCACTGCACTTCATTTACACTGTCGGGCTCGTTATGTAGAGTTCAGAAACAAAAGATCACGGTTGATACAGCAGAACCAGAGATATCAGCTTTTTTTCACTTGACTTCATCTCTGACTCTGATCATATTTTTTTTTTTTTAAATTACCTCGTCAGTAAAAAGTGCACGATGATCAAAAACACCTTCAAATGTCTAAATCAGCAGTTTATCACAGATTTCTCTCTTCTTTTTTTATCACGTTTCCTGTTTTAGGAGCCGTTTAACATTCAGATCAAATCACTTGGAGAAACTGATCGTCTGCTTCATTTGATTTGATCATTTTAAATAAAATTTTTTAAAAAATGTTTTGTTCTGATCAACCACAAAAACGAACAGGTCAAACGTTCTGTCATACCAGAGTCCCTTTAAAAAACAAGCATTTTAACAGATAGAGTTTAATGTTGGTTATTCTGATTGAGAGACGGCTGTGAAAATCTTCGTCTTAAATCTGATCTTTTCTGGTGTTTATCTGGTGGTAGGGAAGTAAAAAAAAAAATCACATTTAAATGTCTCGACTGTCTCTAAGTGCTTTAACGTCTGGTAACCGTATCAGTTTCTTTATTCTGCTTCTGCCTAGAGTGACTTTTAAAACCTGTAACCTCCTGCTAGCTGGTCCGTGTCGTGCAGAACTAGTTAGAACTCGTGTTAATAAACAGAACCGGGCCGGTGACAGAAAACAAGACCACGTCCGACGCTGGTTTCTTTTGTTTCTATTGTGCGGTGAGGCTCGAGCGTGGAAGAGTGTTTTCTCCTCAGGTTTCAAGCGTTCTCGTGTCAAAATGGGTTGCTTTGATGTTTTTTATATCTCTCACATTTTTATTATCTGATGTCATTGTAAATGGGCAAACTGTGCAATTTTTTGGCACCATTGTTGTTGCAATAAAACCAAGAAAAACACACGTTGTTGGTTTTTCTTTTATTATTTTAAAGTTGTTGTATGAAGTGAATGTGCTGCTGGAAAATGTCCCTCAAAAACACAGTTTTTTGTTGCCACTAGCACGGTTAGAAAAATGTCCTGATGTCTTGTCAAAAATATGATTTTGTGCCCCGACGTTACATCACAAACATCCAGCGTTGTCGCCTCTAACACGGCTTTAAACTGTCCTGATGTCTGACTAAAAATATCTGATTCATTGCCTCTAACACAGCTGGAAAATATCCTGACACCTCGGCACAAACTTCTGATTTCGTTGCAACAGTCGCGTCTGGATAATATCTGAACGTGTTGTCATAAATATCTGGTTTTATCACAAGAAACAACCTGAAAATGTCCTGACATCTTGTTAAAAAACGTCAATTTTTATTGCCACAAACATTTTGAAAATGTCCCGACACCTGGTCAACAATATCTAGAAACCTGGCTGGAAATGATCCTGATGTCTCGTCAGAAACACCAGTTTTCGTTGCCTCTAACCTGGTTAGAAAAATGTCCTGATGTCTTGTCAAAAATATGGTTTTGTGCCCCGACGTTACATCGCAAACATCCAGCGTTGTCGCCTCTAACACGGCTTTAAACTGTCCTGATGTCTGACTAAAAATATCTGATTCTCTCAGCTTTAAGACAGTTCAGACGGGCGGAGTTAGTCGAGGCTGTGGAAATGAAACTAATCAGCTCAG
Organism: Acanthopagrus latus; assembly: GCF_904848185.1. NCBI lineage: Eukaryota > Metazoa > Chordata > Actinopteri > Spariformes > Sparidae > Acanthopagrus > Acanthopagrus latus. The sequence goes on along the minus strand of NC_051047.1, from coordinate 26,634,646 downwards.
AGTTTCAGGGTTTTTTTTTTAAGTGAGAAAATGTTCACAGGAAAAATGTGTTGACTCTGAATCACGTGTCCTTAAAGAAAGCAAACCAAGAGTGTGTTACAGAGTAGCTGACTTCATTATAAGTGTGTTGAAGTTTCCGCTCTGGTGATCTTTTTGCTCTGACTGTCCACCAGAGGTCAGTGTTTCCCTGCTGGCGGCTGCTGTGTGCAGCCTGCAGCTGACTGAAGACTGATCTCAGCTCAGTGAACGAGTCTCTGCACTTCGCTCATGTTCGCTTTAATGATTCACTGTGAATGGGAAACCACCAGAGTGCTGACTCAGCATGTTTACTAACCAGTGACGGAGTGTAACTCAGTAGATTTACTTTCATTTAAGTGACATTTTGAGGAACGTCCACCACGTTTTTTGTTCCCCTACATGTATTTTATAGCTTTAGTTACTTTGTAGATCACATGTTGCATCAGAGCCACATTTACATTTTTTATATTAATTTCATCGGCAATTAAATATAAATTAATTACTAATAAGGAAAACATGCTGAATATTGTAAGAAAAGTTCAGTTTCACATATTTATTAACTGTCATAAGTGGTAAAGAAAAGCAGGAAATCCTCAAATTTAAAGGAACAGTTCGCCCAAAAATAAAAAATTATGTCATTATTCCCTCACATTCATCCAGAGACTCTTCATTTACTGTCATACATGTCAAAGGAAAGCAGAATATCCTCACATTTAAAGGAAACGTTGACCCCAAAATGAACATTTTTATTATCTCCTCTCCTCATGTTGATGTTAAAGTCAGGGGAAGTTTCCACAGAACATTTCTGGAGCTTCACATCAAAACAGTGTTGCAGCGTTCTGATAAACACCTGATGTAGATGGAGACTTGTTTTAAAATGTAAAAATAATAATAACAATAATATAACAGCTGCACACAGCTCGTCTGGTTCATCATCCGCGTCTCTGGAAGCCTTTAAATCCTACGTTGATATTAAAATATGTTATTTACAGCTTTTGTAGGGCAAAAAATGTTAATTTTAGCTGCTATATGAAGCCAATTATATTATAGTGTTTTACATTATTTTCTTTATTTACATCTACGTCAGCATCTTGAGCTCAGCAGCAACCGTGAAGATGCTGAAGAGTCTAAATAAAGTCTTTACAAACTGATTTGTGATCGTGACGGTTGTGGAATCTTTGATTATGCCAAACGAGTTGATTTATTCACGTTTGATTTATTTCAGTGGGGTTAGTGTCCAGGTACTTCAGGTGTTGAGCAGAACGCTGCAGCGCTGTTTTACTGTGAAGCCCCAGAAACGTTTCGTGGGAACTTCAGCTGACTTTAACATCAACATGAGGGGAGGAGATAATGAAAATGTGGATTTTGGAGGTTAAAGTTTCCTTAAATGTGACGATATTCTGCTTTTCTTTGACATTTATGAGAGTAAATGAAGAGTCTCTGGATGAATGTGAGGAGAGAATGACTGAATCTTTTATTTTTGGGTGCACTGTTCCTTTAATGTATCATATTGATCCCATGTTTCCTTTATAAAACGATCACCTTCACACATGAGGCAATACAACTAATGATTATTGATTAATTTAGTCAATAATCAACATGTAGTTTTCAAACAAGTCTCCATCTTCTGAATGAATGACTGAGTTCATATTTTTTAGGTGAACTGTTCCTTTAAGATATCTTGACATTTGCTGCTTGAAAACCACCTGAGATGATTAATTTCCCTCCAATCGATCGATCGATTAGTCGACTGATCGCTGCAGCTCCAGTGCAGATTACAGGTCAGAGTATCTGTGCGGTGGTTCTACAGGTTGACTCTCTCTTGTGTCACCGCCCACTGTTTCCCACATTAATATGCAGCAGTGTGTGTGTGTGTGTGTGTGTGTGTGTGTGTGTGTGTGTGTGTGTGTGTGTGTGTGTGTGTGTGTGTGTGTGTGATCATCTCAGCCTCCTCAGTGTCTCTCTGGTTAAACCCCTCCAGCACAGGAGAGTCTCTCCTCTGCACATCACCAAACATTACGCCATCCTCCTCCTCCATCCTTCTTCTTCTTCTTCTTCTCTTTTTTTTTTCTTGCAGCGCTCTGCACGCTCACATTTTGTGCATCTGCCTGCCGGTGTGCTGCTGGTGGGAGGACGTCGGCTCTGACTGCAGCGCATTGCGATGCAGGAGAGGCAGAAATCAGGATGTCAGTGTGAGCTGCACGCCTGAAGCAGCAGCAGCAGTGCAGGAGAGGAAGGAGGAGAGGAAGGAGGTGCTGCTGGTGCTGCTGCTGGTGGAGGAGTCTCTGCGCACACACCTCTGGACGCTGCTGCCGAAGGAGGGCCGAGGTGCCGCTCTGCAGAGGGAAACCGTCTCGGTACGTGACTCCGAGCCCAGATCTGCCCTGGCTGTGGATCTGAGAGGGAGGGAGGGAGGAGGAGGAGGAGGAGGAGGAGGAGGAGGAGGGGGGAGCAGCAGCGCGGCACCCCGCCCGTCTCTCCTCATTTGGACTGCAGGGATAACGACCTAAAGCGTGATATACCCCCGGATCAGGATCAGGATCAGGACCGGGAGCGGGACCGGGACTGGGAGCAGGAGGCAGCGCTGTCACCGTCTCCACCTCTGCGCCAAAGGTAAGCAGAGCGCAGCGCCTGGACCTGCCAGAGGTGCGCTCATGATGATGATGATGATGATGATGAAGATGATGATGATGCTGGAAGAATCTGTCACTGAAGCGCCGCAGCAGCAGCAGCTGCGGGTCCTGCGGGTCCTGCGGGTCCTGCGGGTCGTGTTGAGCTTCTGTCGCTGTTTTCTGCACTGTGTGTTTGTGATTGATCGATTTTCATGCGCGCGTCTTGTGGCTGCGGAGGGAGGGAGGGAAAAAAAAAAGGGACGCATAGAAATAAAATGACGTAGGGAATTCCCACAGTAATCCAATAGCGCGCGCTGACACCTGCGCGGTGCGGCGCGTGTGGCCTGCTCGCTCACGTGCGCGGCCTCGGCAGGTGGACTCGGGATGATTAAAGTTGGAGACGAACTGTTATGTAACGTGATGTGGCGGACGGGATGCGAGCAGGGGGTTACCTTCACGTCCCGGGCCCGCGTGCACGGCCTCCCGTGTTTACACTCACCTCAGCGCGAGCTCACAGCGTCCTGCAGCTGATCTCAGACCGGCCACTTCTTCTTCTTCTTCTTCTTCTTCTTCTTCTTTTCTGTAGTTTTTTTGTGCAGAGCTTTCTCAAAAATATGATCCCCGAACAGAAAACGTGTCACCCGAGACCGACTTTACACCAGCAGAACCAGCAGAACCAGCAGAACGAGGGTTCAGTTGGACTCTTGTTCGTGCAGATCATCAGAAAATCCAAACAGATTTCCTCACTTGACAGAATTCGACACAGCCGGAGGCTGTTTGGTTCTGACAGCCCGGTTCTGTAGCTGTGACTTGATATGTGATGATGAGTTCAGGTGGAGCAGATTCTGCAGGACTGGAGGGTTTAAATCTTCTCCTCCTGTGATCAGTGATCGATTTTCACGATATAAGATGCAAGAAAATTGTGAAAAATGCTCCCAGAGCCCAAAGAGACTCTTCAGGTTGCTGTTCTGTCCAAACAACAGTCAGAAACCCAAATTATCTTAACTCACTGTCACAAATCTTCACATTTAAGAAGCTGGAACATGAAAAACAGTTTAATACCTTAATTGAAAAACGACTGAAACGATCAATCGATTATAAAGACAGTTCGATCAACTCATCAGATCTGCTTGTTTGGAGTCGTTCACCCAAAAATGAGTGAATACAGGTGAAGAAATCAGGGAATCCCAGATATTCTCCTTCTGTGCTCAGTGGCTTTGCATGCGATTGATGTTCATGTTTTATCGATTAACCGTTACGTCTATAAATTACCAGAAAACTGTGAAAAATGATCCCAGAACCCAAAGTGACGTCTGCAAGTTGCTCCTTTTGTCCAACTGACAGTCAGAAACACAAATAATCTTCACTTACGGTCACAAATCTTCACATTTCAGAAGCTGAAACCTGCAAAAGAGTTTGACGATTTATCGATTATACAGACAGTTTGATCGGCTCATCAGTTTAAAGTCTCGTAGCTGCAGCTGTATTTGTCAGATCTTGAATTAAAGGAACAGTTCACCCAAAAATGTAAATGTATTCTTCTTCTCGTCCCCCTCATGCTGATGAAAAGTCAGGTGAAGCTCATCGTCTACAAACATTTCTATAGGAGCTTGTTTTAGAAGCAGTAGAAGTTTGGACCGGGTGCTTTGGAGCGTTAGCTAGCGCAGGAGCTATTGGATCAGAACCTGGGCTAGCTGGTTAGCATGCTAAGTTCAGGAGCTATCCCTGCAGAAACATACGGATGTCATCATTTCTTCACATTTCATGATTATTTTAGTTATTTTGTTTTAATGCTTGCAACAGAAACTCACTCTTTGACTCCACCGTCACATACATAAAACTACAGTTTCCACTCTGGACACACACGCAGCCGCCTGAACGCCTGGACGTGAATGAGCTGCCGTCTCCAGCTCGTCTCGGACTCAGCGGTGATCAGAGTGCAGGATTAGAGCGGAGTGAAGGGTCGCTGTGAGAATCCATCACAGTGTCTCCGGACAGAGCAAGACGTCCTCCGGTCGACCTGACGGTGACTTCAGAGGACGTTTATGTGTTTGACTGCTCAGGAATTAACAGGTCTCGATAATTATTAAGACTTTTTGAAGGTCCTGCGTCTCACACAGGTGTTTTTATGTAGTTTACCTGATACCTCCTACAGTAGTTTCACCTCTTAGAGCAGGACAGCTGATCGTTATCATAACTCACGCCTAAAAACACGTGTGGGAGTGACAGCCTTGACATTTTGACTGGTCAGAGTAACTGCAGGTGTGTTTAATAACACCAGTAATCAATTCCCAGTAAGATCTGCCCCCAAAAATATCATAATTCTTCTCTGTTTGCACCTTTAAAAGAGACATTTCATACCTTTTATCTGTTTCCTTTCCTTCAGTGTGTTATTAATGGTCTTGTGCATGTGAGAGCTCTTGAAAAGGTCGACAGCAGCTCCCCTCTCCCACAGAAATCCCTGCTCCTGAACACATCGTCAGGAGTCCTACCTTTAAAGCTGCCCTCCAGCGTCTTCTGGTATTTTTGTGATATTTCATATTTGGTGTCCTTTCCTGAGCCACACTGTTTGGCAAATTTTTTGGTCGCTAAAGTGGAATAATGACGTGTAAACGCAGCAGAATCATGGAGTTTACAAAAGCAGCGCTGCTCCTTTAAGAGACAGGACAGGTAGCTAAGGTGTTAGCGACTGGAGCAGAGAGGGAAGCTCATCAGAAAAAGTTGTAAATCTGCGGCACGTTACAAATTCTGCAGCTTCTCAACACACAACAAGAACTTCTGTTTGACTGACAGCTGTCAGTATTCATGCTGCTGCTTCATGCTAATATCGGAGCTATCGCTAATCCATGCTAGTGTAGTCGGTAGTCTGGATGAAAACCTGACTGGGGGGGAGGGGCTTTAATTCTGTGACTTTGTGACATCACACTGCATCACATTTGCATCATCCATGTGAGAGTTGATCTAGCAGAGCTGCTCGGTTGTTGTTAGCGGTGCTGGCTCAGGTGTGTGCGAGCTGACCAACCAGAGAAGGCTGGGACTTCAGGAGGAGGGGGCGGGGCCTTAAAGAGACAGGCGCTAAAATAGGGCGAGAAAAATACATTTTTTAAGCATTAAATCATGTAAACTTGTTCGATTATAACCCGAAATGAAACTATGAACCTAAAGAGGAGCAGAATGTGTCCTTTAAAAAACCTCTTTTGTTCAATTAGAAACATTCATATTCCTTAAAGTAACATATCATAAAGTATTAGTTTTATAATACTGAAATGAAGAAACTCCTTCCGCATATAAATATTTTAAAATGTAAGTAATTCATCAACATTCACTGTGCACTCGACAGAGCTGTGTAGTGTGAGTGAAGCACTTCTCTTCCTAGACTGTAATTTCACTGTAACGATGTGAGAACACGTCTAATTATCAGCTCAGGAGCCGTGTTGGCTCAGGTGACTTTCAGAGGTCTCTCTGACTTTACGGGCTGCGAAGCGTTTATTAGAAACTGAATCAGCCAATGAGTCAGGAGTTAAAACAGGACAGAGGGAGCAGTGATGTCACCGGCTGCTTCGTGCAGAGGTCGTTATTATTAATCCGTCATTAACCCCTCCATCACCCGGGCGTCCCCTCAGGTCGTTTTAAGGTTGGCGGAATCGTTTCGTTCCTCACAGTCAGACAGTCTGACTCTCTGCTGCGTGTCGTTTATCTGGGTGTTGTAGAAAATGAACATATACCAGATATTTTGTGCTTTATTTGATTTACATTCCCCCAATTTTTTTCAGCCTATTTTAAGAAACTTTGCGCTCTCCTCTCGAGTGTGGGTTTGCTCGATGTGTGCTCGCTCCACAATCTAAATTTATAATGGCCGACCGCTCAGCCGCTGCTCCAGTTATGACTGATGATTCTTTCAGGAACAGTTCAACTCCAAAAAAGAAAACTCAGTCAGTATCTGCTGTCTGGGTTATCTTATTTTTTCTCTTTGTTGCTGCTCCAGACGCTTTATTGACGTCCTGGGAGTGAAACTCAACAATCAACTGTCTCTGTGGTGCGTTCAGGAACAGCTGGGACAAAATCCTACTGACTCTAAGATACAAAACTGATTTGAAGCATCTCGTTGAAGAGATGTCTGCTGGAGTTAGCATACTAACCAGCTAATCCCGGCTGGTCCTGGTCCAAAAGTGAACCCGTGCTGACGTCACCTGGTGCTCAACAGTCCGGACCTCCAGCTCCAGTACGACCTGAGCTGACTAGCTAACGGTGGCTACTGTTAGCAGCATTTAGCGCTAACTCTGGTGAAATGCTGCCTGCAATTCATTCTGATTATTAAATGTGACAAATTCTTACATATTGCACCTTTAAATACTTGTGATGTAGATCTCAGCGCAGACTTTTTTCATTTAAAACATTTAGGACCCCTGATTAGTTTTTCACAGTCCAATAACAGCGGGCTGATTCTCAGACTCCTGCTGTTCAGTGTCAGTTTTGGGAGAAAGTTTGAATCCATCCATTGATTTACATTTTCCTCCCCAAAATTCATCCTGGTATATTTGCTATTTTTAGAAACTTTGCGGTCTCCGTTTGAGCTTAATATACCAGAGTGTGGGTTTGTACGACGTGCGCTCGCTGCACAATCTAAATTTATAATGACTGACCGCTCAGTCGCTGCTCCAGATACGACCGAGGAGACAGAAGAGTCCGTCTTGTGTGCTTTAGTTCGTGTCTGTGTGCAGTTTTTATGCCTGTTATGAATCCATACACAGCACCCACACTCCTGTTTATAGAAAAGGTCAGCGCTCCAAACGCAGAGAGGCTGATATCAATCAAGTCTTCCAGCGTAAATGCCATTTTGGACTCGGCGAGGCCCGTCATTGGGGGATACCTCCCGAGCAGTGACTCATCCCAGACATGTACACCCAGGGCGATGTGTTTGGAGAAATACCCCGAGCGCTCTTTCTTGGTAAAGTGGGAAACGCTGTGGCTGCAGCCCTGTTGGCCTGTGTTCCCTCCGAATGACTCACGACGCTGCAGTGAGTCGTCGTCAGGCGGAGATCTCAGCCTTCACGCTCCGTCCTGAACGCTGCTGGTGCTCAGCGAGGACGGAGCCGGTGGAGGAGACAGAGAGAGTGAGTCTTTAATGCTTCTTTGTGCTGGTTGTGTGTTTTTTGTTCTTAACTTTATGTGTCGGTGAGGCACGCGGTAAGACCTCAGTGCCAGTGTGTGTGTGTGTGTGTGTGTGTGTGTGTGTGTGTGTGTGTGTGTGTGTGTGTTAGTCTTTGTGTGTGTGCCAGCTCCCCAAGGTGCCCGTTCTGTCAGGCTGTAAAGTGCAGCAGTCACCTCCACGGGGGCACAAAGGGGTGCCGGTGCTGACACTGACACACACACACTGACACACACACACACACACACACACACACACACACACACACACTCACACAAGGGAAGGGGATGAGAGAAAAGGATGATGGGAGGAGGAGGAGGAGGAGGAGGAGGAGGAGGAATCCCTGTACTGACGTCACAGCATCTCCACAGTACAAACAAAAAGGGTTGAGACTAAAAACGAGCGATGCACCTTCAGCTCTGTGACGATGCATTTTTTATTTTTTTTTTGCGTTCTCCAGCTGATCCAAGAGGATTTTTGAAGCGTTAACTCACCCGAAGAAGGACGAGAATCTTCTCATCGCATAAAGGAACATCACAAATATTTATATACTGTATTTGGACGAGAGGTTAGAGGAGGGGAGGATATTCGGATTGAGAACCTGAGGAAACGTTGTGAACACGTGAGTACAGAGGAAGTTACCAACTCGTTAAATACTGACGCTTTGGGACGGTCGCCACCCCAAAATATCAGAAGCTTCATTCACACTTTCCTTTTCAAGACAGGATTCTCGCACCTGATCTTTAACTCACAGTATCTTTGTTGCCGTCCACTATTATGTTGTTGTGTATTTACTGTCTCTGGCAGCTTATATAGAACAAAAACCCTCCGACTGAGGCTCAAGTTAACAGCGACTGAGAGCCAGACAGCGTCTGCTACTTACTGATGGTGATTATGTGACGAAATGTACAGCGAAAAACGTCTCTTTGTCACTTTCCACGATGCATGTTGGGTCAGAATCTCAATCACGACTCTTTATAATGAGCTCCATGTGATAATGGACAGTCGGCTGACACATTTACAGAGATTCACAGGTGGAACTCCACATTATGATGTGTACAGCACCGCCTCTTTTGGCTGCTTAGTTCAGTGTGAACAAACCAAGGCGGCGTTACAGGATCTCTGTGTGAAAAGATCAAAAATCTACTTTGCTTCCAAGTAGGACCTTTTAAGGTTCGGGTTAGGATCTCCAGGAATTGAAGGTACGCCTTTGTAACGTCCCTGAAAGTGACATGAATCAACATTTTTTTTATGTGTTGACATATCTTGGTCGGCGGTGTGTGACAGGACGTGTCAGTCACGACACTTTCTGCCTTCACAACAACACGCCTGACACACAGAAAGGCATGGTTGCACCTGGAAGTCCTCTCTGCCCTCCTCTTCCAGGGAGAAGAAAAGCTTTGTTACAGCAACAATCGAGCACGTTCAGCCGCTCCATCAGATCCTCTGCTGCAGATGTGCCTCTCTTTAGTATTCACCTCACAGCGGTGCAGAGTACAGAGTATTTGGTGCCTCATGACAGAACGGCGCTCGAATGACAGGAGTCAAATTTAACATCCTCCCTGAGAGTTTCATTTTTGGGTGTTCTCGTATAACACCTTGTTTATCTGTGACCACTTCCTGAGGGAATCAATCAGTAATCCCCTCAGCAGGTCAGAGCGGAGGCAGAGCGGCGGCGGTGGAGTCGGGATTATGAAGGGAAATGCAGTCTTTTTAGAGGAGGAAGGAGAAAAAAAACAAAACACTTGAGAGAGTCCAGATTGTTGGGTGCCCTCTCCCGAGGTCATGTTATGGTGTGTGCTTGCTGTGTTGGAGCTGGTTTAGACAGACGCTTCATCCCCTCCGCCGTCTCCCACTCCACATCAGGGTTAGACAATGCCTGGCGAACATGATGGGGAGGGAGGAGGAGGAGGAGGAGGAGGAGGAGGAGGGGGGTGGACGCTTGCTTGGACCACAGGAACACTTACATAACAACTCAGCAGTTACATATACACTTATTTTTGTTTCTTCTTCTGCTTGTTTGTGGACGCTGCCCCTCCCCACTGCTGCTGCTGCTGCTCCATGACAGAGTATCAGGCACACGTGAGCAGGATTTACGTATTCCTGCATCTGTGATGAAGGTTTTATTCTGTCATAAATCCCTGTATGCCGTGCATGCATGCATGTACGTGTGTGTGTGTGTGTGTGTGTGATGGGGCCTCGCTCTGGTAATCTTGTCGACTCAGGAGCGTCCAGGCTTTCCCCATGTCAAATGCAGCAGATCTTATTTCAATATCAGGCCCCGGCGGGGGTTATTTGGAAACACGGCCGATCCACATACATCAGCTCAGAGGTTCATTTCTGTGCAGTCAGTTCAAAATGCAAAGTGAAATTGATTGTGAAGCTTCGGCGGTCGTATATACAGTAAATTAGACAACGTGTTTCATGTAAGTTACTGCATGCGAATCACCCTTTTAAAAAAAATAAATAAATAAATTTATATCGCACACAATCAGCCTGTTCGCTCTCTGCCTGACGAACGATCGCAAATCAGCCCGTAGAGAAAAGAAGAGCGGTTTGATGTAACTGAACCACGACAGCAGGATCTCGCAGTTTTTGTCACTTTAATGGACGACGCAGAGAAAGTTGTAAACATGTGCAGCCAAGGAAAGCAAATTAACAAAGTGCAGAACAGAGATGACGACCAAAGTCTACGTTTATACGTCTCCGTTGTTGACTTGTGTACTTACATGATCCCAAATGTTTCCAACGATTCTCAAACCAGAGAAATCCACAAGTCAACTCAACATCACGTCGTGTTCAGTTTGGTCGCCTGTTGCTGTAACTTTCAGGAAAGAGAAGTCAGCAAACGAAACTAAAAGTAACTTTAAAAATGACCTCGGCTGTGGCCAGAGACTCTGCTTCCCTCTCTTCTTTTTCCACCTCTCCTCTCTGTAACACTGCATTCATGAAGTAAAGATGATCGCTGCTGCAGTCAGTCTGATAAACAGGAGTGAGGATAAATCCACTTTTTACTCCCTGAAGTTAAAAAAAGATATCTGAGCTCTCCTCCCGTCGGTAAGCAGCTCCGAATCAGATCAGATCAAATCCAAATCTGCTGAGAAGTCAAAGAAGGAAGACGCTCTGCAGATCTGCAGAACTTGCCTGAGAATTGTCACATTTTTAAGTTTTAATCACCATCAAAGTCATGTCGTGATAGTTATCTGTGCATCCATGGGTATATTAAGAACTGATAAGAGCTAATTCGGCTATTATTAATATACTTTTAATGGAGAAGATAATGTAAACAGATATAAAGGAGAGATTAAAAACATGGCTCAAGTTGACGAGAAGTTCCTGCAAATGATTACAGATTAAACAAAATGCTGCAGTGTTACACTAACTAGCTGTCTGTCTGTGTTAGTGTGATATTGACCCTGCTGGTATCAGAGAGGTATTGATCTCTCAGCAAGAAAGCAAATCAGAGTGTTTCTCCAAAGCGTTGAGTGACTCTGGAGTGACGTCTCACTCGTGGGGGTTTTCAGTTTCTCTCATTTTAAAAGGCTATTAACTTCACGAGCCAAATGTTTTTATTAAATACGGCGATGCGTACAGTGCAGACCGCACGCTGAGACCTGCAGAGGAAGCATCAGTGAACCGCTCAGCTTTTGAGACGTACACTCACTTAAAATGCCAAAGATATCAGGGGCTTAGCTCAGACTGCAGCCCACATGGTTTTCCAGTGACTGCACCAGGCGCATATTAGCTGAATATTACCAAAGCTATTCACCGTCGGAGGGGGAGAAAGGAAAAAAAAAAAAGAAAAAGGAGAGGCTCGTCTAAAAAACCAGCTGCCTTCGGCGAGATTCTGGAGTCACATGTCGTCCTTCCTTTAAAAACAAAATGGCTCTGGTGGAGACTCAGCCTGCACTCTCCAGACTGTTTCCTAAACTGGCATGTGCTGATTGAAGAGCTTCCTGTGAGGCAGATACAGCTGCCTGTCTCCTCTGTGTTTGTACAGAGGCAGCCGATACTGACAGAAACCATAGAAACACAGTGCAGAGTGTGTGTGTGTGTGTTTGTGTGTGTGTGTGTGTGTGTGTGTGTGTGTGTGTGAGGGTGATTTAAAGATTTCTTTTTTTTTTTTTCCACTGGTCACGTAGAGATAATGGATTTCAAATTAGATGATTTCACTCTGCTCGGAAGGTCTGTTTGTACCACCAGGAGGAACATATAAGCTCTCGTTAAGTGTTTCATTAATCATTCAAAGAAGTAAATGTTGTGTTTACTCCTCACCGATCCGACACCGCGAACTAATAAATATAACTCGAATAAAGATAAAAGGAGTCGCGCTCGGCTCTCATCCGTTTCCTCCGTCATTAGAAGGCTTGTCGGAGCCGAGAGGATGGAGTGAAACGCTGCCGCCGGGTTATTTGTGTTGGTGACAGGTTCTTTGACAGCAAACAACCCCCCCGGTGACTAATGCCTGCTCAGTCATTTGTTGATTGCGACTCTCGGCGTGCAATCATTGCTTTTGTTGTGCGGCAGCAGTTTTGTGGCTTACTGTTTTCTCTCTCTTCTTTCTGCAATCTTTAGGTTTCCTTTTCCGCCGGACCGCGTGAAACGAGAGCTGCAGATATCGTGACTGTTGTTGGATCTTCTACTTCAAGAGCTCTGATACGATGCAGGACTGTAACGGGAGCCTCGGCACGTTATTCCTGAGGCGAACCAACTCTCACTGTTCAAGCACGAGGATTAAAGTTGACTCAACAGGGATGAAACCATAAGATGCGTCATCAGTTCGACGACCGTCCTGATCTTTAAGAGGTTCCTTCTCATCAGCTGTTAGTTGTCTCCTCACCGATCGTCCACCATGCGTCCTTCCCTCGCCACAGCGGTCCTCCCGCCCCGGACGCGCTCACACAACCCACCCAACCTCGCCGTTGGGGGTCGGGAACACCTTTCAGCTCCACGAAGGCGCAGCCCCCACCTCCGGCACACCCTCAGCCCGGAGAACCTGCGCACCCTGGCGGAAAGAGGCGGCGCTGCCGTCGATACCGTCTCAGTCGTCAGCAGCCCGATCGGGCTTCCGCGGGCCAACAGCGACACAGACCTGGTGACCTCACAGAGCCGGTCGTCGCTGACGGCGTCCACTCTGGAGTACACGCTGAACCGCGGCCAGAACCTCGTCATATCCTGGGACATCAAGGAGGAAGTGGACGCTACCGACTGGATCGGGCTGTACCACATCGGTGAGATGATCATTCTTACAGATGTAGCTGCTTTTAATTTGCTTTAACTTCACTTAACTTAAAATCTGCGATGTGTGTTAACACTGTTCAATATTGTGATGACGATATAACTTGCGATAAATAAACAAATATTGAAGTTTGCATATTATTAACCACACAGTTAATGATGGCTAACGTTAGTTTTGAGGTGTTGGTGTAGGTCTTTATAGTTGTGATGCAGCTGGTGATGGATGTTGGTCGTGCTCGGCCTGTTTTACACCGTACCTGTGTTTGTAACACGTCGTCTCTCCTGAATCCAAAATAAGTCCATGTAGCAGAGGTGCTGTTTGTTTTCACCACCAGGTCTTCATCGACCACATCTTCATGGCTTCTCTCTCCTCCCTCAGCCATCATAACCTGACAACCACCACCAAACTGATGCCGACTGATTATGTCAGGGTAGCTAACGGCTAGCTGGGGCTTCCTCTGATTGGCTGTTGTATCCAGGGCTCCGTCTGATAGGCTAAATGTTGAGGTGCCTGCATGGCGCATGTAAACAGAAAGATTTTTTCTGATTCATTGCGTGTCAGGCAGTCTTGTGTGATGTGTTTATCGCACATGTTCATATTGCGATGGTGATGAAAATTCGATTTTTCGGGCAGACCTACTTTAACTCTTCTGAGGCAGATCCAAGCTGTGAGTTCACTGCATAACTGAACCCTATGCATGGTCCTAATAATAAATATGCAAGGCATGCAGCTATTCAAGGTCTGCCTGTTGCTATGCTAATTACTTTTTAATGCTGTGGTTTTAATAGGTCAGAACTTAAGGCTCAAATGTTCCTGCCTTCACAGACCCCTACAGCAGTTTTTCAGGTTCATTACGTGTCACACTGTGTCCAGATGGGTCCAATAAAATCATGGCTGCATTTGATGTTGTCAGACGTTTGGATACTCATGTGTGACATCACGTGTTTAAAATGACACTTTATCTACCTTTGATAGTGTTGAAAGTACTGATGCCATAAAAGGCTGCACAGATATTAATATTGCTTATTATCATGTATTTCCTTTTTATTGTTTTTTTCTTTTATTCTAGTATTGTGTCAAAGTTTTAAATCCTTGCATCATGACATCCTCAGTTCCATAATGTGTCACAATCAGATTGTTCAACAAATGGCGAGTGAATTAAAGAGAATTGAGACAAGAATGAGTGAGCTAGCATGATATTTCCCAGCTGTGTTCAGTGGTTGTTTGCGATTTCTTTTGGTGAAGTTTGATAAACAAACGTCACAGCTGATGCAGCAGCCTGTGAGCTGTAGTCTCCCCGGTAAACAAACCAACATCTTTGGCTGTAAAGTCTGCAGCGTCTCTGGGTTTGTTAGCGGACCAGCGGACACCCGGCCCGTCTGCGCCGCCAAAACTAGAGTCAGTAAACACGCCGACCTCTTCAGGCCGGGAACGAGCCTGAAGAGGTCGGCGTGTTTACTGGGGAGACTACAAGCTTATAAAACATCGTGTCAGAACCGCAAGAAAAGCAGACAACCAGAGCTGCACGATGAGTTCACAGTTTGAGAGAATGCAGCCGATAGAGGCAACCAATCGTGGGTAGAGTAGGCGGGTCATGCAAGAGAACCAGAATCTGATTGATAGCAACTCAGATACTATTCAAACGATGGATGCTTCATCACGTTTTACAGATGTGATCAGAATCAGCAGAACAAAAAGAAACAAAAGACCCAGTTCTGATTAATTTCTCAGTCTCAGTTTCTGTACACTGTTATTTTTGCTTCCCCCCCCAAAAAAATCTTTTTTGCTGAGGTATTACAGAAACTTGCCGACACCCTGAGCCGCCTCGACCCCACCTGTCCTCAAAGCCTTTCAGCTGACCCAAGTGTTTTGTGACTGGGGGCTGGGAGTAGCTGGTGGAGTCTTGTGCCGGAGCTTCCAACTCTTAGCGAGTCAATACTGCAACAGGAGCCGAGACTTTACACGGGACTGGAGGCTGACTCAACATGTAACGGCTCTGCCTCGGTGTACAATAACATACACACCATCACAAAGCCTGCACGTGTTCGGTGGTCTCCAATAATGTAAGCTAGTCCTGCTTAGCGACAGGAATTTGACAGGGGAGGAAATACTTTGACCCGTGTGCTGAAGAAGGCTATCGGGCTCAAAGTGTCCATCGTGGTGAAAAGTAATACAGGAGTGATAGTGAACAACCAGCACGTTCTCGTGGTTCCAGGATCTACTACAGATTCTGCTTTTCAGAAGTTTATCCTGCGTGTGTGTTTGGTTAGATGTTGACATTAACCCACAGAGGATCAGAGCTTGTGGGAATCACTGTGCATTAAAAGCCACAAAAGCGGAAATATTTAAAGGGCGCTTCAGCAGTTTTAAATATAAAGGTCACTGTAGTCATCACGAGGAGAAGCGCTCGGGGTGTAAAAACAGCTGTATCATGTCTTCTGTGGCTCCGGAGGATCTTTATCAGTGTCACGTCTGAGCCTGGAGACTAAACATTTTTCACACAGAGAGCTTTTGTTACAAACTGGGGGCACGAGGTCTGATAGATGTTGGTGTTCACCAGGCAGGGAGGGTCAAAAGGAAATGATGCTGTCGGTGGCATTATGGAAAATGTAGAGTCCAGTGTTTCTTAGAGCTCAACTCATACCAAAGTCTAAAAGTTTGCACATATCGATTGAGTTGGGGGATGTTGGCCGAACTTGTATATGACAATGTCAGAGCTGGTTTTAAAGACAGTAATAAAGAGGATTTGGAGACGTGACATTAGTGTATGAAGCAGCACCAAACTTATTTTCTTTCTCTCTCCCACGTGTCACAAACAACAAGAGTCAGTACAGGGCCGACCCACATCTGGACCTGTTGCTTTGGTGTAGATTATTCTTTATTGGTCTCTTAAGAGTTTGTAAATCTTTGCAGTAAACCTTTAAATGAATCGTCCTGATCTCGACCACGTGGACTGAACACACCACGTACTGGTAGATAAATACGAAGACTTGATTTCTTTTTATTTGAACAAAGGTAAATGTGATTTTTGAACTGAACAGAAAACAGACGTTCTGGTTTCGCTTCAGCTCTCTATAACGCCGTTTGATTTTTATTTACGGAGCGTCCATTTGCACCTGGATGAGATCAGTCACCTGACAGGCCGTTCACACCTGATGCTCCAGATGGTTTGTTTTTCACAGATCCATCTGGAAAGGAACAATTACAAACTGTTTGGGGAAAAAAAAAAAAGTCAGGCGCTTTCAAGAAATACTTTGCAGATGACAGGATGATTTATCCGTCTATTATCACCTGTAACGAGACGGTTGGTTCGCCCTGGAGACTGGAGTCCACGCTGCCTTGTTTTCAGACTTAAATGACTCATTATTGTCTAAATTCGGTATGTTTAGGCAACAGAAATACCTGGTTTGTGTGAGGAAGTGATTATGGTTTGGGTACGAATAGCATCTGCCTTTATATAATTATGTTGATTCAGACCAGAGCTGCTAAACGTCTGGTGCTTCTACTAGCTTCTAAAATATATTATAATCAGCTCTGTGAGACAAACTGCTCCTGAAGAACCTAATTAATGATTTAAGAGAAGATTTCAATCTGCCGTCAGTTTGGCTTTTCCCCCCGATAACAATGGGTACGCAACGTTACCCTGTGAAATTTTCTTCTGTACACCAGATAATTGCTGGTTCAACACACTGACGCTCGGAGGGAAATCACAGCCTGGGAGCTGTTTATAATGATGCATTGTGTTAGTGATGGATAACGGATTTCTGAAAAACAATGTTTGTCTTTGACTTGTGAAGGGGAGGTCAACCTGCAGCACGGTAGTCAAGACGCTGTGAGGGTTATTTTAACAACAAACCTGATTCAAAACTATCAGTTTTACTTCCAGTGACCTTTCAGGAGGCAACCCGTCCGGATTTAGTCGACAGAAACGATCCAAACTGGTCGGTGGGAGGACTGCTGTGTGGGAGAAAGAGATAGTGTGAACTGTTGGTGCCAGGCGGAGCGTCGGGTCACTTCATATCGATCATAAGGCTGCCAGGACTTCATTACCTGCTCCGGGGTCTTATACCCCAGAGGGGCTACCGCTTTCCTTGACTAAGCAGACATTCAATGATAAGCAACCTGCCCTCCCCTTCACACACACACACACACACACACACACACACACACACACACACACACATGCAGAGCACACACTTCTCCCTGGACTCAGCTGAGTTTGGTGCTTCATTAATCTGTGTGTGAAAGTGCTACGACCAGCGGAATTCCCCCTCCCTGTTTTTAACTCACGGGAAGTTTGCTGTTTGTCCTTCTGCTTAGAGGTTGTGGTGGTGGGTGGGAGGCTATTTTGAGAAAGGATTTCAATGATTAAAGGCAAACTTGTGTTTTGGAAAAAGTGTCTGCAGACTAAATACGCTGGAGAGGCGGAACAGATGCAGCTTTGTTGGAAGTTCTTCATAGGAAAGGAGCGACGACCCCGGGAGTTCGAGCGCCGTCGTGTTGTTTGATTTAACGTTCCTCTGTTTGGAAATCAGGGAGGATGTAAACACGGCAAATCTGTCACGCGTTAACTGACAGCTCTGTTTGTGTCCAGATGAAACCAGTCCGTCCAACGTGTGGGACTGTAAGAACCGAGGGGTGAATGGCACCCAGAAGGGTCAGATCGTCTGGAGGCTGGAGCCCGGGCCTTACTTCATGGAGCGTAAGTCACCGAAATCGATCACAGCTGAGAATCGATTCATTCTGTACTTCAGGAAAAAAAGATATGTGTTGATATGATGAAACACACACACAGCTCCAAGAGAAAGATAGTTGACTGCTGATTTTCATCAGCCAGATTGTCAAATACTCACACTTTGTGTTGGCGTCCGACCCGAAGCGTCAGTATTTGACCATCAAGTTGTTCCACAGTATAATTTAATTTTTCTGGCCAACAATAGGCAGATAATCTCTGCACCGCTTCCACATCCCATAACTCCTCTCTGCTTCCTCTGCAGCCGAGACAAAGATCTGCTTCAAGTACTACCACGGAGTGAGCGGAGCGCTGAGAGCTACGACCCCCTGCATCACCGTGAAGAACCCTGCGGTCCTGGTCCGTTTGAACCGGTTTTATATTTAGACGCTCAGAGTCTCA
Organism: Acanthopagrus latus; assembly: GCF_904848185.1. Lineage (NCBI taxonomy): Eukaryota > Metazoa > Chordata > Actinopteri > Spariformes > Sparidae > Acanthopagrus > Acanthopagrus latus. Next base: position 26,616,494 of record NC_051047.1, on the reverse strand, counting down.
GGTTTAGCTTCATCAGTGCAGTTAAAATTAGACATTAGAGGTGAATATTACACCAAAGAATTACAGATACTTTGGTTTATTTTTAGACTAGAGTTTGTGAGACTCATTCATGCACAGTTTTGTTGATTATGACATTAGATGTTTGTTTCTGTTGTGAGCCGACACGCAGGGCCAAGTTTACTGATTCAACTTTTTCTGGACAGACATGACTATAAAACAAATGGCTGCCTGGAAATCTCTCTGGAAATGTGCAGAAGTCTTTGAAAAAAACTGATTAGTAGTCCGGTGAAGTGAGCGTAATGAAGCCTCGCTGTGGCTCAGGCAGGCACATAAATCAGAGTTTGTATATATACGTCCTGTTGATTGACGGCCAAATGCTCAATTTATCCCAACATATGGACCTCCTACTGTTAATCCCTAACATCCGTATGAATAATGTAACTCTCTCTGCCGCTTCAGCGAGGAGCAGTCAGCATCTTTCAGTCCGTTCAGTATTGTGGTCGTCTGATCTCTCTCAGGTGGAGGGGCTGGCGGAGCAGGTGGGTGTCGAACATCCACGAAAACTGATCAGCTTCACCCTGACAGGTGAGTTGGAATCGCTTTCTTCCACCTGCTCGGACATCACCGTCTCGTCCTCACCAGCCTGGTGTTGCTGATGTTTTCTTGCAGATCTGCGCGCCACGGGCCTGAAGAAGGGAATGTTTTTCAACCCGGACCCGTACCTGAAGATGTCCATCCACCCGGGGAAGAGGAGCGTCTTCCCCATCTTCAGCCACCACGGGCAGGAGCGACGGTCAGCCATCATCGCCAACACCACCAACCCCGTCTGGCATGGAGAGGTGACGATTGCTGCTACACTGCACGACACTACACACTGTCTGAAATCGGCAGGACGCGACTGAGAACGTTTTGGCTTTTCCTCTCTGCAGAAATACACGTTCGTGGCGCTGATGACAGACATCCTGTACATCGAGGTGAAGGACAAGTTTGCAAAAAGTCGACCGATCATCAAACGCTTCCTCGGGCAGCTCACGATCCCTGTGCAGCGGCTTATAGAGAAAATACCAGGGTAGGTGGAAAACATAGTTCATACAGAATGTACTGTATTTTTTGCAGCCCCGAGCATCAGAAGTGACATCTTGAGTGATTAAGTTTGAGGGTTTCTTTCTCGGTGTCTGTCTGTTCAGAGTCCAGCCTGTGAGCTTCCCCCTGTGCCGACGCCTGCCGACTGAACACGTCAGCGGTCAGCTGCAGTTCAAAGTGGAGCTCACGTCGACCGGGCCGGATGGTAAATCTGACTTTAAACTGTATCAAAAGCATTTGCCATAACTTGTTCCCCTGACAACTAAATGTTCCCCGCCTGCTGTAGGTGCTTCTCCTGATTCAATCATTGGCATGTCGTCCTTGAACGGAGCCCCGGGGACTCCCTCCGATGATGAGGACCTTCCCCACCATCTTCCGGGAGTGGTCTCCTCGAGCTTGTCTCCGACCGGCTCCCATGGCTCGCAGAGCTTGTGGGAAGGCGGCGCCACGGCCTTACCAGATAAGGAACTGTCTCTTGTGGGAGCTGAGGCCAGATTTCTTGGGCCTGCAGGTTTGTCAGGCCATGAAATCCTCCAGAGGTCCCTCATGGAAGGCCTGGATGCTATCGAGGCCCCCAAAGGCCCCGGTGAAAGACCCCTGGGCGCGGCCTCACCTAAACTGCGCTCGAGCTTCCCCACACACACGAGGCTTAGCGCCATGTTGCACATCGACTCGGACGAGGACGAGGATAGGTCCGGGGCCAATGACATCACCCCGGTGCCGCTGTCACCGCTGCTGCTGAATGGGGAACCTCCCGATGTCGCAGAGGAAGAAGACCCGTTTCCTGAGCTGCAGCCGGAGCCGCTGGAGGCGTCGGTGCTGGAGGAGGAGCCCGAGGGGGCGGTTGGTGGGACAGAGGACGTGCCCCCGGACGCAGAGGCGGTCCTGGGGATGGGGCTCGGTCTGGACCTGGACGACGTTGAGCCAGACGTCTTCTCCGAGGTGGACGAGGCTCCTTTCACAGAGGCTGTGTCCCATGCAGCTCCGCCGGAGGGTGGAGAGGTGCACGAGGACGGACGGGGGCCTCTGGAGGACCCGTCCTCCGACATCGACACCTGCTCCATGGCAACAGCCCAGCAGACGGTCGTGTCATCGTCAGAGAGCTGTCCGATCACACTGACCACCGCTGTGGTGAGTTCACAGACACTCAGCTCTCTGCCTGTGTATCAGTCTGACGTGTTTCCCTTTAAGGGCTGTAAATAAGGATTATTTATAATGAATCAACTAATTGTCTGCAAGACGAAATCAGAAAATAGAGAAAGATGATCCCAGAAGACACGACATTTATCAGCAAAGTCACCAAATTTGTGAATCTGGTAACTTAAATTTCTTTTATAGATTTTAAATTGCAGAGTCGCCACAAGTTTCTTTGTTTCTACAATGAAAATTAAAAAAAAATCTTTTTTTATTCAAAGTAATATTTAATCAGGATTTTTTTTTTTTTTTTTTTACTCAAGTATGAATTTGAGGTGTTTTTTACAACACTGTCGACAGGTTACTGGGTAAAATACAAATTCAAATTATGCATTTTTTTTTTAGGTTTATTGTTTTAAATCTGCTGTTTAGAAACACAAAACAACAAGACAGCTGTGAGTTGATCACCTGCATCACTAGTAAATATCACAGTGAGCAGGCTGGCGGACACATAATCAGCTCGTCTGTTTCTGTTTTTGTATTCTAGTCGTCAGATGTCATCGTACCGTTTCTTTACCTCCCCTGACAGAACCTGCAGCTTGGGTCCGCTCTGAGTGTCGGTTCTGTCCCCACAGTGTACACACTGTACCGAGCAGCAGCCTCCGCTGGGTCCTAGCACCGGCTGGATTCACGTGACACTGCATCATAAAAATGTACTGCAGCAGCGTCGGTCCACGTTCTCACCGGGCTGTTAAATAACACGTTCTGAAGCAGTCAGCGGGTCGGAGATGACGTGTAGCACCGACCCGCCGATCTGTGTTTCATCAGATTCTGAGACAAACATTCTCTGCTTGTTGCTTTTAGCGGTTACTCCTACGCACCAGCACATCTTTGCATGAAGTCAAAAGTTTCTCCGTTTTCTTTCGTTGCCGTGGCGATGGAGCCGGTGCTCCCTCATGCTGTGTCGACCCACTTCCTGTAATTCACACATTCATTTTGTAGCAGCAGGTGTGAATGTCTTTGTGTATCAGTGTGTTTTGTGACAAACATCCTCACCTGTAACGATTGTCGCTCTGTAGGAAGCGGAGGAGGGAGCGGAGACGGCCATAGATCCAGGGGGAGACTTGGTGTCCCGAACTCCTCCGACCAATCAGGCCGTAGACGACGAAGGAGGCGGGCAGGCGGCCTCCGCCGAGTCTGAGGGAGAAGCTCCTCCTCCGATCGAGCAGGTGGAGCTGGAGGAGATGGGTGAGAGGAGGCTGAGCATGCAGGCTGCAGGGGGCGTGGCCGAAGAACAGGAAGGGGAGGAGGCAAAGCCACAGGAGGAGGCGGGGTCTGCGGATTCAGAGCAGGTCACCACGGAAACAGATGGAGAGGAAGGTAAGCAGCGTTTGTCTGGGGGAGTTTGATGTTCCATCTCCTCATTAAAACATTGTTTTTGTTTTCTGTGCTCAGGATCTCACGTTAACGGTCATCCTGTGCGTTCGCTCCCTTCAGTCCGTCACGACATCCACAGATATCAACGTGTGGACGAGCCGCTGCCTCCCAGTGAGTGTGTGTGTGTGTGTGTGTGTGTGTGTGTGTGTGTGTGTGCATGCTGCATGTTTGTGTAGTGTGTAGTTGTCTGTGTGTAGCAGTGTGTCTGTGTTTGTTTGTGTGTCCATTTCCTACTGATAACCCTAACCCTAACCCGACAAGTACTACTAGTTTTAATCACAGTTTTCGAGGTTCTTGTATATTTTAACTGAGTATTTTCATTTTGTTTTGCAGATGTTAGCATGCTAACACGCTAAAGTACTATGGTTAACATAGTAAACATTAAACATGCCAAACATGAGCATGTTAACACCTGAATGTTAGCATGCTCATGTTAGCATTTGGCGCCTAGCTTGTCTGTAGACTCTTAAGGTGCATAATTACATTTTATCCTGAAATAGATGGTTAATTAAAGATTTCTCGTCGTGGACGCATTAAGAACGAAGTATAAAGTCTCGCTGGGCATTAATCACCTCCTGTCAATTACTGATCACCTCTCAGACTGGGAGGCCCGGATCGACAGCCATGGGAGGATCTTCTTCGTGGACCACGTGAACAGAACCACCACATGGCAGCGTCCCACCGGACCTCCGGCCCCGCAGGGCCTGACCCGCTCCAACTCCATCCAGCAGATGGAGCAACTCAACCGCAGGTTCGCTTTGCTGTTGTTTATTTGTCTGTTTTACCTTTATTTAAAAAAGATGCCTCACTCATCACTTCATTTGACTGTCAGAGAAACTAGTTTAGTAAGTATTTGTTTCAAAAAGACAACAATCTTGTGTGAAACTGTTTTTCCTCTGCACTAACTTCATCGTCACTGTCTCAGGTACCAGAGCATCAGGAGGACAATAACCAACAGCGACCGGGCGGAGGAAGCCCCGGTCGACCTGCTCCCCGAACCAGAGAGCGATCTGATGCCTCACTCCATCTCTGGTTCGTGTCAATAAACCCAAAACAGACAAATTACCGCTTTCATTCTCAGAAACAAGAAGAGAAATATCTGCACAATTCAGTGACTCACCTCTGGATGATTCATCTCTTCAAATGCTTGTTTACACACAAAGCTCTCACAGTCTTTTATATCACAGACACTGAACGCTTTGATATGTCATTTAGAATTGTGTTTTCATGAGATGAGCCGCTCTCATTAGTGCGACGGCTTGTGTCTCCTGCAGAATACCGACGAGACAGTGCGGTCGCTCACTCCAGCGGGCGGTCGCGTCTCTCACTGCTGCTCCAGTCGCCCAGCGCCAAGTTCCTGTGCAGCCCCGACTTCTTCACCGTGCTGCATTCAAACCCTGTCAGTACAACAGCTTTCACCACTTTCACACACTTCTGTCAACATACAGACAAACATGCTGTACTTTTAAATCCAAAATCCACACTCAGCATTTTGACTGATTTAAAGGAAAGATTCACCCAAAAGTGAAAATATAATCATTATCTTGTCAGGTGAATTTTCATCGTCCATCTTGAGCGAGTGAAAAATGAAAACACTGTTCTCTCGTGTTGCTCCCGTCCCTTTCTGATGACATCACCTCTCTCCCGTCTCCACCCAGAGTGCCTACCGCATGTTTACGAGCAACACCTGCCTGAAGCACATGATCAGTAAGGTGCGTCGGGACGCTCATTACTTCGAGCGCTACCAGCACAACCGCGACCTCGTCACCTTCCTCAACATGTTCTCCAACAAGCAGCTGGAGCTTCCTCGGGGCTGGGAGATGAAGCACGACCACACTGGGAAGGTGTGTGTTTGACTTCTCACATTTGACCCCAAACCTGAGCTGACGTGTCCCCAAGACTGTAATCTCTGCTCAGTCCTTTTCATAATCTTTCCTCTCAGTGTGAACGTCGTGTGTTTCTGTGTACACACGATGGCGTTCCTTCCTGCCTGACTGTGTGTTTTTCCATCTCGATCCTCAGCCTTTCTTCGTGGATCACAACTGTCGCTCCACGACCTTCATCGACCCCCGGCTGCCCCTCCAGAGCTCTCGCTCCACCGGGCTGCTGGCCCACCGCCAGCACCTGAGCCGCCAGCGCAGCCACAGTGCCGGGGAGGTGAGAGACCAGCCGCCACTGCACCACTCGTCACCCGGAGTCAGCTTTAAGCTAGCAGAGACGCTGCGATGTTCAGAGAGGCTTCTTGAGATTCTGCACCGTGGACTCAGGCTGGGTCACGAGCGATGACATCATGGCTGCTTGAAATTCAAGTCAGCAGCATAAAATTAATGCAGTTCATTTAACAGCTGTGATATTTTACATCCTTTAGTGCAAAGAGACACCAAGAAGTTTTTACATCCTAGTCGGCAAAGTACATGTTGGCAGTAAACATGTCTGCAAACGACAGATCTGTGGAAAAATCAAGTTTCTTTAGATTTAATTTTCCGTTCTATGCCGTGACAGCGCTGTGTTTACTGCTTCTGGTCAGGTTTAGCTGCAGAAACTGCTCGTCTAGAGCTGGAAGACGTTGTGTTTTGGCTTTAGATGACCAAATTTTGTTGCATCAAACACAGCTGGAGCCGTCCTGACATCTTGTCAACAATATCTGTTATTTGTTCTCACAGACCTGAATGGAAATTGTGTCTTTCACTCACACATGTTGCTGGTGTACAGACACATATCTGATGAACAGCAGTGGTGTTTAGCTCCCTGAAGAATGAATTGTTCCATCTTTGATTACTGATTCCAGATACCTGAGTGAGTTCTGGTCAGATACCAGTGTGTTAAAAGATATAATATACCTGTCATACAAGTGTACGTTTCTAGATGTTGCTCCTTCATAAATTGAAGAGACTTTAATGGAATAAGAAATTAATTTGTGGTCATCAGAGGAAACACACAGGTGGGTGTTGGCCAATGACCGGCGGGTAAATCGGCGTCAGAACTAGGATGCGACCTGAACCGTAGTGCTTCCTGTTGTCACAGGTGGTGGACGACTCTCGCCAAACCAACCCGCCCGTCATGCCCCGCCCCTCCAGCACCTTCAGCGGCTCCACTCGCAGTCAGTACCAAGACGTGGTTCCTGTGGGTGAGTCGGGCTGAATCACATGTGCACAGAGAGACATCAGGTGTAAACACACACACACACACACACACACACACACTTATTTATAAATCCTGTTTCCTGATTCTCTCCAGCCTACAACGACAAGATAGTGGCGTTTCTACGGCAACCCAACATCGTGGAGATCCTGCAGGAGAGACAACCCGAGCTCGCCAGGAACCACTCGCTCAAGTACGTCTGTGTTTACGCTCCTCTGTCCACCTTCTGTCTTCCTCTCTCGCTCTCGCCTCCTCTCTAGCCTTCTCAAGCCTTCATCATCATCACCATCATCATCAGTCACCCTGAACACACAGTTAACCTTTAATCCTAATAGATTGAGTCAGTTTACCCCCCCGATGGGTTTTCTGTGTGTGTGTGTGTGTGTGTGTGTGTGTGCAGGGAGAAGGTGCAGTTTATTCGCACTGAGGGAGTCAATGGGCTGGCTCGTCTCTCCAGCGACGCCGACCTCGTCATGCTGCTAAGGTGAGTCCTCTGTGTGTGTGTGTGTGTGTGTGTGTGTGTGTGTGTGTGTGTGTGCGTGCGTGTGTGTGTGTGTGTGTGTGTGTGTGTGTGTGTGTGCTTGTGTATGGTTGTATGTGTGTGTGTGTGTCAGAGGCTGATTAATGGTCACCATCCAACGGGCCGCGCCACGTCCATGAATACAAGTCTAAGTCCCATTTTACCCCCCTGATGCTAATGCTAACTGTTATACGGCGTGCTGAAGTGTAACTGTGTACGTTTACTCGAGTATTGTACTTATGTATTCAGGTATATTGTTGTGTAAGTGATCAGACACATATAATAACAATCTCAGTCTGTCATTGACAAAAATAAACATTTTTAATGAACTTAACTTTGATCTTTGATGGTCACAGTTGCCCCAAACGATTAAACTTCAGTCCTACTTTCGATAAGAACGACTCATTTACACATTAAAAACATGTTAATATACAGAGCAGGTTTAGAATTACAGAAGTAATTCCATGACTGCTTCCACTCCAGTACATCTCCGAGGAAATGTTTTCAATCCACTACATTTGTTTGATGACTTTAGTATCTTCACAGATTATAATTCTTCACCACGTGTTGCCAAAAGCTAAATCAACTCTTTTCAAACCCTCTTGGATTAACTGGAAAAAAAATGCACCGTCACAGATCTGTTTTTTTTTCTGACGCCGCCTCTCTCTTGTCTCCAGCTTATTTGAGGAGGAGGTGATGTCATACGTACCACCATTACTCCACCCGAGTTACAGCATCGCCTCTCCGCAGAGCTCGCCCGGTCAGTCTCCGTCTCCGTGGTGACACAGACTTCTCTCTCTCTCTCCTCTTTATTAAAATCTTACCTGTGTTATTAAATTCCACCATGAGGTTTGTTTACATCGTCTTGCTGAATAAAAGAAGCAATTTAATCCTTCATATATAACGCAGGTTGATGTTGAGATTAAATTGATGTGTCTTCTTTCAGACTGGTTACTGTGCGTCCAACTCTTAACGTCCGTTGTCTCCGTCTTGTTCTTTCTTCCCGTCACTCTGTGATTTATATCTCAGGCACCCAGCGAGCCAACGCCCGAGCTCCCGCTCCCTACAAGAGAGATTTTGAGGCTAAACTGAGGAACTTCTATCGAAAGCTGGAGACCAAGGGTTACGGACAGGGACCGGGGAAAGTCAAGTAGGTTTACACTCCAGTAGAAACAGATGATGATAGATAATAACTATCAGATGGACTTTACGCTGTAGTCACTGTGTTTTCCTGTGTGCTCTCAGACTCATCATACGCAGGGATCACCTCCTGGAGGACGCCTTCAACCAGATCATGTGTTACTCCCGTAAAGACCTGCAGAGGAGTAAACTCTACGTCAGCTTCGTGGGCGAGGACGGGTGAGAAAGACTCCAGATTCATCTTCTTATCAGGATTTAGTCAGAGAAGTTTTGCTGACACATTCGTTACATTAAAGGAACGGTTTGCCACAAAATCAAATATCCATATTTTACCTTTTTACTCAGAGGTTATGTATGAATAGAGCTGAATTATCTTAATCAACCAGTTAGCTCAGTGATACTTTAACTGTGGTGCATGAAACTGCACTCCAAACTGGCAACAGTCCATTTTTCGCTAACTTTCCTGTGGCACACGGTGCAATTGGTCCATCTGAAATCCATCATAAGTTAGATCTTTCAGTTTCCACGAGGCGTGTTTTACGAACACATGAATAATCTTCTGTAACTGAAACTTCTCTGTGGACTATCCTAAGTAACCGGGTCATGATTTCAAATGTAGTTATTGGCGCTTTGATCATCACAAGTCGAGTGCCGTCCAGTTCCATTACATACGAGAGAAAGCAGACATCTTTATGGTTGACGTCTCCAAAAATCTGCAGCTCACACCCAAAAACAATCTCATAGATTAAAAGCATGACAGGTGCAAGGAAACATAATGTGTTTCTGGTTTCTGGGGTGAAATGTCCCTTTAAGTTCCAAATTGTGCAGTAACACACAGATCTGATTACATCCCAGTAAATCTTGTAGTGGATGAGCAGCTGGAGAACGTGGGCGGGAGAAGAGCCACTACTGCAGAGTATTAATAGTAGATTTATGTAAACAAACATTACAGATGATTGACAGCGTCTACGCCGTGTTTTCCTAGATGGTGGAATGAGTCACACGACGTCCTTTGTCATCAGATAATTGTATCATCTCGTGTCTCCATCGCTGATGATTCTGTTGTAGTTGATTCATGATTCATTCTCCCGGCAGGCTGGACTACAGCGGACCCTCCAGAGAGTTTTTCTTCCTCGTCTCCAGAGAGCTCTTCAACCCGTACTACGGCCTGTTTGAATATTCAGCCAATGACACGTACACCGTCCAGATCAGCCCCATGTCGGCCTTCGTAGACAACCACCATGAATGGTAAGTCTATAGTCTGCTTACCGTCTGTTTTCTGGAAGCGTTCATGTCGTCTGCTCCCGTGCTGATCCCAGAATAGAAGTCTTTTGCGGGGTGCTGTGTGGAAATCTGGATCGGCCATTTGTCAGTCGTGCCTCATTGACATCGTTTTGTTGGACGGATGCACGGTTGGATGATGGATGATCAGACTGATGAAAAGCAGGCCAGACAAGACAATCACAGTATCAGAGGCTGGATGAAGAAGATAGAACATGAAGTCTTCAGGGTTTCATTTTGTCATGCTGGATAAACATGGCGGCACTTATCAGACTGAAGAATGTCAAGTCAATATTTATGTTCTCTCTCATGTTGAACCCTGTTCAGACCGGGTATGAACATGAGTCTCGAGTGACCTCTTGTAATCATAAATCACTTCCCCACTCTATATGCAAATGAATATATAAATCACTGGGACAGAAACAATGTTTTTGAGAAATGTATTGTTTTCGAATTTACAAGGAGGTTGTAAACAGTGTTTCACAAAGTTTCTAAAGCTTCACCTGACTTAACAACTCACTAAATTGCACGATTTCTAAAGGGAGTCTGGGGATATTGTGGTTACTAGTTCAATGATTGGATTGGTTGAAGCAGACAGTGTGTTGACAAACATCTGCCTTCTTCTTCTTCTTCTTCTTCTTCTCCTTCTCCTTCTCCTTCTTCTTCTTCTTCTTCTTCTTCTTCTTCTTCTCTTTCTTCTTCTTCTTCTTCTCCTCCTTCTTCTTCTTCTTCTTCTTCTTCTCCTCCTTCTTCTTCTCCTCCTTCTTCTTCTTCTTCTTCTTCTTCTCTGTGGTCCCATGACCTTCTGAGTGATCCGATCTCAAACTGGTCCTCAGTGCGTCTTGGAGCTGTTCACACCTGTACGCTTGTGATCGGATCGCTCAGGAGGGATGTTGGCACCGGGTCTGAGCAGAGCCTCAGAGTGTTTCTCCAGACTGTCAGAACAGAGAATCATGTTTAAAGTGTGAGCTGGGTGTGAAGCTCCTCGTCTTCCCTGTTGGTTCAGACTCCAGCTCCGCTCTGACTCAGTTTATTGTTCTCACTGTGAATCCTGGGAGGATTGTGTTTATTGTCTCAGACAGTGTCACCATCTGGTGCTTCCTCAGTTGGAAACTGATCTGCAAATTTCACTTAAGCCTCTTAAATGCGACATGAAGCGCGACAACGTGTAGCCACGGGCCGAGAAACGTCCACAATGTTTATGTGTCTGCAGGAAGAAGATTTAAAATCTGTCAACAACTTACAGAGTAAATCTCGCTCCATCTGGTGCTCACAGCACTTGATGTCAAAAGTTATTTAAGGGAGCTAATAAATCCAGTTCTGATGCTGAAGTGTGTGCTCACCTGTACTTCCTGTGTCCAGGTTTCGTTTCAGTGGGCGTATCCTGGGCCTGGCTCTGGTCCATCAGTACCTGCTGGATGCCTTCTTCACCCGACCTTTCTACAAGGGGCTTCTTCGCATGTAAGTCCCTCCGCCTTCCTTCCTCTTACTTCCCGCTCCAAAACCAGCACTTCCAGTCAGACCCCCCTCCCTAACCTCCAACAGACTGCTGAGAATACGAGTGCTTCAGTCAGATCCTCTCAGCCGGCAGCTGGCTGGGTTTCCCATCAGTCGGAGCAGCGTCCTTATTAATAGCTTTGTCCAAACAAGCTCAAACTCTGCCAAATGTCTGCGCTAAGGCCAGATGTTTATGTGATATTAAGAGCGCCTAACCTTCCCAGCAACAGGGAGCTTTATTTGGCTGCAACATTATTGTGCAGACAATTTGTCAAACAAATAGAAATGTATTCTAAATTGTAATAACAAGCACGTCAGATATTTCATGAAGGCTGACAGCAAAACGAAGCACGCAAAAAAGAAAAGATGTTATTTCAGGTCATCCGAGTGACTGAACATCCAGACTTTTCATGATGCAGATTCACTGAAATATAAAGAAATATAAGCTAAGATACAGTGAAAAACAGACAACATGTCATCTTCTTAGCCTCCCTATACAGTAAACGGATACCTCAAGAAACAAAAAAGAAGTGTTTAAATTTAGTAGAATAAGCTTCTGTAGTTTTACAATATCAGCACATAAATTGACATAATTGACACTCTCCCGTTGCTTCACACCTGTGGGGAAAAAAGGGAAAAATTTGATTTTTGAAACCTTTTTTTCTGTAAATGATGTACTTAACTTTCTGACAGTATTTGCTGTAGGAGCTGGAGCATGGTTAGTTTGATCAACATGCTAATCTAAAAATATGAATATATTGCATGCTGAGTGAAACATGTTGTGACAGTGGAGCTCCCTTGAAATTTGGTTTTTCATAAACATTTTAAGCGCTTGAAAATCCCGTCTTCACTAAAAGGTCTGTCATGCATGAGGCCAGAATAAAAAAACAAAACAGCAGTACTGGTCAAAGATGTCATATTGACATTTAAGCTTGGTTCATTGATTCACAACCTCACAATGTGCTTTCAGGAAGAACATGTTGACTTTATTTATTACCTGTGTGAATCCGAAACAATCTCAGGGGGTTTTATCTGATACATAATGAATTTAAGCAAACATACGGTCTTGTCTCTTTCTGTGTTCCAGTTTATTACCTTTAGCTTTCTTTATGGAAAGCTATCTCACACTGGCAATTAACCTTTGACCTCCGTCCTTATAAGCAGCCGTGGTTTATGAGTAGGGCGACCTGTCGATACCTGGTTGACCCCTCTGCCTGCTCCCTGCAGCCCCTGTGACCTGAGCGACCTCGAGTTCCTGGACGAGGAGTTCCACCAGAGTCTGCAGTGGATGAAGGACAACGACATCGAGGACATGCTGGACCTCACCTTCACCGTCAACGAGGAGGTCTTTGGACAGGTGTGTGTGACTGCAGCCTGGTTTAAATTTGTGATGCAGCTTGTTTAAATTAGCAACTGCAACCTGGTTGATTTTGCGACTTCAGTCTGGTTAAATGAGTGACTGCAGCCTGGTTAAATTTTGACTGCAGCCTGATAAAATTTATGATGCAGCCTGTTTAAATTAGCAAATGCAACCTGGTTAATTTTGCAAATTTAGCCTGGTTAAATGTGTGACTCCAGCCTGGTTAAATATACGATTGCAGCCTATTTAATTTTGTGACTTTAGCTGGATTGTATTTGTGATGCAGCCTGTTTAATTTTGTGACTGCAGCCTGGTTAAATGTGTAATGCAGCCTCTTTAAATGTTTGATGCAGCCTGCTTACATTTGTGAAGCAGCCTGTTCAAATTAGTGACTGCAGCCTGATTACATTTGTGACTGCACGCTGTTTAAATGTGTGATGCAGCCTGGTTACATTTGTAATGCAGCCTGTTTAAATGTGTGATGCAGCCTGGTTACATTTGTAATGCAGCCTGTTTAAATGTGTGATGCAGCCTGGTTAAATGTGTGATGCAGCCTGGTTGAATGTGTGATGCAGCTGGTTGAATGTGTGATGCAGCCTGGTTAAATGTGTGATGTAGCCTGGTTAAATGTGTGATACAGCCTGGTTAAATGTGTGATGCAGCCTGGTTAAATGTGTGATGCAGCCTGGTTAAATGTGTGATGCAGCTGGTTGAATGTGTGATGCAGCCTGGTTGAATGTGTGATGCAGCCTGGTTAAATGTGTGATGCAGCCTGGTTAAATGTGTGATGCAGCCTGGTTAAATGTGTGATGCAGCTGGTTGAATGTGTGATGCAGCCTGGTTAAATGTGTGATGCAGCCTGGTTAAATGTGTGATGCAGCTGGTTGAATGTGTGATGCAGCCTGGTTAAATGTGTGATGCAGCCTGGTTAAATGTGTGATGCAGCCTGGTTGAATGTGTGATGCAGCCTGGTTAAATGTGTGATGCAGCCTGGTTAAATGTGTGATGCAGCCTGGTTAGATATGGGACTTTACACTCAGATGTAAGTTTTCCTTGCCTGCGTGTGATCCTGCAGATCACCGAGCGAGAGCTGAAGCCGGGCGGGGCTGGTATCCCCGTGTCGGAGAAGAACAAGAAGGAATACATCGAGCGGATGGTGAAGTGGCGTATAGAGCGAGGAGTGGCCCAGCAGACGGAGAGCCTGGTCCGAGGCTTCTACGAGGTACAGCGCTGAACGTCGGCGTATCAATGAGTCACTCTTGAAAGGGCAATAAGTAAGATTTTCTTAAGAGCACAAACTGGCTGAAACACGCTGTGATCAGTGACGCAGTGTGGTTGCGTCACTGCATCAGGTGCTGAGATGTTCCTGTTTTTATAACTGAAGACCCCACGAGCCTCCTTCCACCCACACCCCCTCTGACATCTGGCATTTTCAGCTTTGAGGAAAAAGGCTGAAAAAAACAAAAAAAAGTTGTGATGAAGCCGAAGAGGAAATGACAAAGCAGCATTTTAGTGAGCGCCATCATGACTCATCGCTGTTCATCAGACATCTGGGTTCGATCTTTGCTCTTTCTGCTCCTGCGAGCCGGCCTGTCGTGATGATTATCGACTCATCGTCAGCGTTCCGTCATAACGGACAAGATGTGATCAGGACTGTGTAATCAGAATACAAACAATAAGATGTCTGCAAATTATCTGTTAACTTATGAAAGGTGCGTCTGACGTTCAGGGTTCCTGAGACAAGACGCAGGAAGAATTTACTCCTTTTTATTCACATAAAAAAATGGAAGATGCAGATTTTGAGTGGCCTAAAAAGCCTCAACAACAAAACTTACATGAAAGCAATTAGTCGTTATAGAGTCAGACTGATATTCAATTCTTGACGTCAATGCCTGTACCGATATTAGGAATATATCGAATATATAAATGGTTATCAAACACTTGTGATAAACATTTGGATGATTTACAGGTTAACAATAAACTTTATTTTCTTTTTACTATACACACATATGGATAAATCCACATTTTGGCAATTTGCACATGTTGTACTTTAACAGAGTTCTCCTAGAGCTTTAATTTATTCAGGATATTTAATTATTTTTCCAATTCCAGTACCTGAATATTAGTATTTATGCTCTTTGAAAGGATGTAGCACTATTACACTATTATATTATTATGTCAGTGGCATGAAATGATTGTAGAATGTTAATAATATTGTTTATCGCTGTTATTTGTTTGGATAGTATGTCGTCAAAATCAGTTGTCAGATAGTTTCTTTCGTGTCATCCTCTCTGTGATCTCATTTCCTGTCATCACTAAGCTGTCCTATCAAAATAAAGCCATAAAAGGCCAAAACAAACAAAACAAAGAGATTACATAAAACACAGGAAATTCCAAATAAAACACAAGAATTTAAGAAACAAACAGGAAGAGGCATGACATGAAATGACAAAATAAAACACAAAAGCATTATAAAACAATACGTATTTCCTGCTTGACTCCAGTTAATCAGCGGTATGTTCAGTATTTATTTTCACAGTGTGTGTTTGGCTTTTGTGCGCTGGTCAGTCCGGGACGCGTTCCTGCCGAGCGAGCCTGCAGAGGTCTGTTCAACGTCTGAGTAACGACAGATAAACATGTTTGTATTCATCTGAAATATTTATACGGGCGAGAACTCTTTCCAGTTTATAACCGAAAGAAGATGAATGTTGACATCGGCCCTCCCTGCTGTGGACGCTCAGCGTGACAGAGTGAAGCAGCAGTGGACTGTAATCTGGACCTCGCCGCTCAGATTCTGCTTTATTTTTTTCACACCTGGTACAAAAAACACCAACACCTTGTTTAACTCTGACACCTGGCAGGACGACAGACTGTGTGTTGATGAGCATTTACAGGCCAAACCCAACATTTACAGTCAACAAACTGACGGAGGCTTTTCCCACAATAATGTTTGTCCTCAGGATCAGCAGATGTATTCAACCTCATTCTGGCCGCTTTGATAACTTTGTTAGTGGGATAATAAACCCGTTCATTAGACAGTCAGGAGTCCAACACATTACTTCCTCAGTGTTTCCTGTGATAATGAGATGGATCACAAGTTATTTACGTCATTATCAAAGAATAATTAATGTTCTTTGTTTGTTGAGAAACAAGCTCTGCCTCGACAAGTCTGACCGAAGGCGTCAGGAGCAGAGGAGGGAATTTACGAGAATCGAGCCGACGACCTACTTAGCCAGAATTAAAACGAGGTGTTTTGTTTTATAACGTGTTAAAAGTGCATCGCTTTAACTCATCGACGGTCAGACGTCTGGAATGTAAATGTCCAGCCTCGTTATTATAAAACTGTGGCCCTCCAAATAAAGTATCCGATCCAGTAACTCCCTCCATCGGTGATGGACGATCAACAGCGTACCATTCTGTATGTGATGCCGTGTGTTAAATCTGTTTGTGTGTGTTTCCCAGGTGGTGGACGTGCGGCTGGTGTCCGTGTTCGATGCCAGGGAGCTGGAGCTGGTGATTGCAGGCACTGCAGAGATCGACCTGGCAGACTGGAGGAACAACACCGAGTACAGAGGAGGTACGTGAAGCTGCAGGGAGGCAATGAGGCAACGGAGCGGAGATGAAAAGCGTTCACGGCACGCTGACGGCAACGTGAGGAAACTGGCAAAGTCAAAATGGAAAACACAGCTGACGTATTCATCCGCAAGCTGCGTGTGTGCATCCGTTAACTCTCGGAGGGATTTCCAAGATTTTTATTCCTCAACCAGTCTGAGGATTAAAACCCAGAAATCTGCCCGACTTCTCGGGAGATGTATGAATTTGAATGACGAATGTAAGATAGTCAATTTCACACTGGCTCATTCAGCTTCATCCCGCAAGATCCTCTGACTGAACGTGGTGGGTCCGCCACAGCTCAACAGCGAGGATTCAGAAGTAAAAGTCACATTAATGTTCTGAATCGCGGATGTTGATGATCAGCCGGAATGTCGTGAAGATGATTTCTACAGCTCTCATGTTCCTGGGAGAGAAACTTTGCCATAAAAGATTCATGAAGTTTGGTTCAGTAATGAAGTTTTTAAAGGTCTTCTGAGAATGTGACCAAACACTGCAGCCTCTGGACAGAATCGGTGAAGTTAAATTTGTCTTTGCTTGTCCAGATGTTCTCGATGGGCAGATGATCATTTCGGATCATTTTCCTGCGGCACCAGAGACCCGATCTTGGCAGTAGGTTTGGTGTTGGGTCCAAACAACTTTTGTTTCATCTGACCACAGAGTTTCCCTCCAGAAGTTTTTCTCTTTGTCCGTGTGATCAGCACCAAACTTCAGTCGAGCTTCCAGGAGCTGAAAATGCTCACATTGTCAGAAGACCCATAAGAAAGTCATCACTGAACCAAACTTCATGTACGTTTGTGGATGTAAACTTTAGACCACAACTGTGTACAACACAGACTTACCACAAGCTCTGAGACTGTGAATCGATGGTATTTTGCTGGTTAAGTTTCACAAGATATCAATACATTTTGGACAAACGTTTGTTTTTCACGGCGTTACGGAGAAGAACAGCAACATCCACGATCCTAAAGTGTGACAGTGGCGATTGGTGCCAAAGCAGAAAGGCTGTCTGACAACATAAAGTGCCAAAAATCTTCAAAATACAGCTTAAACTTGAACATATATATATATTTTAGAAGGCTAAAATGCCTCTCGCTGTCAGCTGACGGGCAGCTAACACACTGATGAGAGATAAGTACCTCATACAGACCCCGACTATCACTTAAAAGAGAAAGGCACTAAAACAGAGCATTCACAGGAGGAACAGACTCTGTTTTGCACATTAAAACGTGTAAAGAAACCAAAAATACAAATATGAACCTGATATGGGGCCTTTAAAACGAGTGCAGCCACAGAGGATCTGTTCCCACGCTGATCATAAATGAGCTCCCAACTTTCTAATCAGTGTTCTTGTTAACACACAAACACACACACACAAAAATGTCAGCAATAACAAGTCAAACAGCGTGAGATATTTGGCTGCTGAGGAACAGATGGAGCGCCTCTGAAAAAGCTTCCAGTTCACATTGAAACTGTGACGGAGACGTGATGTTCCAACACAACCGCGGCGGCCAGAGAGCTGCGTCTCTGCTGGACGGATTTCAACGCTTGCAACACGGAGTCCAAACTGCAGAGTCTGAAGTTTGTTCCTGTCAAATTCAAACTTAGACGCTTGAATTCTTAAAGATAAAACCGGTTGATTCAAGTCTAGTTTCTGTCAATACATCTAAAACGCTCTTCCTGTACTGTAAATAATAAATCTTCAGTCCGAGAAATCATTTCATTATCAGAAATGTGCTGTATAATGAGCCCTCGAGAACTTTGGGAAGTTGTTTCTATTAAATCTTATTAATACACGTTGCGTTCAGTGGCAGCATGCAGGCTCCGGCGTCCAAACCATTTACAAGACATCCCATTAAAAGGCTCTTTAAAGCGTTCTGGCCAGTGCAGTTGAAGAGCAGCCAGCAGCAGCAGGGAGACAAGAGAGAGAACTCAAAGTGACGTTTGGGCCGTGACTCAGTGTGAAGCTCTTTTAATAGAGGAATCGACAGAACGGCTGCAGACATTAAACATTAAACAGCAGCAGCTCATTCAAAAAAAAAAAAAACCCATCACAGAGAAGGAGGAAGAGGAGGAGGAGGAGGAGGAGGAGGGGCGACACAGTTATTCACCTGACTCATGCACCATCATCCTGTGTCATCTTCCCCGCAGGTTACCATGACAACCACATAGTGATCCGCTGGTTCTGGGCGGCTGTGGAGAGGTTCAACAATGAGCAGAGACTCCGGCTGCTGCAGGTACGGAGGAGGAGGAGGAGGAGGAGGAGCAGGAGGAGCAGGAGGAGGAGGAGGAGCAGGAGGAGGAGGAGGAGGCACGTGGGGGACCGCATGTACGCGGGGCCGCCCTCGTGTGGAGGCTCCGGGGAACAGCAGCGACTGCAGCAGGACTTTATACTTCAGTCTGTTGTGTCTCTAGATTGAAGAGCTCAGATTCAAGGTTTCTGTTTTGTGTTGAAGTTAGAAAACTCTCAGGTAAAAGTTGATCTTCGACACTTGATTGGAGGAGAGCTCACCCAGTTCATTTTAATTAAGTTTCCATTTCATTTATTGCATATTGTTGTGTATTATTTTTTTTACGTTTGTGGTTTACTTACATTTTACAAACTTTACATTTATTATTTAAGGTATTAAAACAACATGTTTGTAGTTTCTGAACCTTTCATGTTACAGTAGTTAACTTGTTTACAGTACAGTTGTTTATTTTGTTCACCAGTAGGTGATAATCATAATGCTTGTGTTGGATGTACAATGGACAGACGATGGACAACATGTAGTTAATACTGACAGTACTGAGACGGGTGGTGATTCTGCTTAAAGCTTTGTTTTAGTCAGTTTTAGACGAGTTAGGAATCCCATTATTATTATTTGACTGGTTGGGAATGAGACTTAAAAATCAACTTTTCTACAAATAGCACCTTTCAGGTGAGACACTACAGATAAGCGGAAAGACGACATGTTGTTGAAGTCATACAGACCAAAACATCAAACATGACCGATGCTTTAAAACATTTAGTTTCACCTGTATTCTCTCTTTACATCAACATCTTCTTCTTCTTCTTCTTCTTCTTCTTCTTCTTCTTCTTCTTCTTCTTCTTCTTCTCTCTCCAGTTCGTGACAGGCACTTCCAGTATTCCCTACGAGGGGTTCGCCTCTCTACGTGGCAGTAATGGACCCCGCAGGTTCTGCGTGGAGAAGTGGGGGAAAATCACCTCCTTACCCAGGTAAGATGTCGCCTTCAGGGACTGTAGGGAATTATTATTTTTTAAAACAAGATATAATAAGATGATCCTTTAACAGCAGCAGAGGGGAGAGCAAAAATAGTGAGCGTCAGTTAAAAACAGTTATGATAAATAATAAGTAGAAAGAGCAGTAAGAAGAATATAAATGGGAAAAAAAAACTGGAGCTAAAATGTCTTTCAAGACTGAATAAACAAACTGGAGAGGTGGCAGGGTCCGCCATATATAAACAAAGTGAAACAGAATGAAACTGTCATTGTCATTTTCATTAATTCAGTCATGAAAACAAAGAGAGTTGGTTCATTTAGTTTGTTTCTCTTCTGATTATAATTATACTAAAACTACAGACTGCTCCTTTAAGACATCACGTCTGACAGGTGAGTTCGGCTGATGATGTCTCTCTCTGTGTGTCTCTGCAGGGCTCACACTTGCTTTAATCGCCTGGACCTCCCTCCTTACCCGTCCTTCTCCATGCTGTACGAGAAGCTGGTGACCGCCGTCGAGGAAACGAGCACGTTCGGTTTGGAGTAACCTCGGAAGAGAGAGAAGCATCCGGAGATCCACCTTTCTTCACTTCGGAGAGACGTGGAAAACAAAACTTATATCCTCAAAAGGCAACTAACCCCCCTCGTGGAAAACTCTGCTGTTTTTTTTGTTTTGTTTTTTTCCTAACCGGCTTTTCGTCACTCAGCACGCAGGCTTGGCTCTGATCCTCCGCCTCTCTCTCTCTTTCTCTCTCTGTCTCGTCAAAGCGAACACCTTCTGGAGGAGAGGCGGAGGATCGGAGGACGGTTTGAAGAGCTGTACAGTTTCTTGTTTTCATGGTTGTTCATCGAGCCACATGTGTGCTTTATCTCTTCAGTTAATGGCCTTGTTTACTGGATTTCTAGCACCTCCTCCTCCTCCTCCTCTTCCTCCTCCAACCTGCACCTCAGAGACAGCTGCTCTTGAACCACGACGCTCCCTCCTCCCTCTCTGGACCTCTAAACTGTGTCCTTTCTGCACTGGGGCTGCAACGTTATGAACTATAGTACACACACACACACACACACACACACACACACACACATGAATCACCTTTGCACAGAACACACACAGACATGAGACATTTTGTTTTTATCGACGCTGCAGATCAGTGTTTCCCCTCAGACTTTTTTTTTTTATCAGCGCTGAACGATGAGACATTTTAGACTTAAAGCTGGATGTTGGCTGGTCCTCCTTACCTGTACGAGAGCTGGGGAAACACTCGTGTGCACCAACACACATCAAACACACACAAATAGCGTAAAAAAAAAAACTAAAAAAAAAACAAGACTGAAATGTAGACGTACTTTGAAAAGCGAGCCACACTTGGTTGGTGACGGTTGTGGACAGTGTGCTGGTCGGGATACTGCGACATCAGAGCGATTACTCGACCACGACAGGCTCAGACGACGTGCACGACGCTCTGCTGTGCACTTTCTTACAGTTCAACACATGCACTCGCTCCAGAATACAGGAACATCGACAGGCTCACTTCAGTCGAACAGAAGTGCACAGCCCCCTTCAAACTGTTCCACACATACATCACCAGTAATAGATGCATTTTCTCACACAGACAGACGCTCATAAATATGACACACGACGTCCTTCTCACTGATGTAATCGCCTCCCACCCTCTTAGAGTGATGAATGTACCAAATAAGTGACTGAATGTATGAAGCTCGAGCAACTCGGCCGAAGAGGAAACGGAAAGCGGATGGAAAGGAGGGGAAGTCAAGACGTGACGCGGTTGCTCGAGGAGCGAGAGCGACGTGATGGAGAAGACTCGAGCCCCCTGCGGTGTCGTCCGGGTGCAGCGGTGGGATCGTTTTTAGTGCCTCTTGGGTTTTCCTGACCATGAAGTGAAGTTTCATGAGGGAAGCTGATTTAATTTCCCCAGATCAATGTCCCACAAATCAAAGATGGTGGAAGTTAAGGAGCTGCGGTTTAAAGGAACAGTTCATCCAAATGTGAAGATTCACGGACGGTCAGGTGACATTTGGTGGTCCACGAAACATTTCTGGAGCTTTGCGGAAAAACTGTGTCACGGCATTCGCCTAAACAAATGAATTAGATGAGGAATTGTTTTAAAACGTAGAGTGCATACCTCCACCAAGGCCAGACAGTTCCCTTTTATACTCACTCACAGATACCAGCAACTAGATACGCCTGATTTCTGCATCATTCTCTCAGAAATTAACTTAAATATTGACACCTTACAGTATCTCACAGTGTTACAGGAGGTGAGAAGAAGTAAGTGGATCTGTCCCTTTATCTGGATCCACAGTAAAAGTTAATGATGTTTATTCCGGGCTGAGACATCCTCCATCCAAGCTTCAAGGAAATCTGTTTCATAGTTTTTGTGTAATCCTGTTGACAAACCGACCGACCGACTTCCAGGGGTGAAATCATCAAAACATAAAATGGCTCCATGCAGCTCGTCCAGCTTAATCAAAGTTTCAGGACGTTTAGGTGCTAAGCTAAGTCTGACCAACCAGACAGTTCTGTTTCTGTTTTAAAACAAGTCCCCAGCTATTTCTGTGGATAAGGAGAACTAATGGAGCGCCGCTCAAAACCGGCTGTTCGGCCCAGATGATGTGAGGATGTGAGCGGTTTACAGATCTGCTCTTAATCCAGACTCATCGGGATGCCACAGTGTTTGAACACACATGTCAACAGTAAACATTCAGCTGGCAAACGACTGTTGACAGAAACGTCAAATCTCCCCTCTAGTTTTCACTGAAGTGTAGAGAGAGTGTGTTGAGTGCGTCTCATCCAGACTCATTTAATATTCTGCTTTTGTTTTGTTTTTTTCACACTTCTTACTAAAGCAAGTGAGATCACGTCTCACGCTACCGTCACAGATGGTGCAGACACGTTATCTGTAGTGTGTGATGCCAACACTTCCTAATCTTGTCGTGTGTGCATGTTTAAAATCTGTGGAAAAAACCCAATTTCAAAAAGTTAGGATTTCCATAGAGCATAGAAGTCCATAGAGCCATGAAGCTGAAGCCACGTCCCATCTGCTGTTCCCTCTTTATGTATGCACGTGCGTCCAAAGTGCACCAAATTCAACATTTCCTTTGGCTCTTGGCAACAACCCTGCCAAGTGTGAAGTAGATCGGATAAACGTTTCTGCAGATGTGTGAAGAACAGACAGACAGAGGTTCCTTCTTCCTTTACAGCTCGATGTTGAGATGCTGTTTTGCTGCGAAGCTCCAGAAATGTTTTGTGGACTACGAAACGTCGGACTCATGTGACGAGACGACGAGTGAACTTTCAAATTTTTTGGGGTGAACTTCTCTTTTAAATTTCCCAAAACTAGATATCACCACAAGGGGGCAGTGAGGTGTGCTGAAAGCAAAGAAGCTGTGATTGTCTCCTTTTCTGAATGACCTGAGGAGGTGTGATGATGATGATGATGATGATGATGATGATCAGGAAGCAGCACCGGCCTGGAGGGCTGTCTTGATATCGTACTTTAGAACTTTTTGGCGTACACGTCCATGCAGGACAATAGTTTTGTCTTGAAAGCATGTGATTAAAAAACATTAACTCGTTAAGTGCACGACCCAAAAACCCTGAGGACCCTGATCACACACACACACACACACACACACAAACACACAGACATACTCGTTTTCTATGGGGTGCATGCAAGATTACACCTACTGTACAGAGTCCTGTTGGAGCTAGACCACAGGGGCTGGAATAGAGCGAGAGAGCCCCACATGTGATCGAGATGTGGAGGCAGACTTCCGTATCCCAGCCCCCTCCCTCCCAGTCCAATACTGCATGCGGGATCTTCCCGGTCAGCTCTGTGAGCCGTGCCGGGGGCGGAGACCCCTAGATGGCGTTGTGTTATAGCTCGATATTGCATGCTGAAATAGTGCAACACACTGTCCTTACTAGCTTTTTTTGCATGAGGATATCGCTATCCATTGAGAAAAAAAGGGGTGAGGGAGCTGGTTAAGTTGTGTCACTTGAGGCATGCGGCCTTATGCTTACCTGGCACTGTCATACCTTGAGTGTGAGGCTCATGGGAACAGGGTGTAGGGGAATAGGTGCTCTAGCCACTTAGTTTTAGCTCTGGGAATGGACACGGTGTGAATGCAGTAGTTTGTTTTCTCTATGACAGTGTAACGGCGAGTATCTCGGCAGCATGTTTCAAAAAAAACAAAACAAAAAAAACAAACAAACGTTGTTACTTTCACATGTGCGTGTCTGCCTATCTTAGTAATAGGTCGGTGGTTATGGTTCATTGCTCATGAGTCAGTGGTGAATCAATAGGGCTGTTTTGATTTTGTGAAACGTGAGAGCACATGTACGTGTACCATGTGTGAGGTCCTGTTTGTCTCTTTGTATATAAATGTATACGTATGTCTGTCCTGTTGTGTGTATAAATATATATTTTGCACCGAATGTACCAAAGGTTTGGGGCTTGCAAAGTCAACCATTAGGCCTGCTCTCTCTATTTCAGTCTAACAAAACACATCTCACTCCAGAACATCACCTCACGTTTGCTTGACGGGCAGATTTTCGTGGCATGGGCAACAACAACAACAACAACAACAACAACAACAACAACAACAACAACGCTTCACGTTAGGGTAAACTCTCACTCGGTCAGTTTTTCATATATCGAGGCTTTTCTGCTGCAGATCACTGGTAAGATTGATTACTCGCTTCACATCCAGATGAAGACAGTCACACCTCTCGTCTTTCCTCCTACATTTTCTGACAGGACCCGGCTCCGGTTTTCAGAATTCCACTCTATGCAAAGCTCCTGTATGTGTGTCTCCATTTCACCCCGATGATTGTAATAAAAGAGAACAAATGGAAAATTTGAGATTAATGACACATGAGCCTTTTTTTTTTATCTTCTGTGCCAGCCGTATGAGTTAATATCAAAATGCATCATCTTTATAGTTTATTATAAATCACAGCTCATTAAGACACATTGTTAACACTTTCCAGGCAAATGTCAAAAAATTGAAAGAAAATATGAAAAAAAGGTCTCTGAAGTAAAAACATTAAAGACAATATGGGAAAATATACTTGAAATAATCAAATTATAAATCTATCCCTAATAAATTACCTGTAAAAGTTTTACTGAGGCTTCCAGCTCCGTAAAGATGATAAAAAATGTACCCGAGTACATCAGACTGATTAATGTAGAAGCTCATACTAAAACATACTAAACTATGATTACAACATACTAAGTGACATCAAAGAATATGAGAAACAATGTCAAGATAGGAAGGATAAAAAAATAATCATTTATCTCATAATTTTGACTTTTAATCTAATTTTTTCTGATAATTACCAATTTTGTTTTATATTTTTAAGTATCTGTCCCATAGTGATGATTTTTAAAAAAAAAAAATAATTATGTCTATATCACATAATTTTGAATTTCTATTCTTAAATTTAATATTTTTCTGTCATAATTATATATTTTTTCCCATAATCATGACTTTGATGTCATACTTTCCACTTTGTTTAATCAGGTAATCATTTTTATCTCATAATATATACTTTCTATCTACAAAACCATTCCTTTTTTTGAGAACTTTGACTTTCTCCCTAATACTTTTGGCCCTATATGTCATTATTATGACTTTTATCTCATAGTTTTGACTTTATATTTAATACGTATTCCCTTTTTTTCTCTTCAACTATATAGATCTCCATTTTCTCTCAACAAAATCACAATAACATAAAGAAAAACAATTTAAACTTGACACATGTTACTCCAGATGTGGGGAGCTGTGTGTGGTTATAGGTTATATTTATAGACCAGCTGATGGAAGTCTTCCCTCCTCTGTTGTCGGTGTGAACAGCCTCCTGCAGGTGTCTTCCTGCTGTCACACAGAGCCTGCAGGTGACTCACCTGAACAAACTTCACTCTCCCTTCAAACAGCTCCCTCCTCGCTTTATTCAAACACAGCCGCAGCGCGCATGCGCGGGGCAGTGACGTGTCGAGAAAGTGTCAAACAGAGGATGTAAAGATGATCGAAAACTCTCCGGATCGACCTATTAGGATATCTGACGCTCACTCGTCTGGATAAGTTAACCCGCTGGCGTCTCCTGTAGGTTTAGATTTTAATCACTCGCCGCTTCTCTTCTGCTGCGTTGAGGAAAGTCGGTTTAATTCACTTTTTTGAAGCCGCGACATTGACCGTTGGGCTAACTTTGTTAGCGGCGGTTGAGCTAGCCGGAGTCCGTGCGGAGCGTTAGCATGGGCAGCCGGCGGAGCTAACACCTAACATGTAACTGTAGTGCAGCCGCTGCTGTTAACGTTAGCTAGACTCGTAGCGTTAGTGTGGTCGTCCGTCTCTCGGTTCGTCAGCGTTCAGCGCGGTCGGTGATCCAGCTGGCAGCGGGACTGGAAGCCTGAAGGAGAAGGAGGACCATGTCTCGGAGACGGCTGGACAGTCGCAGCGGTCTGTCCGCGGGGCTGCTCAGCGAAATCCAGACCCCGATCAGCACGGAGCCCGTGGAGAGTGTGTACGAAATCACCGGGGAGCTCGGCAGGTGAGTGAAACGTAACTTACCCCTGATAAACTCTGAGAGAAGTTCACACAGTCTCCTCTCTGTCTGCCTCAAAAGTTCAGTTAAAGACTCGTTTCACTGAGATTTCTGTGGAAAGTGTCTGCTTTGTTGATAAGAAACCAAACTGGCATTAACAGGATGAACTGCATTACAAACATGTCTCCTATTTTAGATCATAACCACACTATAAACCATTGCATAAACATGGAAACTGCTGACTGACAGTGCAGGAAAAGTTTAATAATGCAGCCTGACTGTGTGTCAGACATTTCCATGTGTTATCACAGTCAGCTCCGTGTTATCAGGGCGCTGGATTTGCACCAGCAACCAGCCAAGTGGAAACAAAGGTGATATTTGAATATTCAGCAGGTATTTGGGTGATTCTGCACCCTGTAGTGAACTTTAAACTCATATTCTGTATAAATGTATGATACGTTTACCAGCCCACATTGTCACTACAGGTTTAGACAACATTAGACATGACTAATTTTTTTACAACTGTACATAATTATTGGAACATGCTAGTATTCACAGATACTTACGGGTGTCTGTGTATGTTGTCAGACAGTGTTGGGCAGGTCACTTTCAAAATGCAATATATTGTGTAATAAACTTTAAAAACCTTTCAGGAAACCACAGCGTTTCGTTGTTCACACAGTTGTCGGGTTGTGTTGCTGCTTTCATGTCATTTTGCAAAGTTTTAAATGACTTCTTGAATCTTTTTTTTTTAATAAATAATTGATGAGTGATAGAGCTGTTCATCAAGTTATATCTGTCATAAGTAGTTTAAGATAAATATGTACAGAGTGATAAAACAACACGTGCTGTGGAGGCTGTTTTGCATGGGTATTGCTCTTCCTGGTTCCTCAGTTTGCCTACAAAGTTTGATTAATTGTCAGCTATTAAAACAATCATTGACTAAAAAAGCCCAATTCTCTGACTTCAGCTTCTTAATGTGAATATTTTAGTTTCTTTACTGTCATATTTGAGTTATGGACAAAACAAGATATTGCTGGACGTCATTTTTCACAATTTTCTGTAATTTTATAGATCATGTAGCCAATCGATCAATCGAGGATTTTATCATTGTTTGGATCACGATTTAATGCATGTGATACTTGTGCCAGAACCACAAAGTACAGTGTGATGTTTACCAAAGTGTGACTTGCGATTCAGACATCATCTGATGAGAAGAAAAACACAGAAACCACATATCACATTATCACAAACATTTGAAGGGAACCTGACGGCAAAGACACGTCCTTTATCTAACCAGTTCTGATAGAGCTGAAACGCTCATTTGATTAACTTTTAAACTAATCTACAACTATTTTCATTACTGATTAATCGGTTTTGAGTAGTTTTCTCAAGAAAACAAGTCAAAATGGTCTGAACTCCTCAAACGTGAATATTTTGCTTTTTGACAGTAAGTAGTTTTTACAGTTTGACTTTGAGTTATTTTAAGCGTTAGGAAACACCTGAATTTCACGACGTCTTGACATTTTACAGACCAACAGCAACTAATTGATTAATAGAGAGAAAACTAGACAATGATGATAATCATGATTACAGTCCTGTTGTATAAAGATGATACTCATGCCGGTACTGTAACAATTAGAAGGTAGATTAGTTAAGATGTTTACGCAAGTTTAAGCATCACTACATGAGGGGAAAAATGCAATAACCACATATCACATGGACCACAGAAACACTTTGTAATCTAACCAGTTTATATGAAATATAACCTCAAGTTTGTTTTGTCTGTAATGTTCACTTGGAGCGCACACAGTCAAATAATTCAATACACTAACGTTAACTTAGCGTGTGGACTCTGGACCGTAAGCTTCAGCCACTGTTCACACACGAGCCTCGCCGTGCCAGGAGACCTGACTTCATCGCGCTACAGTAGACCTTTGTCGTGTGTTTGGCAGTGTGTGTGTGTTTGTTTGTGTGTGTGGTGTGTGTGTGGGGGCACCATGGCAACAGCTGATGGTGGATGGTCATATCCTAAGAACTCTGAGGTGTGTTTGAAGTGATGTGTCATGCGGCGGGCGCTGTGTAATTTGGATGTCAAAACAGGAAGAATGAAACGGGTACATGTGGAAACCAGGCTGTAGAAAGAAGAAATGGCACAAGCCGCTTCTGTTTCGCGTATTTCAGTGTGATTTGACAAAAAAAAGGGAAGTAAACATGTGCAGTAATTTCAAGAAGATGATAATGTAAGTTGTTGTTCTAGTGAACAACTTTTTCCTTTGAAGGAATTCATATTAATGAGGTCAATAAAAATGACCTTTAGCAGTGGAACATTACGTGTCATCATGTCGCCCAGTTTCTCACATCAAACTGCAACTATCAGTTAGATTTGGAATCGATTAATCAGTTTCATATGGACTTGGTTAAACATTAATCCGTATTTTCTTTATTACCATCAAATTAAATGAGTGCATGTTATGAGAAGAGTCAAAGGAAGTTCTAGTTTTCCTTTCACAGATTTATCGGTATCTGCATAATTATTATCCAACATAAGGCAATATTAGATGATAACGCAGTAGAAGATGCTTGAGATGATTTATAATCATTAAACTCTGTTTTAAGTTTAATGTTTCAGTGCACTGACTTAATTTCAGACAATAAAATTTATTCTTTAACTCTGAAATATTCAACCTCAGTTACGTGTCTGTGTCACGAGTGTTTGATAACCACATTAGAAGGATCACTGCACAAAAATGTCTGTATATCTACAGACCAAAATTATTCACAAAACACACAATAACAATTTGGATATGTCACAGAACAACAGTCAGTTGAAATACTGAAACATCCCAGTATCACTAACTCACTCTGACTGTGTATATCTCAAAGATATTATGACCCATAAACTCAAGTGTCTGTCAGACTTTATTGTTTACAGCAGATCCGCTCTAATAAATGGACTGTATGTTTCCTGCTCAGCTCCAAATGTCCGACAGAGTTGGTGACACGCTTGTTAGCATAGCATCCAGGAAGCTAATGAGTCAGAGAGTGTTGGTGTCGACTCCACCGCAGCTAATGGAAGGTAAATACTGGACGTGAGAAACAGCTCAAAATAAATGCTGGTGTTTCCACTGGCCTGTTAGGTGAAGCTGTTGTCATAACAACCTGATACCTGTTGGTTTGTGGTGGACGTGTCTCGGGTCGCCAAAAGTAGATCACTGTTGGTTAATAAAGGGGCAGTAGAGCGATTTAATACATGAAGACGAGTGAAGTCTTCATGAGGAGTGTTATTCAGCCTGTAACAGCAGCAGCTGTACGACAGCTGTCCTCTGTGGCGCTGAACCAGGTTTGTCAAGAGGAAATAACCCAGATGATGTGCTGGAAGACCACACGTTTTATTTTTATATCATGAGACACGACCCTTCTCAAGTTAGAAAGGTGCAGACGTTTACTGATTAAGGAAGAAAGAAGAATAACTACAGTTTTGTAGCACTGCAACTAGTGATTATTTTCCTTGTCAGTTTATCTGAAGGTTAATTTTCACCAGTAATTAACTCATCATTTAGTCAAAAAAACGTCCTAAATCTTAATCACAATTTCCCAGAGTTCAAAGTGACGTTGCCCCTCTTTGTAAAGCCAATAGTCAAAAACACAAACACTCTTTATTTACGGACATTTATGAGGCTGGAACCAACAACTGTTTGACATTTTTGGTTTAAATAGTCTCTGTTTAATTTCCCTTCAGTTCACTAATCGATGAGAGACCAGTCACTGCAGCTCTTCTGAGTTGCATTATTGGAATTCAATGATCTCGTTTCCTGATCGACATCTGCTCCTTTGATTATGACCTAGTTTTGTGTCTCTGCAAATCTCATAAGTTAACTGAAGTGCAGAACTAAACTACTGGACTGCTCCTTTTAATAAATGTATAATTAAAGTCAAGAATAAAGAAAAATGTCTGCCACATGTCAACATACTGTGCTGGGGAATGAACATTTACTGATTAAACAGCTGCCCGGCAGATACCACAGGAAGACTCTGACATTTGAAAAAGCAGAAGTCTCTCCAGACTTCCTCAGTATCAGCCTCCACCGTCACATCAAGCAGCTCACACATTTTGTTTAGCAGATGCACAAAAATAAGACTGTAAAAGTGATGGGTGGTGCTGCAGCGGTAGGATTAGTTTAGCTCGATTGTTCTATTCTTTAAGAGAAGTCCTTTTGGGACCGTAACCTTCACAGTCATTGCTCTACGGTTATTTTTGGATTATTTTCTTCTGTGGCCTTCGTTGTCAGGCCCTGTGGAGAAGTGTTTCCATGAATTGCATAAAATATCGGCTGGATGCCAAAAAGTTGATGTTTTATTTTAGTGAGGGCAGCGTCGGTCCAGTTCTGACAACAATTTGAGAGTCAATTTGTGATGTTTCTTGGTCACGTATTGCTTTTTTTGTCATGTCAAGTTGTACATCAGTGACTCCCACCTTCTGTGAGGTGAAAGTAGTCAAGTAGTCTGGTGGACTGGAAGAGAGCACAGATGGATATAACAGCTTCAGTTCCCTCATAAAACATTCTGTCTGCACAGAGAGTTATCAGAGTTACTCGTCCAAAGTCACCTTTGTCACATTGTTTTTATAATTTGGTGGTTTTTGTCATAAAACGCAGGGCGGTGACAGCAAAAAACATGTAACTGGCCCGTCACTTTCAGGAGCTGTGGCGTGGCGTCTTTATTTGTATGGCGCCAATTCACAAAGAAAGTCATGTCATGACATTATCTAAAGTGAACAGGTCCAAACCTTACGCTTTGATTTAATTATTTACACAGACAACATTTTTCCCACGAGCAAGCACTTGGCAACAGTGGCGAGAAAAAACTCAGGACAAAAAAATTATATTGACGTGTAAAAACATTAAGTTGAGGATATGCTTGAATTTATATATATATATAATTTATTGTGTTTTATTTTGAAAGCGTTGTGGAAACATGTTGACACATTTTGTGGTTCTAGTTAACACAATAACACACTTAAGATGTAGTGGATATTTAACAAGATTTCTCCCAGCATGCCTCTGCTCATCTCCCATGACTCTAATGTGACGAACCAGTTAAGATATGATTAACATGTGATTTTCCATCCTCATGCTTTTATTGTGATAGGGGGAAGTTTGCTGTGGTCAAGCGCTGCGTGGAGAAGGCCACGGGGAAAGTGTTTGCAGCCAAGTTCCTGCGGAAGAGGAGGCGAGGTCGTGACTGCCGGGCCGATGTCACTCACGAGATGGCCGTCCTGGAGATGGCCCGCAACAACGCCCGAGTGGTCAACCTGCACGCCGCGTACGAGACCGATCACGACATCGTCTTAGTGCTGGAATAGTGAGTTCACAGCAGCGGCAGTTACATGTTCTTTCACCTTTTTAGAATCAGTTTATAATACATTATGTAACCGGGCTAATGCCACTTATGCTGACTAATTTATTCTTCCACAAACAAGCAAAAACATGCTCACGGCCGGCAGTTTGATCCTGTGAGTTCCTGCTAAAGGGCAAAGTCCTGTTTGTCTAATCTTCAGGAGCCGCCACACTCACTGCTTTTTATGTAATCCTCATTCGTCCCAACAGGTTTACCAGGACCTGGTTCAGAACTAAAAGTCTCATGTTTGTTGAATTACAGTTTTATCTGAAGCTGCAGATCAAGATGACCTGAATAAATATCTTCTCAGGCATCACGATGCCCTGATGTCTTTACCTTTTGTGTTGCATCAGTTTCGATTCAAACGAACTGTCCTTCCTCATCTGAAAGACCTTTTTATCTTGTCTCATCAAAACAGAAGTAGATGTGAGACTTAGATGGAAGTATGAGCAAAAAGACTGGCTATTCTCAATGTCTGTCACCAGATCCGAATCCAATTTATCTGAGTAGGATAGTTAATAAACAAAAAACGTATTTATTTTTTCATGGTGGACTGCTGAGATGGATTGAGGAGTCTCACCGCCTGAGGAAGGAAGCTGCCCTGTAGTCTGGTGTTACAGCACTAACACAGAATGTATTCTGTTTGATCCCTGTTATGTTTTGTCCAAAGAGGCCGCGAGAATCAACAAAGACATCGAAATAGGCAGAACATACACCTGTGGTGTGTCACGTCCACTGTGGTGGTAGATTGTAGGAAAATGTCATTAAATTCTGAATAAAAGTATTTTCTAACCATTTAGTTGCAAAAAAAAAGTTGCGGTAGATTTTGGTCCACTGGAGTGAACAGTGTGCATGAAAGGGTTAAAGTGGCTTGCTATGATTTTCTAACCACACCTTTTAATACTTTGTTGGTGGAGACACTTAAGTCCTTTCCTGAAAGCAAAGACAGCAGGAACACCTCACTCTGTTGACCTAAGACAGCCTGCACGATTCAGTAAGAGCTCAGAGAAACAACACAAAGTTGACTAACCTGAAATGCCATAAAATCAGGTGAACTTTGTACTCTGGCCACAGTTTGAGGGCTTTGTGACGACTTTGGCAGCCGTTCTTACCTACAGTACTAACCAGTGAGTAATCAGGAAGCTGGTTTGAGGTTGATTTCTTGCTCAATAACACTTCGCCGTAACACGCAGGATCAAACCAGCGACCTTCTGACTTCAGGGTTGGCCACTAAAACCACCAGGAAACCCAGCAGTTCATGAACACATCATGTTTCTGTTTCTCTCGTTGAAAGTGCCTGATATTTTACCTTCACTGTGTGTGTGTTTTTGTGTATTTACAGCATGTTTGTGTGTTTTATCTTTGCACAGCGCGGCAGGTGGAGAGATATTCGACCACTGTGTGTCTGACGAGCTGCTGCCAGAGGCCCAGATCACTCGTCTGATCAGGCAAACGCTGGAGGGAGTCCACTACCTCCATCAGAGCAACCTGGTGCACTTAGACCTGAAGGTCTGCACACACACACACACACACTAACACACACACACACTAACACAGGAAATCACAAGTGTAGCCGGAGCCGAGGGAGTCTATTTTTACATGTCCACTCGCTGCACCACCACAAACTCACCCCTTAAGTGCTCGGCTGTGAATTCCCTTTTTTGTGCTCTAGAAAACCCCAATTTCCTTTTTTTTTTTTTTTGTTTCCGCGACACAGTTGAGCTCAGAGCTCAGGATTTAAGGTGGCAACAGAAACCTCCACTCAGGGCAAACAGAGGAAGCTCTACTGAAAGGTGTCATATAGGTGATTTTTACACCACTCCTGCAACTTTCAACCACTCCTTGAAAAATTAAAAAAATTCCACCTCCTCCCCTCACTGGGGCTTTTCCATACACTTGTACTGAGTCGGCTCAGTTTGACTCAGAGCAGCTGGGATTTCCTGTAACCATAAAAGTTCCTCATTATGTAGATATTGTAAAGCCTTTATTATGAAGCAGCAACACCAGGAAATGTTTGGTTTTTACCAGCAGTACGTCAACACACTTTCACCCCTCTGTCTCGCATGGCGTGGTTTCAACATGGCAAAGTTCAGCTGGTAATGAAAAATCAAATCAGTGTCGGTGGAGAAGCCCTGCAGGTCTCCCTCTGGAGCCTCTCCACAAAAACACACAAACACACTGTTGATGTCATATTTGCATAAACAAAATCAGATTGCAAACGTGGCATACACACACACACACACACACACACTGATACAGTCGGTGGTTGAGTTCATGTTTACTATGTGTTTGCATAGATACAACGTAGATTTTAAAACCTGAACTTATCGGTGATCATATCAGTAGCAGTCATGAGACGCAGGTGATTACTGGTTATCAGTGTGTCAGCTGCAATCGATGTTGTGCATCTCCAGTTATATCCACCAGCTCTGGCTCTAACTCCAGCTCGTAAAGTGAATGTTTTGTTATCTGACGTCAAGATATTTGCAGTAACTCCAGTGTAACTCCAGTGTAAACTCTGGCTGTGAGCGTAACATGACCAGTTGTGGCTGTTTGTGCTAATCGACATTAGAACCTGTGCAAACAGAACAAAACAAGCACACACTCAGCTGTACTGTACGTTCTCCTCTTCTGTAAGATGATGCAATAACTCAATAATGCCGGTGTTTAATGTTTTTACAGCATCATGTGGTCGATACATTTCCAGCACTTGAACAAATAATCCTGTTAAGAGTACTTAGAGAAAGTTAAACACCTCTCGCCGGCAGGACAAAACATGATTAAGTGTTCAAAGAGATTTAATGTTGAGCACAAGTTCAAAGTACGTCTCATATTTCCAGAACTCCTGCTTTCGACATGATGCTCACCCTGTTTCCTCTTTGTTTCTCAGCCGCAGAATATCCTCCTGACCAGCCTGTCTCCTCCAGGAGACATTAAGATCGTAGACTTTGGTCTGGCACGCAGGCTGGGCGCGGTCGGAGAGCTCAGAGAGATTCTTGGCACACCTGAATACGTTGGTAAGGTGATGTTCACGAAACACGCTCTGATTACTCAAACACACGAGGCAGGATATCACCCGCAGTAAAACCACATCAAAGTTAAGAGTGAACCCTATCTGGTGTTGTGCTGATAGAAATCTTCTTGTAGGTCTCAGAGAGAAACTTACAAATGATCAGCAGTTAATTATCAGTTGTTTAAAAAGCAGCTGCTGTCAGACAGAGAGCTCTGCCTGATCCTCTGTCAGCTTAATCTGCTCAGTTTGTACTTAATGAAACAGAGAAGCGGATGGAAACAACAAAAAGTCATTACTTAAGATCAGAATAAGAGCAAAACAACATGATGAGGTATGAGACAACACAGGAAGTTGCGCAAAGACATTCTTGTGATATTGAATGAAACCTGACTTCTTCTTTCATCTCTTCTTTTCAGCTCCAGAGATCTTAAATTATGAGCCAATCACAACAGCGACTGACTTATGGTGAGCTCATTTTCAAGTCTTCATTGTGGAGATTTAAAGAAAAATAAAGATGCTGGTGGCATATTTTCAGGAAAGCAATCATTTATTAGATCGGTCGGGGCTCGAGAAGAAGCTTGTTCTGGCTGTGATCGTCTATCCTGAGATTCATCCAACAGAAACTTTGATAACAGAGACAGAAAAGTCAGTTTGTAGGAGCAGACGGTCGTCATGCCCTCTGTTACCATAGTGTTAGCAGCTGTCAGTCAAAACCATCGTGCAGCATGTTTTCTCTCGGTGCACAGTCAGCGTTTGCCTGCCTGTCTGTGGACCCGGGCCCATCTGATTCTGACCGTCAGACGATCTTTACGGGGGATTTTCATCTCATTCTCATTTTTACTCTTAAACCAAATGATTTGTAAATGAAACCGAAGCCGATCCATTTCAGTGTGTGAAGCCACAAACCACAAACAAACGCTGCCACGCTAATAACTGTTTACAGTCTGGGTAATTACTGTAATGATCACCTTTGTTCTCAGTGAAATGATGAAAGCAGGACTTGTGTTTCTCTTGGATTATTAACCCAGTGAGTCCTCGTGAGTCCGTCTCCTTCATCCGTGTGTGTGTGTGTGTGTGTGTGTGTTCCTCAGGAGTGTGGGTGTGATCGCCTACATGCTGGTGACGGGCGAGTCTCCATTCGCCGGAGACGACAAGCAGGAGACGTTTCTGAACGTGTCCCAGGTCAACGTGGACTACAGCAGGGAGGCCTTCTCCAGAGTGTCAGAGCTGGCTGTGGACTTCATCCGCAAGCTGCTGGTCAAAGCTCCAGAGTGAGTAGAGCCGGAGTCTCAACAGTCACGTGATGTATGTAAAAAGAAAATCAAAATGGATTCTGAGTGTTTCCGTTGTGTTTGGACGTCAGGGACCGGCCCAGCGCTGCAGAGTGTATGAGCCACCCCTGGCTGTGGCAGCAGTTCTGTCTGAGCCCCGACCCCGCCGCCGCCACCCGCACCGCCCGCGAGAGGAGCTGCGGCACCAAGTGGGCCGCCCCGCCCGAAGACCCCGAAGACAAGGAGAACTTCCTGGAGTCGCCTCACTCTCACGCAAAAAGGTTTCGCTTCGACGAGGAAACGCCGGCTGCTGTAGATGGTGACTTTTGAGAAAGTCAAATCTAAAAGGGGAGAGGGGAGCTTTTAAAGTCTTTTAAGCCTCCAGAGTACCAGCTGTCTGCTGCCCGCCACTCAGAGTACTTACCATGTTTATATTCCACTAATCTGCAGAAGATCGACCACTCAGACCAAAGATAACCAGCTAAATATCCTGAGATCTGTCTCTGATCATCGCTGTTTAAAAGTGTGAAAATTGTACAGTATGATGCGATTAATGCGCCGTGTTTAACCTGAAGTATTTAATACGATTTGATTGTTTAAAATCTCTAAAAAAAAACAATTTCCTGTGATGATGAAGGCTAGAGGAGTATTTGTAGGGAAATCTATGCAACACGTCTCTTAATTTTCTCACAACGCGTTCAAGTTAACGACGCTCTGCCTTAAAATCAGAAGTGTTCTTAGTGTTGAGTTGCACTTGTGCTTCAGCAGAAATGAGTTTCTCTGCAATGAGGAAGTGTGATAACATCCTTATTTGCATTTTTTTGCCGTCTGTGTTGCAGCTCCGTCTCGTTCTACCCGCGCTGTCGCTGTAATTCACGTTGGAGCTGAACGGAAGCGAGACGGGAGGCTTCGTTACATTCCTCGTATGTTTCCCTGCAGTAGCACAAGTGTTTAAATCTAGCTCAGGGTTTTAGATTACATTCATTCCCCTTCCAAAGAACCGAGAGGCTGTTGGTGTAACAAATCTTCGTATTCGTGACATTTTGAGATAGAAACTTAAAACTGTAACGGCTCAGAGTCTCGGTGAGTCATACCACCGTTCAGCAGCCACACCCGCTCTTACTCAAATGATGTCCTCACTCCAGCGAGCTGTTCGTTCCTCTTTGTTAGCTGGCAGAGGAGAACACCACTTTAGCACTTCTTACTTCAGAAGCACACATACAGAAGTATTTATAAAAGTCTGAGAGGTTCACCAAAGCCATTCAGAGTGCCGTCTCTATAAAGCTACTCTCGTTCTGTCGGGTCTGAAGTGATTTATTCCTGTTGTTTTCATCTCAGGGCATGCTGCTCACTCTCCGCTCACTGTGTTGTGTATTCTTAATGTTAGAGGCCTACTATTATTATTATTATTATTATTTATGTGCTGGACTCATACTTTATATTTTTATGTAAATAATGTGCTCACGTGTCTTATAAGGAAGTGTTGTGATTATGTCGGGAGACTTCAGATGATTTAAGGTGTTTATTTAAAACAAGACGATGCTGTTAATGAGAAATAAATGGAGATGTTTGACTGTAGAGGATCGGGTGGATGAAAGGAAAGAGGATTTAAGGTGGCGCTGGGAAGTAAAGCGAACGTGGAAGTGAGTCAGATGGTTTAGTCGGGAGGAGGAAGATGATTCAGGTCTTTGATGGAGTAAGGGAAGTGTCGGGCGTGAGAAGAAGGGTTTAAAGGGACAGTTTGACATTTTGGAAATGCTGTAAAAACTGTTAACCTCAAAAAAATAAAGATTTAGTCATTATTGACTCGGCACAATGCGGCTGGGTGACGCTTCAGAGTCCACAAAACATTTCTGGAGCTTCACAGCAAAACAGTGTTGCAGCATTCTCAGAAACAACTGAAGCAGCTGGGGACCAACATGGCTCCTTACAAGTTGTCTGATGTCAAGTCACCTGAAGCCCCCGAGGTCTCAGACTGATTTGAAATGATGGTTTGTTTTTTTTAAGACTCTTTTATGAGCTGAAATAAATAATGTACTTTCAAATCAATTTGGGATCTCAGAGCTTCTGGAAACTTGGATTACATCCTACAAGCTGCATGGAGCCATTTTGTTTCTCCAGCTGCTTCAGTTGTTTAGGAGAACGATGCAACGATGTTTTGCTGTGAAGCTCCAGAAACGTTTTGTGGACTACGAAACTTCACTTGTCTTTTCTTCAGCATGAGTGAATAACGACAGAATTTTCATTTTTTGTGCAAACTGCTCCTTTTAAATACGTGGACGGATTTAGGAATGTGTCGGTATTGTAGGAAAGGCAGAGGAAAAGTTCAATATTTGGTAAAAATTTCCCAAAATGTTGAACGGTTATTCCTTTAAGTTGTGACGTTGGGAGTTGAGATACGTAGATGTGAGAGGATTTTAGGTGATGAGAAAGTGTAAGTGATGATTTTCAGTGTAGAAAGAGCAGAAGCTTAGAGAAGCGCTGTGTGACGAGGTGCTATTGATTCACAGGATTTGCCTTCATTGAAAACGACCTCTGATCGATTCCGATCGCTCTCAAACCTCCAGAGAAACATTCCTCTTCTTGTTCCGAGGGGCCAAACAGAATCGGACCACACTGTGTGTTTGTTTGTTGTCGTCAGCAGCTGGTACACAACAATGGCCTTTGTGTCGGAGCTGGGCGTCTCCAGCCACGGCCGTGCTCTCATCTGTATGCTGTCATCCTTCAAGACTGGAAGATTTTCATCTCGGCCAATCGGCAGATTCTACTCGCGCTTGTTGTAGAAGCAGCTGGGAGGCGTATCTGTAATGAAATAAGCTTGAATCTCGCCTCATCTCAGTTTCTTTCAGGTGTCGGCGTCTTGAAATAATCTCGATCCAGGCTGAAATGATGTCACTTGAAACGCAACATTTCTCAGATACAAGTTAAGCTTCTTTTTCCTGTTCCTGTTGTAAAAAAACAAGATTTTAAGACTTGACTCGTAGCTGAACCTCGAGAGCAGACGGACTCGTTCTGCAGTGACGTCAGTCATTGTCAGTCTGTCACTTGAACATGACTGATGCTGCGCCGCTGATCGTGTTATTTTGTACATCTGTTGTACTGTTATCCTCAGCAGCTACCAGTCTGAGACGCGGAGCAGCAGCAGTGACATCAGGCGACTGGTATCAACAACATTCCTGTTTGTCGTGTGCGACTGAAGGAAACTGTAGGTTGGAGTCAAACCAGCAGCCACAAGCACAACGAAATGTTCATGAGATGTTTGTTTATTTTGCATTTTATATTTTTTTAATGTATGAGCATTCTGATTGCATCTGAAATGACTAAAAGAAAAAAAAAAGAAAGAAACATAATCTGTATTGTATTCTGATCAACTGCAGGCTAATATGTAAGCATCACAAAGCAAACTGAAAAAGCTCATTAAAGGTTGTAGAAAATATCCGATGGAGTGTTTCCTGTCTTGTTTTTGAGCCGTTTTACTGCAGATCAGATGTTTTTAACGCTCTGCTGCCACCTGCTGAAACAAACCGCTCTCCATCTTTGGTTAACAGCACAAACAGCATCAGTGACATGCACACATGTTAACAAGCAGATAATCAACAACACTTCATGCTACCTTGGCTGAACACTTGCTACACAACTTTTAAAAAAGTTCACCTTCTCCGTCCTCGTCGGGTTTTTTTTTTTTTAACAGCACAACAGACAGCGAGGAGCAAACGTGGAATGATCTGAAGTTACATTCAGCAGAACGAGTTACAGCCGTCAGCTTAGTGCAAAGATGCTACTGTGTGCAAGCTCACAGAGATCAGACTGGAATACACAGATTAACACACATGCTGCTACATTCCCATACAGCTAGCAAGGATTTGTACTTTTACATATTGCAGTCAACAGAAAGTACAGTATAAAACAGTTTCTGCCACAATGACAAAACAAAACAACTTCACATGAGAGAATTAAGATGCAGCGTCTCATTAATTCATCTGTCCAACTTATTTAACGTGTTTCTTTCTCAGTTCTTGAACTCGGGTATCTGCCTGAGAACCGATCTGTACGGAAGCCCTGAAGGTCATGTGAGGATTCTTTTTTTATCTAAATTATGTCGGAGCCATTTAATTTTTTTATGTGTTTAAATGAAAAATAATTCTCCAGGGGAAAAGACAAATCCACTAAACACAAACACAAAAAAAAATGCTGCCAAAACTCACAAAATGTTTGGTTTTGCATGTTTTCACACATGAAAGAATAAAATTCTCCAGAGAGAAAAAATACTTTTCTTGCAGGAAAAAAAAATCCCATCAAAATGTGTTCTCTTGGTTTAACACATGTAGAAAAATAAAGTATCCTTAAAAAAAAAAAAAAATCACCCAAGAATTTCTTTTTTACGTGTTTTCAAAAATAGAAAAAGTTCTCGTATGTTTTCACAGATGAAAATAAAAGAAAAAAGTTGGTTGTGATGTAAAAGAAAAAAAAAAAAATTCTCCCGTACAAACTAATAAAAAATGTTTTCAGATTTTTTTCAGAACCGTAACCCAAAAAATAAAAATTCTTCCACAAAATGTTTCCATTTTGTGTCTCGTGTATCAGGGAGAACAATGTTCAATGTTGTTTTTTCACACAACTTTTTAGTTGGTTTCATGAATAAATACTAAAGTATTCTAGTGTAAAAACAATGTTTTTGCATGTTTTCACACACGAAAGAACAACTTTTTTGCTGAATATGAAAAAATCTTTCAAAAGCATGGGAAAAAAACTTGTCTTGGTTTCACTCTTGTAAAAAAAATAAATTATCCTTAAAAAAAATGTTTTCACACATGAAACAATTTTTTTAACATCTTTTCGCAGATGAAAAACACAAAGTTCTCCTATGGAGAAAAATGTTTTTGCAAGTGAAAAAAATTTAAAAAAAGAAAAAAAGGATAGGTGTCCATTTTGTGCATGGTCGTACAGGGAAAAATGTTTGGCATGTTTTCGAACATGAAAAAAAGTCTTATGAGAAAACGTTTTCATTGGTTTCATGAATAAATACAAAGAGGAAAAATAAATTCTCCCATAAAATGTTTGGCTTTGCATGTTTTCACACGTGAAAGAACAGACTGAAAAAATCTTTTAAATGCATGGTGCTTGGTTGTAATGTAAAAACAAAGCAAACAAAAAATGTTTTTCAGACTTGAAAAAAATAAAACAATTTTTTTGTTTCCATTTGGTTTAAGGTTGTACGGATGTACGGGGAAAATGTTTGGCATGTTTTCACACGTGAAAAGAATCTTCTGACAAAACTTTTCAATGGTTTCATAAATCAACAAACGTGTGAAAAAAAGTTCTGCAGGGAAAATAAAATCCGGTGTGAAAAAACAAAGATTCTTCTACAACATTTTTGGTTTTGCATGTTTTCACACATGAAAGAAGAAAATTCTCCAGAGGATGAAAAAAATCGATTTGACGCATGAAAAAAAAGAAAAAGTTTCACACATTCAGGGGGAAAAAAAAAAAAAATCCTCTCCTGCCAAAACTTCTTTTTATATTTGGAAATAATCCTGAAAAAAATCAAACATTTTGAAGAAAGAAAACAATTAGCATGCCAGAACTTTTTTGAAAACTTGGTTTCATATATGAAAAGAAAAAACACTGATTTCAAAATATAGAGAACAAAAATATTTGAGTCCTCACTTGACCCTCAGGGCTTCCATAAATCTGCTACTAGTGCGTTCAATTATATTTATATTCCTTTTTTCAAACCCTGTATGAATGAGATATCACTGCTATCGTTGTTTAGTCTGCAGTATTACTACAGAGTGCTTTATCTAGTTTGACAGTCAGAACTGAAAAAAACACTAAAATCAACAAATTAATGGTTAAATTGCATACAGGTGAACGTTCTGATGCCAATAAATTACACATATCTGATCAGTAATCCAACATTTTAGGACGTATCAGAGGCATTTCTGATACTGATGTTGGTTGTGGAACACAGTTTGAATCAGAAACCTCTTAATTTATAAAAACAATAATTTGGTGTATTTTCAACACAAAAATGTACAACAGGTGAGAAAAAGATCCAATCAAAACAGAGCAAATTAACATCAAGTGCAATAAGAAGAAAAGTGTTAATAGCTAGTAACACGTTAAACAAATGATTTCTAATCTAGAAACTCTCACCTCAAGGTCGACGTGACGGAGTGTAAAGCAGCTCAAAACAAATCGTGATCTGAACGAAAGCTCCAGAACAGTTAAATGGACCTTGAGGTGAGTTTGTGTTGTTAACTGAAACTCTAACTATTAGAGAAACTTCAACTAAAGGAATGACAACAGAACTACATTCTAAACTCTGACAAAGTTCATTAAATAATTAACCGGCCACACGTTTTAAATACAATCAAAAATCACCGCTGAGAGTCCGACTGATGAAGTCTGAAAGTTTAAAGTTCAGACGTTCAAACATTCACTCGTCTAAAAGTAGCTCAACACGTGCAGGCAAGAGGAGAATGTAAAAAGCTGCTCTGCTTCAGGCAAACAGACATTAAGATTAAAATCATAGCAGAAAGTCACAATATTACACTTTACGTCACGTTACAGACATTAAAGTCGTTCCCTCCGACTGAGGCAACACGAGTCAGTCATGTTTCAGCAGCTCTGCAGCCACTCGAAGACAGAATCAAAGGTAAAAGGTGATATTCAGCCTAGAGAATAAATAAGGAGGAAGACCGTTTTCATACCTGCGTGTTCCTCCTCGCGGCCACAGGAGACGATCGAGTGCGTTTAGCAGTAAAAGTCACCTGTCATCATCTGTTGAACGCTTGGTAAGAACGATGAGGTAAGACCAGCGGTTAAGACACTCACTCTGTACTCTGGATACACAATCTGCAGCGCTCAGAGACGTTCAGGCGATCGGCTCGGACTCAGAACTCCTGGATGACCCTGAAGTGGTTCTCGATGGACGGGGGCTCGTCCTCGAAGTGCAGCTTCTTGCTGGGACAGGCTCCGAACTCCTCCAGGGTCTTGATGAAGTACCCGTACTCGCGGCCCACCCAGGCCCGCATCGGGTCGCACACCTCGTACGGGGTCACGTGGGCGTGGATCGACACGCCGCTGGAGGCGAACTCCTTCAGCACCTGCTTGTCCGTCACCCAGGTCTCGCTGCCTCCCGGGTGGCCTCCATCCAGCCAGAACATGTCGGTGATGCGTTTAATGAAGTGAGACAGCTGCGGGTCGGCGCGGGCTCCCGGCAGCTCGTACACCATCTGGTTCAGGACCACGCAGCCTTTACTGAAGCCCACCAGCGTCAGAGAAAACCCTGAGGGGACGCTGTCAGCGCCTCCCTGTGGCTGGAGGGGGTTTGGTAGGTTGGCTCGCTCCATGCCGTGGCTCAGCAGAGACCTGTGATCAGAGACGTTCACACTGATTTAACACAATCACCACAAAGTTTTAGTAAAGCTCACAAGGTTGAGGTGACGGTGGAACAAACAAGAGCTGAAAAAAAAGATCAATGTTGATGAAGAGTCATCATGTGGACAGACAGACACTCTGAATGAATGGTGATGTAGAGCAGTGGATGCGTGAACAAGCAAAACATTGACAACATAACATCCTGTTATCAAGGTGGTAACGTGTTCAAGATTTGTTTCTGCTGCCCTCCAGTGGCCAAATACAAATACAGGTTGAACAGCTGAACCACTTGATCTTGTGAAAGTAAAATTATATGTTCAAAAAAAATTAACTGAACTTGAGCTGCTACATTTTGGCTAAATTCAAGGAAAAGAGCTGCTGGAGGTGGAACAACGTCATCTCACGCTTACTGATAGTTGATGCAAAGGTTCAAACGTCGAACATACCTGAGGTGTCGGAACGCCGCAGTCTCAGGTGAGTACGACGAGTGCTCCGGAGCCCCGAACATGTTGC
The DNA here is from genome assembly GCF_904848185.1 of Acanthopagrus latus. Lineage (NCBI taxonomy): Eukaryota > Metazoa > Chordata > Actinopteri > Spariformes > Sparidae > Acanthopagrus > Acanthopagrus latus. The sequence continues at coordinate 26,572,921 of NC_051047.1, read as the reverse complement.
TCTCCACGAAGTTGTGGTAGCAGCTGAACTTGTGCAGATACATTCGGGAGGCTCGGACGACCCAGATGTGTCGGTCGGGGAAACGCCGGCCCAGAGTGAGAGCGACCTGCTCCAGACTCCAGCGGAGCCACTGAGCTCCTTCAGGCTGCACAGACATCTCCTCCTGGAAGTTCTGACCCGGCAACAAGCAGAAGGAGACGGTTTAAAGCTGCAGGACAACTTCTACACACTGGGACAACATGAACATGATGAGAGGGGCGAAAATTGAACGTGTCGGCTCTTAAAATACAGAGACAACATCGTAAAATGGATTCATGTTTGAAAGGGCAATTGTGACACTGATCGGTACTGGTCGATCTCTAGACTGAACAACAATTCAATAAACAAAATAATCCAAAGATTCATCAACAATGAAAGTATTTCTAAGTTGTAACTCTATTTCACTCCATAAAAACATTATATCCAATGAAATGTAATGCCACAGAGATATAGTTTTGCAATAACTTTTAAAATGTTTTTATAATTTTTATCACTCTGCATCTATTTATGTCCTTAATATTCAGGTACATCATCCACGAAGCCCACAGTTTGCCCAAAATGAGATGTTTAGTCATCGTGGTCATGACATTTAGAGTACAAGGCTTTGAAGGATGAAGTTTTGTGGCGTAAAGTTATCTAACTGGAGACGAGAGGAGTTTCTCTGGCAGCGTTATCGGCCCTTTAAAAGCTTAAAATCTAAACGGAAGGATAAAAAGTCAGAGATGTCTGCCAAAAAAATAAATGTTCCCTTCTCCTGACAACAGCCATGGTGAGAGTGTGAATGAAACACACACACACACACACACACACACACACACACACACACACACACACACACACACACACGTCCATCTCTGACACACTAAATTAGTTCCATCAGCAGCATCCTCTCAGCGCGCCGTCAGACTGTGTGGTCTCAACACAATGACCTCATTCTCTGTATTTACATGGAAACATCAGCGTGACGGCATCCTGCGCATACGAACGTCTCCTGGCAGACACCGGCACACTGTGGGAATATTAACACTCGCCTGGAAAGTCGCCTGATGAATTGCAAATGAGGACAAAGAAAAGAGGAGCTCTGATAAACGAGGCCACTTCTTAAATTCTTCGAGGGAAATTAGAAAAGAAAAACAAACGGGCGACGTTTAATCTTCTTTCACTCCTCCATATTTCTTTACACTTGATTAGCGACGCGCCCGTCCACTTACTAAAAAAAGAAACAAAAAGCCTCTGAGATGGCTCGGCATAATCTGACAGCATAATCTGGCAACCGCTGCAATTAACAGGTTTGGCATCGGATGAAGAGACTCGACCGTCTTCTTCTTTAAAGAAGTTTGTTCAGAACACGTGATCAGAAACACGTCTGTGATGCTCAGAACAGAACACAATGTGCTGGTTCTTCATCAGGAACAAAGTTCAGATTTAAGAGTGTCTTCCTTAAACTGTAGTGCTTTTTATCCATCTAGATTATTTTGGTGTGAGTTGCAGAGTTATAGAGATAAAAGCGGTGGGTGCTCACAGGAACATGTTACCTTTATGAGTAAACAAAATATGCAATATCACGTCATTACGGACCATTATTACATCTGTGAACACAAACTTAGCTAGAGCGTATAAATAAACATCACATCAAAGGTTAAAGAGGTCGTATAACGCTAATTTTCAAGTCCAGACTTTTATTTAAGCGTCCTTGTCTCTCTCCATATCATGATCCACTCTTCTCCACAGGTAGACAGGCAGGGATTGTACCTGTGCACCAGTATTAGCTCAGCGTGACTTGCTTGGCACTGGACAGAGCTGCTTTCAGTTTAATTTTACTACTTAACACTGAGCGGTGAACACTGTAGTTCACTGATGAAGGTCTGAACAGTATAAATAAACTTAACTTGATATCAACGCAGAGCTGCCAAGTGTGTCAGAGTCAAATATCAGCCCTCGTAAGACAGAAACCTCTCAGACGGATTTTAATCTCCTGCTGCAGATTTCTCTGCAACCGCAAACGATAAACCATCATTCTGATGCAACTAAACCCAAACGTGCTTCCTCGTGTGAAAATTAACATGCAGGTGATTTCTCTGGTTTACTGAGTTTTTTATGAAGCAGTGAAACAAAGAATAACGTGTCCTCTCTCCCACGAGGTTCCACATGTTGTATAAAAACTATTTTAAAAAAATCTTTACAACTGAAAAACACATGAAAGACAAAGTACATGTCGTAAACTTTCAGAGTGAGTCAGTATGAGACACTTTTCTCCTCCAGGTATCTTTGCTGTGGTTTAACTTCTTCCAGTGAGACAAATCGATCTTTCATGCCGTCTGTACTGGGTCTGAGTTTAGAGGAATTTAATGTTTAGCAAGATAGTTTGCAATACTCTTGTTTTCCCCAACACCAAAATGATCTGTTTTCTTAATTATCTGTTTTTGTTTTTTTAAAATAGCTTTTCTTTGAGGTTTTTGTGTTTTCTGTATATCTGTACAGGAAATAATATCTAGTATAAAACAATGCAGCTGTATGTTTGACTATGAAAAATCCAAATAAAAATATTTGTAATTTAAACAAACAAAGAAAACATTTTTAAGTCAGAATAATGGTGAAAAATGTTGCTCTGTTTAGACATTTTCTTTACTTTCACAGAGGAAGAAAGAAACCAGAAAATAACCACATGTGAGCTTTTTTCCCTTAATAAAGGACACAAGTCATTCATTGATTCTCAGAAATAGTTTGTAGTGAAACAGACGACAACTTATCAGAGAGTCATTACCGATCTTTTAAAACTGGTCTGATGTGCAACATGTTGTCTTTGCCAAACAAAAATATTCTTTCTTTAAAAACTTCTATCACCATGTAACATGCATGAATTTTCTGCATTTTTCCTTTTCATGTGTAATTTTGTCTAAAGACATCATGACTTTAGTGTTTTTATGTTTATATTATGTTTTTTGTCCACAACCCAAAAACATTTAGTCTATTGTCACAGACGACTGATGAAACCAGAAAATAATCACGTTTAAGAAGCTGGAATCACAGAATTTTGACTTTAAAAACAATTAGTTAAGAGATTAATCAATAACCTGAATATTTGGTGATTAATTGACTATCTGACAACTGATCCATTGATTCTTGCAGCTTTACCTCCAGCTAACAGTTTGCTCGTGAACCCTAACAGGACTTTGCTCACCTGTCTCATGGTTATTGAAGGTGAGAGTGAATTGAAATGATATTACATCTCTGTGTCTCAGTAACAGCTTTCAGTGATTAAATCATGAGTTAGGACAGTCACCTTCTTACTGTTGATTGATCCCCTGAGCCCCTCCCTGATCAATACACCTCCACACACTCACCTGAATGTCCCCGTGGAAAAACACCACATGTCTGTTACCGCTCTTCTCCTTTGACTCAGCACCGTCTGTCTCAGGCCGGAGGAGCAGCAGGTCGTTCACTCGGCTCGGGTTGTATCCAGGCACCGCCAGCAGCTTCTGGAGCCTCTGCCGCGGGCTCCCGGAGCCTCCATCCCGGCTGGCTGATGCATGCAGTCCCCGGGGCTCGGAGGATGTCGCTGCCACGGAGGTCATCGTTTTGGCCACAGCTATCAGAGTGAAGCCCACCGCGACTGCTCGGGCAGCTAGCATGAACTCTAAAATAAGAAAATGAGTCGGCGTTTTTTTCTTTATAAACGCAGTTAACTACACCATGCTGCTCCTGCTGCTGACAGCTAGCTAACCAGCTAACATCTGCTAGCTACAGCATCACATTATTAGTAGCTAACGTCCACACAACTAGCCTTTAAGTGGCTATAACCGAAATATTTATCAGTCTGCAGTGCGTTGTATCCGTCGTGTGCCTCACATCGTCGCAGTTTAATAACAAATTCTGACCCTATTTATTAAATTCTGTCAGTTTTATGTCATCTTCTATCCACGGAGAGGCGCTGTTTATCAAACAACACACCCACCGCTGCTAGCTGCTGCGGAGCCAACCAGAGGCTCTACTGCGCATGTCTTACTGTTTTGGACTCCAGAGATACTGCAGCGTGGATGGTGGTGGGATGATAGACTCCTCTGTACTTCCGGTTTTGACTAGTCGGCCAACACCACACAGTTTGGGCAGTTAACGGCTTAAACAAAGAAATATGGGACAATTATAATAGGCAAAAACACTTAGAAAGGACTGGATTTGTGATTAAATCTGGAAAATATAAACATTGCAGACATTATACATAAATATAAAAAGTAAATACATACATTAGTGAATTCTCGTTTAAACAAACACAATCTAAACAACTGCATATTTGCTACAAGTAATTGTACTCACATAATTCATAAAATCGATACAAACAAACAAATATTAAAAAAAAATTTTTTTAAAAAAAGGTAACTGGATACTAAATTTTGCTAACTGCAGAAAATACAAAAGTTTACGGGAGTGAACCGTCTTGAGCTGACCACTCTTTGCTTTAGCCACACATGCTAAAGTCTACTTGTTCACAGTGTCGTGGATCTAAACGTGGATGTTTTTGACAGCAGCTGCCTTAAAGTTAGTGTTGTGTCGGTGTTTACATCAGTTGGTACAACACCAGAGAATGAAGTGCACATGTTGGTGCTGAGAGAACTGGCATTATAACGCAAGTATGCCACTTTATGGACCAACAGTTCAGTTACTATCACATGTTTTTGACTGCATGCCACAGATAAAAGTAGAGAGTTTACTCCAGTTTGGACTTTGAACATGTTCAGTCAGCAGTTAGCACTGATATGGAGAGAGCCACATGCAGCACAGGACGACTTTATAAACTATTAAACTGCTGAATTATTGAACTGTGAGTAGCAGTCTAGGTAAGAGGAGACTCCTTTCAGTGGGATATTGCAGAGATTTCTCCTGCAGAAATTACATATATCCATTCATTATTTTCTGGAACTGGTCTTTTCATCATGTTAAACTTTGCAGATTATTATTATTATTAGTAGTAGTAGTAGTAGTAGTAGTAGTAGTATTTCTTGTTCTTTTATTGTTGCTGTTGTCTAAGGCAGCTCCACAAACTAACTGTAGATGGCATCATCATTGAAGTCTGACCTTGAAACTGTTGACAATCAGCAGTTTATAGCTTATTGTAACCACTTAATGTAAAATATACAAAAATAATAAGCTTATTAACACAGATGCTGATTTAAAGATGCAGGTGCAACAGAAACAAAAAGGGCAGAAACATTATGATTTGTGTTCAAACGTGAGCGAGTGTGACTGTCGTTGAACAGCTGGCAGGATGTGAGATCATGTTAAACGGATCATTCCACTCCAACTCACCTAGAATTCAGAACTTTTTTATGTCATGCATTTTCTCAAAAAAAGCCATGTCATAACTTTTGTCAAAGTCACGGGATTCCTTAAGCAATCCTTTCACTGTGATCCAGTGAAAAAAGTGCCAAAACATAGCACAACTAAAAAAAGCATCTGAATTACAGCTATAATTATGCACAGCTATATTTGAAGGGTCCCGTTTATTGATTTTTTTTCATGAATTTGGTAAAGAAAATCCTTGACATGAGCTGAGAGGGCCTGTGTGAGTTTGTATGAAAAGGACCTAAATGAAAATAGCAATATCTACCTGAAGTTTGTAAACTGTAGCTCATGTTAGCCACCATGAATTACTTATATCAGACCAAGTAAGGCTGTCGAAGTAATAGTCGTTTAATAGTTACTAGTAATTAAACATATTGCTGTTGCAGAAAACATGGCCTCGTGTTCGTTGGGCAGAAGACTGGTGGCCTGTCTTCTCAACGTTTCTGAGGCTCGCAGGAAAGACCTGGTGGAGACTGTGGCCAAGGCTGCTTTATACAACACGGAAGGCAAGTCTGATGTTGTATGACACCTTAAAATAAAGTAGTCTGGAGAGAAATTGCAACAAAAACATTTTCTTTGATTGAATCCTCTTGCTAAGAATCCTCCATGATGCTGCTAAATATGGTTCCTAGGTGTTTTGTGACGCCTCCATGGATGTTACATGAGGAGACTCTGGATCTAAAACATCATCTGAAATGTTTTATGTACTCCTGTTTGTAATTCATCTGCATCAGGGGTGAGACGAGAGGGGACAGCAGTGCTGAACATCTTTAACGACCATGACTACAACCGCTCTGTCATCACCATCGTGGCGAGCATCGACTCCATCAGTAAGTCCCGAAGCGTTCGCACGTTTGTAGTGAAATATCTTTTCATTCATTCTCCCGAGGGAAGAGTCGAGTCAGCTACTTTGCTGCAGCTTTGCCTCTACTGCAGGGATTCAGTTCCTGTCCCCTGCTCTCCAATCCTCTGAGAGGGAAAAAATCCTTTAATAAGCTTTGTCAGGGATTTAAACACAAAAAAAAAAAAAATTCAGGATGAACATTTTTCTGGCAAAGATCACAGAGAAAAGTTTATCTCGTTGAGCGCTCGTCCCGAACACAACGTCCTGACAATGCAGACAAAGCCAGCGAGTGTGTTTGTCCTACGCTCACTCCTCAACACAAATAAATTGGATTCTTTTGCTTAAATTGACCAAATCCTAGTCTTTTCTGAAGGATACACAAAACTATAAATGTATGCATGTTGTTTCAGGGGAGGCGGTTCTGTCTGCATGTGAGAAAGCCTGCGGGCTGATCGACATGCGTGCTCACAAGGGGGTTCACCCGTGTATGGGTGCCGTCGACCTCATACCCATCTACCCCCTGGGGGAGGAGGTGGGCGTGGAGGACTGCGCTGAAGAGGCTCGGGGTGAGATGTTACATGTGCATGTATGTGATGTGTGAGTGCAATTATAAATATTGAATTTTGATGCATGGGGGTCGTACTGCTGCGTTCAAGTTTGCAAGTCTGATCTGCTAAATTTAGGAAATCTGGCACATTTTTATCATTTCACCACTTCCTGATTGATCGGGAACTGAAAAGACAAAAGAGAGTGAAATTTTGGAGTCTGACACTGACGTTCCTGTTTAATAGATACGTCAGGACAGGTGTGAATTAATTCTAAATTATCAGTGAACATTTACTTCAACCTGGAAGTGAAATGTTAATGTTAGCTAGGAGGCGGCTGAATGCTGAAGTTAGCTCACAGGTTATGTTGTTTTATCCTGAATTATGGCGTGTGTGATCATCACTATCCATCATATTTCCATCTGCTGATCAGTGGTAAGTGGTAAACTATTTGTCAGATTTTCTACTTTAACTACTTGCAGCTTAACATTCATTATCCCTGTATGCGAGCTGCTCACCGTGAGCGTGACATGAGAGGAAATATGTGTGTGAATATGGTCTATTAGCTTTCAGGGCACAGTCATTACTCGTGTCTCTTGTTTTGTATTCAGTGCAGCGCCTGCTCAGGACGGAGACGAACATGTTTTGACTCGACTCAGTGGCTCAAATATAATTAACATCCAGTGTGTGGGCACACAGACGGAGGATAGCTCGCAGACTGTGACTTGAAATGTTTCCTTTTCAAGTGTAAATTACATTTTAAGTTATAATATGTAAGAAATAAGCATTAAAATGTCAGAAAACGACGAGATTCAATAGAGAGGCAGAGTCAGAATCATCAAGCTGCCGTCAATAAATTGATTAGTAGTCAATTATTAAATTAATCGCCTTCTGTCCCAGTGAGCACAAACCAGGCTTTCAATGTAGAGTTTGAGTTGAAACCTCAGTAAAACTGCAGTTACAACATCAATGTGTGACAACACACAAATCTGGGGATTCATTTTTGTGACATGTAGGTTGAGAGAAGACGATGATTAATGAGAAGGTATTTCTCCAAATTCATTATTGCACTAGCAGGTGAAATGTGATTTCACACATTTCATTTGTCATATAAAATGTCCTAAGTATTGAACTGTATAGTCTCTGTACTGCTGACAAAAAAAGCTTCCAGGACATCTTAATGCACAGCTTGGCTCTGCTCAGGAGCAGGTCCATCACCGGCGCAGCTCGGCTCAACGACGCAGTAAAACTGGTGATGGAAAAGCAAATTGGCTCCGTTCAAAGTGACTCAGCGCGTCCAGAAGTGCTGATGAGCGCAAAAAAAAAAAGTGCTAAAAACATTCAACGTCATCTTAGTCTTTGGGAGACTCCCATCAACATTTTTCATTACAGATAAATCATGAAAATAATCATCGGATTGATCAACAGTGAAAGTAAATATAGCCGCAGCCCTCCTGCCTTCATCTCTCCTGACAGACTGTAAATGTAAATATACAGTAATGAGCTCGTCCACAGTGTCTGTAGAGTCTCGGGCTGATTATGAGACATCTTCAGCTTCCTGTGCTGTTGATTAGTTTCACAGTTAACAACATGACTTAGCAGCCACATGTTTTGCTGATAATGAGCAGTACCTCAGCATGGGGCCTGTGTGCACTCTGTATGCTAATCTGTGTGGTGTGACTGCAGCATAATAATCAGCGAACTCGCTAACGAGAACTGTATTTATACATCCGTGTAATAAAATGCTCCATGTGTCCATATTTTCCCCACTCAGCCTGAATTATAAACCCCTCAGGTGTGTTATGTCTGTCGTGCTCACATTGCCCTCGTGTTTCTGGATCTGTGTGCATGTGATGACTCGAGCTCCGTTTGCAGCTTTAACTAACATGTGTGACGTTTCTTGGGCTCAGCTGTGGCTCAGGGACTCACAGAGCGGGTCCAGGGCACCAGCGCCTTCCTGTTTGGCTGGGCGGACTCGCCCCTGCAGCGGGGGCTGGCTCAGAGGAGGAAGGAGATGGGCTGGTTCAAGAAGACGGTGGACTTGCAGCAGATCAGGCCCGACGTCGGGACGCAGCCACAGAAACAGTTCGGCGTCACAGGTGAGCAGAGCTGGCAGAGAGAGGAAGGTAGAATTTATATGCCGGACGAGCTCCTGTGGATAAATGTTTTAGAGCCTGTAAGGAAGGTTAGACTGTCTCTGTGTGAGGATTATACAACGCAGATGACTTTGTGTCCGTGTTTACAAAGCTGTTTGTTACAGCTCATCCACAGGCCACCTCCCTCCTCTTCTGTGACCTTTCAAAGGTCCAGTGTGTGGGATTTAAAGGCTCTATAAGCAGAAATACAAGATCCATACTTGTGTTTTCAGGAGTGTTTAATCACCTGAAGAATCGTTGTTCTGGTTACTTTAAAATGAGCCTTTCACTTTACTTACAGAGAGGGCGAGTCCCTTTTCTCTGCCTGCCATGTTCCTACAGTATCAGCTGCTTTAATGATTCATCTCATCCATACAGACTGTGATGCTTCCATCCCTTCCACTTAACCTACATACTGTTTGGACAACCACAGACTTCTGAGCTTTCATATTAGCTTCGGCTGAACTTTCGTCCTCCGATTTCTTACAGTGAAGTCGCAGCAGTGCACGAGGGAGGCAGCTCTACAAGGCCATTACGGACTTTCTCTGTGTACATATGGCGTGTGAATATTTTAGTATATTGAGACCGACCTGAAAAACTCTGAACCAGTTCTTTAAGAGCAGCTGCTGGTCTGATCTGCCCTCTATTATCTCTGTCCACTCTGTTATTCAGTGCTGTAAATATCTCAATCCATCACAAATCCTTTGTATGAATGGAGTAAAAGCTAATTTCACCACCAACTGGAGCGTCAGTAAAATATAATGCAATATCGCAACAACACCTTGTATTTTTACAGAAGGTACGAACTTTTACTTTTCTGGAGAAGGCCTTCATTGTCAGTTTATCTTATAATGCCATGTCGGTGTTGTTCGTAGTAAATGATCTTATTTACCTTTTTCTAGTTTTCTGTCACGGAGACAATCTAATCCAGAGGATGTCAGACTGTTTGAGAGTGTTTTTCTCAGCTCGATTTGTCTGATGTGCTGCAGGAGTTGGAGCCAGTCCGTACGTCATGAACTGCAACGTCACTATTGACACGCAGGACATCAACATGGGACGCAGCATCGCCACAGCCATCAGGGAGTCGACCCCAGGAGGACTACCTGGGGTGCAGGTTCTGGCTCTGCCACACGAGGGCGCTGTTGAAATCGCCTGTAACGTGGAAAGCGTGAAGGGGAGCCCACCTGATCACTCCGCAGGTGAACCGTGGCCGTCTTTCACCATCGGTGGGCAGCCGTACTGTCACGTTCCAGCTTCGCTCATCACGACGAGGGTCTCGGAGCTGGCAGGGAGGGACGGCGTCCGCACGAAGGGGACCGCGCTGGTGGGGTTCACCCCCCGGGAGTGCAGGGGCCTGGCAGAGTTAGCACTGTCTCGAGGGATCGCTGAGTTCTGGAGAGAGAGGAGACAGATCCGAATGTGAAGATGATTAATTGCCTAAACCGGTGAAGCCTCAAGTAAAAGAACATCATCACTTTAATTACAATAACATTTGTTAAAGTGTGCCATCCTCTGTTACCACTGCTGTTGCCAGTGCAGCGCTAATAGTTAAATATGATAGTGACAAATTCATCACTCACAATTCTTCATTTTTTAGCCAAACTAAACCGATAACAACACAAAAAACACATTTCTCATTCCTAGCAAACTGCTGCTAGATGATTTGACAAGTTGTAGCTAAAGTTAGCTTAAGTTGTAGCTATAATAAGCCTTGTTAGCCTAATGCTAATTGATTGTTTACAGCATTGTAAATCAGAAGAGTTAACCTGTTTACATACTGTTTATTGATCAGTGCATTTTATGTAATTTACCCACATTTCCTGACATTTGAACTTTACCATCACTAACACTCATTAATGTCACGAATAACTACATTTGTAGAGATTTTATGTAATTAATTAATTGTTTAACTGTGTTTTACTACAGTTATCAATAAAATATTTTCATCCTGGTGTTTTTTGTCTGGAGGGGAGATCGACTTTGCACTGAAGCAGATACTTCCACATCCTCTGTAACACACCTGTCTGCTCGCCACCTTGTTAATCTGACACTTGGATTTGATTTGGATTTCTTTTCTTCCCAACCAAGACGGAAACTATAAAAAGAAAAAAAACAGCATGTCGTCCTCCAGCGTGGAATTTAAATTTTCTTCTGTGTGTGTGTGTGTGTGTGCCGTTTCCTGTTTGGAGCAAATGGACCACTTATGTTTACTGATGAGTCTCTGCTGATGAGTCTTTTCCCATCATTCTCCACCATCAGCCTTACCGTGCATGACTCTGTGGGAGAGTCACCATCTGTGTGTGTGAAACTGCTATTTTTATCACGAGTCATGGCCTGAAATCTTCGAGAAACATCAAACGTTTTGGCTGCGTTTCCATGAACATGTTATAGTGAAACTCACTTACAACCCGGCCATAGTTGTTTACCATTTAGTGTAAGCTCGTGACGCACGGGATTAACCATTTAATAACACGGGGACGAGTTTGGCCAGAGGACAGGTCAGGAATTAACTGGGGCGAGATGATTCCACTCATTTCTTATATAAGGGGAGTATAATGCTTTGAATAGCAGCACTTTCATGGAGTAAGGAGGTATAGATTTGACTCATTAAGTATTAATAACTTGAGCTGTACGGATGAGGCACAAAAGCAAGGTCAGAGTGAGGCTTTACAGCCAAAAACTGCATTAGAAAATGCTCAACTTTGTTCTTTTTTGTGAGGAAAATGAGCGATTCCAGAGTTTATAATCCACACACACAGAAGGTGCCAATCCAATTCACAGAATCCTCCAGTTTCAATGCCTGAATTTACTCCCCTTTCGTTTTGTTGTGTGATTTCTCATCTTCCTGCATTAAACTTACATAAGGTTGCCTTCTGAGGCAGAAGCTGTGCAATTTTTCATCAATGTGTGCGCACGCTTCTTTGGATAAGCTCTCTTACTGCGTGAACATTCACCCCTTTGTATGTCATCCAGCTGAGGCTCTTAGTCACACAAGCGACGCAGCCATGCAGCTTCGTTTCATGCATACATACACAACAACGGTCTGCCTCCCTCACACACACACACACACACACATCCTTTCTCCCTCCTCCTCCTCCTCCTCTTCGCTGCTGTCTTCCTCCCTCTTCTGCATCCACACACACATGCATTTACTCTATGGATGGCGCGCACACACACACACTTACACACACACACACTCTGCCTGCCAGGCTTGGGAGCATCAAGGCCTAATCTAGGTCACAGCATAAGCCCAGAGGTATCCTCGTCTCCACACACACACACACACACACACTCGTGTTTTTGTTGGCATATAAAATCTATTTTGACTCGACTAATTTTCAAAAAAAAAAAATTCTCATTTTGACACATTGCACTTCCCGTGAAAAAGAGGCTAAAAATAAAACCAGTGAATTTCATATTTTCCCACAAAATCCCTTCTTCCCCCCCAATCTTCATCTCCAAGTAACCTAATTGGTTATGTGGCTCAGAGTCTAATGGCTCTTATGATCGTCACAAGGCCATCATGTCCCTGATTAAAATGCACTTTGGGATCTTTCTGCAGCAAATCACTGAATCAACATCCATTTGGGATGATGGCTAAATCTATTTTTTTGCGGTTGGATAAAGACATGGATGCTCCTGCATGCTGCTGCAGACGCACCATAGGATCCCTTTGATTTGACTTAGCCTGACAGCGTACCATCCGAGATGCGACCGTGTGTCACAGCACCGAAATAGAGGAGCTTATTTCTTTACATCAGTCTCCAGCCTTCTATAAATATTCCAAAGCTCTCTGTTCTCTCCTCTTCCTCTCTTTCTTGCTGCTTTCTCTGTTCTCCCCCTCCCCTCTCCCCTCTCGCTTTTTCTGTTTTGTCCATTTTTTTTCCCCCCCTACACACTCTGCCTCCCACGTCTTCCCTTTACCCTCTGCTCCAGTCGGGTAATGTAGTGAAATGTGTCTTGTCTGTCTAGAAAGAGGCAGTAGTGTTAAAGCGGGGGGACAAAAACACTCATCGTTCCTGAGCCCTCTGACAGTCCTGCACGAAATCCAATCCAGAAATCAGCTCCTCCACCACCACACAGATTTCCAGCACTCTCTCACAATCTACGACGGCTCAGGTTCAAAAATAGGAACGTTTACAGGGAATAAAGAGGCAGATTTTTATCTGACTGCCAGTTAGACGTCGCACAGTGCCATCCTCCCTAACCTATCAGTGTGGGAAGTAAGCGTGCCACCTATGAAGTCAGCAGTCCCCAACCCCCACCCTGAACACATGTTCAACATCCTCTGGGCACAGGCTGAGCAGAGCACTGAGACACAGCTGAGAATTAGAGAGGGAGAGGGAGAGAGAGAGAGAGAGAGAGAGAGAGAGCAGTGAAGTGGAAATATGGGTGAGCATCAGAGAAAGACAGAAATAGAGCGATAAAGCAGTGAATTAGGCAGAGGCAGAGCGAGGAGGAGGAGGCACACGGAGAGTCCTTCGCTGAGGCACTGATGCTTCGTGCAGACATTGTGACTGCTCGGTCTCGTCGTGCGTGGATGTGAGGACCTTGTGGATTTGAATCTCTGTGGAATTCATTACATCTGGATCCAAAACGGAGAGGATGCGAGCGCGGCTGGATGCTGGGATCCATGTGGGCCTGTGACGTCTACCTTCTTCCCCATCAGGATGGCTCCAGCGGCACTGACCCAGATTGTGGAGTCGTGGCTCCTGGCTGCTCGCTGCCCCTCGGGTGGTCTGTGAATGTGATGCGGACGAGGCGTGCTGCACACCTCGCCGGAGACCGCTCAGCCCGCTGCCTCTGCTGACATCTGTCTCCGTGGATACACGCAGCGACCGGCAGGGTAAGGATGCTGGGCTCTGACCTGCACGCTCAAATGTCACGGTGATGGGATTTGTTTGTGTGCACGTGCCTGTGTGTACGAATACATTAGAAATCACTAAAGCCGTGTAGATCTCATTTCTGTTCTTTCGTCTTGTAAACACACACGGAGGAAAATATTTGGATTTCCTTCCAGAGGCTTCAAACAGAACAACAGTGTGGCTGTGACGAAGAACTGCGTGTGCATGCACTATGCAGAATAGCTCCATGTATAATGTATGACAGAGGAGATATCATGGTGAGCAACAAGTCACTGCGTTTTCCCCTAAAGTGCAGAGGAAAGTAGGCTAGGATGGCACAGACAGAGACCTGAATGAAATATTTAGTAAAGTCCTTGTGGTTTTTGAAAGCATTCGGCTTCATTCTGTTCAGAGGAAAAACACAGACATGAGGAAAATGTGTTCCCTCACACTGGGAGGGATGAAAAGATGATGTCCCATCTGAACCCGTCTGATAAAGACAAATTCAGCTCAGTCAGTTCATCCTCAGTGTGGTCAGCTCAGCTCAGCTCAGGTCAGATTAGTTCAGTTTACATTAACATAACTTAATTTAACTCAGCTCCTTGAAGAGGTTAATAAGACACATCACAGATCAGTATGTGTTCAACCACAAGACGAGTGAGAGGCTTTAATTCCACCAGAGGTCACACAGAGGTCGGTAGCTTACCAAAACTCACATTTCTTTCAGTATCAGAGCAGCAGAGATAATGTGTTTTTGTATGCTAACCCAGAAGTTAGCATCACTCTGGTTCTATCGACAAAAAGCCTGTTTGTTTCTTTCAGTTGGATTTTGTGTTATTGCCAAAAATGAACTCTGAGGCGAACACAAGATTACAGCGAGATAATCTTCTCAGATGAAAATGATTTTTGTGAATTTTGAAGCATAAATGCAACCGCTAGAAGAGAAAAGCTAATGTCGGCTATAAATAGCTGCACGACTTCAACGTCACCACTTCACTATGTATTTATTAGTCTAAGCGTTACACAGTTAGAGTTGGAATAGTTTGCAACCAAACTCAGCCTGATGAGCCTCCGTGTTCAGTGTGATGATGTTTAATGTCCGAGATAACTTCTGTGGTCTCATGTAGTCACTTGTTAGCAACAGTCCTTTTTTAAGACACTTTTTCATTCAAACGTAGCGTGTTAATCAATGTGTTTTATGTCCAAGGACAATACCTGAACGTCTCTTAAGCTCGTGCTAACAGAGGCTAGTTAAAGCTGCTGTCCGTGTTGTCGTTGTTTCAGCTAACGTCCCCTCCCTCCTCTCTACGTCACCACACTTGCACGACTCCTTTCTGTTTTCGAGGCAGCTCCATTTGCCGTCAACCAGGTAGCTTTCCCTGTTCCACCGTTGCAGGTAAACAGGAAGATCCTGCTCTCTGCATGGACCGCCTCTTTATAGAGTTCTCTGTTCTGATTGGATAAAGTGTGCAGGGATACCAGAAAATAACTTTCTCTCTTTTACCACATAAGCAGGGCGAGGGGAAACATGGATTTCTGACCAGACACTTTAACAGTAATTACAACTGGAACACAGAGCTATTTAACATGTACTGTATTTTAATAAGAACATAACACTTTAAGCATTAATCTCAAAAAGAGGGAACAAGTAGTGCAAAAATGCTAACTCACTCACAGGTTTTAGGACTCCGTGAGCTATTCTAGGATCTGACAAGCACTTCTGAACCTGACTGGTGTTTAAACATCCAATCACGACGTCCCATTACTGTTCAAAAATAGTTCCAAACTGGAAACTGAGCCAAAGTTGGGGATCTTATCTGGCTGTCGGCTGAACGTCCTTCCTGGATGTCCTAGCATCATCGAAATATGATGCTATCACAGAGGTGCTTATTCAGCTACGCTGTACACAGGAAATCAGTCAACATTGACTCACACAGGACAAAAACCCAAATCTCTTCTTAATATGGAGACTTTATCATGATCTGGCCCTCTGGCAGAGATCCTGAAGTCTCTCATATGCAATCAAAGACAGCTTGGATGAAGACTTTTGGCCCTGATAAACACCAAACGCAGAGACAGGAATACATTTTAGCATTAATGTTTCTAATTGAGGGCAACTGAGGGTCCTGGTTGGACCATTACCAGACGTGTTAACTACATCACCGACTGACCATCTGCCTCAGCACCACATTGAAGTTTTGGCGCCAGATCAAAGCCATTTGTTTGGCGAGGAACCACATGCTTATTACATTTTGTTAGATCACAATGTTAGAATTTCAAGTCCTTAATCATGTCACGTGTAGATATGAAAGATGTTTACTGAACGCCATATCATAATACTCCAAACTTCCATCTTAATCACTGAATACTGTGGTTCAAACAACATCAATAATGGAAACATATCATGTTTACCATCTTGTTTGCACCACCAGTGCCACTCACAGCCCATTAAAGCCCAACAGACAGTATGTAATTATTAATTTCAGTGGGGATTGACTTTGTTTGTGTTGTTGTAGTGCTAACAGTAGTGGCTACAGTCACCATTGTAATCAGACTGTGTGGTGGAGGAGGAATTCAGATGCTTTACTTATGTTAAAGTTCCACACAGTGTAAATACTCAACTAAAAGTAAAAGCCCTGCACGCTACACTTTACTTTATATATAGTAAAACAATGTTACTACTATCAGAAGTAAAAATACTGACTGTGCAGTAAAATGCAGCAACACTGTCAGTGTTTTCCTCCTGTTCGTGTTTCTGGATTAATATTAATGTGTATGTGTCATTTTACTGCTGTAAATATTTAAGGTTGAGCTCATTTTAACTACTTTATTTACTGTCAGCCAATTCTGTTCAATCTGTGTACAAATAACAAGATTTTACACTTTGAAGTACTGCAAATACACAACAGTACATGTTTGTGCAACAACTTCTAGAGCCAATCTCTACTCAGCTGACTTTTGTTGTCATCCATAGTGAGGGCTGATTTTCTTGGGTAGTATAATCTGCAGAAATGCATCATATCCATCAGATGTTTGTAGCCTGGCTGTCCTGTAAGAACCACGCATTTGTAAAAAGCATGTTGTCAGCATTATGATGAGGCATTTTCCAGCTAATCCAAAAGGTTTTTTTTAAAGAGTTCATTTATCTGAAGAAGGAGAATTTTCTCAAAACATAAAGTAACACTTAATCCTTCAATTCATCGCAAATGTTGACACATCTGGAGATAAGTCAGAAAAGTCAGATTTGAGTAAAAGTCAAAATATTGCTTAATATATTACTACTATATATTTCATATGCTTTGGTAAAAGTGAAAGTCGCCAATACGAATAGCAGTATCTGATATACTATATGTATTTTTCTGACAACAAATGTACTTTCGTGTCAAAATTACAAGAAAAAGCAAATACTACATACATTTAAATGGCTATACTGTTTACTTTTACTGAACTGATTGTCTACCCGGCAGATCAGTGATGAGATTCTATATTCACCTTTTTTTATTTCATTGCAAATCAAAACATAAATAAAAAATGTGTTACTTCAGCTCTGATGCAGCATGCAATCTTTGAAGGTGCTATTAGTAAGAAAAACTAATTTATGAATCAACTTTTCTTACAAATGGCACCTTTAAAGTAACTATGTTATTAAATTAAATTACTGTAGTGTACAAAAATGTACTCATGCACAGTACTTAGTTACAAGATATGAAAAACTGTAGTCGGAAAAGTAACTTGCAAATAAAGCTGTGAGATTAATGTAGTATAAAGTTACAAAAAATACTGTTTCTAAATAGAGTACTTGAGTTAATACATTAACTTACATTCCACCACTGACAGGGCTGTATGCACAAAGCAACAGAAAGAGTTAACGAGAGTCAGTGGGGAGCTGAAGCGGATGTGACAGCTGTGAATTACAGTGAATAAAAAAACAAGTGAACAACTAGGCCCTGTCCCTCGTGGCAAAAATTACCAAACACAATCTGACCTGTCACATTAAAGCTGCATCCACACGACAGTTTGAAAAACAAGAGTTTGGTCGAAAACCCCATAATGTGAGTATTTTGACGGATATTACCACCGCGATGAGATTCACAATCAGTGGGAATGATCATTTTTTGCATCACAATTTTAATTTTTACAAAAAAAGCCATGACATTCGTTGACGCCTGTGCCAAACGACCTTCATGTGGACGACAGTATTTGTAGGTCAGGACATCTCTCCAGCCCTATTTTGATAATCTGAGCAGAAATCCTGTTTCCTTCCTTTTATTCCACTGTGAGAGCTTCACTCCATCCACCTCACTTACCTCCTGAAAGACACTCAGGAGTCGATAGTCTCATTCAAGGGGAAACAACATCTGAAAAGTGTTATCGCAGCAACATGGCTGACCTGACCTCGATGTAGAAAATGCCTTTAAACAGGGGTGGATGTACAGTAGCTCAGGGCGAGGGGATAACCATTGTCTGTTGCTGCATCTATTCCACGTTTGGTGCATTGAAGCAGATAGTCTAATGCATTCGATTGGGAGACTGGATGATGGCATTGTGCAGCCACATAAAAGGGGTCAGTGGTAGCCTAAAGGTTAAAGTACATGAGAGCTACGGCTGGAGTCTCCGTACTGGTCAGGACATCATGGGTAAGAAGAAGTGAGCGCGGTAATCAATATTTTTGAAATGAATACCAAAGGGATGACTTTTTCACTGCTTTGAGCTCATTGTTTGGTGTTGAAGATATAATATGTAAGATTTCTGCATTAAAGACCACAGGATCATTCTTGTTTTTGTCCAACTATAAAATTTTGTTTTATTAATTTGTATTTATTCATTAATCACAAGGATATAGGGTTAGGGTGTCAAAATACTGTATTTTAGGGGCTCTCTCTCACACTGTTTGGCTTGATGAAATATTCAAGGCCTGTTTATTCCTCCTGAACAGCCAGATTACTTTCCTGTACGTTGGCCGTAAACTAGCAAGTAACCTCCCACACCAGGTCTGTGTGTGTCCAATACACCTCTCACTGTAGTCAGCACTCAGCAGAGACTCTGGTTCTTCCCATCAACTCTTTGTAACTTTACATTCATGTCAGTAGTCAACATTACAGAACATCAAAACTCAACAATGGAGTCCACCTCCACAACCACTGCTGCAGTCAGGTTGATAAACAGGAGTGAAGATAAATCCCTAAAATAAAAATAAAAAACAGAATATGATGTGTGTGATTGTGTTTATTCCTCCAGAAGGTCTGCCTCTGGAGTTTTGTTTTGTTTGATTAAGTGATCCCGTGTGGCAGAAATTACATCTCGTGTATTTAAGATTTGCAAATTTACTGTTGGTCTGAACCTCCTGCTATCAACCTCTTTGGGCATCAGATGAACCTACTGTAAACCACCTGCTTTACATCAAATGGCAGAGAGACTGAGTGTCTAGCTGGTGAAGGAAGTTCAGCATCTATTCAGATAGATGCCAAGATCATTTTCTCAAAAGTTGGTGTAAACAAAACAAACAACCAACATTTAGACATCATTGGCATGTCATATTTATTGGTTGTATATGTGCTGGTTTTGATGTTTTTCTACTCCAATGTGGCCAAAATGAATAAATACAAGGGATACTACATTTTAATTTTATTTTTAATCAGCTGTGAAAGCAGATTCAGGCTGTTTGGGTGCAGGGGTGTTAAAAAAAAATAGCCCACCACACAAAAAGTCATGATGCATTTGTGGTGAAACAGTTCCAAATCCTATTCTAGCATGTAGGGCAGCCTATCTGGCACTGCAGCATGTTTTCTCCACTGAGAGGGAAGCCTGGAGGGGTTTGTTGCACATTGGGCCACTGTCGAGGAGACCTGATCATGTTTTATAAACCACAGGGGCTTCCATTAGGGAACACTTGCAGCATTTTTCTACCAGAGTCCACAACAACAATCATCTGAAAACAGCTTCACAAATATGAAATCACAGATGCTCCACCATCTTTGTTAGTGTATTCTCACACACTCTAATATAAAAAGCCAATGTTTGCTGCAATTTCTCATCAACCTCAGTCCAAATACCTTTTTTCACTGAAGTCATTTTGACACGTCACAATAGCAAAACACCAGATGTAAATAAGAAAATAAATAGTGGCTGAATTTCAGTTAGCTGCTTCAGTTGCATGGTCCTGCCATTTTGCATGCTAGCTCACTGAGTCACTGTTTAAGTTAAGAGGGAAATTTGTGCTTTTTCTACCATGACAAGTCTAAATATTTGTTGGGAAAATCGCCTGCTGTCTTTTTGGCCACTCTGGGAAGCAGAGAGAGGGTTTCTGGCACAACTTCACTGACTTTCAGGGTGCATGGTGACAGGAAAAAGTGTTAAGAGGTCAACAAGCTCCAGCAACACCCCGATGAAGGCCACAAGCCAAAACGTGTCCAGAAAAGCGTTGGCTGAGCACTGGGATGATGCTGCATGTTGGTTTAGATTGACAGCTGCTAATACTGATCACACGGCTTGTAACAAGCTTACGACACGTGGGGTGATAAAAGCACAACACTCTCCACCAACATTCAGACAATCTGCTCCCGCAAATGGACTCTTCTGTGCCTGTTATGAGAGTTTCTGTCTGATAAAGCTCAGGATAGACAGACAAAGCCAGACAAAGCTTCTACTTCTTTTTCTGAATTACCAGGGCGACGGGTGACGAATCTGATTGATCGAAATATGATTTGTTGCCTGAAGGAAAGGGGACGGTGACGCCATCAGCGCCTTTCTGAAAGGTTGTGACATTTTAAACTCGAGGCGCCCACATAAAAAAAAGGCGAAGCACTCTGAAGAAAGATGTGGGAGCACAGAAAAAAAAACCCATGTGGACACGGGCCTTAATAATGTTGTTCTATATTCTGCAAGTGGTGCTGGACCTTTTTGACTGTTGGGGACAGAAGAGCTGCACAACCAACTGATAGATGCTAGCTCGAAATACGCATTGCTATTCTAACATGTTTGCAAAAAAGTTGTCTATTTAAACATCCAGCAAACACGGACAAAAATTCTATTATTTGTGTTTTATTCAAGTCCAATATTCAGTCATATTCTTTTCTAGCTCTGTTTTGGTTGAGCTTTTAAACTCTAATCTAAAAATATCTTCTCCTTCAGCTGCTAAATGCTTCATTATGTTTGGCAGTTCGCTTAATTTTCTGGGTGTTTTTCGAATGCATCAATATTTTTCTTTTTCTTCCTCTTTCTTTTTCCACTTAAAATTTTGTTGTTGTTTTTTTTAATCCATTTCTATGAGGTCATTATTCAAATCTATGGGTTGTTTAATGGGCAAAATACAGTTTTAGGGGCAACCCCAAGATGCCAAGTGAAAAGCCAGCACAAATCATCATCTACTGATCCTCTAAAACTATCAATATCAGCATTGATCGCCTCTATCACAGGTTTATATCTAATTAGGGTGTTCAGCAGAGTGGAGCTGAGAAAAAAGTCAGTGTTTCTTCGCTGAATCATTCCTTGAATAAATTAAAAAAAACAGTCTGTAATAAATAGCTCTTCATCAAAGATCGAACTTGTCCGTTCCATAAAAATGTGCTGTAGCACCAGATTAGAGAGCGGCAGCGACAGAATGGTAACAGCATTACAGTCAGTAAGAACCTTTGCAACTTCAAGGACGCATAAAAAAATAGCTTTGTGCTAAAAATATCTCAACCGAAGGACTATTTATGGAGCGGAAGCAGAGAAGGATGCATAAAATTTCCATGTTTGCCAGATATATTCAAACCTTCTCACAGATGCTTACGTGGGCGAAACAACAGATTAGTTTGTAGTTATTTTTGTTTTTCTGGATGTTTCAGTATTTCTCCATCATGATAAAGGTGTAGGTCGTGTTCTCCTTACTGGTGACACATTATGTGAGTGATTTCAGCTGTTTTGTATTGTTTGTTTCCTGTTATTCTAGCTTCTGTCGATACTCTGAGTTAGCAACTCTGTCTTTAATGAATTCTTGGCTTTTAGATGTGTGTTGTGTTTATGCTGCTATACTTATATATTTTAAAACAGACAGTCGTGGTGCCCAGAGGACGATACCCTCTGACCTTTGTGAGGCTCTGAAATTTTCTCTATCAACACAATCAAGTTTTCAAAGTGAAACATCTTGACAGCTATTGGATTGATTGGATAATTAAGGTCCACAGAGGATCAGTTCTGAAGATTTTAGTGATGTGCTGCCAAGTAGTTCAGCATGTATTCAGAGAAATATCGCGATAATTGCTTTATAGAGTAGCATCCTGTTGATAAATGGAAATTCTGATTATGACATTTCCCCCTCTGATATCAGACGGTTGACCTTTGGGTTGGTACTGAAATGTTTCATAACAATTTCCTTTAATTTCCTTGTGATGTGGCACGGCCGTGTACAGTATAATTTTAATCTTATTAGCTCCAAATTGAAGTTTGTCTGATAGGCTTATATAAGAAATACTGGGGGAACAAAATCCAGCCTTTATTGTTTTGTGTTTATTGTTAATAAGTAAATGTGTTGTGATGAAATATGTTTCATATCTACACAACATACTCTCACTCACTTTGACAGTGAGCGATACAAGCTTCACATAAGAAAAGTAATTTAATGCACAGAGTTGTTTTCGTGTGTAAAAGTACCTACATTAAGAGCTACATTTCACTCATTACTCATTTCCCAGTGGGAGTCGTATGTACAGTTACAAGGCCGGCTCGCCTGTATATCAGCAGGATGTGATTTGGGGGAGAAGTATGTAGTCATTAAATACCCAGGGGGCAAAAATCTGAGTGAGCTCCTGTCCTAATTCATTCCAACATCAATGCCAGCGGCTGAACTGCTGCCTTGATTATACCAATTTACCCTCCCACCCGCCCAAAAGGAAGACATGTAATTACACTATTTACACTGGAGTGCTTTCCTCTCTGAAAGGTCTCAGAGTAAACACACGAGAGCTTTGTTCCTCCTCTGCGCTGGAGTCATTGTGATCGAAAAGTACAATAAATGTCAGCCTGTTTAACTCTGTGACACTGATGTAGAGAAACATTAACAGCTCTCAGTACATCAGGATGTGTAATAAAGGCTCTAATGTATCTGAATAATGTCACCTAATGGAAGGGCAGTGATCAGTGTTACATCACAATCAGATTAGAAAATGTTGTGCAGATGGTTCAGATCAGTTTGTTTGGACTGCAGACAAGTACGTGAAGTATCTATGAATTTTAAAGTATTAAAGTAAGTAGATACTATGGCTGTTTTAAGGAGCTGTTATTCATTGCATGCTCTCTCTCTCATTATGACTTAATAATTGAGGATATCTAAATATAGAAGAAGTCTTCAAAGGTTTTAAACGGTGCCTGGAGAGCTCAAAGCTCAGCTACGTACAGGAAGAAAACACAAGCCAATTAACACAAAATCTTCAACACTCTGACAACATATACGTCACACTGATGTCAATTAAAAAAAAAAAAAAACTTGATGCAAATTAATAAAACAGGAGCAAATTCAAAAGAAGGGTTCAACTTTTTGGCAGTCTGTTTATTTGCTTTTTGCTTCAGTTGCCAGAATAAAATGTTGGCACTTGTAAACCAACATATCTTTAGGATTAATATGCATCTTGTTTGCACTGGACCTTCTCTCACAGTCTGTTTAGGTTTAGTGAAATTATACAAGTGAAAAAATTAAGATAACTCGCCGTCAACCTCTGGTTTCACACTGGACATGAACAGCAGTCTCCTGGATGAAAGTCCTGTTTCTGTTTATCCAAACTGCTCACCCTTCTCCCAATATGGACTTCTAATATGGACTACTTCATACTACTTCACCTGACTTCTTCCTTTGCTGTTGTAATAATTACTACAGCCACAAGAGGTCACAGTATAACAAGAAATGTAAATATTGGTTGCCAAAAGCCTCCATAAACAACCTTTCAACTAGAGCAAACCAAGTGCTAGTGCTGATTTGGAGCTGGTTCAACCTGTGAGAGTCAAATTATTCCGTCACTGTTTACGTCTCTAGTTTCCCAGCATTGCGAGGAACACCTAAGGTGGATTTCATCGGGTGATAACTGGGTTATTTTAGAAACATGCCGGCACATTTTCCCACCATTTTAATGGTGACAAAACTGGGTCCACTAAGCCAAAACATGATCTTTAGTATTTTTTTGTCCGAAACCTACAGTTTCCAGCTCGCAAGCACAGCGTTGCAACAACATACAAGTGAGATAATAGGAACCACATCTCAGTTGAGTCTCAGCTCATTGTTTAGCTGTCTGGATCTCAACTTTACTGTTTTGGTTCACACATAGTGTCGTTTTTGGCTGCAGTTGGCAGCTAATGTGGCAAAATTAAAGCTTTAAAACTCTCTACCTGCTTCATGTCCAACATATTGAAGCTTTTAGCAGTTACAGAGCCAGATATTTTGCTTAGGAGTTCGAGGAGACCAGAAACAGAGCAAAAAGAGAGTGACTATCTGGCTTCCATTGGTGAAGCAGCCAGAAACTCAACTCTAAATGAATGCTAATGTTGTTCAATGACTGTTGGATGTGTAAATTCGTTGTTTGCTGAAAACATCAGTTGGCAATGTCAAGATATGTTGAATCCAAACTTGCTTCTGAAGCCCTGTAGTGGACAGAAAAATCTGAATATTTAATTGTCACTGATTTAATTCCAGTGCAACAGGAGATACTGGGTAGACTTTGCGTTAGCATTGTACTGGAAGGCCTCTTCCACAGCTGATAGTTTGTCTGGCGCTGATGCTGCTCAGTGTTTCACTGTCATGACTTACTAGTTAACTTTGATAGAACAGAGTCAACAACATTAATGTTATTAGAGACAAATGTGCTTTTCCTGTTATGAATGTCTGCTGTACAGGAAGAGTTTTTACGGGAGATGATCAGCTGTTTGTCTCTTCTGGAAACTTCTGGTGGGAATATTCTATTTGCTTGTGATTTCTGTATTTTCAGTGTGTCTCTTTAAACTGATGTCAGTTTTTGTCAGTTTGCTTGAGTTTTGACTTTTCTGTTTTCTGTTATGTGTTATCACAGGGGTAAAGATGTTTTATTCATTTGCATTTGCCTCTATTTGTCTGTGCTGTCTTCAGTTGTCAAATGTTGAGCTTTCTGGGTCACCGCAGATTCCTCATCTTGTTATTTAAATAATCAAGAGACTGAAAGTAGCCTGTAGGCTGTGCTTCATTTCGGGGTACTTTACAGTTTATTATACTTTGCACATCTACTCATTTATGTTCAGGGACATATTGAACTTTTTACTCTGCTGCATTTATTGGACCGCTAACATGTGTTGTTAGCAGGGGTAGTAAAGTCAGCATTTTCTGATTATCGGAATCTGTGATTTTTAAGTCAGATTGCCAATAAATTAAAAATGTGCTACTCTGGCTCTGATGCAACACCCTCTCACATAATGTCCCTGAAGAACAATATGTGATTGTTAGCACATCACAAATAACAGCCTGCAAACATGGAATAATCTGAATCTGCCAAGTAACTAGTACCTTAAGTTATCATATCAATGTAGTAGAGAGGAAGTATACAGAAGCAGAAAAAGGAAATACTCAAATAAAGTATGTCAAAATTGTGCTCAAGAACAGTATTTCAGTAAACTGTACTTTTAAATCTTGATATTAAGATTTTCAGTATTGCTACAAAAGAATGTCGAGCCAAAATATCGATTTTCAGTCTCCTTAAGTTCTAATAATTGGTATTAGCCCTGTAAAATCCATACTGGTCAACTCCTGATTGTTACACAGTGATATATATTCTATATATATGCAAATTACACATTGTCGCATACAAAATGCTAATAATAATAATTCAACTGACTTTGTAACTGAGCATAACTTATCATCTGAATCCTTTCTGGGTGTCACGGCCTGAATCCTTTGTGTTCTTGTCTCTATTGTGAGTAAAAGTCTTTGTTTCTAATTCTCTTCCCGGTGAAGACAGTTGAATGAATGAATGAATGAAACCTTCCACTGTTTGTACTCAGCTGTTTGACCTCTGTTTTCAAATCAGCACACTGGTGAGATCTTGTCCAAAGAACCGCTTGTTACAAAGAGGATGAAGACTAAAGAAAGAGAGTGGACCCTTCAGTGTCATGGCTGCATAATGATGTCAGTTACAGTAGCTGGTTGTAGTGAAGCATTTAATGTACAGTGTAAATGTGAACTTGACATCCTCATACTTATCAAGGGAGACAAAGAAGAGGTTGATCTATGGAAACAACACAACCATGGCTGTATTTCTTTTTTGAGAGGTTTCAATTCTCAATGACGCAACTGCTCTTTACTAAATGATTCATGGTAAAAATAAATAAAAAAGAACATTTTAATTAATTTATCACACCACTCTGTTAAACTGAATGGGAAATTACTGATCCAGGATTTGAAACACACTAATCTAACCTCTAAAGATATATGGCACTTAAAGACTAGTCCTCACATTTTCACAGCTGTTAAATTTGTATTTTTTTTTAACCAAGATTTGAGAAACCTGACGCAGGACCCCCTTTTTTCAGAGTGGATCATCTCATGTACGACTGACTGACGTATTTTCCTTCCAGAATAGATGTTTTGCGAAGAAGCCGTCACACGACTCCTTCAGAGGCTCAGCCGACTGAAAACCGACACTTCTAATTGAAGGTGTAATCTGTCTCTCAGACGGGAGCCTCCTCCGCTGTTTTGGCTTTAAGGAAAACAGATGTTCAGATAAACAGACACACACACACACACACACACACACACTGTGTGTGACTGTGTGAGGCAGGTGATACATCCAGATGATGCAACAGCACAGAGGAAAATGAATTAAGAACTCCATCTACTGGCCAACTACCGAGAAACACATTCATGCTTTAAATGTAGAAGAAAATCAAATGGGAAATTTAAAAGGGAGCGTTCAACATAAATACATTTGTGAGGCCAAAATGCAATTACGAGATTACCATGACAGAGAAGCCGCACGTGTGGCTTCTCTCTCATGGTAATCTCGTAATTGCATTTTTATGAAGTTTCCGTGTTTCATTAGATTTCGGCAATTTGATCAGGAATCTGTACTATCTGTTGAGTCTGGTTCTGTCGCAACTTGTTTGAAACATGTTGTTGCCATCAGATTCAGTATCAGCACAGTTACATAAACTATCTTTGTACTCTGAGTTTATATTAGATAGGATTAGGAAATTATTACATTCTGTTTGTAAAAAGTCAGTGCAGTCCCAACTTTTGTTAGAATCGGGGTTGTAATGAGAAACCTCCTGCTGTGAGTGACACGGGGGTATTACGGAGACTTTTAACAGAAGTCTTCCAGCAGAACAACAGCTTTATGGATTTTTGACAGCTCTTTGATAAATTAGCTGTGTGTGTCCTCTTTTTCTTTTCCTCTTATGTCCTGTCATAGTTTTGGTCTGTTATTGTTGATATAATCATATTGTGCTGAAAGAGACAAAAATACTCGTATCAGCCTACTTTGCTCTTCTGCATACATATTGTAGGTGTTATTTACACCAGGGAGGCTGAGCACATGTCCACACTACTATTTGAAATGACCAAATTTGCCCCCATCATTCATAAAAGTTTCATTAGCCTGGTTAAAAACGTGCTAAAACATTTGCTTGCACCAAGAAATACTGACTTAAAATTTGATTGACACAACTATCAAAAGTCTCAGGAAACAAAGTATCACACATCCTTTCTACGCAGACCCTGTTCACCTGGTTGTCATGAAATTATTGATGTCTAAATTTCAGATTTTTAACCACTTAAGCACCAACATGAATGCTTAACGGTCCTTTCTGTCAGATAGTTGATTTTTGAGTCCTGACTCTTTGAACATTGACGCTTCAGGGTGACGGTGACCCGACCGACATTCCCAAGGCATCAGAACTTGACAGGTTGGAAACGAGACTCAAAGAATCAAATTTTACAAATAGAACTTTTGAAAATTGAATTTTCATTATGACAGATGCTATCACCATACCTGTGTAAAAAAAAAAAAGTTGGAGAAGCAGATGATCAATAAACAAAACCCAAAAAAGTAAAATGATGAAACTTGCTAAGTAAGTCCACTGAGGACTAACTATAACAATTAAACTACTTTCACTAGAAATTGAGGTAAATAGTCTTGATTTCACATTCATGCTGCATTCATTCTGGTAATAATCTGCAGTTACCACTAGATGGCAGCGCTGATTCACAGTTCACATCCTCTCCAGGTCCCTCAAACCATTTAAATCTGTTCATTTCAGGATGATATTAATGTTTTTGTCCTTGACTTTGCATCTTAAGAATTAAAAAATAGTTTATTTTCCCCTCTTTGTTGAAGTGAAAACCTGCTGTTATTATCTGTGATTACATGCTCTGCTGGGTTGCAGGTGAGATAAACAAGCAACAAAATCAGATGTAACAGATTCACTCAAGGAAAGAAAAGGATGGGAAGTGGTGTTGAGTGCCTTAAAAACTGATAAATGTTAGTTTTTCTATTTTGCCCCTGACATGAAGGATGATTCAGGGTGAGTGTTTGACAATAGTGACTTCTTTCCTTATTTTGCAGTAATAATCCAGTCAGCAGTCAGTTTGGCATGACTGACTTAATCTTCAAACCAGCTCCAGTTCTGGACAGCTTATTAAAATAAATCCAATAACTGTTAATTAAATGAACTTTTGCAACGACCCCGTTGTCTCAGTTTGCTAACACAAAGACGAAGAAGCCGCCAAGTGCCGGTGTCTCGACATCTGTGCTACGATGAACGATGAATACATTTCAGTTAATTGGATACCGTTAATTAAGAATGTGAGCATGTTTGACCCGACAGAGTTTTATAACTCATCCGTTGTAACTAAGAAACTTGGAAAACAAGTTTTAGCAACGTTTAATTGAAAGAAATACATACAAAGACTCAGTGTTCTGGAAATATCTGACTGAATAAAAGAAAAAGTACTGAATGAAGAAGAAAAAATGTTCTGTGACTTTTCATAGATTAAATTAAAAACAGGATTTTAGTGTTATAGTTTGTTGGTAGCCTAAAAAACTTTTGGTATAAGAAATGACACTGATGAACAGTTAACGCCGTTTTATATATAATCTTATTACCTACAGATTATAGATACAGATTAAGTGTTTACAATTTAAAATACAAATTGTGCTTTATATAAATATTCAGTATCAATTTAGATATATCTCATAGTACATTACCTTCCAAGCCACATACATAAGCACATACCTCACGTAGCAAATAGCAAATAAAGACTGATAATGAGAAATTGATGATTGTTGAATATTAGCAATAATTGGTTGATGTTGCTGTAACAATGTCAGATTTGTATATATATGTCAATATATGTAGGCCTTTAATACACTTTTACTTGTACATTTCATACCAACTATTCATCAAATTAACTTTCAAAAAAGTAATATTTTAAGGTTATATCTTTACTTCTGTCACTTTGGGTACTTTTTACCACACTGCCCTGACTGTTAGTTAGCTAGTTACCGTTAGCGCCATTCGCGCCGTTAGCTAGCTGCCGTTAGGGATGGAACGTTAGCAGCGTTAGCAACGTTAGCAGCGTTAGCCACAACAAACTGGCTGGCACATGCAGATTGAATGCAATGGAAGGATGGGAGATGAACCGCCACCTGGACAGTCAGTGTCTGAACGCTAAGGTCAATATCACCTTTAAACATTTAAATAGTTAAACACGCTCTGGACTGGGATTAGCCACATTAGCCGAGCAACATGCTAACGCATGCAACAGTAAGGAAACATAACATGGCAAAACTTACAGCGTCCAGGTCTGGAGTCAGCTCACAGCCAGTATCCATCCTTAATGTCAATGAAATCCACACACCCTCCAGCTTGTGAAAAAGCCTTAAACAGTTTTCCAGTTGTTGTGGAAATGCTGTCATAGATGAGAGTTGATAAACAGTAACTAGCTAGCTCCTGTTTTTAGCTCTTAGCTCAGTACAGACTCTCCCCATGTTAAAACATATCCAGTGGCTTCACACTTACAAATGTTAAACATGAATTCAGACTTCACATGTTGAATTCTGACTTTTTTTAAATCTCAGAAATCTGATAGAAAAGTCAAAATTCAGAGAGCAAAAAAGTCAAAATCACTTAAAAGTGTCCCTAGTTGTATTGCGTACATGTTGCCTGACCCAGGCCGCCAACAGAAAACTGACTACCTAAAAAAAAAAAGGTGCGTTTTTAATAATATGTATGCTTCGTAACGTAAATTCATCTTTTTCTACATTGTGTGAAGTTGAGAGACGCTTAAAACTGGAGTCAAACCACTTGAGAACAAACACTGAGCCGATACATCTGATTCTGATTCTATATTGATGTTTATCAGGGTCAGCTGACAGTATTGACAGTTATTTTGTTTTCAGTCCATATTTACTGTTAGCAACAGAACATGAACATGCAGCAACATTCAGTCTCTATCTCAGTGTTTTTTAGCTGAGTGATATTCAGACA
The DNA here is from genome assembly GCF_904848185.1 of Acanthopagrus latus. Classification (NCBI taxonomy): domain Eukaryota; kingdom Metazoa; phylum Chordata; class Actinopteri; order Spariformes; family Sparidae; genus Acanthopagrus; species Acanthopagrus latus. The sequence goes on along the minus strand of NC_051047.1, from coordinate 26,542,695 downwards.
GGTGAACACCCAAAGGTGATACAGTCATTTTAACTTCAACAACATCTGGACGTCAGCTACAGAACAGCATGAGGGCAGCCTTGATTTTCATAGTTATGCAGGTATTTTGTCCCACAATGACAAGTTTACCCCCCGGTCCTGTTTAAATGTCATGAGCAGGCAGTTTGTCTAACTTACGACCTGTCAGCTGGGAGGAAAACACACATGTGGAGGCTGATTCAGACCCACAGTGTGTGAGCAGAGGTGAGCAGAGGCTCCTGAAGTAAACTTGCTGACAAACTGTCCTTTTTATCGGCGAGGAGAAAGCGAACAGATGTACTGTATCCTTGAAATCTTCAGTGGGATTATAACACGGAAGATTAACAGCAAACTAACTGTGTTTACTCGTCTCCCCCTGCAGCTACGCCATCGACGCTGATCCATAATAATAATCCCCCAGCTGGAGAACAAACAACATCTGGGCGTGGAGAGACGGGAGAGGGCGAAGTCTCAGCAGGGTGGGCGGCAGATGGTGACACTGCAGCAGCACTTCTCCAGGTAGCTCCTCCACCACACCGACAGATACAGTTAAAACAAAAACTTGACAGAGGATTTTTAAATCAAACACTGACGTCTGAGGGCTTAACGGGGAACTCAATCGATTTAACGCTTCAGAGTGTGTTTACAGATGTTTGGAAGGACCTCTGCGTATGTGAATAAAGCTGAATAAAAGCTGTGGCTCAGAGGGAGCTGCGTTCAGTTTGAGGCTGTAAAAGTCTGTAAAATGAAAGAAGTCCAGTAGTGTGGAAAAGAAGTGAGGCTCCAGGCCACCACTAACACAGCACGCCTGAATCAGTTGAGTTGCATTTTAGGTAATGTAGGCACTTCTGGGGGGAGTGCCTGCATTAGGGAAGAAGAAGCTGTTTCCAGTTCTGCTGCATTGACTGTGATCCTTGTCTCCTTGTCTACAAGTCGGACAACGTTGACATTTCAATAGCCACATTTCATCTATTTTTAGATTTAGAATTAGCTCACGGGGTTGTTAGCGAGGAATAGCAGTAAAATGTTATTAAACAAGCAAACATCTCAAACTAGGCTCCATGTTAGCTCATATTTGGACTCATGGCAAGATAATTTCACAGGCAACTGTCAGCTAATCTGGGAGCAACTCTAATATATTAGTATATCAATACATTACTTTCATTGTTAGCTGTTAGTTATTATTGAATCTATTCTTTTCTAGTTGGTGAATTTCTTTTCATTTCTTGACCTGTGCGACAGAGAAATGCAGGAGACAGTTTCAGTATTGAAAAATTTAGAAATAAAATGTCACCATTTGGTTGTTTACTTAATGAAACCTATAAGACACTGTGAGGTTTGTGACCCCTCTATCATCGGACCTTATATCTTAAAAGCCAGTCGACTCTGACAAATCATCCAAAAGAACAACAGACTTAATGCATCACTCACATCAATCAAATCCCAAACACCAGATGTGATAAACAGCTCGGCTTTTGTTTTGACGTCCAATATTTTCATTAACCCGAGAGCCCGCTGCATGTCGAGGTCGTCGTATAAAGAAAGAACCCACTCAGTTTTATTGGAGAACCGACACTAGAACTCAGCCTGAAGTGTCGACCCGCCGCTGCGAGAGGCTCTTATTGTGTCCTGCTCATCGATCTTTTCCTCCCAGCGTGCGATAAAAGTAAATGATAACCGCACATTATGTCCAGCCAACTGTTGATGCCCACCTCCTGACGCAGGTTCAATCCCATCTGCATGTGCTCAGCCAGGTGTGAGATGAGATGAGACTTTAAGTTAATTCACCCCTGACATGCTGAAGATATCTGAGCCACTGCTTCATATTTAGGAAATCTATGAACCGGGTTTGTTAAGAAGTTGACCTGTAACTAAAACCTATAATTGAAAATGAAAAATCTGAAAACATAACTCTGCTTTTATAAAGCTGCTAAATTGTGGTTTTGACTAAATTGCATGTTTTGTTTAAATCGTTTCATTCTCGTTTCTTTTTTGGTCCATTTAATCATACACAGTTTCTCATTTAAAGCAAACCCTTACTTTTGATTTTAAAAAAATCTTAATTTTCCGGTGAATTGCCTTTAAAAACTGGCCTCAGAGGAGCCTGATGTTGTCTTTACTTACAGAACAGCTTCCAGGTTTTTAGATATTTTCCACATGACAACATCTGTGAAGCACAGCTGGAAAATGTCCGCACAGTCTGTCCTCCAGGAGAAGTTCAGATACTTCTGGTAAAAGTAAAAGTATTGATTCAACTTATTTACTCCAGTAAAGTAATAGAGTACAGGCTCTGAAATGTACTCACAGTAAAAAGTCTCTCTGAAGGACATTTGTGGACAAAGCTAACTGAAGCTCACGTCATATTAATAGAATTCAAAGACTATTAAAGTTAAAGGTAGAATCATTAGGATTTGTCCCAGCTGTTCCTGAACGCACCACAAAGACAGCTGATTGTTGAGTCTCATTCCCAGGACATGAAATAGACACATGTTGGGTTGCTAAAGCATCCCGAGCAGCAAAGGATTTAAACATTTAAACTTGCTCTCAGTTACATAGGTGACATTACACACAATTTTAAAAGCAGATCTCCTTTTCTGTCTTCTGTATGATTGTACGTTCTTCAATAAACTATAGTAACAGTGACTAAGTGGGTGTATACATTGCAGCTAAACAGTAATATATACAGCTGACTCATTCATTACTGAAATATACATTTGGCAGGTCCCTCTAAAGACTGTGTGAAGTGAAAAGTATTAAATAATATCTGACTGTAATGAATAATTTTCTTTCAAAATGTAGCACGATTATGGGATAGATTAGTTGTTGCGGTGACAGCTGAACGAGTTTATTCGATGAATAATAGTGTTTGTCTTTAAGGATTTCATGTTTAAATAAACCTGATTATGTCAACGTGCTGTAAATAATGGAAGAGAGAAGAAAAGCCTTCAGGAGGAAAAGCAGCGAGGCGCTTGTGTTTGGTTCAGTCGTCACTGAAGGAAGGAAAGCGGTCACGTTAAACGGGAAAGTAGGCCACTCATTCATTCATTCATTCATTCATTCATTCATACATCGTGGTGCATGATGAGCTGTGTAAAGTGTAGCCTGTGGTTAAATGTCACAGAGCAGCAGAAAAGCCCTCTGGTAAGAATTAAAGGGTCGTTTCCATCAGAGACAAATGTCCACACAGTAAACAGACTCACTGAAGCTCATATACACACAGTCAACACATGCGTGAGAGTCGGTGAGAGGTGGAAGTCAAAAGGAGGTCAGTGGGGAGAAGATTGCGATGATATTTGAGGTGCTCGGCTGAAGTGAGAAGAATTAAGTGTCATAAAAACTGAGATATTATCCCACACATGGGCAAAATAATAATCGAGAGGTCGGCCAGTGATGTTCTCAACAAAAACAGGCCACATTTTAATGAGTCTCAAGGCATCTGCATTTCATTTGGACATCAGTTGAGACTCAAGTCGTTCATTCACCTCAAGCGACAGGCCACAAAAGACAGAGACATGACTGAACTTCAACAGGTCAGATCAGATCCCGACTGCCCGATGAACACCTGACCGCTGTGCTCAGTGGTGCTGATGTTGAAGTCATGTGACTGTGATGTCATCTGTTTATACCCTAACATCAGCTTTTTACTGCTCGAGATTTAATTTACGCCGTGAGATGATGTTGAACACAGAGGACGAATCAGACCGCAGACATCCGTCCTGTCAGACTGCAGTCTGACAGTCCGAGGCTCCTCGTTAGGGAGCTTGTTTTTCTTGAGAGCACTCGGCTTCTCGTTATATCCCACATGGTCCACAGAGAGACCAAGAGACCCAGTTTACCATTTTACAGAGTGACTAACTCTGAGTTGAGGACTCGTGTGGTCAGCCTCAGCTCAAATGACCAGAACCAGGAGAGCAGCATGGGGCGAGAGATGAAAACAGTGGAGGGGATGAATGAAATATGATGCAGAATAACATGAATTTTAACAGGAATCTGGTGCGACTCCCTGAAGAGCGGGCGTGATGAGCCGGAGCTTTAAGGAGAAAAACACCTCATGATGAGATCAGTTTGACTTTTTCTGGACTTTAAACTCAGGGAGCCCGGTACTCCTCCTCCCTGCTGTTTTCACTTAGTCAGGTTTGTTTCTGGTCAGCGGTGCTGACTCGGGGCAGGATGCCGATGGTGTTCCCAGTCAGCAGTCAGCGCTAATGGCTGAGCCACAAGCATAAAGCAGGAGGAGAGCTGCCGTGGAAGTGACAGTTCAAAATGTCACCGCGCTCAACATTATGGAGAACATGCTCGGTGTCTGTCAACCATATAGAGACAATTACAGGATCACAAGGCAGGACGACAGTGAAACAAACAAATGTCAGCCGAGGTTTTTATGTTTTGAAGTCTTATACGAGGCCGGCTGTGGCTCAGGAGTAGAGCCAGCGTCTTCTTATTGGAAAGTCGCTGGTTTGATTCCCCTGGTCTGCATGTCGAAATGTCCTTGGGCAAGATACTAAAGTGTAGGAACGTATGAATTACTGTAAGTAATGTTCTGCTGTCAAACTAAATGTTGGAGGTTTTAATCAGATAACATTTAACTAGCAGATTTACATCCTTATCTGATCAATGAGGTGTTTGTTATAACAGTATTAAATCATCACCATATTAAATTTCTTGCTGTTATCAGTCAAGGTTGTGCGATTGTTCACAGATGTGTAAAAGTCTGAAGACTGGAGGTCAGGTGAAGTCAGAAGCAGCTAATCAGATGATCGTCATTAATTCTTGAAATGTCCCTTTCAACGTGTGAAACTCCACCAACAGGTTTATCTGCCTCACATTCTCTCAGTTGTACCTTTGCATCCAATTATTGACTTCATTACTGTTTCCACCGAGCTGGAAAAATTACATCGTTCTGCAGCCGGTGTTAATTTCACCACTCAGCGTCGGCTTGTCATAAACTATTACATGAAGGTAAATCTGGCCGGTGACCCGAACGTAAACAGGGGCTGATCACCGCCATCAAAATTCCAATCAGAGGACTGGACTCCCGAGGTGATCGGCGTGAATCTTGATACGAGGACTGAGCAGAACAAGAACCAAACAAACCAGTATTTTCAGTTCTGATCAGCAAAATGTGTTTTCTTGCTGTTAAACAGTAAATATTGTGTTTTATGAAGTCTTTGGTTCTCTAGTTCTTTGGCTCTGACCAGTTTTCTTCTTGTCTTCTTGAACGCAGCATGGAGGAGACGGTGCGAACGCTTCTACAAAACCAGGACTCTCTGGAGGGGCCCAAGGTGGACCCACTGGACCTCATGAAAGCATACAAGGTACAGTTCAGACCTCCAGGCTCCACTATATATGTTTATACTCAACCTACGAATTATACAACTTAACACTTTCAAACTGTCGCAGTAGAAACGTCACAATACAAACCTTCCCTACGACTTTCATAGAGAGCAGATCCAGAGTCAGGTGACAACGTTCAGGTGACAGAACTGATGGTTTAGGTTCAGTAAAAGATCACAGTTTGGGTTTAATTCAGTTTACATCTGTGTTCAGTTTTAACTTTATGTCAACACTGCGTATATGGTCTGGTTAGGTTTAGGCACAAAAAACACATTTGATTTGATTAGATTTGATTTGGTTAGTGTTCAGTGAAGATCCTGTTTTTGTTTACCTGAAAATTCTGCTTTCTTGTAGCGGAGGAAAGTTTTCAGAAAGTTAAAGCTGAAAGTTTTGTTCTTTAAGTGTTTTAAAATGTAACCTTACCAAAGAATTGTTAGCCTCCCTGGTTGGGACCCTGATTTATGTCCCCAGATGGAGCCGAGTCCTCACAATGTGACTACGAGGACACAGATCCGCTTTGATGTAGTTCATTATTTATAATAGTGTTAATGAAACCATAACACCAAAAGCAAACAGGATTTATAATCTCCTAACACTAATTATTTAAGAGTCTTGTTTAAGTAAATCTTATCTGTCTCATGCTGCCGTACGTCTTTGTCTTTTTGTTTGAGTCGAGGCTTTTTGATATTTGGTTTTGGCGACAATGATCATTAATGCAGAGAAGTGTTAAATCATGCAGCATTACATCACAGGGACGCAAACATCTCCGCAGATAATCTCAGGAAAACAAACGTGAAGCTGCAGTCTGAGAAGATAATATATATCAGAGCCTGAGATAAAGATAAAAGACGGAGAAACAAAGATGATGCGCACCTGAAACAAAGAACAGACATGAATCATCCTCCACTGTATAAAAGCATCATGAGATCAATCTTTACATTATGTCGTGCTTTGTTATTAAAGTGCACTCTGAGATGAGACGGAGCGTCAGAGAGGCTCCATGCAGCTGATCTCACCCACATGCAACACTGAGCTTCATTCATCTGAACGAGACACGATGAACTGTCGAGTATCACCGAGAAGCTTTTCCTCGAATGTATTTTTACAGTCTAATCGAATGGCACAAACTGTTTCTGCCAGTTTTGTACTGACTGACAGAAAGTTTCAGCATGTTTGTCATCTGCAGAGACGTACACCACCAACTTTAAGCAACTTTTCCTCAACATATCTGAGTCTTTTTTGTGCCTTAACATAACCAGACCATCAGCACGGCTTTGTCACAATGTAAAATTGAAAATTAAACCTTGAAGAGACTTGAAGTTGAAAAGTCTCAACATAGCTGTGGTTTGCAGAAATGTACAATGCCAACATTTATTCTGCTAATTAGGTTTGAGTTACATGAAAAAAAAAATTAAAGCGATTACGAGGAACTTTAAAGTGTTAATGAAACAGTCTCTGATTCCTCTGATGATTATAAATGACCTGTTCCAGCAAACCAGACCGTCAGTGAACAGACTGCTGTTTTTATACTGTTGTTACTAACACCTGTGCTCAGGTCGTGCCAAATATAACACACTTAAAATCACATATTATACCTCATCGGGATCCTCTGGTCTATCGGTCATTTGCTTCCAAGACAAATAGCTAGCAAAGATCTTTACAACAGTGTGCTGTTATCAGACTGCTTTTGTCCAAAGGGGGCGCCAAATTCAACAATAAGTGAACGTTTGTCATGTTCACTGTACTGGCTCACATCTTTAGACGGCCATATTAGAATAAAGACTGTAAATAAAGGCATTTCAGTGCAGTGTCCAGCTCATGTTAGTCTAACATAATGTATTGTGATCATTTATCCTCGCATTTAAATTGTTATTTAGAACGGCACCAACATGCTGAACAGTTCAGGTTCATTCAAATGTGCTGTTTCTGCTGCAGCATCAGTCTCCTGATTCTAGCAAAGAGGAAACTAAATAGTTAGAGCAAATGTGCGGCAATATCATGTTTAAAACATAAATAAACCATTTCATTGAATCCCTCTCCAACCAATCACTGCGTTTTAATCAGCATCAAAAATATATTTTGATGAGAATGAAGTCTCACGTCAGAGCTCTGAGGTTCAGTCTGTGTCTCAGTACAAATATTGATGCTTTCTCATTTAAGCTTCAAATTCAGCAACTTGTCAGAAAACTGAAATTTAAAAAAAACTTAAAAGTTCTGCTTTTTGAGCTGGTGTCACTGGATGAGGAGGGTGATTTTTAGTTACCTGACAGTGGATGTTTTTACCTTTTGATGAATGTTTTTATTGTATTTTGTAATTTGTTCTTTGTTTTGAATTGTTGCACTGAAACTGTGTAACTGCGCTGCTTCCTTCCTGAATAAACTAAATGAGACTGAACTCCTGGTTTAGCTGAGGTGAAATGAAATGTGGTCTCCATCTATGAATTTATATGAGTCATTCTGGAGATGATGAGAAGTTGTTCTTCATTTCTTCATCACTCTGAGGCATCTTTGATCTGCGTTCCAGGACAAACTCCTGGAGGAGATGTGGAAGCAGCAGGACAGTCTGGAGGGTCCCACGGCCACAGCGGCAGAGAGGCCCGCCTCGCCGGAGGCTGGCGGCGGTGGAGGAGGGTCAGAAGAAAACTCAAAGGACAGCAATCCCCTGCTAGAGCGACTCCGAGCCCTGGAGGTAAAGTGGATTGCATGGTCCACTTCTTACCTTTCCTCAGCACTTTGTCTGTTCCATGTGTGCTCTCTTTTCAGCCCTGAAATGAAAGACTGATCGATATACTGAGAGTACAACGTGTTTTATTTAATTAAATGTCTTTCACCTGCTATTGAAGGAGACTAAAATAAGAGAGCAGCTCAAGGACACAGCGCATGAGGCTGTTTATACAAAGACTGAATATAACTGTTCTGGTTACATGGTGGTTTTGTTCCTTCTTTATTTAACAGGGATTAAAGAAACTCAATAAAAGCATGGTGTTAATTCATCCGCAACACTTTTAGGCTGTTCACAACTGGCATTAACATGCGTCTCAAGTGACAACTTATGATCGGATCTCACATCCCCTCTCTATTTACGCAACTAAAGGACAAATAGATGCAATGTTTTCTTTTCTTTTTTTTTATACAGATAAAGAAATATCCTAATGTAATATTTGCAGAATTAACAAGAATGGCCAAATGATGAAGAATTTGTCAGAGACAGCATTTCACAAAGTTTATAAAACATCTTCTCACTCAAAAACTCTAAAATTGAGTGTTTTTTTAAGGGAATCTGGAGATTTTCTATATGGCCATCAAAGCAGTTGTCTATAATCATTATTGTTTACTTCATTCGTAGAATTTGACATATTTACAGTCACTTAAATGTTGTTGTCTTTCATAAATTTAGTTTAAATGATGAAATCATGTTCAAACAGCCAAACGTGAACAAGATGAAACAGACAGGCTGGTACAGGAACAAACTGACACTATTTACAAGGAAAGAAACAACTTGCATGTTGTATTGAATTTAATGCTGAATTTACAAGAAGGCCGAAATAATTAAGAATTTGTCATATAACGAATTTCACAAAGTCTATAAAGTTTCTCCTAACTCATCAACTCACAAAATTGAGTGTTTTTTAAAGGGAGTCTGGGGAATTTCACCACGGGTGTTGAAGGAGTAGCTTATATTGATTAATATTTACTATATTTGTAAAATCTGATATGTTTACTTAAATAAAATGTTGTCGTCTTTCGTAAATTTAGTGTAAATGGTGAATAGAGTTGAAACAGCTGCTTAATGTTGGAAGGTGAGTTGCACTTCAGACACAGAAGCAGGAAACAAGAAACCACATAGTGTTTAGTTGATGATGCCGAATTTACAAGAAGACATGAGTAATTTTGAATTTGTCATAGCAAATTTTTGCATAGTTTGTAGGAACCATCCTCACTGAACAATTCCTAAAATTGTGCGTTTTGTAAAGGTAGTCTGGGGATGTTGTGATTACTAGTTCTATGGCTGGATCAGTCGAAACAAACATCTTGAGCTATCCACTTGTGAACGGCTCACTCAGGACGGATGTCAATACGAAACGTGAACAGCCTCCTTGAAAAACCCTCGCACCCTCGTAAAATCTTAACTTTGTCTTGCTGGTCCTCATCAAAACCTTCACGCACGTTGCCGAAATCTGCTGCAGACGACTGTGCTATCACTCCAAATTGCTGTTTTTTTGTGGTACCACACTGTGTTGTTTGCTGAAAATTGCTAGCTGATGGCTAGGCTTTTTTAAAACCATTAGGGAAATCTAAGATTCACGAAAATAATTCAACAGCTGCCTAAGGTAAACTCATAATGATCAGTCGAACACTAACCCATCAATTCATATCAGCCTACAAAATTAAAGGCATCTCTTGAAAAATAAATGAAACCTCCGTCATGTGTCATTCATGGCAGCTTCGTCTGAAAACACCATGAGACGTGAGGATGACAAACAAGTGCAATCAGCGTTCCTATATGCCTCCGTCCTTTGCTGAAGATCTCAGAAAATGAGACTCCATTATGCTGAAGATCCGTCCGAGGGGCAGGAAAGAAAACAGGAGCAGGAGACAAAGGAGTTATTCATATCCAGGAGGTGATAATTAAATTGCTGACAGGGTAGTTAACATTTGTAGTCAGTGTTCCAGTGAACGCCTCTCTGTGACACCCTCTCTGCTCAAAGGTAGCGCAACGCACCATCTGTTGTGAGGTCTCACACACACACATTATTGATCACACTGCACTGTAGCCTAAAGGTGAAACACACCTGACAACACACTTCACTTTGTTTACTTGTTTATGCTCTGTTCAACATGATTTTGTGATGGAACCACTGACATCGTTGAGATCGTTACAGTATGACGTGCTGCAGGAATGAGTCCTCAAACTGAGATATAGGTTAGCTTTTTTATGTTTCCAAGTCCCTCGTCTTGAAGTCGATGAAGGGGAAGAATCTCACAGGCTTTTAGTCGAGGGAACCGTTGCGATACAATCTTAAATAAAACATCATCCCTGCTGCATTCTATTAAAGAGGTCACATCCTGCTTTCTGGGTTTTTGCCTTTTTTGTTATAAAGTATTTTTGTGCATGTAAAATGTCTAAAGGAGTTATTCTCTCCCACAGAAGGCACTGCTAACAGATCTTAAAAACATATGTATTTATATATTTATTATAAAATATATCAGGCTGCACCACAGCCATGCTTACCAGCCGTAGCGTTGTTATTTTAGATCACACTACCTCGCTGGATATGACTACCCTGCCTCTGATTGGCTACATCCTGCCTGTTAAAGAAAGCACATGTGAAACTGTCACCGAAGACTGAATAGAGGTGAGATGTCTCACTCTGTAACTAAAACAAGACACAGTGTGTAAAGAGATGCTGCATCGAAACGAGAAAAATAATGTGTTTCTTGAAAATCAAAGAATGTAAACGTATTCTACTGGGACCCCGAAATAAAACTATGAACCTGAACATTAGCATAATATGTGATACTCTTGCAGCCTGCAGCTCATGTGAAATCTCCCACGGTACCGTCACAAGTCAAGTCCACAGGCTCAGATCGGGTCGGACCACATTAAGTAAAGAATCCTTCCAGACGCCGTCATTAGCGACTTCTTTACATGCCTGTAAATTAAAATCCGATCAACAGATTCTGATCAAAAAGAGCAAACACACTGTGAGTTTAACAATATGTTAATAAATGAGTTACTGCAGCACATGTAATTATCACCGCGTGTGCATCGACTGAAAAAAACCCTTTAATGTTGCTTCCTGATTACATCGCGTTAATTATGTTAAAGTTCATGTAATTAGCAGTGTGAGTGCTCGGCGGATTATTGGAAACGACTGAACATCATTTCAGTGATATTTAAGGTCGAAGAAAGTCATCCTAACTGCTCTGTCATTAGTGATGCTCTTTCAGAATAAAGTGCCTCCTTAAATTACATCAATTTTCTTGTCTACTCTGTTGACCCTAATGGATCTTTCTGAGTGTGTTCGTGGGTTTTTCGTGCCTCTGCCTCCCTCTTCATGGTGGCTGCCTTTATTTTATTCACACTTGTAATTAAACTTTAACGCCGAACTGGAGAGACATTACAAGCTTTTCCATTTAGCCGGAAACTGCTCTCCAGTCATTACAGCACACTCGGGTACCTTCCGCACAACCTGCCATGGAAAATGTTAAAAAAAAAAAAAAAAAAAAAGTATTGCTCTTAGAGGCACAAATATGAGTTACAGGATAAATAATACAAATAAACTGAGCCTGCTGAGCGTTTTCTGAGCTCCTCGACCAAACTGTAATATTCAGTGGAGTTTAACAGTGAAGCCTGAAGCGATGATTAATGTGATGCTCGCTGCAGATCAGCCATGTTAACTCTGCAGAAACAAGGATGGAGGAGCACGCTGCCAAACTTCTACATCCTCTTTACATTCAGGATCACGTTTACTGATGTGACACAGAGTGATGATCCAGAAACAGATTTTAAACTCATTTGTTAAGCACCTTAGGACTGTTTTTCTATTAAATACACTTAACTTACTTACTTGATTTGGTCTGAAAGTCTTCATACTTTTCGTTTTCTGTCAGTGCTTTTTTTTAAAAATACCAGCTCATTGGGTTCCTGTGGGGATTTATTTATTATTTATTATTTACCAATTTATTCCAGTCCCGTGCTGTAACTGCCTGAAGCATCTGGTGTTCATACTTCTATCCAGTGGTGGACTGTAGTTAAGTACATTTACTCAAGTACTGCACTTAAGTACAGTTTTGATGTGCTTATACTTTATCCTGATTGGTGTATTTCCATTTTATACTTTATACTTTTACTCTGCTACATTTTGGATGCAAATATTGTACTTCTTACTCCACTACATTTATTTTATAACTTAAGTTACTTGTTATTTTGCAGATTACACACTTCAAAAGATTCAGAGAAGCTATGTTTTTTCAATTAATTTACTTTAACAGGGAATAAAACAATGATACTGATATTTTTATTAAATAAATAAACAAAATAAAGTCACAAAATGTCAAGAAATCAGATTGTTTTACAGCTAATTTCGGTTTTCCCGCTCTCTTTTTTCTGCCGTGTGAACTCATTGTTGAACAATCTTCATTCAAACTCATCGTAAACAAAATAAAGCTCATCGACAGTCGTGGTTTGTCTTTCTACAGTAAGATGTGAAATATTGCAGGTTGTTCTTGTCTGTAAAGTACGTTGGTGGAATGAGGGCTGATTGCAGTTTCATGGCCAACATGTTCATCAGCTCATTTGTTCGTGTGATATTCCATCACATGAACGACGAAGTGTCAGCTCAGATAACACGTCCTATAAAAGGCTCAAACACTTAAAGTTCAGACTCGTAACTTTGACTCTTCTGACCTTTAAACACACGACGGCTTCAGGCTGATCTGTGGCCTTTCAAACACTTTCTAAAGTTTCCTGCCTGAGTCAAACAATCCAAACTCTTCTGTGGTTTATAGTCTCAGGATGTAAATCAGACTCTGGCTGTTACCTTGGGTCAATTCAGATCATCTACCTGCTGCCCACAGCGCTTCAAGTGAAAACAAGACATCTCAGGAAGCTTTTAAAATTTACTGGATTAATAATTTCAGTGGCGAGTCACCTCCTGAGTTCCCAGAATGCTTTGTGTCTTCTGCCCAGTGTAAACCTCTGCCAGTAATAGAATTACACCTGAGAACCTCTCGGAGCCTTCAGACACGTCGGAGGTCTGGAATTTAAAGGATCATTCATTTAGGAGAAAAAAAAAAAACAACTTCACGTCCTCCTGTGAAGCTGCAAATCCTCCGGTGCTGCAGGCAGACAGCTTCCTTTAAGATATCGCTGCATCTCTTTCAGAAGTAATTACAGTAATTCACGCAGTTTATCTGTCTGTGTTTTGTCTGCTCAGGCGGAGAACTCGGCGCTGTCGATGGAGAATGACAATCAGAGGAAGCAGTACGAGCGCTGTCTGGACGAGGTGAGTGTGAACGCTCTCACCAGATCAAATGTGTCCCTGTGTCGGGGAAAAATATGAGTTCCTCTCCACGCTGAAGTCTCATACAGACACATTTATCTTTCTTCTTGTGTTGGAAATGATCCGTACTGGTTGTCTGTCATGTCAGTTGTGATTTGCAGAATTGACACTGAGCACAAATATCACTGCTGTCATGTGGAGCTAATAATTCACCTCATGAGCTCCAGAAAGAAGGTTTTATTTTCATTTTATCAATTTGTCCTCCATTTTGTTTGCATTAATGCACAGCAGCCTTTTATCACGACGACATGGAAATAAGAAAATCATCATAATGAAACGTCCAATGAAAGCACACAACACATTTTGTACAAGAGGAAGAAAACAAGACTTGATGTTATATCAAAATACAAAGTAAATGATGTGTGAAACTGAACTGAAACTGAAGTATGAGAAAGGAGAAAGATGTTTTCACTAATAGTATTCTGGACCTCCTGAAAAGTTTTCACACATGAAAAAAAAAAAAATTATCCAGAAACTTTTTTCAGGGCCACAAATCTTAGTGACTTATTATTGTTATTTCAGAAATACTTGTTAACTTTTCGAACTTTAACACACTTATTAAAAAAACAAATGACACTTAATGTTTGTGGGGTCTTAAAGGGATATTCCAGTGTAAATTTAATCCGTGGTCTAACACACCATGACACTGAGTAAGATCCCCCCCTCGAGAGATCAAGTTTGCAGAGCGCTAGCTTACGTAGTTTTAGCAACCTCAAAAAAGACTGCACGACAATAATACACTGCAGGCTATGCCTCCAACCAAGAAACCGCCATCAAAAAGCCACAAATAATGCTCAGAACATCACCAAACTTCAGCAACAACACATAGCACATAGTTCGAGGCATCAAACATCCACTAGCTTTGCTACTGAAGTGAACACAGCTCACCACTCTCCTGCAGCAGCTAGCTCGTTGTGGGGAAGCCCTGACGAGTCGATTACAGAGTGCAGTAGAGTTCCGCAGCTTAAGGATGAAAATGTATGATTATTACTCCATGGAAATTCAATCAGAGTTCATATGTGTCGTCTACCAGTTTGTAACAGTTACTATCGAGAGCAGACAGGGAAAAGAACGGAATTGAGCATTTCTAACTGCACTTGGTAATCGACTCGGACTATACAGATTAATGACTACGGCTCCCTCTCTTCCTCGGTGTAGCACCATGCTAGGGCTGGCAGTTCCCCTCTGCCTCTAGTTTTAATGCTTGCTAGGCTGACCTGACTGCAGAGACCTAACAACAGATATGAGTAGTATCAGTTTGGTCCCTTTAAAGAAAAGTGAATATGCAAATTTCCCAAAGAATCATCAAACTTCAGGCCAGACAAAGTTATCTGCTGGTCACTCAGGACTCGGACACTCGAAGGCGACCGTCTGCGGTTCAGTGACACTCATACACACTGACGCTATCATCCGTGGCGTTAGTGGCGTCCACAGAGGACGGCGAGGAGACGAGACCTTCTCTAATTGAAGCAGACGGACATCAGAGCTCGAGGCGATGTGAGAATCAGAGCTGGAGGAGCCTCGGCACTCAGGAGGACCGACTCCAGCTCCAGCATCCCTCTGATTGTCTCCACACCTCTTTCCTCATCTCCCCTTCATTTCTCTCCAGCCGGCTCCGCTGCTCCACTTTGGTTTCCTTTTTTTTTTTAGCAGGCTTTACTAATGGCCTTGTTACCATGGAGATTGCTGCCCGTGAGACTTTAACATATTCTGGTTGAGGACAGAAATTTGAGAGTTTCTGCGGTGGGATTCATTCCTCTTCTTCTGCTTTTCAGTCTTATTATGCACATTAATCTTTCTTCAGAAGGCTTCCTGTCATGGTCTGAATGAGCGGAGGCGAGTCGTTCTGATGGAAAGATGAAAGGGGTGGAGGGGAAATCTTTTTTGGTGGCACACAAAAGTGGGAAAGATAGTTATTATTCTGGTGTCAAGGTATAATGTATGCTTCCGCTTCAGAAATCAAAATAAGTGGGAAAGAAGGCTTTTCAGACGACGCTGTTTTATATTCACAACAAGGGCGACGGATTCATCTGAGAAGCCGCAGGCAGAAAAAAAGTAGAACTGAAACAAAACACAACGCTGTCGAGGAATTTAACAGCCACAGAACTAATGATTAAAATCTACAAAGCAGAAGAAACGTGACGGTAAAACCACCAGGATCTGATCGCACACGTGACAAAGACGAGGAGGGCAGTCCATCGTTGTGGCCAAACAAATTCAGGATATTGATTTTATCTACAGGGGTCGACAGATGAGACTTTTTCATGACTGATACTGATTATTAGAAATCAAAGAGACTTAAAAGTGATATTCATTTGCAGTAAAAATGAAAAATGTGTCGATAAGTACAATTTACTTAGATTCTGTTCTTAAATTTAATATTCAGGAACTTTACTTGAGTATTTCTATTTTCTGTTACTCCATACTTCTTCTCCACTTTATTTGTTTGATACATTAAGTTTGTATTTACTTCACAGATTCAGATTTCTCAGTGTTTACAGGCTGCTGATGGTGACGTGTTCAGGTATTATCATCAGATGTTACTGTGAGCGGGACGTTGTGTGAGACGACGTTGCATCAGAGCCAAAGTCGCACGTTTTTTAATTAGTTCTGTCAGGATTAGATGAAAAGGAGTCCAAATGCGAGATGCACAAGCAAGGCAGGTTAAGAACCAAACACAAGGTTTGGTAGATAAAGCTGAACAAAAAACTAATACAGTCTAAAATCCTCCCCCCAAAAAGGGCAACAACACAAGGCAGGAAAGTCCAAGAGACAAAAGCAAAACCAATTAGAATCCAGGAAAACACCGCGGGGAGGCACGACATGGCGACAAGGGGACAGACTCGGGGGAAGTTGAACAGACGAACTGACAAAATTCTAACTAACCAACATGGAAACACAGAAAAAGGGCAGGAAATCACACAAAGGGACGAGATGAATAGCGAAACGTGACACAAGGGCAGAACTTAAAAATAAAACAGGAAATGGCAAAATTACTGCAATCTGAAAGGAAAATAACCGACTGATAATTGGGAAATGCTCAAGATCTGTCCTGATATGTGTGTTTTCCCCTCAATAAACAAGTGTAGGGAGATGGAGAGAGTCTGTGACGGTGACTGTCAAGAGAAGAGCAGAAAAAGAACAGTTACTATCCATTACAAGTGAAAAGGCGAACAGATGAACTCGTAAACAAGATGCACAAGGCCGAACATCTTCACTGGATCACAAAAAAAAAGAGAGATTTGAAGTGTAAGTGCGTAAAAAACACAACAAGCTGCATTCATTAATACGAGAGTGTTTGTTGTTGGACAGGAATGATTGAAGCGTCTTTGTAACGGGAGAGTTGTACAGCGATCGGTGAATTAAAGGAGTTTCAGTTCGGGGGTGTCGAGTCTGTGAGCTCGTCTTCTGGCTCTCTTGATTCACAATAAAAAACAAAAACTGAGCTTTTCTCCACTTTCTGTAAAATAAAGATGCTCTTAGGTCAACGGCTAAACTCAAAAAGAAACATTCTCTTAAAAGGAGCAGCTGTATTTTGGTGTGTAGATAATAGATGGACTTTATTCTGGTTTATTTATGTGCTGAGAATAAAGTGAGATGCACTGACTGCAGGCAGCCGCTGTGTGATTTCACTAAATCTGAGTCTGTGATGCAACACGCTGTCAATTTGTCCTCACAGCACATCTTACACGCCTTTAGATTCTCTCTGATGGTGTTTTGTACTGCGTGGCCTTTTCCATTTACTGTCTGTCTGCCTCTGATCTCCACAGAAAGTCCTCAAGTCCACTCGCAATACACATTTCTAACTTGTTTTCTTCTTCTTCGTCTGTTTTTCTTGTCTGCTCAGGTGGCGAACCAGGTGGTCCAGGCCCTCCTCACGCAGAAGGTTCGTCTTTCTCTCTGCAGCACTGAAGCTTTGTTGAACCAGTCAGCCGATAGAAAATGATGACTGTCACGAACCGAGTCTCAAATCAAATACATTTTATTTACACGGCACCAAAATCACAGTCACGTTTCCTCAGGAAGCAGATTGATAAACAGGAGTGAAGGTAAATCCCAGGGTGTTTTTCGGGACAGTTTCCAGCGCTGTCACAACTTTTGGAATGAAATTAGGAGCTAAATGACCCTTTAAACACAATAATATTACGCAAGCAGAGAATGTAAGAAAATAAGAAAATATGGAAAATCGTGTAGTTATGAAGAATCCAAATGTAACAGGGACCAATCACATGATTTAAATAGATTATAAGCAATGATCAGCTCTTCATTTAGATCCTCAGGATTATGATTCTCTCTGTAATAAAAACCTGTCTTTGTCACCAGCTCTTTTAAAAAGGAAGTTTCACTGCATTTGAATTTAAGGGAACACACACTGAACACACATCGTGTCCGGCTGCATGACAACACGACGAGGCTAAAGAGGACTGATGACGCTGAGAGGGGGAAGCACTTTTCTGAACAATAGACACTCAGGATCGTAAACATCGCCTTTGTCTGTTTACATCAGCTGTGACATGAACAGAAAAAAAAAGAAAGTGTGAATGAGGCAAGTTGTGATTCATTCAGCTGGATTGGTGCAGATGAACAAAACAGATTCATGAAGCACAGTTGTTCCCAAAGTTAGCGATATAAGTGACTTTACATTTTACTGTGACAGTCGGCCCAAAGAAGAAGTGGAAGCAGCCAGGAAACAAAAAACAAAGAGCGGTTGTTTTCCAACTGTCAATAAGCCTCAAAGAAGAAGAAACAAAAACAGTTGCCTCGTCCATCTGTTACACAATGTGGGAATTAATTTGGAGATGGCAGTTTTATAAGAATAACTGAGAGGATGCCAACAGCACAAACAATCTTCTTCTTCTTCTCTCAGTGGAAACAGCTCATCAGTTAGAGAGTTAAGTGTTCGCTACAGCAGAAAAGTGTTTCAGTCTCCGATAACACAGATTAAGTCTTTTCAAAAAGGGTAAAAACCAGGGACGTTTCTAATTTCATTGTTTCCATCAACCTTTTGTAATACAACACTTCAAAATGCACATTAAAGTACATTCATTATAAACTACAGAGACCAGATTAACAGTCTGAACCCGAAATAAGAAACATCCGACCAGTTTGTCTCAAAAAGTCCTGAAGTACATAAAAAAGTAATAAATGCAACAATTAAATGAAAAACTTTGACTGTCTCTGAAAATCACATGAAGTACAAAATCTTTTTTGTTAGCTTTCTTGTTATTCTAGAAACTCTGAGATTACAAATATTAAATTCCTCAATATATCGATCAAATGATGACAGACTCTGGAGCTCATGGTGCCACAAAACTCATCTTTTAACCATTTGATCCTTTTTTTGGGAGAATAATCTGCACATTCAATAAAAACAAAAATACTTCTATTTCATTAAACTGTTTTAACCCAGGCTGTGAGGGCAGAGGGAAGTTGGGATAACGAAACTGACACTCTATTTCTTTGCAACTTCATCCACATACTTGTAAATATGTTTCAAGTTTCAGTTCTGAAAGCTGATAAACAAAGTGGAGAAAAAGCATTTAAACTTCAAGGAAAGTAGAAGTCCGTCCCCTGGCACTTGGTTGAATAGACACAACATTTACTGCATATATTTATTTATTTACTTATTTACATCTTTTTAGGGTAAATTAATGTGTTGGACAACATATTGATATTTTATACGCTTCTGCTAAAGAGAAAGCACTTCTGTAATATGACTCATCTGCCTTTGTTTTGTTTCCTAACATGGTCGACCAGGTTTCGCTGTCATGTTCGTGTCACCTGAATGCAGCATTGTGTCGTGTTCCTGTTAAATTAGCATCTGATACACGTGTTAGTTCTGTGAAACATCCCCGTCAGCCACCGTTAACCGTCCATCTGTCTCCTCTTCGGGGTGTTTTCTCAGGACTTGAAGGAGGAGTGTGTGAAGCTGCGGACCCGCGTGTTTGACTTGGAGCAGCAGAACCGCATCCTGAGCGTGCTGTTTCAACAACGTGTCAAGATGTCCACGATCCCCGTCTCCCAGGTAGGAGCATACGGCGCCGAGGATCCAAACAGACACCGACAGACCCACATGGCTTCAAGGCTGTTTGAATTTTACATGAGCGCAGCCTCCACTTCTAAAGGTTACTCGCTTTAAAAAAGGACCACAAAGAGGGAGAAACCCACCCCGGATGCAATTTAATTTAAATTGTAAAGACATGCGGTTTAAGTGTCGGATTTAGAATTGGAAAAGGGATTAATTTGGACCTTTTATTCTTCCACTCCTAACTAGTGTAGTAGTCACGGTGGCATGCTCGAGTGGCTGTAGGTCATCAAACAAGCATTACCAGCCCTTACCGGCCTCTGCTTTTATGCTAATCATGTCAGAATTTGGGCTAATAGCGAGCCAGGCCTCTAATCCAGCTGTAGCCGGGAAGTGACAGTGCAGAAATTGGGAGCCGGAGCTGAATATGTTTCTCTAATTGGAAGGCTCTCAAGCGAAGAGCGTTTGGGATAATTGGTTAAAACCTGGACTCTCTTGTAGCTTTGTTAGCCATCATGACAACTGATTGTTCGGTTGCTGAGCTGCACCACTAACTGCACTGGAGAGCTTCATAATTAACTGTTGATTAAACTGCTGGAAGTGACGAACCAACAGATTTAACACATAAAGTTCCTCTCTGCATCGTTAAGATCAGCGTTTTAAACTCAGCTGCCACAGATTTGTTAAAACTTTCCCTTTATATTACATATT
The DNA here is from genome assembly GCF_904848185.1 of Acanthopagrus latus. NCBI lineage: Eukaryota > Metazoa > Chordata > Actinopteri > Spariformes > Sparidae > Acanthopagrus > Acanthopagrus latus. The sequence continues at coordinate 26,522,541 of NC_051047.1, read as the reverse complement.
TAATGTCATGTTGTTGTAGCGCTGTGCTCACGGTCTGGTTATTAAAAATATTCAGCCGTTTCACGCTGCGACGCTGTCTCCAACAGTGGTCTCTAATTAAAAAATGCCCAGTGGTTTCATACTGACAAATGTTGAAATCTCTTATAATGGTCTCAAGTTATTAATATCCAGATTTGAAGCCTAACACAGCTGGAGAATTTTCTGTTGTCTTTTTAAAAAATATCCAGTGGATTCACTCTTACAAATGTTGAAATGCCATTTCCAAAAGTGGTCTTGTTAAAACCTCTCACAACAAATATCCAGCGGTTTCAGTCTTACAAATTACAACAGTGGTCTCTCACTAAAAATATCCAGATGCTTTTTGTGTACAGTTGCCATCATGAAATCCACAAGAAACCAAGGTTAAAATTCCCTTTTTCTATTCGCTGGAGTCACGAGAGCTGCCTGCCTGATAATAATTGGTGCTTTGGGAACTAATTTGGGTTCCAAGTTGGCTTCAACTGCAACATAAAGAGAGCTGTGGATAAGACAAAGACGGTGTGTTGTTGTGTAGGGTACGTGAATGGACATGTGTTGAAAAATGCCAACACAGGACGGCATTCATCACGAAAAGAAAATTACCGAATGTACCGAACAAAACTGTGACTATTAAACCTTAAAATCTGCGCACCGTCACACACCTGATAGATGTGCATCAGTTCACCATTCACACTTTGATCGTACATCAGATCTAACTGGATCTGATCAGTTTAAAATGTGTCCATCCGCCTGTGCAGCATCAGAGCTGCGCTGCCTCATTATTGTGCGACGCTGATCAAAGCAGCACAAACGTGGCCGTCAGCAAGGTTACGTAAACAAATCTATGCTTCAAAGGATCGCTGGAGGAAAAGGTTAAAAGAAAATTAATCTTTACAAGGTGCTGTCATACTGAATATCACTGCTGCACAGGAGAAGAGAGGGAGCGTAAAAACACAGTCTACCATGTTGGCCTGAAAGATGGAACATGAATGTTTTAAAAGATACATGAGGGTCAGCGAGACGGTAAACAATACACTTCGTCTGACATTTCAGAAATAGAGAAAAACATTCTTCACTGTTATAACTTCGATGAATACTGACTGAACTGACTCTTGCTGTCCTCAACAGACCTTTTGCTAAAAAAAAAATAAAAACCCTCAGTCAGTCTGAGATGTCTTGACGTGGTGACACATCTCGCCACCACAACTGTGTTGGACTTCAATGTTTCTTTATGTTCCGTTTCTCTGTCTGGTGAGGTTTACACAGAAACACAGTGGTCTCAGGCTTACAAATGTTAAAATGCCATCTTTAAAAGTGGCCCTCGAGAAAACTCTGTATGACTTCGCGTTTCCAAACGTCAAAACAGCCTCCAACTGTGGTCTCTTTTTAAAAATGTATACGTTGTGCTACACTTACAAATGTTGAAACGTCGTCTCCAGCGGTGGCCTGAATACCAACTCGACTGACTTTTGCTGAACTAAACAGACTCAATGTGAAAGAGAAAAATCCCTCAGTATGAAAAGTTTTGAGTGCGTTTGCAATAAAACAAACTTCGAAGATAACTCTAGCGTGTGCACACAGTAAATTGTCTGGATGTTGCACTTAGTTCCGCCTTTTTCTTCCAGCCAACATCACGTTACTAATTAACATTTAGAAAATAGATTTTTTACATTTGTGGATAGATTGTGAATTGTGGGAGACAAGAATCACAATTCTTATTTGGATTATTATCAAGTTGTCTCTCCAGCAATCCCAAACACCTTCATGAATGTTGAGTTTTGCCTCCCTTTTTTAGGTTTTCATCCCTTGAAACAGTTTTAATCTTTTCAGATTAATGTTATTCACATGTCCCAAGGTCTGATTCGTGGTGCTGGAGGAATTTTTTCAGAGACTTTGTTGGATTGATGAAACTTCTTCATGGAGCCCATGAAGTTATTTTAAAATGAATAGCAGAAAACTTTCTCCACAGGCATGTTTTACAATTCGTTGTGAAGTACTGTAGGACTGACATCTGAGACATACGCTTAAATAATAGCTTGAATGCAAAATGTAGTGTATCTGGTAGTGAACACACTGATTTTCACATATTAAATTTAGATTTCTATTGACTCACTTTTCTTGGTCTTGGCTACAACTTGATCCATAATAGGTCTTGATAAGAGTGCTGGTGAAATTTCAGCCAAAACTTTTCTGAGCTACTTAAACTGTCATGAAACTTTTCGCTCTGGCAGAGCCACAATCGTTATGCAGAAGGCAGGCGAGAAGTTGCTTCTTTTCTCAAGGTCTCTTTGGATTGTCGGGGGTTCTCAGCATGATTCCCCTTCCTCTGACAAACTCAAGCCATCTGTATTCAGGGGACCAGCTCGATAATACAGACGGAATTGGTAATTAACGAAAAAATATTTAATAAACTGAACACTGGAGACATTTCTTTCTCCAACTTCATGGAAATTGTTATGGAAAGTCGAGGAATTCCCACATCAGGTCATTAAATATGCTGCGAGCCCAGCAGAGCAGGAAATGCTGTCCTTCATCTTTAACCTTTTCTGTAAAAAGGTCAAACTCACAGACTCGACTAGAAGGGAGAGTCTGTCTGTGTACAAGAGCTGGTCGTATCACTGCAGAGTTAGAAAGAAGTGTTGTACTGACATTTTAATGGAGAATTATTAAACAAGGTGTCATTGTTCATTTACTGTTGACTTAGATAAGAAGATAAATTCACCCCAAAATCGACTGAAGTCAGGTGAAATTTTGTCGTCCTTTGTGCATCAAATTTAAAGCCCTCTAGTGTTTCATTGGACAGAAATCCTTAATTTCTTAACAAGGATTTTATTGTGAAAAGTCAACGGAATGTGTTATGGAAATCTTCCTGACTTGCAAGGATCTAATACGTGAATACTTAAAAAGGAATGAAAACACGACGGGTTGCAGTTGTCCTGATGGACTGTAGTGCTGCTGGCTCTTATTTTTCCTCTCAGCTGAGTCTTGTGGCGACATCTACAGGTAAAATTCTGTGTTACCCGTCCGGTCCAGTTTCAGGACCTTATATCAAGCCAGTTTGAAAATGTTTAAATCAGCTCAACCCTCAGTTCAAGTCTGTGAAGGCCAAGAGACGAAGCTAAAGTGATGATTTCAGAATTAAAAATGATTAGAATCAATTTCTTTAAGAATCAACTTTGGATCTCATGACTGTCAGACACTTGGTCCCCAGATGAGTGAAATGTTCCTTTAACACTTGTTTGTCTTGTTGGAAAGTGTCTTGGATAGTTATGTGTAAATCTTTGGCCAAATTTCTCAAGTTTGAGACAAAACTAAGCAGAATAAATTAACCTTTTTTAATGTGTTGGGTTATGTTTCCTGTTTATTGCTTGAGCCGCAGGCAATTTCCATTCGAGTCAATTCTGATATGCAAAACATTGCTTCATGGAGCATTAAGTAGTTTTATATATATATCAGATATAGCTTTACATGTTTTTATCTGCAGTCATATTCTCTCCTGCTTTTCATCCAAGTTTCCTCTGATTAAACACTCAGTGAAATACTTATTAGATCGTTCTCAGGCTTTATTGTCATCTGTTTGTTACTGTGGAGTTCTTACTTCATTGTTTCACCAGGCATGATGGAGCAGAAGAAAAAATGTCAATAATACAAAATCGCTGGCAGCATGAGAGAAGAAAAAAGAAAATCTTTTATGTGCCAAATGCTGTCTTTGATTCACTAATGCAGCGTTCCCAGTTATCCAGGAGGCTACATTAGTCGGGTAAGATAATTATCCCACGCCTAGAGCCTGAATATTAAATACGGTTGTTATATTTTGGCTCCACTAAAGTCACAAACAAAAGTTTTGAGAACGGGTCTTGCATTTAAATCCTTGATTTCAAAGTCTGTGTTTTATTTATTTTTTTATCGCTGTCTGCCAGAGAAAAGTTTGAGACGTGATTTCCTGCTGTGGCGGCCGGCTGCGCAGCTAAACAGCATCATGTTTGTAGTTATGGATTCACTGATGTCGGGGAGGTTTTACAGAGGTTTGGGGATTTGTAGGTGAGATGATTGATTCAGAAAATGGTACACAATACGTTTTAATTAAAGCAGTATTCAGTGATTTCTTTGACAGTGAATATGTTAACAAACCGATGCCCGTCTATTTATCCAGCAGATGTTAGCACTTAGTGTTGTGTTTCTGTCTCCCTGTCCAATATTTGTTGTTTACGCTCAGATTTGGTCTCCACCACCTCCTCAGGGAGACCGTCTGACTCGTTAGGAAACACTCTGTTATGTTCAACAGCTAATTGACATCTGCTCTCCGCTGAGTTTACTGGGAAGGATTGGTGCATCACCTGCATGCAAAGTTGTACCGAGTTGGGAGATTATAGTCAAAACATTCCTATCTACAGAACTGTATATATAAAAACATACTTATTTCAGCATAACGAAATTATTTGCACTCGCTTTAAGACATATTAACGGTGTCTTACCTCAAACATCTTTCTGTGTAGGAACACATTCAGTGTGCCAGACATGATACCATGAGCCTGGTCTGAGATCCGATGAGCAGCGACGGTGACGGATCACGGCCTTTGTACTACAGTGAAGTGGGAGCAAAGAGGCCAGAATCCATTAAAGTCCACGCTCGTGTTACAGCTGCAGAGAGTGCTCGAAAAAAAATGAAACACAGGTCATTTCAATGTCCCCATCAGTGATCATCGATGGAGGCTCTGAGAATTGGAGACACAACACTCTGCTTGTGTATCAATTTGCCAGATAACACAGAGGTGATTATGTACAAATTATTGAAATGGAAAATTTGTTTTTCAGTGCGAGTTATGCTTGTTAGGCTCCTTAATCACTGTGACAGCACACCTGTTCCCAGTCACGTTGACTGACTCTGCGTGAGGTGACACCGAGGTGTCGTGCAACGCATTAACAACACACAAATGATTCTAAAAAAAGACAGAGAGGGAGAGAGTGGAAACAAGTCTCTGCTTTATCTGGTTGTTTTCAGTCACAGGACATGAAGAAATGTGCACAAAGTCACCTGCAAAGAAAAGTCTGTTGGCTATCAAATTAAAAAACCTCTGGTTCCAAAACTAATTAACATTTTGCTGCAGCTGGCTCGTAGGTTTCTCCACATGCAGGATATTTACGGCGCTTACGAGTTTGGAGGGTGGAGTCTATTGTATTTACATTACCATTACGTTACCGTTTTGCTCTTTATTGGATTTAACACTCTGTTAAATCATACCTACCAAGGCCAGTCTTTTGTTTGCCAAGCATTGTTAGTCTTCATTCTGAATTTCAAATAGGAAAACGTGATTTGAACAACATGGTTACTGTTAGCAAGAAAAAAGAAGTCAACATATGATTTCAAGAACAAGTTGACCCACGTTAGGTAGTTGGTAAAACAAGTCTATGTTTAAGGAAGAAAAAAGGCGTCATTTTCCTTATTACACTCTGTAAATTAAAAGTGGATTCAGAAGTGAAGTGAGTGTTAGCTTCATGTCATTTGTGAGAATTTCACCTCCTGGATTGTTTCCCAAACAGCCAAGAACCAACTGTACAAACGTTAGCCGTAAGCTAACAGCACAGCTAACGTCGATGCAGTCGATAATCAAAATGTGAGTGTAGCTAGTTGAGGAATTGATGTGCAGACTTACAGCTCACATCTGTATGGTTGCTCGCCTCTACTAGCTGTTTGGGCCAAATGAACACATCCAGGCACGTATATACCAGCTACACAGATGTTAGCTGTAGCGAGATCACCAAATGCCTTTAGTTCTGTGGGAGTGTTTGGCTAGCAACGACTCTACTCAGCAGAAACTGCAGTTCTGTCCGTTTCCTTCCAGTTTCTCCTCTTTCCTCTAAATGTTTTGGCTGGTTGGACTGCGTCTCTGGGCCAGAGAGCCGGGGCTGTTAAAGGAGTGGTGGCTCTGTGACAGGGTCGTTTGTCACAATGTTATTGGATTTCGGTGGCAGAGCAAAACACTCGAGAGACTCGGGCCTGCGAGCTTTTAAACAGCGGCAGGTGCCTCCTTCCTCAGATAAACCTCCTCGGAGGGCTGCAGTTAAAAGATAAAGGCAAATATATAATAAAGTCAAATTTATTTGGCCCTTTGAAGTGCTTTAAACAGCATGTGATTTCGTTGCTGTGTGGATTTATGTAACAAAGTCAGATTTATTTACCCTTTTTGAAGTGTTTGCCTCGCAGGGAGATTTACAGCACTGATACCATGTACACCACAAACAACTTCTCCTCACCGGCTTCTTACATAAGGGCCACATACACACACTTTGCCTGTATGCTCCAAAAGAAAAGATTAGACTTTAAATCAAGTTATTCAAGAGCAGAATCTACTTTCCTTTAAGCCTTTTTGAAGAGGGATTGTTGGAGGTACTTTTCCATAGTGTATGCACTGTATGAAGTAGATGACCTTTCTGACAGGAAAGTGAAAGTTACATCCATCCTCTCTCTTCAGAGTCACCACACTCCTCTGAAAAAACAGTCATTCTACCTCTCAGAACACAGAAGTTGCTCGTCTACCGCTGCCTCGATTGTATTATGTTATTTTTGTGTTGTTGTGTGATTTTAGTGTTTTAAAAGGTTTCATCAGATTCACAGACCTCACACAGTAACACAAATAGATTGATGTAGCTGTGGACCAGTGATTCCTGTGTCTGGATGTCAAATTACTGTTTTTGTCAAAGGAGTCTGGTGGTTTTGGACAGAACATGATGAAGGTTTCGGTTCCCAGCCTGAAACAGCTGTCTGACAGCAAGGTAACGCTGCGAATGTGGCTTAAGTAAATATATAAACACCGTCCACAGTTTATTGTGTGGCTTCTGGGTGTCATGATTTCGATTCTAAACAGAAAATAAGCCTCAATTTTTATCACTGAAATCAAAAGTTTGTGTTTTTTGAAACTACAGCCAAACTTTCTTCACTGGTGGCCAATGTAACACAAACCAACCACCAGTGCTGATGAAAATCTACCTGTGACTGAGGTAATATTTTAAAGGTTAGAGAGCCAAATAAAATGCACCGTTACCTTACATAACCTTGAGCAATCGTGGGTTTCTCCTTTGGGGATATTGTAACAACTCATCATCTAGATGTTTTCAGCCATATTGTCACATATTTATCCTCAAATCTCTGTCTGTGGTCACTTTCAGATGTGTTTTACCATAACTACTGCAATCCTTTGGTGCACTTTACGTGTTTTCCACCATTTCACTCAATTCTGCGACACCAATGGTGAGCAGCATTGCATCTCTTCAGAGTCCAGCAGGCAAAAACACTGAGCGGCAGCGAGGAAGAAGGAGGGCAGAGGAGGTGAATGTGACATGAAAAAGGAAGACAGCGAGGTGCAGATGAGCAAGAAGTATTAATGACCAGGAGCCTGAAGACAAGGGAGGCGGAGGAGGTGGTGGTGCTCGGTGCATGTGATAATGAATGAGATGAAGATGGCAGCTAGTAGAGTGGAGAAAAAGTGTGGTCCGAGGAGTTTAACCTTGCTTCAGGCGACGCATGGACGAGTTCTGATGAGATTGTGGAATATAAAGTGAACTCCACAGAAGCTTAAGTGCATTGTCCTTGTGTCTGCACGGTGTGTTGGTCAGCAGCCTGGTGTGGTCGCACTGAATCTGAAATAGGTGCTTTAATATCACAAACAAGCTGTGATTTCACACTTTCTACCTCAGGATCATGTAAATACACTCAGTGTTGGGGTTTTTTTTGTAATCCTGCTGACAAACCAACCAGACAACAATGACAACAAACTTCCACAGTGTCCTTTTAAAATCACAGGTTGTGTTACATCACAGTCATATGCTGATATCCTAAAAGTGGGAACTTTCAGTACAGGTAGATTTCCATTTCCAAATCTTACATAAAAATGTATGAAGTCATGATGCTGTCAAGTGCCTGGGATAAAAGCATAATAGCATTCGCTCTGTGGGGAACCCCTCGTATGCTGCAGCAACCCACCGGTTGGCATGCTGCTGTATTATTCTGATTGAGACGCCGGCTGGATGCAGGGATCTTATGATTTATTTAGACCAGCCTCAGAGCTTGTCTTCGTGTGAGGGTGTGTCTAAGGCCAGGAAATATAGACTGATGTAAGTGGATGCTTTCCCCACCATGGAGCTATTGCAGGAGTATTCTGTGAATGCACCAAAGTTATGAGACCTGCCAGAGAAAGGTGTTGAAAAAGATGGACCCTCAGATGGTTCTCTGAGCTCTTGGACACAACGTGAAAGCATCTTTTCCTCAAACCCTGTCCAGCCCGGTAAACACGCACACATTTAACTCTCTATACACCCAGTTTGTAATGCAGGCTGCCTCATAAAACATGAATACTTCTCTTCAAAAGTCTCGAGAAGACAAAAAAGATCGAAAAAGATCGGGGCACGTAACCATTTCAAGTGCTGCTGCTTTTTACTCCGTCTCACTAATCACCAAAACTTAACCTCCTCTACGTTCCCCATCAAACTGGTTTAGCCATAAGTAACAAACAGCCCTGTCTTAATGTAAATGTTACCGTCATAATGTCAAGAATTGGGTCCAGATACAACATGTATGACAGTTCCTAAAACTACATGACTGTTACAATATACCCGCAGCAGGCATAACAGGCTTTAACTGCACAGTTTGTCTAGGTGTAGACAGGAAAACTACTTGATTAAGAAAACATCTTGGTTTGGGTTGTTACCTATGTACCTATATTTATGTATGTGTTTATTTAAAAGAACATCGTGTTAATGATTGAAAGTTACCTTATGTGAAAGATGAAGGGCTGGGCATTGAACTAGATTGCCTTAGTACTGTCAGATATTTAAATTTCAGTACCTACGTTGGGGCTCATCATGTGTATGTGTAATGTAATCTTTTGTTTTAACAGATTTCATTACATTGGTATAGGAGAAAGTAGCTTTGAGAAACCGGTATCAAAGTCAAGGTTTCGTTACTTTAGTTAAAAATACAGTCGACTTTTGGTTTGAAGACCTCCCTCTGTTGACTTTTGCTCTCTAAACTCCTCCCAACCTCCTTTGTTGTGTAATATTTACCACGACCACCAGAGGTCACCGCCTAATGAGAAACGTAAATGTTGGTTGTAATAAATTGCTTTCGTGGTCGACCTGTGTGGTTGTTTTCTGATGGAGACGAGGTGAAGCATTGCTTTTGCTGTTAATAAAAAATAGTTATATTCATAATTGTATGAAATAGAAAAGAAAACACAAATTGTGTACTATAATGTGCGTCACAAAGTCTAATCAAACATCCACACCAAGTCATTTAAGATGTGTCACACACTTTTTCTCTCACTTACTATTCTTTTTAGCCACATAAATGTACTTTAATATAGAAAAAGGAAGAAACTTGTTATGAACTCGTGTTCTTTGTTTGTAGAAAATGTAAAGCATCTGAATGACTGAACTGTAAAGACGTCTGTACATTGATGCCGTCTTAAAATAGATGCAACACTGCCGCATGTTTGATATTTGAAGCTGAGTACATCGAGTGTGACTCATAATTCACTCCATTTCTGTGCAAAACAAAAATCTAACAGATTGTGAAACTGAAACCAGAGAGCTGATGGCTTCTGTCGCCCCCTCAGATGGTGTTTGTCCTGATATTTTTCAACAGTCCGTTAAGATTTTGTTTCTTTACATTAAAAGTATTTTTTATATGACTTTGGTGCAGCTGCCTGTAAAATAGTCACGTCTGAATTTTATGCAACAGCAATGAGTCATTTCACTAAGTGGGAAAACATTGAAATATATGAAGGGGACACGCGTCTCCACAGCTCTCGACTCTGCCCTTGACTTTAAGTGCAGCTGCTCTCTGATTGAGGGTTTTGTTGAACTGTATCGCTTGTGTCAAATCTGAGATACCCCTCGACATGCCGACTGTAATTAGTTCCCAGATTAATCCGCACACGCATGGTCAAATGTGGCCCTCTCCCGCAGTGCTGGTGAAATAAAGACGAGCACGGTTAATCAAATAATAGGTGAATATCAATGAATGGGCAAAATCACTTCAGTCCCAAGCTCCCTTATGCAATTATTTCCTTTTCACATTAATTATAGCTAACAGATGACACTAACGACTTTGAGAGGAAGCTGGCCGCGGCAGCCATGCAAACTATCAATGCCGTTTTAAATGGGGTCACAACACCTGACACCTTTGGGTCTTTCTGATTGGAAATGGCACCGATGCAAACAGCATCTGCAGGATGCCGATGAAGAGTGCCAGCAGCTCCTAATAACAGACTTGGCTTCACACATGCGACCCGAATCCTCCGAGATAAGTGGACGACCCAGGAAGACATTAAACACTAGATGTTTCTAATATAGTTGTTCCACAGTCTTAGTGCATTCTGATACCTTTTAATGTCTCACAATCTAACGAGTGCATCATTTACTTGTTAAATAATCATAATCAAAGATGACATTTTCATTATGTAAAACTTAAGGCTTCGTGGGCATCAACTGTTCATACTTACACAGATATTCATTTTCACACGCCTCCAGTTTGGTCCATTTTAAACATTTGCAATATCAAACACATGGTTTATACGTGATCGTCTTTACATAGTTAATAACTGCATTTTGACTAAATTAAATTAATGTTTTGTCGAAAAAGACCCTGAAATTGAAAAAACACGTCTGCACTAGTTCCCATGAGCAGCACTAAAACAATAAGTGAAAATTATTACAAAAATATATTGGTGAAGTTGGATAATATGAATATTGAAGAGATCGAATCGATAGACCACATTCACACGATGGCCATTTTCCTCTGAGGGAAGCTCGAATGCGTTAGCAACCCGGAGGGGCTTTGACGTTGATAATGTAGACAGCTGATACTAAACTGGCAACAAGATTAACTATTAAACTAACGATCCACAGGTGCCAAACATCCTTGCTTTATTATCACAAGATAATTACCAAATATGTATTATTAAAGCAATATAAATATTTCTGTTTTTAATGTCACGATTATCTTAAAAAATAGTTAAAAAATAGTTTCTCAGAAACACCTTCACTCTCCTGACATGATATCAGAGGGAAAATGGCCGCCATGTAGATGTGGTTTAATATCTGTGATGACGAGGCGAAATTCTGTGGAAAATAGTTTCTCAAATGAATAATGGAACAGACTAAATAGACACTTCAGCACAAACCTAGTGGAGTTTAATTGAGTTTCATATTACAGTATCAGGGTTACAACGGAGACGAGGTTATGAATTCCTCTTCAAATTAGAAGCACACTGGAAGTAATCAACCACACGATATGAGAAAAATGTCCTTCAGCTCCGGCAGCTAGTTGTGCTTGTGTTTTCATGTTTGAATAAAATCCTGCACATATGCGATAACTCTGGTGTAAAAGTTTAGTTTCAGATGGCAGCTCGTTCCCCCACAGGGAACTCCGGTGTCACACAGAACAGGAGAGTCTTCTCCAAGATAAAACGTGTGCAGTGCAGAGAATAAAAACTTTCAAGGCTATAAAGAAAACGTGTGAAATCTAGTTTCTTTACTTGCTATATATTATTGTTGCACTTAGCTATTTGATAAAGAGACTCACATTGCACTTTTCTTTCCTCTGTAACCTACAACACATGGGCACAGTGTGGGCACATTGTTGCTTTCAAATAACTCCAGCCAGTGAAAGATGTTTTTCAGAACCAGCTGAGTCACAGGAACACTACGTGACTGTTGATTCTGGTTCATACTGAGACTCTGACCAACATAAGAGCATCATCAGCTACCACGTGTCAGCCGTTGTGCAGTTATTTTGAATTATGAATGAAGCCGGCACACCAAGAAGCTCCACACTCAGTGGAGAGCCTGCCTTTATGTCAGAACAGAGGCATCCCTTTAAAACTGCTCCCGAAAAAGTAATCGTGGTACACCTGCATGAAAATACATTGTATTACACAACAGGAATCTTCTAATTAGTGGAGTAGAAAATGTTATAATTTTCCTCAGTTAACCTTTGATAGGAGAGAGACATCAGTGTTTCCGGTCTATTGATTCTTTGAGATCTGTGACAGAGACAAACATGGAGCTATGGGGAAGTCTCACAGGTTCTGTGGATTGTTCAGCGTGGATCAATTTGATATAATGTCAGAGATTAGGTAGATTAACCAATGCTGTGAACCATAATTACAATATTTGTCTGTGCTGATGAATTAAATGTGTATCCAATGTGTCTCCTATTGGCAGTGGTGTGTCAATTTTAACCTGCCGTGATGATGTTTGACATTTACTGGACTGTTTTCAGAAATATAGAACTTTATGCTGCTGATTCCATTTCTTTTTAGTGTTTGCTCCAAGCTGTTTTTAACTCTCACCGTCCCAGTGTTTGCCCCTGTTACTACTGTTGGCGCCATTGTGACAGTGTTAGCAACATAGCTTCGGCTAAGAGCAAAAATTAAAAAATAATGATGTACTTTACATTATAGAATAAAAAGTGTTAATATCTTAAGCCTGTGCTCACCAGAGACCTCATTTCAGGCATTTAACTGAAGACCAATTTTGAAAAAATCCAAGACTTAGAGATGAGGGAACCAGATGTGCATTTTTGCATTTTGTTACTTTGGTCTTAATTCGCCTTGAGTCCTGGGGGTAAGAGGAACATGAGTGATCCCTCTTGTCTTACTTCGGTTTATATCCCCATCCCTCTTTGCCTTCTTCATCAGTGGGGCTCATCTTTTTTTGTTGCACCTTTACCTGAGGACAGCAAATGGGGAGAAAAAAAATGTGTCTTCCTGGTTTTGGTTGTCGTTATTTGAACTTCATTTTTACAAGAAAAATCAACCCTAGTGACAGACTGAATAGCACAGTGAAAGCGAGGATTATGGGGAACCAATCCCAATAAGGATGGTGTCATTCTTATGCAGCCATTACACTGTGCAATAAGCATTTAGTTCAAAATGATAAATTAAAGCAAAAAAGTTTCATTTCTGTTGATTGATTACATTATTCATATATTCCAGGAGGTCCAAAGGAATGGAAAAGCGGGAATTCCTGCAGGAAGGTGGCCCAGCCTGCTGAGTCTAACATGTCCACGCAGTAGTGGTAGTGGCAGCAGCAGTGAATTGTCCCTATCCAGTGCTTGTAGCGAGTACTCCAGTGGCTCCCATACTTGGGCAGAGGGACGTGGGTCCTCCAAGCAGGTTGGTTTCATTCATCTTCAATTTGAAATATGCACAAGTTGTCAAAGTAAAGCGTTTGTCATTTTTGGTTAAAACACATGATCCATCAGTAAATGTTATTTCACAGAGTGCGACGAGCCGGGACAAAAGGATGAGTGCTGGTTCGGTATCCAGCAACCACTCTGCACACATCGAGACAGAACTGGGATGGAAGGAGGGCCACATCCTAAAAGGCCTGAAGCGTCTCCAAATGAGTGGCTCAAAAGAGGCATCCTCGCTTGCATCTGTACCACACTGCAAAGATTGTATGACCTCCAATGAGGGCATATACTCTTTTGGTGTCAAGTTTGGCCTACAGGGGAGTACAGCCAAGCAAGTAGCCCCAACAAGTAAACCCTTCAAGGGCAGTGCAGGGGTTGCTGGCCTAGACTCTGATGATGCAGATGATGAATCACCTAAATTGCAAAGTAGGGAATCCAGTGACCACCCAACAAAAGAGCTTCTTTGCCTGGAGAAACTGGATGTCACAAGGGATGATGACAACAATTTTCAAGAAGTCCCTGTAAAACTTGAAGGGAATTCTGCTCATTTCCCCTCTCCTGTCACAGACAACTTTGTATTTTTGGAGGGCCCTACTGTAAAACCTGGTGTAAGCCCAACAGATAGCCTTACACATCTGGAAGAGAAAAAAGACTCTCTAGAAAAACTCAAGCCTTCAGGCTTGAAGTTAAGTGACAGAAACAACAACCAGGAAAGGTCAACTGACCGTAAATCCAGACTTGATCATGTAAAGAGACAACAGGGTAGACTTTCAATCAAGGATGCTGAAACAGGGACAAGTGATGTGAGCTCTTCTATTCCGCATTCTGCAACAAGAGCTCTGAGCTGTGAGAGTGTGACCCGACAGCGTAGCTCCTCAATGGAGGTTCCTCATCGTAGAGACCAGGCAATTCAAGCTGGAAGCGAAAGCCAGAATTACACAATCTCAGAATATTCGCAGAGGAAACCAAAACCTCAGCCTTGTGAGTCGGCCAGAAAGGCTTTCATCCTGCGGAGCAAGAGTGCCGATGGAGGACCGGAACAACAGAAGCATACACACTCTCCTCTCCACCAAAAGCTTATTAAGGGTCACAGGCCCAAAGGACAGTCAAACCCTTCTGGGCAGAGTGTTCCTAACAAAAGGACAAACCTCAGTAAAACACATGATCCAAGCAAGGGAGCACTGTCTAAAGTTGAGAAAGATGAGAACAGTGTGCTATCAACAAGTTCCAAGTCTCTCAAGAGTGTGCAACAACGCTCTCCACTTGCTTCCCCAGTGAAGAATGCCAAGACATTCAAACCTCAAATGATCAATGAATCCTCAAAGAGCCCGACAAAGCCACCGTTGCAAATCACCAGACATCAATCAAGCAGCGACTCTGTGGAAGAGAGCATCTATGACAACTTGCCCTGCTCTCCACGAAAACAACGACGCCAAGACCAGCACTGTGATGCTTCCCGTTCAGAAGTTAGGTCCCCATCGCCGCCACTACCCCCCGGTCGAACTTCTTCTCTTTTTCTCAGACCCAGTTCTGATATCCTACCCAAAGGACATACGTCTACAGGTCAGGCTCAAAGCTCTACTACTGGGAAGATGACATCAATCACAACCAAGCAACAATCCAGTCTTTCTTCTGTTTTACAACCTCAAACAGCCAACACAACAAAAGACAATCAAATGGGTGCGGAAGGTAAGGCAGTGAGAGACATTCCTGCCAAAGTCTACCATGCCCATCCATCTAAAATACCATCTGTCCCGGTTCAAGAGTCGCAACCTTCTGAGTCAGTACAGTTATCTATGGACAGAGCTGCCATATGCCATGAATGCCATGATGGTGTACCTTGTATATTGCCAAGTCAGAGCATCTTACAAAGATCCCAGCAGAGCATCAGTGAGCCAAAACTCTCAGAAGTCTTACCTCAGACTTACGCCAATGTTTACTACCACGGTATACCCAACAATCTTCAGAGTTCCACCTCAAGAGCTATAAAAATGGCTCTTCCTGTGAATGCCAAATCTCATGAGGCAATCTCAGGACAGGACACCTTCCTAGTTTTTGGAAGACAGAACAAAGATGATGCTACAGCTAAAAGTGTCCAGACCTTTCAGACTTTCACATGTGATCCGCAGATGATGCATGAATGTGCTGCCAATGACAAAGCCCGCAGAAAGATTGAAACTCGCTGTAACTCGTTGGATTCTGAGCCCTCGGTTCAACCCGTTGCATCAGACAGCGGTGTGATGTTAGATTGGGGTTACGACGAGGAAGGATGGCTGTTTAAAAGGTCTGTGTCTGTGTCAACCAGACCTCCCCTGAAGCCGGTAATGGGCATGAATGGGGCCAAGGCTCGTAGCCAGAGTTTTGGTGCCCGCTACATGGACAGACCGAGCTTCAACAGAGCTGGAAAGGTCCGTACCCAGATCAAAACACACTCAGGGAGCTCCTTGAACTCTCTTAGCGACGTCCTCCCGGGAAGTATGAGTTGCTCCAGTAGCTACCATTGCCCAATGAATCGATCCCTTTTGAACAACTTCTTGATTGAAGAGGGTCTGACAGTTCCCTCACAATTGGGGTCCTCCAGCGAGAGACTTCAAAGTCTTAAACTACAACGAGAGCAGGCTAGGCGCCTTCAGATTGAACAGCAGTTTTCAAGCGCCTTTGGAGAGCCAGTTTCTGAAGAACCAGAGAGACAAAGTACCATAACCACAATTGAAGAGAAGGTGATGCTCGGCATAGAGGAAAACTTGCATAAGACTCAGGAACAGGAGAGAAGCGTTGAAGTGAAGCAAAAATCTGGCTCAACTCTGGCAAATTGGTTTGGTTTTCGTAAGAGTAAGCTTCCGGCTCCGAGCAGCAAAAAGACTGATCCGCCAAAAGGAAAAGAGGAGAAGAGGGAGCAAAAGATTACATCTCTTCTGGGTGGAAAGCAGACAAAGTTGGACAAAAAGAGAGACAGAAGAAAAAGCGATGGAAAAGACTGGTAAGAAATCTTTATCTTTGCTTTAAAGATCCTCACTTTCATCAAACCTTTATCCCAATGTTAAACCTTGAGTGCTTTTTCCGGCAGATATTCCTCATAGTTTATTGCCAATGAAGTAATTCACTGCCTCAGATGACTTGGGTCATTTTTATTAAAAGTGGCCTTGGACACATCTGTCAGTGTCCTTAGCCCTGAGACCAGTCGAGACACATTTCTTTCAGAGGATCACAGCCAGGTTTCAAGAGATATAGGGTAATCTATCAGCTGAATCACCCTGGGCATGTTGAGTCAATATCAGACGACCTCAGAATGTGGTGGTTAGTTGACAAACTGCTTTCTTTCAGCTCTGTGGGGAGAAGAGAGTCTCATGATGCAGTGCGGGCATGCATCTCAATGCCCTGTCCAGGAATGTCCCTGAATGACATACAAGGACATTCTGACATCATCGGGGACCCAAAGGTAAATTAGATCATTACCTCAGTCAAAACGGACATAATTTTATTGGTGTGCTGCCAGATTTAGTTCTAATCACAAAAATGTCTTCAAAGATCTGCACTCCAACCCTGTTTTTATGTGCACTACGTTTGTAACAGTGATGGAATCTACATTTACAGTTCTTAGGTACCTTTTTAAAGTTCTTTCACATTATACTACTTAATACTTCCACTTAATCGCATTTTGCAAGCAGATATTGTACTTTTTACTTAACTACTTTTCTTTGTTAATTTATTTACTTGTTACATGCTACACTGGAGCCAAAATCACACATTTTGTATTTATTTAATCAGAAATCAGATTTTTTTTATTTTTTAAAATCAGAGTGCAGTTATCAGAAACATGCTGAATATTGAATCTGATTATTGGCCGGTAACCAATCGACTAACTGTACTTAAGTTTGCAAACACCAGGAGAGATATAAACAGCAGATGTCACTATGCCCTCATTCATACCTTATCAGGCCTAACATTGTGAACAATGAAATGCTTTATAAGCCATTAAGCAATTGTTTATTGTTAAGTTCCAAGTGATTTTTGCAAAGCTTTATGATTGCTTGAGAAATGTGATTGTTTAAAAGTGAAATAAAGTTTATTGACTATTAATTTACAGTTTATTTTGAGCGCTAGCAGCAAAGACCACATACATATTGTTTAGTTTGGTGCTGTATATGATTATAAAACAAGTAAAGTGGGCTCAGATAAGAACAGACAAACTCAAAGTTATATAACTGTCTTTACAAGTGAGACGCACTTCAGGCTAATTTAACAGTCTGTCCGTCAAACCCTCTTACGCACAGTTTCATCATTTCAGCTTATATTATCAGAACTTTCTTTCATTTTCCCCTTTGTGTGCACAATTGTAGCTATTCACTCTCCCAAAGAATGAATAAAATATTCAACAAATGATCACATTATGTTTTCAAAAGTACAAAAACAGCCTTTACATAAACGTCTCGGTGGAGACGACAACCTGAACTCCCTCGTCTTATCTCCCGAACTCTCAAGAGCAGGTCGAGCATATATAGTCGAAAGCATCAGACAAAAGAAGTAATGCTGGTGTCATGATGTCAATTAAATGAAAATGAGGGGTTGAGGCAGAAGCACAATGGAGCAGATTCATTAATTAGTCACATTATGACTCCTACACTGTCAAGGTTAGGTGTTCATTGTCAGCTGAAGCCACACAGGGATTAGTATCTTCTGTACGGTAAGGAACTTTACACTGATACTGTGTGTGTTAGTCTGAAAGAACATGTGAGTAACTTGTTTTTTGTCCCTCATAAACACAAAGATGCAGATGGGGAACCTGAGAGCTGACAGTGAAAACGGATCCACAGTGAAGAGCCCCAACCAGGACTCTGTAATAGGTCAGATATTTCTATTCTCCAATGTCGCGTACAGTGTAGTAATAGATTCCCCTTAAACATCTTGGTACCTAAACAAACTAAGCTAACTTAATAGCACTGTTAGCTGTGTCGATTCAAGCATGCGAGCCTTAAGGTGTTATCTGTGCTTACCATTTTGCAGTTTGCAGACAGAAGTGAAGACCAAATATGACAGATGTGTGTAAGTCATAAACGTGATGAATTTGCCACAAGCAGTCAAACAAACATGCAAAATGCAGAATCTCGTCGGTGTGTGCTTTCTCCTCCATATTTTTATGTTCATTTTATTTGTTCTCCCTCTGCATTGGTTTTTCTGGCAGTCTGAAACAGGGCAAATATGAACCATTTCACCCAGAGTTTGCCCTTTAAATCTTGATATTGTTTATGGCTTTGACTGCTCATCCTCACAGATCCATGCACTCAGAGTTTGCATGCACAGGCTTCATCCAATCAGAATGAACCTATTCATCCATACAGGAGGGGGCCCGAGCTCCCTTCTAGGCAGGGGTAGTAGAAAAAGTGGACCCCCACTGCTGCTGGGAGATTGACTGGATTGTTCCTGCACTGAATCAATTGTGCTTTAGCCGTAAAGTGATAGTTGGGGGTCTTTTGATCTGAGGTTGTATGAGGCATTTATCTCTAGTCAGTGTGTTACAGTAGATGACAGTCAGCTTTCCTTCTGCAACGAGGAGCACCGTCAGGAAGCAGCAGCAAGATGTATTTTAGCCACCTAATATAAATCCTGCCTAAAAAAATATATATATATGTACGTTGAAGTGTACGCTAGGTTTGGAACTTTTTTGGGCCTTTACTCCTTCAACCGTACAACATCAACAACATTAATTACGATGTTCCGGGAGCAACACCAACACGGCAATATCAGATCATGCTTTTGAGATTATGCTGTAAATCGCCTCCTTACTGTACCCCCGTCGTTAAGCAGGCACCCCGTCTGTCTGACGGGCTGTGTTCAGATCCAGACTGGTGTCCAGCCGTGTTCACTGGGAGGCCAGTTGAGCCAGTGGTCGCTGCAGCAAAGAGTACAGTGAGCAGCAGTTACTGGTTATGCTGCCCCCTATAGTTCTGGAGCTACTTTGTAATTCTGTCCATTTTTTACAAATTACACCTGAAAGTTAAGGTGGTGTTTTCTCAAGTTGGGCTCTTTTTTGGGTCCCTTTCAGATTTATGTGCATCAGGTTTAGGAAGGTTTTTTTCACCAGTTTCTTTTAGGTTGGAGCCAAAACTTTAGATAATAACAAGTGTCGTGAATAATTCATAACATTCAAGTTCCCTTTGGTTTATGTCAGCATGTTCTTCAGTAACATATTGGGTGCAGATATCACTATCATTACTACCATGTTGAAACTAGAACCAATCACATCACAGCAGGTAAGACAGTGAAACTTGACAGGAAGTAAAACTTTATGTGATTCTGACTTCGCTGCAGTCACTTTCTAAATTAAAAATAGCAGCAGTTAAAACTCTCCACATGGCTCAGGTCGATGGCCGCTGACAGACCCCTGCTGAAGTTTTATTGACCAGAGTGACACCATCAGCAAGGCGCCACAAATATCAAGCATGTTTGATACGGACGGACTCCTGCCCTCGGGGGTTAATCACCTCATTAAAATTTCAGCGCTGCATCGAATAAGCACGCTCATCCAAGCCACAACTGAGTCAATTAACTTTGCCTTCAGCTGTGAGCTGAATTATTCCGTCCAGATTGAACTTGTTGGGCCTCATGTAGAGTTGATAGAAGTTTTTAACTCCATGCTCTGAAATAAGGGGAGACAATCCAGAATATGTACAGTAAGTAATGCCTGTAGTTTTACATTATACAGAGAAAAACACATCTTTTAGGCTGTGGATTTAAAGTACTTAATCGTATGTTTTCAAGTTATTTCTTATCAAATTGGACTTCTCATCCTCAAGGGACATCCACACCAAGAACAGTGGGATCAGATGAATGACAGAAACACAGACAGCCAATCAAAATCTATTCCTTTATATTATAACTTTATCATCACAATGCTTATGTTCTAGTTAGTTTCGGACACAAAAACCACTTGGATAGGGTTAGAAATAAATCATGGTTGGCTTCATTTTCAAAGAGTGTCATAGTTTTGAAGCTGCTAACAAAGCTGCAGCATTGGGACAAATTGGGAGTGTTTTCTTCTTGGTGTGGACAGCACTTAACAACCAGCTGATTGAACTGCAGACAGCACACAGATCTAATAACCAGTTGGCACAGCGCTAGTTCTCTGTCAAACATCAATATCATCCTACAGCAAGTACACCAGTTTCTCTTCTTACTATTGTTGTGTTAAACAGAAACCCTGAAATATATCCTTTAAAATATCACTAATCATAAGTTATTGATTGATCCTGGTACAGACGAGGAGGACACAAATTTTCATCGTCCACCTCAAAGCCTTGAGACCTATCAATCCTTAACCTCTGTGAACACTGTGTCACAGCAGTTCATCCAACTAAAATCCAAACAAATCAATAATGTCTCTGCTCTATGTCTTCTCGATCCATTTATGTGCTCTTGTTTACAGCAGGTTGAAAATAGCCTCTCAAGTGGTGCTTCAGTAACAGACACGGACACTCAGAGCTCATTTTGCATCTCACATTGATTGAATGAATTTCTCAGGATGTGTCGCTAACGCTGAATATAGTGTCTCAGAGCGAGTGAGATGTTTTAATGCTGTTTACATCTTGTTTCTAACCGTTACTATAATACTGCATGTTTGAGTTTTCGTAGCTCAAAACCACAATTTCACGCAAGAAAAGCTTTATTTGTACATTTTTAGCTTTACTCTTCCCATGTTTTCTCATTGGTTAGCATAGCATGACTTCTAATGTGAGGAATGGGGAAAAACTCAATTAATTTGAGCACTCTTGCTTCAAAACCAGATAGAAAAACGTGAAGAGAAATGAGCTCGTAGAAACCCAGAAGACGGTCTCATGTGTGCACGCCTTAATTAATAAAGCGGGAGCAGCTGTTGCTTTTGCTGCAGTGTGTGATTGCCGACAGGTTCCCTGCTTCGGGGTACATATTAAACTAGCAGCCAGCAAGGCAACAGCTTGAGGATATCTTTTCTTATTTTGATTTTGTGCTCACGGGTCGGATGGCTGCTGTGATACATCTTGTTTTTCAAGACAGCGTATTGTAAGATTTGTTTTGAAAGAAAGACGACGATCTGGTCCAAATGTAAATGACACAAACTCAAAAGGCTTCGACGGTTTATCAGAGCAAAAACTGTGATGTGATGTTCAACTCTGGAGGCACGAGGTCAGACTTTTGACTGAGAAATGCAGAAGTCTGCATCTTTAAAATCTTAAAAGGATAAGTTCATCCAAACATGACATTTCTAGGCATTATCTACTTCTCCTCATGCTGATGGAAAGTCAAGTGTTTCACAGTCCACAAAACATTTCTGGAGCTTCGCAGCCAAACGGTGTTTCTAAACAGAAGAAGACAGAAGGGGACCAGGGACGGGCATCTTAGTCTCAGATGCTATTCGATAGACAACAATTGTTCGATTATTATTAAGATCTGCTGTTTGTTTGTACTCATTATAGAGCGGCACAGGAATACACTGCAAAAACAAGGGGAAAAACAAGGAGCATGACTCACTTCCAATATTCTTAAAGCAATGGAGATACTGAAAAAGAAAAAAACAAAAAGGACAAAAATCCTCCTGTGTAATCCGTCTCCAGAAGCTCTGACATCCCAAATTGTTTTAAAATTTCTTTTTCAGACAAGATGTGCACTGATGCTTTCAGCTGAGCAGCTCCAGGACAGATTTTTGCTTTAAAAGAGGAATAAATTAAGTCTTTTAAAAACAATTTGGGATCTCGGTGCCTCTGGAGATTTCATACACCCTTGAGGAGCTGTATGGAGCGCCAAAGTCACACATCACGCACCAGAAAAACTTTGTACGGTAGTGAAATATTGTTCTGATCCCGCTTGAGTTGTTCCATGAATCACACATATGATGTTTGCCAATTTAAAAGATCATTTTCCGAGTGAATACAGTCTCAGTTTGTCATAAATAAAAATAAAATATCATGTAGATTTGTGTTAAATCATCAGTGAAGTATATCATCTCGCTAAACACACATCACCAACAGCAACGTGGAGCTGACTGGGCTCAGAAAAGATGCTAAAAAAAGGTGAAAATCACAATAAATCAGCTCATATTGACGACTGCAGTTATGTGACAGGAGAGTCGGTCAGTTCTGTGAGCTGCTGATATACAGGAGCAGCTCGACAGTGTTTAAGTTACAGGTGAGCGTTCAACAAGACGACGTCAATAACAAGACTGTTTACTGTAAAGTCTTCATGATGACGTATGTTCGAAGTCTGATATTCATGAGTTTGATGACGGAGACTTTATTGACTCAGAAAACGGTCTTTTAACTTGACAAACATCTTTATATCAAAATTATTTGTCTATCTCAAGTCACTATCAAGTATCCATGAGGGAATCCAGAGGGAGCATTTTTGTTGTTGTTGTTAAAACAAGTCCTGGTCTACTTTAGCTGAAGCTCTAGAAATGTTCTGTGGATCCATCGGTACGATGCCGAGTCGGTACTGACTGGATTTTTTCATGTTTTGGTGAACTGTTCCTTTAAGGTTGAGAAACAACACACACACTCAAACAACATAACTGTACTTGTTCTGCAGTTATGTTTGAAATACTTCAAATAAAATACACACGTTCGGAGTGTATTTGGATTTCATGTCATTCACCATTCTGTACATTTCATGTCCACAAGTGTGATCAGTGCATGCGAGTCGTCACACGCTCATTAAACAGCATCTGTAACACAAAGCAGTGGTTCAAGTGGGCTCGATCTGCACTGTAGCAGGGCTGCACGTATGGTGTAATTAGCTAAACAAATCAGTTCCCTGCCTCATAATTAGCTGTAATTAGATTGGACTGAACCACCAGTTTTCTACTTTTAAGAGGGAAATCATCACCAAGTTAAAGAGTTGAGAGTAAAAGATAAAGAACAGACTAACCATCTGTTGCATGTCCTCTTTGAAAAGGACCGAAACAAAAACACTCAGATCAGCTCAATAAAACAAAAGCGAGGACGACACGGCAGGAATAACAAGGAGGCACGAGGGAGACGATCAATTATTGATCGGTAAAGCTGCGCTCGTGTGATAGTGACAGCTCTGTCAGGGAGACACATCATTTCTAGCGCAGAACGAGACACAGTTTATTCTCCGCTTTCTCTCGTGTACGTATATTTAAAAAGGTTTTCTTCAGCACCACTTCAACCATGGTTACCCTGTTGTCTCATCCCTGCTGTGCTCCCTCTCTTTCCCTCCACCCTGAGCCACTTCAACTGTTCTCCCTGTGCCGCAGGCTTCGGCTGCAAGATGCGAACGTTGGACAGTGGGATCGGGACCATCCCGCTTCCTGAATCCTGTTCCTTCTTCTCCTCCATCCTGCACCTCCTCCCCAAATCCTCATCAACCCCAGAACAGTCCCTCAGTCCTCCCAGTGTCCCCGGTTCCTCCAGCGAGGACGTGTCTCCTTCCCCATTACCCCGGTGGAGGATACCCTCCAGCTTTAAGGACAGCAGCCATGCGGGGGTGCCGAACTCCCTGTCCGACTCCTCCATGACCCATGTCCAGTCAGTGCCTTTCCCCACTGTGGCCTTCCTCCAGCCCATCCAACCCCAGTCTCAACCCATAGTGACCTCTGCCAGTGTGTGTGACACCCAGAGCAGGCTACCCAGAGCACCACCAGGTACGGTAACGCCACAGGAGCTCCACCAAGAAGCATGACCTGTGGACCGCAGGTGTAGACATGATGCTCGTAGGGTTTTCTCCGTATAGCGATACGGACTCATGCAAGAACATTTTCATATTTTAAGTTAAATGTCTCCATCTCTGTGAGGTTTACTGGTTGGATCCTGACTCACATTCAAGGGAAATTCTGGTGTTGTTAATCCTGGGCCCTATTTTTACATGTTTATGTGTGTTAAAGATTCATTTTTACCAAAAGTTTTCAAATCAGTCCAGTAGGACTGCGACATGACTGCAAGAGCTGCCATGTAATCCTTTGGGGCAACTGCAACGGTCAAGTTATGTCCCTCAAAATTGTTTTTGCCGCCGACAGGTTGAGGTTGTTATTCTGAGCTTCTGACAACATTGTGGAAACGACGTTGAACAATAAAAATCCTGCTTGTAACCGGAAATAAGAGATTTACAGACAAGTCTTTAGTTGACGAGAGGAGTTTGGAAATAAACTGTTGCTGATAATTCCAAAGTCAAAGTTGATCATTTCACTGATTTTGACAGTAAAGATGAGGCAACAACTGTTACAGCTCACCAGTAACACAAGTCTCACTGGTTACAAAAAGGAATTTCTTATCTTAAAAAAAAGGTAAATCTCCAGTTTCAGAAATGTTGTCAGACACAGAAACAAAACCTCTGCCCATCTGTGGCAACAACAACAACTATAAGTGGACATAACTTTGACAGTCGAAGTTGCTCCCCAGGATTAGTGTTAGAGTTTCAACTTGCACTAAATCCACCCGTTCAATAGTTTATACAAAATATATATATAACTTTATAAATATGACTTCCTATTCTATGGTACTTGTAAACAAATTTTATTCACAAAAATACCAGTCAAACCAAATAAAAAGTCTGGCTGTGCAGCTTTGAGTTCTGCTGTTGGAAAGTATTTAACAATCGAGTCGTGTCCGTCGCATCAGGAGATGCAAAGAAATGATAAGATATCAAAAGCTTGATTCAAAAACAGTTAGGACACTCTGTGAAATATAAATCAAACAGAATAGAAGATTATATCCTCATCTAATATTGAAAAAAGGTACAAAGACAATATACTGTTCTGTAATGTTTTACCTCATCAACTTCAATGATTTTTCTAAATACATGTTGATTATAAATTTGACGGCGGCGACACTTTTCAAACAAAAAGGCTGGGAAAGTTGTGAAACGCTCTAAAAGCACCTGTGTTGAGTCGCTCAACAAGAAGAAAGTTAAATGCCAAAAAAATCTCTTCCGTGACGGACGAGTGAAACATTCTCATAAAGGTTATAAAGACACTGAAGTATCAAACCTGAGAAGAAAGAGTCAAACATTATTATTTTACCTGTTAACCAGCAGCATATCTTCAAAGTTATTCTCTTGATCCTGAGGATATCTCGCGTCAGTCTTGAAGGATAATCCAATATTTCTGCAGATTGCACCAACCAGCGGATTAACGAATGTCTGCGGAAGAAATATGTTATCATTCAAGACGGACTGCAGACCTCTGTGAGATCACCAACATACATTTAAAACGCTGTAAGATGCTGCAGGAGAGCAGATAAAAATGTAGCATTTCAGTTTCTCCGTGAGGTTCATATACATGTAGAAAACAAACATCTGTCCGTATGAATGTTTCTTGCATGAGGACCATGATATTGAGACACTTTAATTTCAGGTTTTTTTTGTTTTTTTTTAAATTGCATTATATATTGCATCATACTCGTCACCATATTAGAGTTTTATATTTTAAACATTTCCAATCCCTAAATTTGCAACAATATAGTCAGTATTTGTGTTCTGTGTAACTGTGGGTGGCAACAAACCTGCATCATGGACAAGAATTGAACTTAAATCAATATATATATAAAAATATCTAAGGTCGTGCCTTCTGAAACTGCTCCAGAGGTGGAGTTTACTAACCAAATTAATTATAAGCTCTTCCACTAAACTCAAGATAAAAATTCTGAATGAGGATTAACACTGACAGTGAAATTGAAGGAGTAAACTTTGTACTACAGACGACGTGACATGTCATCATCATCACCACACTGTCGGACACGTTATGGACATGCGACCTGCTCCGTGTGCTAATCAAACATCATGTGCCAAAGAAAAACACTTATTTTTACTGTCAAGAGGAAAGATGTCTTGTCATGTGTTTGTGGCCTTAAATGAGTCGAGTTTTTCACCCGCAAAATACTGTTTCACACAAACTTCAGAAGGACTTGAGTTATTTAGAAGTCTGTATGGCCACAGCATAATTTTCACAACATTGGTTATTTTGTGGCTGCAGTCAGAAAAGAAATGTACGGCCTGAAAAAGTTTCCATTCATGCACATTAGATATTCAGTTAGAGATAATGGTGGACGATTTCCAGCTGCGATTTGTTGTAATTTATATAAATTATGGGACGTTCTTGATGTCAGACGGGTTTCAAAAGCAGGGTTCTCATTTTACGGCTTTGGAATAAATCCTGCAAGCAGATTTTTTTTTAACTGTAGCTACCTAGCTTCTGAACATGAAACCTGAACGTGTCCTAAATAATCTCTTGATGGCTACATACATGATAATCTGCTGACAGACTAAAGAGTCTAAAGCGTCATGTGTCGCTCAGACTATTAGCATCAGCAGCTAATGATGTGAAACATGGAGAGCTAGCTGTTTTTCCTCTTTTTATTCTATTAACTCTGTTTGGCCAACATAAGAAACACTCGTTCTTCATTGTTCATATTTTAAGAACGATTTTATTTACAAAAGTATAGGCTTTGAGGATGAACGCTAAATGGCGTCTTTGGTAAACGTATTAGCACCGTTGTGGATGGTTACCTAAATCCAATTAAAAGTTTGATAGAGCAGCATAAACTCTGACATAATATCTAGAAGAAGGTCTAGTGAGCTTTTTTCTAACCCAAAAAGATTCACCGAGTTAGCTAAATGCTCTCTGGCCTTGTCACAGTTACTGCAGTAGTTAGTAAGCTAGTTAGCCCAACATGCTAACATTTATAACTTGTGTTGGAGCAGATAAACTCAGTTAAATTCATTCCTCATACCATTTCTTCAGTTTTTGGTTTAGGTAAGATACCAAAGATCAAAACCTTCAGCTTTGGTAGAAAAGAAAGTCATGGTTGCTAAGCTAAAGAGCATTCTGGACCCGGACAGTTCAGTCTGCTAAGTGCTTCTTTAGTTTTTGTCTCTTGAGGCACGTACGTCTCATAAACACTGAACACTTCTCAGCTGTTTGGCAGTCTGAACTGTCTCTCCATATCTGGCAAACTAATCTGTTTTTTCAGTTAAGTTCAGGTGGTTGTCACTTGAGAGTCAGATTTATAAATTTGTCATCTTTCAACACGTCAGCCGCTGCTCCTTTAGTGTCATTAGATCTGCTGCCACTTTGAATTCAGACAGATAATCTCGCTCTGTTTGAAGCTGTCGGGACGTCAGTGTCGTTCTGTTTGCCTAACTCCACATCTGACTGCTCTGCTTGACAGGAGAGACAACCGAGTCCGACTGCTGAGAAAACATTTATTCTGTGGTTTTTCCAGGTGGATTGGAACCAAAGAAGATGACCTATGTCAAATCGAAAACACGAACCGCTCCGAGCCAACAGAAAGAACAGACAAGACTGCAGCTTGCCAACTGTAAGAGCCAATGAAACAGGTTTATTCAAGTGACTCATGCAGGAAAACTTCAGGCCAAAACTGATCTGTGCACAGCCAGAGTGTTTTTCATGTTTTCATCCTGTGACTTCGGTGTTACATCTTGTTTCCACATAACTTCGTCCGTCCGTCGGAACTTTATTGATTCCTACGAGAACCACAATAACATCCGATGTCTTCTTGGTCCACAACTAACTTTGAAGTTATCACAAACATTTGACAGCATATTTCAGCATCCTCATCAGAAATACGACCATTTAAGTCAACTGTGAAAGCAGATTGTGGCGTTTCTTGTCGGGCGGCGACCTCTAGTGGCTGTAGTCAATCTTATGGCAGTAAAGGAGGAAGTCGGGCGAGAAATTCTGCATAGAGAGGAAGTCAAAGATGGATAGTCAGGTCTAACAAGCACAAAACGTTTACCTGTTTGTTCCCAGTGTTACTAACGTAGTAAAGTTACATAAGTTAGCTACGTAGTTATTTTAACCCAAACCACAATGTTTTGATAAACCTAACAAGGAGATTTGGTGCCTAAACCTGACTGGTGGCGTCTCTGTCCATCCGTAAATAAATGTTTTTCTTTGCTTTGCACATGAGGAGTGAACGCTTTAATCACAGACACGAAACAAAACTGTGGAAACGAGCTGCTACACAGAGGAGGTTTCTGAAAATGATCCTCAGGTTACATCTCTGAAAGTCAAAGTGGCTCGACTGAATGAGGAATTTCCTCATTTCAGACACAATGAGATAACAACAGTGTTGCTGCACCATTAAAACCGACGAGTTTCTGATAATTACCTCGAGTCGTGGCCTCGGAGAACACAAAGAACACTCGTCAAATTTAGAAACTCTTAAATTGCTGAGGGCAAAAAGACGTTTTTTAACAAAAACTGGATCACAGTTTTTTAATGATTTGACCAAGTGAAGGGTTTTACTTTTTACTTTTTACTTTCTCTGTTCACTGACTGTAATAATAAACGCTGAACTGGCTTCCAGTGGCCTTGACAGACATATTCAAACGCAGCCTTTCCAAGCCGTCTCTGCAGCAGGTGACTTTAAAGCTGAAGACTTTTGCTGCTTCATATTGTAAAAACCATTTAAACTGAAAACAACACTTGAGAAATGCAGCACTTTCCCATGAAACTAATTTCCATCCCCACTGAGCAGAAACTAAGCTTAATGGTAGCAACTTAACATTGCTAACACAAGTTTCCCCAAACATCATTTGCATCTTACTACAGAACATTAACGCTGGCGTTTATAACGTGTGTGTGTGTGTGTGTGTGTGTGTGTGTGTGTGTGTGTGTTGGTTCGTCAGAAGTCCCTGTGGGTTAAAAGGAAGTTTGAAGCTGCTCATGAGCATCAAACGCAAAATACAAAGACTTCTTGTTGCCTTTGGCTCTTTAGATTAATGGTTTCTTATTATACAGTGTTCAGTCACAATCGATATCATGTGAATCAGACCTGAGCAGGTGAAGCAGCAGCTGACTGTATTTGTGGAAGTGTTGCAGTTTCATCAACATGCAGGGCTGCAGGATCCTTCACATATCATCTGTGCCCGGTGCAATCACATCTCACCGTGTCTGTGTCTATTTGCATTTAAACCACCGCAGCTCGAGCAGTAAGACGGCAGCTGATACATGTTAAATTAACTCCCGACAACATTTAAGCGCTGTCGAATTCCCCGTAAACAGTAATTTAAGGTGCTCTGCAGTCAGCTGAAAGAATCGCTGACTTTCCTTTGAATAAAATTGCTTGTGCATGTTGCAGGTTCGCGGCGCACGCACTGAGGAATTGTAATGAAAAACGTGATTTTCTGGGGACGTAAACACACAGAATCATACTGACTTTACTGACTTGTTGGTCAATTTGCTCCTTTCAGAGCAGTGGGGAGAATAAATGTTTAAAATACACATGAAGGTGATTGTTTTATTTCAGTTTAATTTCTTCTCTGGACATTAATGAAAATCAATATATATTATAATTAGATTTGCATATTTATTCATAAGGTATATTCTTTTAAACTTGCTGTAAGTAATTAAATAACCTGTTCTCGCTGCCATCTTCTACTTTCGACTCTCACGTGTCAATGAAATGAAACTAAAAATCTGGCTTTCTGTTTCCTCTCACACAACTTTATAAATATTGTATTATATGAAACAGCTTCTGCTGCTTTTCTGCAAAAGCCAGGTAATTTATTTTTTGGACAGCGCTTGTCCTGCACCGTCCTCACGCTGCTCTGCCTCTTCTGTTTCAGAGTTTATGAAGCCGAATGCGTCAACGTGAATGGAGGAATCAGGCAATCAGCGGGATTTATCACTGAACACACACACGGATCATCCCTAAATCCCACCGTCTGCACGCTGAGTCTGTGCATCAGGATGAAACTGGAAAACAAGCCAGCTCGGCGAGCCAGGCTTCCACCTGCGCTCAGTGTAGTGTTGAGATACTGAGTAGCCTTTCAGGTGTAGTAATGAACCTTCTGGCAGCCATTTTGGAGGTCTGCAGCTCGTTGGCATCAGCTGTGAGCTGCTGATGGAATTTGTCTAAATGTAGCTACGACTCTGCTGTCGCACAGGACAGCAGGTGAACACACATGCTCATTTTCTCTGCTGGTTGTTTTTTTTGTTTGTTTGTTTGTTTTCCTTTCTCTCACCGTGGAGAAAAAAAACAACTCCACAAACAGAAAAGTGACAGATTTGTTTGTTCGTGTGTTTCTTTGTTTTAACAGCATCAGGTGAACCACTGTAGCACCTCCACGGCTACCTGAAGTCATCATCATCATCTTATGAACATATCTAATAAAAAGCTAACACATAGGCCCAGTTTAACGTTACATTAACATTACCATGACATAATCATACCCGTTAGCTAACGAAGCTAACTGCGCTCAAGCTGCTGGACAACCAGTACATGAAAACAGCTTCCTGTGTTTCACTGACCTCATCACAACAACTTCAAAACTAATTTGTGAAATAAATCGATCTGCTGTTGCAGCCGCCATCACTTACAGGATATTTCTCAAATCACAACTCAAACACTGTTTTGCACTACAGTGATAAAACCCTGTCACCTACAAATGACATCCACAAACACAGGAAATATTTGGGCTCTTGGATTATTTTTATCAACCAAACAAAATAAAACCTGTTGTCCCTCTGGTGAGAACAGAAAGATTACTAGTTTTGGTTATAACTCAAAGCACGGTGTAGGAAACATGGTCGTCTTAAAGGTTAAATATTGGGCCAATGGTTCCACGGCTAACTGAGCCATGAGCTAACTGGCTAACGGTCGCTAGCTAGCATAAAAGAAAGCTCGCTCTTGCTGGCAGTATTCAACAAATCATATCTTTACGTCAAGTTGAAGTTTATAAGTAGCATTATTAAGGACTCATTATGCAGAACGGCTCCTTCCACAGTATGAGAAAATCACATTATTCTGTTTTTATCAATAAATACACGTAAGAGCGTTTTAATGTTGGAAGTTTATCAGTGTGGAGCAGATTTTAGAAACCACAGTACTGGATGATAGATCAGCAGTATTAAACTGCATCATATCATATTCCCATATTGTGTTTTTAATGTAAAAGAAACTAATAACTACAGCTGTGAAGAAATATATGAAATATCATGGAAGTATAAATTAGCATATAAAATGGTGGACAGCGCTTGAGTAAATATACATTCTGCCACTGGCTTTATGTTGTTATTTGACACAATTAAGGATTTTTTTTTTCTGCTTTTGTTAATTAAATGTTTTCACTTTGGGGCAAAACGAATATAAAACACAACAATACATGTAGCTACAAAACAGTATCGCCTTAAAAATCTTAGCAAACAGACACGTAGCAACATTAGCTTCCAATTTGACAAATACAACGTTCAAAGTTTTCTTTTTATCTCTGTTTTGGTCTCCACCAACGCTTCCGCTGTCGACAACATGAACTGGTGTCGCCTCCTGTGTGGCTGCGTCCAAAACCAGAGGACGTTAAAAATCATCCTTTAACTCCATTTTTATCATCAGATATACTGATTAATGCAGGTATGAACGTTTAAATACCACCAGACCTCCATAATGGCACCGGGTCACTTTCAGAGACTGAGACACCTCCACAGAAAAATCCTGCTGAACAAAGATTATTTAACCGTGTTCATTTTGAGATGTTCATGTGAAGATCTGTTTCTGTCTCAACGTACTTCGTCTCTAAAAACTACAATAACTATGTCGGTAATTTATCTCTGGAGCAAATCATCCGATGGAAACGTATGAAGCTGAGACTACAGACTTCCATCCTTCTGTACAGCACTTACTACTGATCGCCATTCATGAGCTCTGTACCTGACTGAGTAATGTGATTCTTTAACGTGTGCACTATCTTGTTGGAAACTGTTTGGTTTTTTTTTTTATAATTGTCACAATGTTAATATGCATGCGACGACCCTCTGGCTCACTCTAACCACAGAAATACACCTGGAATTCAAACGTATGAAGAGTTTCACCACAAGAGGTGGAAAATACTGAGTTTATAATCTGTCTGTTAAAGGGGGATTCCAGTATTTATAAACTTGGACTTTATATTTATGTATTTAATGTTTGTTTTGTGTGTAAATGATCCATATTTATCTGATTTTTTTTAGATCTCCTGAGCTTTTAGCTGCTACAGGGCTCCAGTGTTCTCGTTTGTGGCACTGCGACCATCACTGAAAGTGTCTGACAGGCTGAGTTTTGGATTCTAAGTGTCTGAAAACATTGTGGACACAGTTCCTGAGGAGATGGAGCTTTTTTAAAACATAGTAATGTAGGTCTTTCTCAGGAAACTCAGAAGAGGTGAGGAGAGTTTTTGCAGGAAGACGACGATGAAGACGTCAGAGAGTTGGAGAGAGGAGTTTAAAGTTGATGCAAGCTTGGCTGAATATTTAACAATATTGTTTTGACCATTTAACTTCTCCTTGAATGAGATGTGTTTCTCATTACAGAAAGGATCTTATTATTCAACCCAACTGCCAGATTGAATGTTAGCTAAGTATTTTTCTGTAAATCTAAAGATAAGTTCAAGCTAACTTTGTGCAACTTGACTAATTCTCTGGTTAGGTTTAGACACAAAAAACACTTGGTTGGGTTCACAAGAGAATCATGATTTGATTAAAAAATCGCCACAAATCTCCAAAATTCTCCTTCCAACACCTGGTTCTGTCACCTCAGATGTGGCTGGACCTTCTGAGAAAAAACCTGGACGTATGTTTGGTTTGCAGGGACGTTAACAGCTAACATTATATCCTGGCGACTGTATTATTATTATTATTATTATGTTATGAAACAAACAGGTCTATCTCCACAGGAATCATTCCTGTAATGTCAGACATTTAAAATTTAATTCTCAGCCTGTCAGTGACAAAAACAAACACTTTACGTGGACGTAACATTGTTGCCCCAAAGGATTACACTGCAGCCATGTTGTATACGTAAATATGAGGCCCAGGTTTAAAAATACTCTTTTTAATGAAGGTGTTTTGTTTATATGAACCATCGTGACTCTGACGCCTGTCGTCTTGTACTGAAACTCTTCACACGTGACCTGCATTTAATTCACGTGTCCACAGTTATGACATCGAGACAAAGCAGTGAGTTTTGCATGTGACCTTAGTTATAAAGCACCTGCTGTAGTCGGCACATTGTAGACATTGTTGTGCTATAGCTCAGGGAAAATACCATTAATTGTCTCTGATCGACGCTGTGGATTTAAAAAAAAAAACAAAACAAAACAACATTTCACCAGATTTCACCGTAACAGTTTGAGTATATTTACCTGAACTCTTGTCTGGTTTTTCGTCTGTACATTTAACTGTAAGATATCTCACCACGGTTGCTCGGTTTCTCTCTCTCTCTCTCTCTCTCTCTCTATTACGTATGCTGTGTCCTATTAATAGTAACGTTTTTTGGTGTTTTGAATGCATCCCGGCATATTTGACGGTTTTAGCTGCTTCGCTGTGTTTTCTCCCCTCCTCACAACCTTCGTCGGCTCCTTACGCCTTTTCATGTGTAGATATTTTTTGCCAAAATCTTTGTGTATTGCCAAACACAGCTCTGAGCTAATCACACACACACACAGAAAATGAATGCAACTGAATCTACATATCAGACTCATCATGGTGACTATAGCCATATTCTAGACAGTTTAGCGTGATGTAGAACATAAGGAGCACCGTCATGTTGCACAATATCATCAGTCACCTTTGCATTGTATTTACCTCCTCTTTAAATCTTTACTGCTACACACGTATGTTGATAATTAAAGTGGCGTTCACGACCTAAAGCAACACGCGGGTTTAATAAACGATGTAGCGTTGGCGGCGAGGCGTTAACGGATCAGGGAACAGATTGGCGGTATTGATACGGGTAGATGGAGCATGGCGTCTGTGTTTTTAAAAACGACTCACTCTCACAAGAGTATTGTATTTTTTTAACATTTAATCTAAACGCCCTGTATTTGTACTCAGCACTGATGAGTGTAATTTACCATTTATTGCACATATTGTTACTCACTCTTACAGTAATCCTCCTTCTAAATGTCTTTTTTTTTTTTTTCAGAACCCAATAATAACAGTGATGTTCTCGTGTGACGGTCACCTTAACAGTTCGATCTGAGAATTGTATATTACTGATATTCTTTGTTTTATGTAAAAGAAGAAAGAAAAAAATAAACTATTTCAATACTTATACAACATGACGGATGTTGCCGTGTGGTGAGTTGTGTTTCCTCCCAGATCGAGTCTCCGCTTCCGACCGAGGCTGATGGAAACTCTCGTACTTTTCCAGCTCTGTGACAACAACAAGTGTTGTTTTTCTCATTAACTTCAAAGTAAACAGTTCGCAGCACCAACACGTTGTGGGCGCTGGACCAAGGTTTGTCAAACTGGAAGCAAACCCCTGCTGAGCTGCCAGACAGTGTTGTCAGATGGGAACTTAAATGAGAAAACACAAATGAAAATTGCTGATTCTAACCCTGACAAGCATGTAGGTGAATATACTGAAGCAGAAGATGTATTTGTGTAAGAAGTTCTCGTCCACACCGGCAGTCCGGGGTCACGACTCCCATCTTCAGGTTAGTGTTGACATTTTTATGGTCCGTCCGCAACACGAACCACAATCTTCTCCTGACCCAGAGCAAACAACAGTGTGACATTTGGGAAATTATTTATTTTTGGCTGAGAGTTGGATGAGAAGATCGATACCACTCTCATGAAGCTGGAGCCAAGAGATGCTTAGCTTAGCTTAGCTTAGCTTAGCATAAAGACTGGTAGACTGATCTATCCGTGAGCAAATATGAAGCTCATTATTTCACACGTTTGTGTGTTTAAAGAGTAGAAAAAAAAACAAAAAAGTGTCAAAGCAACAAGTCGCAGACGGACCTGGATCCATCCCTTCATCCGGCTGCACACCAGAACCAACAGTTCTTGAGGTCTATTCCCGTCCGAGACCATCGTCTGTATGAAAGACTGGAGCCAACGTGACGCTGGTAACATGTTTATTTCTGCTGTGAAGTTGGACTTTAACATGGAACGACTCAAGCTGCCATTTGAGGAACTGCAGAGACTCGAGACTCGTCCTCCATCCAACTGCTTTTTTTTTTGTAATCCTGCTGACAAAAAAAAAACAAAAAAAAAAACAATCTGGCCTAACTTTGTTTCCACATGCAAAAACTGGTGCATATAAACATGATTGATATGAGATAAAGTTGGCAGGAACAAGGCAGGAAACAAGCTCAAATAAAACTTCACAACTGCAGCCGAGGGAGCGTTTCTGTTGCTGTGGGAGATATTTAAGCACCGAAAGGTCTCGGGCCATCTGGTCCGGTCCGATCTCTGAATACAAAACAAAACTTTAAACTCTATAACAGAGCCAGGATCAACAGCACAAGGCACAGGACCAGGTGACATGTATCAGAGTGCATCTGAACACCTGTGTATTTATACTGCAGCATGCGAGGTGGACATCCGGCTCGTGTCCTTGATAGTAAGAGGAGAAACTTTAAACATCGTCCTAAACTGTAAATCATGTGAGCAAACAGGCTCTCAGGAAGTATGAAGGTTCCTGCGACCTTGTGCCGTCCGAGCTGTCAGCGTAAATGCTTTAAGTCCTGAAGTCTTACTGTCTTTGACATAATGACTCCCTTTTGATTTATAGGCACTAATTTAATGAGGAGGACTCTGATCCTTCTCCAGAAGACAGAAAACGTCTCATATTTCACTTCATTTCGGACATTTTTGCTCCAAAAAGCTGAGCCTCCCCCCTCTCAGATGCAGGCCAACATTATGCATGCAGGAGGCCTGATGGTCAGTCATCCTTGATTAGTGTTGCTGTTTTAAAACGCTCCACGCATTAAGCCTCCTAGTGTGCCATCACTCATGTTGTGACACTCTTAGTCAGGAGCTGCCAGAGAGAGGAACTACAGTTCGTGCACATTTAAGCTCTCATAAAAGCAAAGCTGCTCTCAGAAGTCTGACTAAGACTGTTTTTAATTTTAAACGCATAAAAAAATAAAGTTAAAAGTCTTAAAGTTGATGGCGAGAGAGCTGCCAGGTGAGACGGATGCTCGGTACTTTAAGATTTGTTTAACCAGCTGAAAACCAGATATTTTTTATGAGATGTGAGACAGTTTTCCTCCCAGTTAGTGGCAGAAACCTGAAGTTTTATGAGACATCTGTGGCCAAAAAACAGATATTTTTAACAAGACACCGGGACATTTCGCTGCCTGGTTAGTTGCAAACAAAAACAGGACATGTTGAACGAGATGTTGGGACCAGATATCCACCGAATCACCAGCTGTATCAGGACAACTTCCAGCCTTGTTTGGGGCAATAAAACTTTATGATTTTGACAAGACGTTGGGACAATTTACAGCCAGTACATAAAAAAATTAAGTTTAAGTCTCAAAGTTGATGGCGAGAGAGCTTCCAGGTGAGACCACTGTTCTGCATTTCAAGACAATAAGACGTTGAGACATTCATGATGAAAGAAAACTGAGTATTTCTGATGAGACGTCACGACAGTTTGTAGCCACAAGCTGGATATTTCGAACATGATGTGGAGACAATTTCCTGCAATGATATCAGACATGTTCGACGAGACATTGGGATCATTTGCAGCTGAACACCAGATATCCAACCAGATGTGAAACCAGCTGCATCACTTCCAGCCTTGTTTGGGGCAATAAGACTGGATGTCTCTGACAAGACGTCTGAACAGTTTACAGCCAGCGCATGAAAAAATAAAGTTAAAATTAAAAGTTGGGATGTTTTTCACTTTAAATACTGAATCTTTTAAATCATGTGACGGCTTCGATAGCTCCCCATTATGTCTTTTTACTTTAATACCAGCAAGGTTTCACTTTAATTATCTTCAGTTCTGACTAAAAAGCTCGTTCTAAATCTCCTCATTGCCTGGAACCTAATGTAAATGACCGTCAGCTCATTTAAAGTTCGACCAAAGAAGGGATTCATAACATTTAAGTGTGTCTTAATGTGTAATTATCCAACTTCCAATTAAGCTGATTAGCGCAGTAAATCACAAACAACTTCCCCGCAGCCTCTCGACGCAGCGCTGACACAGTGCTTCATCCGCTAATTAAAACAGGTTGATCACGACGACTCGGAGTGAAGCTATCGGAGGATTGAGACTCAAATCTGCTCCTCTGGAGACCAGTAAACAATGACAAAGCATAACGCCAGCCTCCTCTGCTGCAGATCAGCAGTTTGCCCCTCATCCCAGTTTGTCCCGCGCTCAAATCCTCTTTTCTTCATGCAGCAGAGCGCCGGTAGGTGTAGTGAGCCATGTACACTGTAAATTAGTTTGAGGAGAAGGTTGATGCGGAGTCGGGATCAGCGCCGAGGACCACGGTTACAGAGTTTCAGCCCAACATGATAAATTAGCACCAAAGAGACTAATCCATCTTTTGGATATGTGAAAGTATCTGAGCGGTTTTCACCCCCCGAGTGTTGCAGACGTTGTTATTAGTCTGTGAAAGGTGCCTCAGTTCACCCGGACACACAGCGGCGAGCGTCTCTGTTTACCTCGAACTTATGATGCATTTCACTGCCTGCACTTCTCTCCTCGGGCGCCTGTTGTTTTAAAGTCTTGTTTTATGGTTTTATTCATGAAAAGACGCCGTTAGAGGTCCCGCGATAAAACTCGGTGGTGGTGAAATCGTAAAACAATCAAGCATAAAAAAAAAACAAACTTTGGTCCAATCAGAAATAAACAGAATCATCTGTGAAGTTCCCGCGGACATCTTGCAGGTCAGCTACACTGTCTGAAATGAGAAAGACTCTGCGGCTGGACGAGGATGTCAGTGCTGCTGCACTTCAGATTTTAATTTCTCGGCAGGTCCAACAGCGAAGATTAGGCAACGAAAGACGTACAAAGTTGAGAAAAGATCAATAATAAGACGAACTTTGGTTGCAGGTCAGTGAGCAGCACAGTCGCCAGAATGAAATGTTGACATTTCTGCAAACCACGAGTACGTTATAATTGTACATTTCATGTGTATCATACCAACATTTCAGCCATTCGTCTCATGTCAGGGTCAGATTACATGCACATGAGCTGATTTTCAGAATCAGCAGGAGATGTTTCAACAATTGTTAGCGTGAAAAACACTGGAGGTTTTTAAAATGGACATATCTAGGTCATGTTTGTGGCAGCACAGCTGGATGTTTCAGACCAGATTTCAGGACATCTAACAGGCTTGTTAGTGGCAAGAAAATCTGATTTTATTGACGAGGTGTCAGGAAGATTTGCAGCCCAAAAACTGGAACTGTCGAGACATTTTCCAGCCGTGTTTATGGCAACAATATCAGATGTTTGTGACAAGACATCAGCACAATTTGCAGCCGTAAACAGGTTTTTTTAATGAGATGCTGGAATATTTTCCAGCTGTTTGAGGCAATAAAAGTAGATATTTCTGACCAGATAATTTAAAAGCAGACAACAGGAGTTTGGACAATTTCCAGGCAGGATAGTAAAAAACAAAACCACAAATTTTGGGGAAGACGTCGGGATGTGTTACAGCTGGAAACAAGATGATTTTCACGAGACACTGGGTTCATTTCCAGTTGAATTTGTGGCAACGAAACTGGATGTTTCTCACAAAATGTTGGAACAGTTTGCAGTCAAGTGAAATTATATTTTTAACACGACATCAAGACATTTTCCAGTAACCAAAACTGGATATTTATAATGAGACCAAAACCGGATCTTATCAGAAGATCTCCTTACTCTCACTTTCCACCCTGCTGCGTAAAGCATCATCTAACAAGGAAGTCATTCTTAGAGATCCTCGGCTGGATGATGCTGGTTATATTCTATATTTCTGAGTTTCCCATGACGACGCCCAAACCAACAGCAATTACTGAATATATCTTCCAAACAAGCATTGTCTTTGTATTCAAACCCTGATATATCTTATTCCTCCGTGCCAGAGTTCCTCAAACTAATTAAAAACACATCAGTCAGTCACACTGTCGCACCCGGTGACACGTTCCTTCATTATCATGAACACACACACACACACACACACACACACACACACACACACACACACACACACACACGCTGTAGTTTAGACTTAATCCCACACACACCATCCTGCTGCTGTAAATACTCACTGTTTATCCACCGTCTGAAGATAGACCACAACAAATGCAGTGTTTACTGTTTAAGTAAAGTTTGCTGAAAGCCACAGTGACAAAGTTATTTTGCCGGTAACAAAAATGAAACTTTACATTTGTGACATGTTTTTAAAGATTTCACTCTGTTGTTTTGGTGTTTTATTGGGATTCATCCAGTGAAATAAAGACTGGAAGGCAGATTTCTACTGTTTGTCCTTACGTGAGTTAAAAAAAGCAAAAAACATTTTACTCTGCAGCATCTTTAAGCCTGTTTGCTCCCAACTTCTGATTCTCACATTAAATGTAAAATAACATTTTATTATCAAGTGTGTAAATACTGTTATCTTTAATAGACTCAGAGGGGGACAGCAGATAAAACCGAAGCATGTTAATAAAGTCATTTTCAGCACTGAGATTACTGACGCTGTTATTGGAGTCTCTGGAGGTCAAAGCACTGAATCTGTCCTGTCAGTTTATAGTTTAATTATGGGCCATAAATAATGAAAATAATGATTCTGGAGTTATTTGGCCACATGAGGAAGATTTAGGGTGTATGGATGATCAAACATCTCTGCTTCCTCTTGGAGTTTCTCAGACATCAGACTGATGAATTTGTTGTAATAATTTAAGTTGTATATGTGTATTTGTGTTAAAGGATTATGTCTACATGACTTTAACAGTTTTTATATTATTTTTGTGGCGGTGGTGGTCGTGATGGTGTTGGTGGTTGTAGCGGTTGCAGTGGTAGTGGTATTATTAATGATGGTAGTAGTGGTAATGGTGGTGGTGATATTAGTGGTTGTAGTAGTGGTGTTAATGGTGGTGGTGGTGTTGGTCATAGTCTGGTTGCAGTGGTAGTGGTATTAGTAATAGTGGTGTTGGTACTGGTGGTGTTGGTACTAGTGGTGTTGGTACTGGTGGTGTTGGTACTGGTGGTGGTGGTGTTGGTAGTAATATTGGTGTTGGTGGTGTTGGTGGTGTTGGTGTTGGTGTTGGTACTGGTGGTGTTGGTACTGGTGGTGTTGCTACTGGTGGTGTTGGTACTGGTGGTGTTGGTACTGGTGGTGGTGGTGTTGGTAGTAATATTGGTGTTGGTGGTGTTGGTGGTGTTGGTGTTGGTGTTGGTACTGGTGGTGTTGGTACTGGTGGTGTTGCTACTGGTGGTGTTGGTACTGGTGGTGGTGGTGTTGGTAGTAATATTGGTGTTGGTGGTGTTGGTGTTGGTACTGGTGGTGTTGGTACTGGTGGTGTTGGTGTTGGTACTGGTGGTGTTGGTACTGGTGGTGTTGGTACTGGTGGTGGTGGTGTTGGTAGTAATATTGGTACTGGTGGTGTTGGTGTTGGTGTTGGTACTGGTGGTGTTGGTACTGGTGGTGTTGCTACTGGTGGTGTTGGTACTGGTGGTGGTGGTGTCGGTACTGGTGGTGTTGGTACTGGTGGTGGTGGTGTTGGTAGTAATATTGGTGTTGGTGGTGTTGGTGGTGTTGGTGTTGGTACTGGTGGTGTTGGTACTGGTGGTGGTGGTGTTGGTAGTAATATTGGTGTTGGTGGTGTTGGTGTTGGTACTGGTGGTGTTGGTACTGGTGGTGCTGGTGTTGGTATTGGTGGTGTTGGTACTGGTGGTGTTGCTGGTAATAATGGTGTTGGTGGTGTTGGTGTTGGTACTGGTGGTGTTGGTACTGGTGGTGTTGGTACTGGTGGTATTGGTACTGGTGGTGTTGGTACTGGTGGTGTTGGTGTTGGTACTGGTACTGGTGGTGTTGGTACTAGTGGTATTGGTACTGGTGGTGTTGGTACTGGTGGTGGTGGTGTTGGTACTGGTACTGGTGGTGTTGGTAGTGGTGGTGTTGGTACTGGTGGTATTGGTACTGGTGGTGTTGGTACTGGTGGTGTTGGTGTTGGTACTGGTGGTGTTGGTACTGGTGGTGTTGGTACTGGTGGTGTTGGTGTTGGTAGTGGTACTGGTGGTGTTGGTACTGGTACTGGTGGTGTTGGTACTGGTGGTGTTGGTGTTGGTACTGGTACTGGTGGTGGTGGTGTTGGTACTGGTGGTGTTGGTACTGGTACTGGTGGTGTTGGTAGTAATAATGGTGTTGGTCGTCTGAGTAACTGCTAACTGCTGCTGTTTTCAGTTTAAAGCCCTCGACTGCAGTTAGCAGGACATGAAGTAGAACTAAACATAATTCAAATAAATGACCAGAAACACATCAGAACTTCTACATTATCATTGTTGTTGTTGTTGTTGTTGTTGTTGTTATACATCCTTCACTGTCACTTCTGTTAGCTCGTTAGCTGTGTTGCTAACTTTACAGTCTATTAAACACAGAATATAAACACAAACAACACAAAGTCAAACTGTTATTTGCTTCACATTCTGCTGATAATTCACTTCCTGATTGTTTTGAACTTTATGTAAATTTCCATATAAACACTTTAATGATCACAACATGGACACGGAGGACATCAGGTGAGAGCGCCTCTCTGGTCACGTGGTGCTCTCTACAGTCGCGCTCGTGCGTCAGCGGAGGATAAGAGCGAGGTGAAGCGTCGTCGCAGGCGGTGTCGAGGCTCACCATGCCCGGCTGTGAGCTGCTGTGTGTGCGCGCCTCAGCCCCGGAGACCCTCCGCCTCTCATGTTCGAGCGCGCAGCGACAGTAAGCGGACCATGCGGCTGTTCACCGTCTCAACTTTGCTCCTGGTCCTGGTCTTCTTCGGCTCAGGTGAGGACACACTCACGCTTTATTCTGCGGGATTAAAAGGCGACTTGTTTTGTTTTCCTGGCTCTGTTTTTTGGAGAGAAGAAGCGCAGCAGCACCTGCAGCAGCAGCGGCGGTGATGATGGTGGTGGTGGTGAGGTTTTGCGCACAGCTTGGAGCGGTCTGATCTGATCCAGCGGGGTCTCTCTGTAAAGTTCAGCAGGTTCCCGATGATTTCACGGACAGATTAAAATGAATTGGATGTGCTCAGATTAAAAGTATCGGGTGCCACACCTTTATATCGATTAGAGATTGTAGTCTGATAAATCTGCGCTCCCGTGCGTCTCAGACGATGCGGGTAAGTTTAGATAAAGACAGCAGAGCCACTCTGACTTCACTTCTAACTGGGAATCTTCTCCCTGAGTGCGACTTGTTTCTCTCTGGGATGAAGATGTCCTGCATTAATCGAAGTGGTGCAGTGGAGAGGAGTCTGCTGGTGGCTCTTATTTGATCAGGCAGTGATGGAGGAAGAGAAAAGCATCAATAATGTTCAAATACTGAGTCAAGGAGTCAAAAAAAAATATATAATCTTTCACTCTAATGTGGTGAAGAGGATGCATAAATTACTGCAGAATAAAAATAGTCACGAATGTGTTTCAAGTTGCATCACAATACTTAAAAATATTGTCAATAACTTCCACTGTTAGGTTTAATAACCAGAACTATAGACTTTATGTTTACTGGCTGTTTTACTGATGCTGATCAATGAATTTGTGCATTAAATCTCGTGTTCTCGCTCTTTTTAAAACGCCAGTCACATGATTTATTCTGCAGCAAATACAACATTCACTCTCATTTCTTATGTAACACCCTTGAAATGGCCTTAAAAGTGGAGCCCGATCGATACCATCGGTCGATATCAGCCTTTCATTGATACGTCGGTGTCTGTGGTCCGATATGCACCAATGACACGCACAGAGAGATGTTTTTAAAGATTATATTGCTTAAAAAGATGCTTGTGCTTA
Organism: Acanthopagrus latus; assembly: GCF_904848185.1. Classification (NCBI taxonomy): domain Eukaryota; kingdom Metazoa; phylum Chordata; class Actinopteri; order Spariformes; family Sparidae; genus Acanthopagrus; species Acanthopagrus latus. Next base: position 26,479,620 of record NC_051047.1, on the reverse strand, counting down.
CTTATAATCTTACAAGTTTATTATTTCAGTGCAATGATGTCATTAAGATCATAAAGTTCAGCGTTAAAGGTGCTCTGTGTAGTTTTCTTTGTTTATATATGCAGGAAAATGTATTTCTGAGTCTGTACTGTTACTTTCTTATTAATGTAAATATTGGCTTTTTGCATTTGAACTACGTAATGCCCCTTTAAACTTTAAACTGTCCTGCTTCTCTCACATGTCTTTGTGATCACTGTCATGAATAATATTGGTGGATATGTTGAAAAATCAAGTATCGTCAGGCTCGAGTCTTTTTTGCTCTTCCAGTTTTGAAAGTGTAAAAAGACTCTTGGACTCGATCCCTCAAAACAAAACCAGCGATCGGCTGGAAACTGTGTTCACGCTGTGATTTAGAAACGTTTACCGAATTAATGGTCCTGCAGAAACGTGTCTGCGGTCGTGTCTCTGTTCTGGTACAGAGGTGGTTTGGTCTCGATGTAGAAGTCTCAGCAGCTCAGACGCTACTGATGGTTCATAGAGACGTTACAGGAATATGATGAGAATCCGACAGGCAGCAGTTTGTCTCTGCAGCCTCGTGTCCAGGGTCAAATGTTGGCAGTTAAAGAAACATTATTATTAACAGCGTCAGAATCATGTTGACGGTTCAGTGTCTTGTAAGAGGCTGAACGGTGTCTCTGTCTCTTGTTTCTGCTCAGTGTGACTTCAGCGGAGACGGTCGGATCGCACGTTTACTTCAACACACAAGTTTTCAACACATAACACTGCGATGACGTCATGAGTTTTGTCTACTTGAGAACTGTGGGAGGCGCCAGATCACACAAAATGACAATTTCTACCCAACATTTACATTCAGCTTTTGTCCAAAGCAACCTACAATAAGTACATTTGTCACAAGGGAGAAGTCGCGTCATATCGATGGAGTGAAAAAGAAATACAGAAACAGTTGTCAAGGTGCATCGCTGCTGTGATCGAAGTGCTAACGATACGAACATACGAGTGCAGGGTTGGGAGGAAGTCGAGGTGAAGTCTGAACAACTGAGTCGGAAGATGGCGAGCGACTCTGCTGTCCTGACATCAGTCGGGAGTTTGTTCCACTTCTGAGGTGCCAAAACAGATTTTGCCGCTTTAATATTCATGTAAACAAGGAACTCGTGTAATTGTCCTCCAGTATCTGTCGTAACATCCTCTAATCACACACATCAGCTCATGTTCATGTCTGGCGGTGGAGGTACTGAGGTGAGAAGGCTGCTAACAAAACTAAATTAAAAGTTTTTCATGATTTGATTTTTCAAATTTCACTCCGTGCAGCTGTTTTCTTTAATTATGAACCACAAGAAGTTCTTCAGAGGTCTGTGACTAAACTTACACTGTTGAATTACAAAGTTGAATTTTGAACGACAAAAGGACGTCAGTAGACGTTAAAAAGACGACAAAAGAACTTTCCTTCTGTTGCTCCACTGGAAGTATTTTGGATATGTTTCGGAGGTGAGTTTTTAAGCTAGTACGCTAGCTGACGTTAGCCTCAAAGGCTAGAATGTTTACCGTTGCTTGGCAACACCGTCAGCTGCTCGAGGATGCCTCTCTCATTGGTTGTTGCGGTCCAGATCAGAACGCATCGACCATCCAGATGGAAAGGTCTGATTTTATCGGGGCAACGATGAGTCTGATCGGTTCAGGAGGCGCTAACAGATTAACAGATAATCTTGCTTCCTTCACAGTGTAAATTTGTGGGAACAGTCATTTTTGGGCCACAGTGCGTCACGTGATGATGTAATTACACAGTTTGGCCACCACGAACGTTGTCTTCAAAGCCTGACGCACTTTCTGGTGGTTTGTTGAGACAACACAGGCATAAAAAAGGATGCTGCAAATAAATAAATAAATGTAGTTTTTCACACAGATAATCTGAAAAATGCTGATTATTGGCCCCAATAATCGGTCCAACCTGAACCGAAATGATGCACACACTCGAGCACTGCCAGGTGATGTTACCATGTCATGTCAGGTGTGTCGCTCGGAGCCTGAAGAAAAACGGTGTCAGGTGTAATTTTGCCTGATTTAGCTTTTCTCTGCAGCTGCAAGCAGCAATTCCACAGACCAGCGAATCTGCCCCTTTGGAGCAGCATGTTTGGAACGAACTCGGCACAATAGTTCAACAAACACTCCTGCAAGACGACGAGAGGGGAGGCAGGTTCATGACATTAAAAGCCAGAACACTGAGTCACTTGATTGAGAACAAAAGAACCGATCAAAGTAGCAGGTCAAGGTGTATTTGTACTGGCTGAAACTGAATAATTCTGAGTATCTGAGTATTTTGAAGGAGACTCAGTGAAGCAAGTTTTCAACAAACAACTCAGTTTTATGTCAGAGATATTTAAACATCGACCATCAAAGCGAGACGTGATGAAACCGTGCAGCAACTCGCATGCAGATAAATAATTAAAGGCCGTCCGTCACATCAATTCGAAACGGTCAAGAAACCAGAAGCGTTCCAGAATTTTCACCAAAATGAAACTGAACTCGGCGTCGAGATGAAACTGGGTCATTTTTTATTCATGAAGCTCGAGATGGTAAAACGGAGGATCTAAATGAAAAGTGTTACGGCTGCTGGAGGTGGAGTGTAACCTGCTGCCGAGAATCATCTGATGGAAGGAGATTTAATAATTGACTGTGTGTGTGTGTGTGTGTGTGTGTGTGTGTTTTACAGGGCTGGCTCTGCAGATTCAGTGCTACCAGTGTGAGGAGATGACACACGACTGCTCCACGCCGGACTTCATCGTCAACTGCACCGTCAACGTGCAGGACATGTGTCAGAAGGAGGTGCTGGTGAAGGAGGACGGTGAGTCGTCACGTCTCCAGCTGGTTTTCCTCCGTCTCCGTATGTTTTCGTCTCTGATCGTTTCTCCTGTCAGGACGTCTCGGATTGGCCTCAATCCTAGAAGATCGGATTAGACTTTGGTGGCGATATGAATCTTTGAAACGAAAGGCGTGAAATTGAGCGTCTCCGAGCGCCGTCTAGTTGTTGTGGGATTAGTTTGTGTGTTTTTGCAGTCGCAGCGTCAGAGTGTGCGTCGTTTTTTTGCTCAAGGTGTCTTGTTTCCGAACAAAAGAAGAGCAAGAAACCGGTTTACAGTTTATATTGTGGGCAGAAAACAGAGAGAAACACAGAGAAGACAACCTCTGCAGCCAGAAGTCAGAGTGTCAGTGGGCTGATCTCAGGTCAGCAGGGAGCTGCTCTTCACTGCTCTATTAGAGGATGAAAGTCTGAGCTGTAGATGAGAATCTGAAGCAGAAGTCATGGATATGAACCGAGGAGAGTATCAGCGGCAGGTTTGTGTTCGGGCCTCCAGTCATACAAGTTTTATAGTCGAGCCGATCGATCGATATCAGCTTGACTTTTTATTTTTCCTCCCGACACCTGAGCACAAACATCTGAACTTTGTCCTCCTCATATTTTCGTGTGAATGCACTTGAAGGGAATCGTGGTTTATTTTTGATCACAGCAGACGGAGATGAAACAAAGACAGAGAGGGAGGCTGGAACGTGGAGAAAAGGCGTGTTAGTGTCTCGTATCTGCAGAGAGTTTCTGATTTTCTCTCTTTGTTGCTGGTCGGGACGCTTTACCAACCCAACATGTGTCTATGTGACGTCCTGGGAATGAGACTCAACAATCAACTGTCTTTGTGGTGCGTTCAGGAACAGCTGGGACAAAAATCCTACTGATTCTACCTTTAACTTTAAAAGTCTTTGAATTCTGTCGATATGACGTGAGCTTCAGTTAGATTTGACCACAAACGTCCTTCAGACAAAGACTTGGACGGTGTTTCTGTGGATTCTCAGCTTCACCAATCATTTATTTTTCACTGGATCAAGTTGAAATTTGTCCTGAAACTCCACGAGACACTCAGGAACATTCACACATTTAAAACATCTGTTGCTGATTGATTACATGAATCAAATTAATAACAGGAAGTCATTAGAAAAAAAACTCACATCTCCACTCGTCTTCACTTTCTTGCAACACAAGTCTGGTTCTTTGTTAACTCTGTTATTAAAGCTGCTCTATAAATAAAGTGAATATTATTATCATTAGCAGCCATTAACACCTTTCTAATCCAGCTGTGGGAAGTTAATTATCAGCCACAGACTTCTGTGGATGTCAGTTATTTGCTTTATTAGCCACGAAAATGGCTTCGTTTGATAATTACTTTTTTGTTCTTATTAATATTTATTGTTCCTTTTAATCTCTATATGCAGCAGACACACAAGTGCTTTAAGTTTGTTAATATTTATATCTCAATCTGCATTTAATTTACATCATCAGTTTATTCTTGCACTGTTCTTTTTAAGCTTTATCGGGTGAAACTTATTCTGTTGGACCTCCGTACAGATAAACTCCTTCAGTGTGACGGTTCATAGTTCTCATGGCTTTTTAATTCTTATATTATGTTCATTTTCTTTTTTATGCTCATGTTTCTTAATATCCATCCATCCATGAAGCGACGTCACGGACCTGATGTAAACATCTGTCCTCGCTCGATTTATCTCCGCTTCAGCTTGACGTCTTCTATCTATCGCTTCTGTCTTTTAGATTCATCAAACCAACTTGCTTTTGTTTTGTGCTCAGAAATTCATCTTAATCAGTGAAGATTTATAACTTCTGTGCACATCTGAAACTTTGTTTGTGCTCACAGACTTTTTAAGTGCGAGTAATTCATCCTCTGCAGGTTAAAGGGCCAAACACGTGGAAACGCTTTTGTGTCTAAGACGTGTTTTGCATCATTTTGGCCGATCGTCCACATGGATCCTGTAAATGCACGTCTCTGCTGTCAGGGTGGAAAAATTGCGTTCTTGTTTGGACAGCGAATCCACACACTTTGCGTATCGATGACGCCATCGCCCCTCAAACTCTAGCCTTCAACTTCTGAACCGCAGGACGTCTGATAACAACAACGGGAGACTACATGCTCGTGTTCGTGCTGCAGAAGATATTGAGCCGTACTCGCCCTGTAGTCGAGTGTGATTTGCAGCAGTTCGACCTCATTATCAGTCCACACAAACGATTCTGGTTTCCTTGCACTAGCCATTTTTGTCTTCTTCTTGTGCTTGGTTTCTTCTTCTACTGTCTGTTTGTATACAGTGCACAAGCTGTTTTTGGTGAATTTCAAGCGCCACCTATAGGTTGGAATATGAACTAAGGCGTGTTGAGTTGTTTTCAGCGGATTCATTTGGATGCAAATATTCTTGACACGATGCCGAGGAAGACGGGGGAACAGAAGATGGTTTTGTTACGTGTGGCCTCAGTAATGAATAATGTCTCGTGTGTTTACGAGCCTGTTTTGCTGCCGCCGGGTGAAAACTCTGAAAAGGTCGCTCTTTACGCCCCGGGTCCACTTTGTTTTCACACCCAGCAAAAATTAGGAACCATTATTTTCTCCTCTCTCTGCTGCTGATGAGCCAAAGCGATGAGCTCCTGTCTCTGTAAACGTGGCTCCAGATCCAAAGGGCGGCGCACGGCGCTGGAGAGTCGACAGTTCCTTAATAAGAAAATTTCCACATGAATGCTCGTGTACGTCCCGGCCTTTATCTCCCGGTGTTATCATTAATGCCGCTCTGCATGAGAAGGAGGCTCAGAAACCCGGCTGACCGCACCTGATCACTACTTGAAATGCGATACAAACGTCCACAGGTGCTCTGCCGCCTCTGTGCAGTGCGCTTAAGTGAAGAGATGTTTTGAGAATACTCGCCCTGTGATCCGCTTCACATGCAGCTCTGTCAGGTGGATGTAAACGATGCAGAAGTGTTAATTAACATCCTGAACTGGGCTATTTTCTGTTTCTTCTGTATCCGGGGGGAATTGTGAAGTCAGTCGCCAACAATCGAGCTGAGAAATAAGCCACCTGGTGAAACTTAAAGGGTGAAAATCCACCTTCAAAACCATCAGGAGCCGAGAGACTCGTGACCCACCTCCACCACATGACGGCTACTTTTATGTTAGGTAGCAAAAGACGAGCCTGGCTTCCATCTTCTGTGATTAACATCATCATCATCATCTCCCTGTGATTATGTCTGCAGACATGATAAAAGACTCTGCTTTTACCTGAGCGAGCAGCGATCCTCTCCCACTGTCTTTAAAGGAGGGATGATTGCGACGCTCCGCCAGGCCACCTTTCATTTCAACGTCCTCTGCCCTTCTTTTTTTAAAAAAAGACGAGGGGGAGGAAGATGTACGGTGGCGAGGGACGTGAAATTGGCCTCCCTTCAATTTTTCAGAGGCAATTTTTCCAGGACGGTGACTAAATTAATGTAAAAAGCAGACAAAGCCACTTCCAAAGACCGCAGGATTAAAGTCTGCTGTGATCGTCCTGCATCTCATAATGAACGAACTAGTGCAACATAAACACAGCCGTCTACTTTGGTATTGTTTTATGTATATATCATGTTTAAATCTGCACTAATCAATATTTTATATTAACAACAGATTAACGTCTGATGGAGGAGTGAACACTGATGTTAACAATCTGCCCAAAACAAACAGAAAACCCTAATGAACACTGGATGTAAGCAGGACAGCTGCTGTGTCTCAGTTCAGGGTCTGCATATGTCACAACACGGCGTGAAGGTTGTCCCAATCTGAAGGCTCCTCCAGTTGCTCCTTCTTTTCCCTGTTTTTGAGGATGCACCGCTACGATCCTCCTCACATATCCCAAGATTCTTTGCATGCCCGAAAAAGAAGAAAGAAACAGAGAAAATGGCGACATCACGTGGTGTAGATTGTCACTTTTGCGGGCCTGGGCGGCAGAAATCGTGACGTAAGGGTAAAACATCTGGTGACGCAACCAGGAAATGCTCCAAAACAGCTGACGAGGTGAACAAGGTCTCTGAAGGACTCGCCTTCGAAGACCACAGAGGCCGAGTCCTTCAGAGGACGCAGACCCTGAACTGAGACACAGCAACCGACACACTGAGGTCAACGCTCACTCAGCAGAGACTCTGGTTCTGGTTCTGGTTCTCTCTCTCTCTCCTCTCGTAGTAAAGTACATTTCATCCCCTCCAGCTCCAGTCAGCACATTACAGAACATAAACACCCGACAAACGGTCACTGCTGCAGTCGGGCCGATAAACAGGAGTGAAGAATCCAATTTTTAATCCCCAAAGTTAAAAAAGTCTCAGAGCAGACTCTGTGTGTTTACTCCTCCAGAAGTTCTGACACACACTATTTTAACCACCAAACATTTACGATTGCTTAAACAAGTCCAAATATTGTGAAATTCCTTTAATGCATCTTGAAAAATGTAATCTTCCGGCTCTGTTAATCAGCAAACACTTAAAATAATCCACCACTGAACATTAACCGATTGCTGAAGCAGTGAACTCACTCTGCACTCTGATACAACACATTTAAGTTTTCCTGACGTCCTAATTAATAGAAAAGTTGAAGAGATAAAGTCTATTATCTGTATACAGCAGGTTAGAAAACACCCTAATTAGATTACGATGTTAATCATCTGATATTTGATTCATCACCTTGAGATAATTCATTGCCAGGAGAGCTCTTCTAATTGAAATTCAGCAACAAACATCATCTCTGCTACACAGTGATTGTATTCCATATGTGCACATAATGAGCATGAAAATCCGTGCGGCGCTGCAGCGTCGAGCAAATATCTGCAGAACGAATCCCGGAAAACACAACAGGAAACACTTTGTAAACGTCCGAGGAGCTCGAGGGGGATTTAATTTCATTTGTGCCTGGGAATTCTGAGATTCAGCACTTCAATCTAAATTACGCTGTTGAGTTAATTTACTGGGTGGGTGGGGGGAATGAAATTTCTTATCAAGTTTCTGAGAGAACTTGTGCTCTTTAGTTTAATGAGAAGCATCACGCTCGGCTGCTCAGGATGGAGCGAGCCGGGCCGACGTGTCCGCGTGTCGACTGCTCCTCTAAATTAGATTTAAACTGAATAAATCACCGATCGACGACGCTCGTTTTACTCCTGTGGTCCTGACAAAAAAACAAGGAAAAGTATCGACACAAGCTGATGGTTGAAAATGGGAAGTTAGAGCCGGCTGATGACTGTAGACTCAGTTCTCTCTTTTAAATAAAGCGTTGTTTTATTTAAGTCAGCGTGTCAGACGTGCATCAGTCCGATCTGTGAGGTTTATTATTCGTCTAAATTAAACTCGGCCGAGCTGTGAAATCAGACGGCAGCCGACATAAAGATGTCATCCAGATAAATGCTCAGCAGGGACATTAAAGCTGTAGTTTTTTTTCTTTTAAGCAATAAAAAGTCTGGATTTCATTAAAGAAAATAAAAATTTTGATCGAGCACTTAAAGGACAATAACTCAGGGAGGTGTTGGATCTGTCAGGAGGTGTGTGCAGCGAGCCGAGAGCAGATACTGTCCTTAAAACACTGCCAGTGTTTTAAAAAAAGGTTAAACACCGACAATATTATAATATTAATACCTTTTATACATACAGGACCTGTAACTCTCATGCAACCGATAAAAAGTGTAAAAAATAAATAACTCAGAGCACATTTTGTGCAAAAAATGTCAAAAAAACTTTAAACTTTCACTGGGTTACACTCTTCCACCAACATCAGTTCTGATAATAATGACCAAATATTCAGTTTTTAAATATCAACACTTTAAATACCAGTTTGTTTACATGATACCACTATATCAATATGTAATATTTTAGCTTGTTAATGTTACTTCATTACATTATTAGAAGGTTAGTTAACTTTTGTGTTTTATTAACATTTAAACATCTTCTGATCCTGGGGGTCTGTTGAGTGGACGGACCAGTTAACCAAACTTCATTCTAAAAAGCAGCTATTTAACAGTCTACCTTGTTTTTCACACTACAAATTAAAGTTATAACTTCACAAAGACTATTTTTTTATTCGTTTCGATCTGCAGACACAATCGGCTCACGAGTCTTTCAGTCAGGAACATCGTTAACTGGCCTGTGATGAGGTGTTTGATACAGGTGGACACATACTGACTCATCCTCTGGACCACCTGAGGCCACAGATCTCGTCTTTAGCTGCACTTCATTCTTTGGGGAGGTAAATAAAATCATAACTTTGGGGATTTTTTAACATTGTTTGAAGTGAAAAATGCAACACAGCGTTTTTTTTTTTTTTTATGTTGCTAGCTGCTGTTTTTTTTAATCTGCCAGCGGCTCTTTCACAGCGTTTGTTCTCCCACAACAACTGTAGCAACACAGTTTTATACTGAGAGTTAATTAACAACATGAAGACATTTTGATGCTTTTTAATTTAGTTAACGGTTGTCAACATCAGTGATGCGTTCAAGACCACAAGTTGGAAACTCGGAAAAACAAAAGTCTGCGGTGGAAGTGAAGGATTAAACCTTTGCTCACTTTCACCGTGACAGACAGTTAAATGTGATTTTAAATCCTCACAGAGTGAAAGTTAAAGAAGCAGCCTGTAAGAATAAATCTAGTCGGACTGCGCAGCCTCGTTTTTACCTTTGACAACTTCAAGCTGTCAGCTGAAGAGTAAAAACTGTTGTTCTTTACTCACCGAGGATCAGAGAGAGTGAAACGTCGTCTGAAGTTCAACATCTGAAAGCAATAAAAAGGATCAGTTTAGACTGAGCGCTGAAACCTGTGAAACTCAGCCAGAGCTGCAGCTAATGGTTATTGTCAGTGTAGATTCATCTGCCCGTTATTTTTTCAAGGATTCAAAAGGATAAAAGATGTCGATCGGTGATTCTTAGAGCCTGAGACGATGTTCAAGTGTCTTGTTTTGTCCACAACCCAAAAGATTCTCAGTTCTCGGTCAGAAAGGAAGAAAGAAAACAGAAGATATTCACATTTAAGAAGCTGGAATCACAGAAGTTTGAGGTTTTTCCCCCTTAAAACTTTCCTCAAACTCATAAATCAGTTATCAGGAATAGTTGTTGAACTCTTAACTCTTAATTCAAGTCGACTGGAGACAATACAGTGTTGGTATTTCACGTTTCTGCAGATCAAGAATAGTTTAAATGAACGTTTCCACAATGTGCTTCAGATTACATTTTCATTGTGTTATCAGTGTGTCTAACGAGACATTTTTCAAGACATAAAACTGGAAATTCGGATGTAAAGTAACGTAAAAGTTTCAGCAAATCTGTGTTACAGTTTACAAAAATTGTGAGCGCCTCAAATACAAGACACACAGGAGCAGTCAGGCTGAGAGCAAAAGCTGAAACAAGAGCTTTAATAATGAAGCTGCAGCCTAAAATCAACACCAAAGAGAATTAAAAACATAAAACAGAAGAAGAACAAACCAGAAGCTCGAGGCAGCGTGAGCAGGAATCCAGAAACATGAGGACAGAAAACAGGAAGTGAGATCCACAGGATGATCAGGTGAGACTCATCAGGACAATCAAGACAGGAAGTAACACAACGTGACAGGTGAGGGTGAACCTTTCAAAATAAAGCAGGAAACAATGACCAAACCAGAAGCATGACAACCTGTGGTTTGCAGAATAAAGTAGAAAACCAACATTTCTTCTGGGTTGGTTGAAATATCGGTGGATGTTGAAACTGTAACGAGCTGATCTGAACATTTTTGCAGGAAGTCCATCTCTAAAAACATATGAAAGGTTTAAAGTTTGGATGTTTCTGGATGAAAGTAGATTTGTTTTTCGATGGTTCGAGGTGAGAAAAGTCATCAGATCTGTTCTCTGCATCAGCTCTCGTTACCTTCCAGTCACTGCTCGAGATAAAAACACCAACAGATTATGTGTCACGGCCGCGTTTTTCTCTTCAAGTCGTGTTAAAATCAACGGCCTTCTTAAAGGTTTTCGAGCAGAAGCTAAAAGCAGAGATATAAACTGAGTGTGAGTCGGGTTTTTAATCTCCGGGCTGTGTGGGGAGACGGGACATTTCCCTCCAGAGCTCGGCAACATTTCACACTGTGTTTCCTCTGGATTACTCAACACCTCCCGGGACCTGCGCTGGTATTTGCGGTGCATGTAAGACATGGCAGGATGCACAATTTAAATGAGCAGGCGGGTCTTCGGCTGTATCGGTTGCACCCGGGTGGAGTAGAGGAGGACTCGCACATTACGAAGGGTTGTTGGAAGTTCACGCGCTCGGGGAAAAAAAAATAAAAAATCTAAATTTTCTCGGGAGGAAAATGTCAGCGAAATGTTACGGCTTCCCTCCACTAATCCCACAAACACTCTTTTAATCAAGGCTTTACAGTGCAGAAGAGGAAAAATGACCCAAGCAGGTGGAGGAGAAGTCAGTGATTCTGAGGCTGAAGACACACTGGAAGTGACTGTATTTACACTTTTTAGTGTGTTTTTCTTTCACTAACAGACGCAGAAAACTTCATATTCATTCGTGCACAGAGTCAAAAAAATCTGCCTTATTTTTCGCCCTATTTACAAAAACTTGTAACAGGTGTGATGTGAGTGTAGAAGTGACGATTTGGACGAAACACAACATGCCAACATTTCACTCCGGGCTGACAGAGCTCTGTAAACGGGGTGTTAACCTAATAACACACAGCTGTTTCCCTTCCATGAAAGACCAGATTTATCTTTAATTACACCCCCGTCTCTCTGTTTCTGTCTCTGCTCCCTCTCGCAGCCTCTAATCCTCTCATCACGAGCCTAATTTGTCTCTTTTCTGTGCTTGTTTTAAGGGATTCACTACCGAAAGTCGTGCGCCTCGTCGGGAGCCTGTCTCATCGCCTCCTCTGGCTACCAGCAGTTCTGCACCGGCAAGCTGAACTCGGTGTGCATCACCTGCTGCAACACGCCGCTGTGTAACGGGCCGCGGCAGAAGAAACGCCCGCCGCCGTCGGCCGGCGTTGCCCTGAGCGCCACGCGGCTCCCCGTGTTCTCTCTCTACGTCCTGCTGTCCTCCGCCCTGTGCTGACAGAGCTGACGTGGAAATGTTGTGACAGCGGCGACGACGTGAACCGAACTGTTCCAGAGACACTGACGGATACGTAGATATAAAAATTCTGTGTACAGTTATTTGTTCTTGGCTCTCTGTCGCCCACTGGGAACATTTTTCATCATCACACGTGTCGTAAACATGATGGCGGCGGTGCAGCTGGGCGAGGTGACGTCAGAGGAAACAGCTCCCGGGTTTTGTGTCGGGCAGCAGGCGGCTCATTCTCATCCGTCCTTTGTTTACTCACACGACAAGGTCGAACACGAGGCGTGTTGCAGGAAAACTACAGCTCAGACCTGCCAGTCGTCGTCTGAGCCCGACGAGGAGCTCTGTGCTTTCTTCTAAAATCAAAAACCCGGGACAATCGTTTCACTGCATTTATGAACTGGAGAGGACGATGTGTGATGTGTTTGACAACGATTCTGCACAGGCAGGTGCAGTCAGGTGATGGGAAACATTCGCAGCAGTGATGATATTAAAGCCTCCAGCAGCCCTTCGGCCTTTCAGAGCTCCAGTGTGATCGTATCAGACCGACAGCTCACTGGAAACAGACGAGAACACAGTGGGAAACATAAAAACATCAAATTTGTATCCAGAAATGTAAAAAATAAACCAATCACCTATAAAATGCACACGAAAAATGTAAATGTCTCATGTGGAAACGTCCAGTTCACATTGAAATTCGACTGAATGTTATTTTTCTCATGTGGAAAAAAGACATTCACAGTTAAAAGTGTGTGAAAATGTTGAAATCACATGTAACGAGTCAGATTTCCAGTGATTTGATGTGCAATCTTTTATTTCTTTTGTTTCACATCTGAACAGGTGTAAATTATGTGAATATGTAATTTCACTTCGAATCTTAATCATGTAAAAATATTTAATTTGACTTTTTTTTTCAAGTTCACAATTTGGCAAAATGACTTGTAATGTAAAAATGTAACTCAACTGCAAATTAAATTGTGTGAAAACGATTGGGTGGATGTGACAAAGTAAATTTCACATGATTTTATGTGCAATGTGTTTTTTTCTGCATGAGGAAATTCTAATTCACATGTGAAAATGTTTATTTCTTATGTGGCAGTTTTCAGTTACATGTGGAAACTCATTTGTGAAACTGTCACATGTGACATTATCAAACTTTTACATAAAAAGTTTGTTTCACATGGAAAGAAAAGCCAAATGCATGTGAAAATGTTGAGTTCACATGTGATGAAGCAAATTTCACATGATTTTACGTGCCACTTGTGAAACATGTGAACGTTTTCATTATAATTTCCCCCCCAAAAAAGCCAAAACATCCGTGAAAACTTCAAGTTCACATGTGAACATCTGTTGTCATGTTAAAATAAAATGTGTTAAAATGTTGAATTAAAATGTGAAGAAGTAAATTTCATGTGTTTTGTTTCCACATGTGAAAATTCCAACTCACATGTGGGAAAAAGAAAACATCACATATATGATTGAAATGTGAAAATTAAATTTCATTTTCATGTGAAAAGACTTTTCACAATAAAATGTTTGTTCACATGTGAAAATGAGGAGTTCACATGATTTCATGCACCATGTTTTGTATTTCAACATGTTGAAATTCTAACTCACAAGAATATTTGACATTATTTAATCTCTGTGTGTTCAAATTTCATTTCTCGTGTTAAGAAACAGATTTCACATGATTTTGTGCCTCGCGGGTTTAAACTTCACGTGTAAATTTTATTTGCAAAGTTAAAAAAAAAAAGCACTTGTGAAAAATGTCCAGTTAACAATCAAAACTAAGAACAGAACGAGCAGGTTAAGAAACGTTTCAGCGTCTAAATGTGTCGTCTTTCTTTCACATCACATCACAACACGCTGTTGTTCGAGTCGTCTGCTCCCTCTAGTGGTTGCCAGTTTGTTGCACTAGCTAACTTTGCTAACGCTACCTTAACGCTAACATTGCTGATGCTAGCTAGCTGAGCACATACTGTAGAAGTTTTATTTTTAACTTTCTGTCCCCCCGTATAAACTGGCAGCTACCAAAGACCAACATGAAACTAACTCTGTTATGTTGTTGGACACAAACCTGTTGTAAAAACAAACCAAATCATTTCAGACGCAGCAAACATTTTGAAATGAATGAGTCACAATCACAATAACGTTGTATGGTAAAAGATTTTATTCTGCACCTTCCTACGAGCTCTGTAGACGTGTCATCTGTAGATATAAAATGCTGATATATATACTTAAGCGTCGACTCGTGAACTGTCTGACAGAAACATGCAGGATACAAACACGACTTTATTTCGTCTGTCAGTTAACATATTAAAACAAACCATCACGTTCCAGCTGACGTCTCGTGGATCGACTGAGCTGCTTTAGCACCTCTAGTGGTCAAAAAAACTCCACTTTCACTCCAGCTGCAGGAGCTTCATGCTTTACTGAATATTTCAGCTGCGTTTTATCATTTTCCTTGAGTTTAAAGTCTGCAGCTTGTTTCTGAGCGTGATCTACCGACGCAGCACTTTGAACCGTGTTTCCTGTGTACGAGAGATATCTGAGTTTGTTTTCTGCATCTTTTGTTTTTTTAACCGTGTTGCATTAAAGGATTATATTTCAGACTCTGATGGTTGATGTGTGTCTGTCGTGCGAGTCGACTCGGACTCTTCAGTCAGAGTGTTTGAAGCCACTCCAGAGTCGCTCTCCTGCCGGAAGGTGATGAAGGTTGGAGCTTGTTTCTCCTCTGCGACGGTGGAGCGGTTAGCTTTGCTGCGCCGCAGAGACTTCATCAGCAGCGGCTGCAGGGAGCGCGCGGAGACGGCGCGGGAGGTCCGTACGTTTCGCTTGTTGACGTGTTCGATGGTGAGGCGGCACCGCAGCACCTGGACGAACACCTCCCGGAACTGTCTGGAGGACAGGTTGTAGAGGAACGGGTTGATGACGGAGCTCAGGTAGAAGAAGGTGTCGGCCACGGGGTGCAGAATGACGTAGCTCCGGAAGAAGGAAGTGGTCCAGCGGGACTTGGGCACGGCGGCCATCATGAGGCGACGGATCTGATTGGGAAGCCAGCAGACCATCAAGGATCCGACGATGAGACCTGAGGAGGAGTCAGAGACACGAGAGATTAAAGATCTGACTGAGAAACAAACAACATCTCATGTGTTTCATTTTAATCTAATTTTAGGGTGAGTTATGTATCTCTTGTGTCGTCAGTATGAGCAGATTTATTGTGATTTTTAGGACTTTTTCTGAGCCCAGTTGGCAGCCATGTTGGTGTTGGTTATGTTTAGGACAGTTTAAGACAAAACTAGACGATATTTTACTTTAGCTACGACAAACAGGATCTCAAACAGGATCACAGGTCGTCAACGACTACTGTGCACATTTAGTGTTGATATAAGGGGCGAGATTCACCTTCTGTAGATAATGAGTAAGAGGTCATGACCTGTGACGTCACAGTGATGTCAGCAGGATTCAGTGTGAAGTCATCTTGTGGGAGTCAAAGTGAAACTTAGGCTTTTTTTGTGAACGTATGTGAGTCAAACCTTCATGTAAAAGCATAGTTATGGCGAAAGAGGCACTTTTAAGATTTACCATATTTTCGTTTTTGGGTCCAACTCATTTTCAATGGGAGTGCTACTGGCATTTTTATGCTAGCATCAAAATCTCTATTTTTAAAACAGCAAGAAGACTCGACGCAACATGACACTTTGCTGGTAGCATCACCAGGGTCTCTACACATGAACACCAGCATTGAGGATATTGTTTGTGTACACAGAGTTTATTAAAAAGAAAGTTTTTGAACAGCTCATGTTAGCAGTAGCTTGTTCCACTCGCCGCCGCCAAAAATGATTTTAACCCGAAAATGAAAATACAGCGCTTTGGTCGTGGTTATGCTTTTAAATGAATGTTTGACTCGGGTACATTCACTAAAAAAGCCTTGGTTGCATTTTGGCGAGTTTCACTTTAAGCTGACAGACCAGATCCTAACAATTATCACACATCAGGACAAAACTCCACATTTCTTCTTCTGTCACATCATTGAACATAAAAAAAGGTCTGTTTTACTCCGACTGAACATCATTGTTCGTCATCAATTCTCTCTTCTAACACCAGTTCAGATGTTTTCTCCTCCCTGAACCTCCCGTCTGTTGTTGATGTCTTCATCAGTTTCCTCCCAGCCGTCCTCCTCTATCATCAAGCTGCAGACAGCATCCATCTTCAGTTCCATCTAAACAGCGTCAGCCCCTCGACCACGCTGCCACTTCAGCCCCGGTGCGTTGACCTCCAGGACGGCGTCTCTGACTCTCAAACCGGCCGTCTGACTCATGAGTCTCTCTCTCTGTGGACGAACTCCTCCTCGTCTCTAATCTGGTGTTTATCCGTTTCCCCTGCAGTGTTTTTTAATGGGAGCGACGCTGCGACTAAACAGCTTTACAACATCCACGAGATTATCTGTGCGGAGACGTCGTGTCCTGCTGCGGAAACACAGATACCAACACGTTTATTTACAATACGCCGTCCGAGACTGCCGAGGGAATTATTTATCTGAGGAAAGAGAAAAGAAAGAAGCGAACAGAGGCGGTAAAAAATGTGTCTTTGTGTTTCTTTTCACGTCGGGGTTTATTATAAGCGACAGGCTCGTACAGTAAGATGTAAGGCTCAGGTGTTTCTTCTCTGCTGGAATCCGTCACTCTCGCCTCGCTTTAATCCGAGCCGTCAGCGAGCTTTGATCACTGCAGCTCACGTCGGAGTTTGTTCTTTTCAAAGATGGAGACGGCGTTTAGTTCCCGCTGACGCCAACCAGGACCTGCCCTCAGGAAACCAGTTTTCTTCAGACTTTTTTTTTTAAGACTGTGTTGGCGTAATTTTGAACACAGTTCACCCAGAGTGTCCTCCAGAAACACAACTCTCATTTCCCTCTTTGTCTGCCAGGTATAAGTTGACCGTGTCGGCTCACATGTTAGCAGCAGACATCGCGTCTCCTGTGTTTGTTTTGGAGACTTTCTGCCGAGGGCCGAGGGACCGACGGGCCTTTAGGGGCAGCAAAGGCTCCAATTTGCAAATTTGGTTGGTAATTTGCACCACGAGGAGCCTCATTGATTATCTTTGGCTCGGAGCTGATCACTTCAGTCCTGCTTCACTTCACAGCTTTTTCTTTAAAAAGTTTTCTACGCAGTTTGGACGTTTGGCTTGTCACCTCCATCCTGCCTCGCTTATAAATGACACTAAACTGCCCGAACGAAGATATAATCAATATCACGCACTCCACTGGTCCAGCTTCAATAAAACTTGGGAGGGATGATGCACGTTTGGTCGTTAATTCTGCCGTTTAAAAAGATATAAAAATGTTTAAAAGGCCACTAAAATGTCACCTAGAGGGATGTCGCAGCTTGTAACTGATTAGCCAACAAGGCCGTCTTCATTACGAGCGGTCCGACTTCTGATCAAGGAAGCGGATCGTGTATGAAACGGCCGTATCGTTCTTCAAGATGGATTCTTTTTCTTTTTCTATTTTTTTGTTTGGTTCTACCTGTCACGTCGGATCATTGATCACAGTGAAGGCGTTCATCTGGAAAATTGCAACTGAGTCAGCAAAGATCAGTAACGTCCCCGTAAAGAGAGAGAGAGAGAGAGAGAGAGTGTGTGTGTGTGTGTGTGTTAACCTCAGTTGAGTGTGTGTGTGTGTGTGTGTGTGTGTGTGTGTGTGTGTGTGTGAGGCTCTTATATGTTGTGAATACATTTTTAATATTATTGTTAATATTACTATAATTTCTACTGTAGCCTGCCTCAAAAATTTAAATCTGAGCTGATGCTGACGATGTTCCCAAAGCTCTCACACACACACACACACACACACACACACACACACACACACACACTCACTGCCTCCCCGCCACGGGCAAAATATAAACTGTCTGCTAATTAGAAAGCAATTAAACAAGATTATCGGATCAAAATAATTGTCTGTCTTCGCTGTAATTGGAGTGTGTGATGGAGCTGCTGAGCGTCCTGGTCGGGCAGAAGAGGGTGAGCGAGTCATTCTTCTGAGTAAACATCATTTATTTATTGTCTCAACGCGAGAAAACAGACTAAAGAAGACCTGATGAAGTCCTCGACATCACCTGCAGCCATTAGAGTTCGAGATAACAGCACAACGTCTGACTGAAGGGTTCAACTTTTCTTTCTCTTGAATAAAAGAACTTCATGAAATGCAGTTTTATATAATTTATTCTCCATTCAGTGGCTTTTATTGTTATATATTAGTATATCGCAAACATCCCTTGTGTTAAAATGTCTTGCAGCTTATTTAAACCCATATTTATGTTGTCAGGCGGCGACCTCTGGTGGCCATAGTCGATATGACGGCAGCAAAGGAGGAAGTCAGGTAGTTTAAAGAGCATTTTACCCTGAAAATCAATGTTTGTATCGTAGGAGGATTATAAATTCTACATGCTAACCAGAAGAATTAAATATTGTGCGGCTGGTCAGATGGTTTGTGCACATTTGTGTATAAATCAGGATGCTTGAGATGGAAGGAAAAGATACTCGGGAACAGACGTATGTGAGTTTTTTTATAAGTCTGATGAAAAGACTACATGTGCATGTTTCCTGTTTAGTCTGAACACAGATTTCTACACTTGAATACACACAGTTTCATACATTTCGCCCTCTGATATTTCATATTTCAAGTCAAAGTATTAATGTTTATCTGGTTAATCTTTAATAAAATGTATATTCAGAGTAGCTACCGCAGGAATTGGGTTGTGCCGCCGTCCAAACACTTAACGAATGAATGAATATATATATATATATATATATATATATATATATATATATATATATATATATATATATATATGAATGAATATTCAGCATCACGCGCAGACGTCAGACGCTGCAGCCGGTCCGACTCCTTCACTCGACTCTTTTGAAAAGAGGCTGTCGGCTCCAGAAATGTCTCCTCGCGGCTGCACAAACCTGGTTTTGTGAATGCAGAATTTATTTCATAACTCAGAGAGGAACTTGTCAAATAGAGGGCAGCAGCACACACCGACGCCCTTCATTTCCATGATTGGAAGGAGGAGAAGCGAAATGTTTCCTGCAGTGTTTACGGACACGACCAGGCGACTGAGGACTGAAACTCCTCCTGCAGCCGACACGGATGTGCAGTCGTCTTGATTGCACATTGAGTTAAAACTCTTCTACAATTATCAGAATGAAACGTGTTAATGAAGGAGAAGACAAGCGTGTGATGAAATCAGTCAGATTTGTTAAATTAGCTTCGGCGCTTCTCGATGATTACGATGATCGCAGATTTCACCCTCAAAAGCTGTTAGCATCAGATTTACTGTCGTGTGAGCCAACAAAGTGAACTTAATATCAGGCCACATCTCTTCAAAGATCGTGTGGATTTCACCCTTTTATGGGTCGATCACCAACACTTTGGCTCAGTGATTCACTCAGTAACTGTAACTTTAGATTACAATAACATTTGTTTAGTCATTTAACAGCACGCGACTAGTCAAATGTGCCTGTGTCGCTAACATGACAGGGCACACTTAGCAACATTCATTTCAGCTAAATACTTCAACAAAACAAACATAAAACTACACAAGTAAGTACAGGAAACGTTAATAATCCATACAGAACACTGTACTGTGCCGTCGCTTCACACTAACTGTTTTTACAGCAGTTTAAACGATTACAACGGTAAGCTAACGCTATGAACTTTAGCTAGCTAACACGATTCTACTGTATCTTCAAGGAACACACTGAAATCATTATTATAATTATTCTCTTGTTCTTGACATTTCATACATTTGTGTGATATAAAATTACGTAAAAAAACCAAACAAATCTTTGTTCACGTTAGCTCACAGGCTATCAGTGCTTCAGGTCACTTAAGCTAGCGAGCGTATAGCGGTGTTATCAGTGACGTAATGCTGTAGGCTAACCCTGAAGTTAGCATCGCTCTGGTTCCCTCAAAAAGAAGCCTACGATTTTTTACTTGTTTGCTGGATTATCGCAGAAAATAATCTCTGTGACAAACACAAGACGCAGATCAAAGATAAATCCCACTTAGGTGATTTTTGAACGGTTAATTAAATCGCTAACGTTTAAAAGCTAACATCACCACCACTAAGTGTCATCCTGCACAATTTCTGCTCACATTTTCTATAAACTGATGGATGTACGAGTTGTAAAGTCACAGGCAGAATAATTTGTAGTTTCCCTGTTCGCTGTGATGACGTTTAATGTCCCCGACAACCTCTGTAGTCTCACTAACACTGACATGTAAGAGCTTTATGATTAAACTGTGGGATGTATTTTATGTCATAGAGCAAAACATGAAAAACATCTTCAGCCTGAGGGAACCAAAAGTGCAAAGATGTTGACTGATTTCAGAGTTTCAGGACTACAAACTCACATAACAGCTCCGAACGATAGATGAAGATATAAATCTTATTATAAATAAAGTGGGTGTGCTTATAAAGTGGTAAAAATAAAGCTTTTATGCAAAGGCGATGAACTGTCATATATTACCAACGCTAAATTCAGGACACTTTGTCATGTGGACAGGAGGAGCAGGAGGGAAAAGGACGACGACACCTTGATAACTAATTTAATGTGTGCCGAGATTAGAAAATGAAGGAAAACTAATAAATTTAACGAGCCAGTGAGAGATTATAGAGTTTTATTTGATTCTGGGATATTTCTTTTTCACGCTGTTCTTATTTACTTGTTGCTGCATTTGGTTTTAACACGACATAATAAAGTTTCATAACTTAAAGTCTGCGCCGGTGAGGGAAATGAAAGTAAAGGAAAAGGAATCAGAGCCATTAGTCATTGAGCCGCCTCCTTATTGATCTGGTTGGATTTTCCCGTCAGACGTGGGATGAAGTTGTTCCCAAACAAAAAAGAAAAAAAAAAAAAAGAGTCTGTCCTGCGGATAATAAGCAACCTGCGATGAAGGCAAACACTCTCAGAGCCGATGACAGCGAGTACAAATACGCCTTGAACTCACACACACTGTCAGAGGAGAGCAGACAGAAGCGCCGCCGATGATTTTCACCCACTGAGAGCATAAAGGAGCTTTTTGTCGGCTTGGATTTTGGCACATTCGCTGCATAATAATGAGTTTTTTGAGTTGCCAGATGTCTCTCCGATAGCGGCATGCAGACACTGATCAAAAAGAAGTGCATCTGTAATTCAAACAGTCAAACGTCGGCTGATTATTCTTTTAATTTTCCGGCATTAATCGCGTCGTCCCTCGTGGCAAACACCCACCTGACACAGACGGCTGAGTTAAAACCACGAAGAGTAAATGTGTTTGTGACTGGAGGTCAGTTAAGGTTTTTCTCTCTAACAGCTCTGATGAATTTACTACGTCTTTATCCACGAAAGCCTCTGAAGACCGAGAGAATCTAAAGTCATTCATGAGTCTGTCAGACACAAATGGAGAGATTTCCTCCCTCGCGGCAAACAGAGAAAGAACGACGTGACTGTTCGTAGCGTCGGACTAAATCCAGGAGGAGTGCGAACGAATTAATTTGAAGGCTAACAGAAGATTCTCAGTCATTAAAGCATTAAGTAAAAAAACTTGAGTGAGTCGCAGAGGAAAATTATTCATAATGGATTTATTTTAGGAGAAATTTTCTCACAGAGAAACATCAGCGGCGGTGGTGATAGATAATCCGGATCTGGAGATTCATGTTTGTTATCTTGTAAAACTTAAAAAAAAAGAAAGGAGGGTAATAAACATACACAGATGTTCTCGAGCGGAGCCGACACAAATGCACATTCTCACATTTGCATTTTAATAAAGGGGGGATGGAAAAAACTAAATTTGGAAAGATTTAACGAAAAAGTTTTTACGCTTGAAGAGGCAGAAAAGTTGTTTTATAACTTGCAAATGTGCCGCAGAAACTGGATTAGCTAATAAATCCTGACGAACATGAAATGTGATGCTTTTGTTTTGAAAGTTTTTAATGTCTTTAATCTCAGGTTACTTATAATATTTGCTTGTTTGTCGATAGAAACACATTAATTAGGATTTTTTTTTTGTGCAGAATTCCTGAGACATCATTTATAAAAATGTTGGTAGATGAATATTTGAATTTAAGTCTTCGGATCATTTCCAACGAAGGTGAGTCTTAAACCAATGACGCGTTTGTCCGCTAACAAAGCTTCTTCACAATAAAAGCCTGCTTTTATTCCTTAATTGAAAAGCTTTTATTATGAAGCAGCATTACAGGAAACATCGTGTGTCACATTCGAGGAACCAACAAGAGATCTTTTAAAAACATCTTTCTCTCAGGTTTCCTGCACAGACGTGAGTTGATGTTGGTTTGTTAGAGACATCGCCGTCTGTAACGTCACAGACTTTTGATCCCATCAGTCGTGTAAAAATGGTCCCGAACTCTTTACTGGAGCAGAACCAGTACAAATGTGTCCTCCTTTGACTGTCGGACCGCCCAGATCACACATCAGGACGAGTCAGGTTTCATCTCCCGACATGTTTTAGTTGCTTCTGAATGCTCGTGGAAACATCTGTTGCTGGCGGCTTCATGGTCTCATAACTAATCTGTTTTACGTACGCAGATGATGTGATTATGTTCTCCGCCCGCAGAGCTGGTTTACAACATCTGCTGTGTGGGACGCTCTCAATATGCCGCCGGCTGTAAGTGACATTAGATTAAACGCTGAGCGAAGCACTGAGGTGATAACGGGCCCGTAAAGAGGACGTGTGTTGACTCTGCTGAAGTGGACGAGCTGTCGGTGCGAGCGGTCAAATCTCTTATCAACGAGGTCGTAAATGATGCGGTAATACAAACACACCTGCACTTTGTACCTGTTACAGGTGTCTAACTGATAAACTGTGTGTGGTTCTGGACCAGAACCAGGACCAGAGTGAAGTTCTTCATGGTTTCTGCACGTTGTGTATTCGTAACGTCCCCGTTCAGCGATCCTGCATCAGTCACATTGCCTCTGGAGAGGATTCAGGACGTGGAGCAGATGTTGGTTTTCACCTGATTAAATTACAGGACACACGACGCTTCATTAACCGGCGACACAGAGCAGGATGAACACAAAGTCACTCAATCCGCTGTGAGAAAAACAACGTCATGGACGAATCTGAGTCCTCGAGGTGAAACTTTCTGTGTGGGAATGGATCCGTCTTCTATCACCGTCATCTCCTCGACTCAACTTTATTATTATTATTATCATTATTATTATTAATTCCATACAGGCGCTGAAACTCTCTTTAACATCTGCGACACCTCTTTGATTTTCTTTACTCAGTCTGTCTCTCCTCGAGCACCTCAGATTATCAAAATGAGTTTTTCAGCGCCGTCATTCGGCTGAAACGACACTCGAGTACTCAAACTATTTTTTTTTTTTAGCCGTCTAATAATTCCCCACTTCACTTCTGAATGCCAGATGCAGATTCTGAAAGATATTTCGCCCCATTCGCACACGTCATGTCAAGTGTACTCGATTGAAATCCAGACGAGATAAAAGACACTTTGATTTATACTTTCGCAAACACATATATGAGGAACTTGAACCTGAAAACCAAACTTACAACAACTTCCTCAGTCCAGTGAAGAAACTGTTTAGTAACCGAAGACAGCGACTAAATAAATAATGTCACCACTGTAGCTGTTTAGTGACAACTAACTCACACAGGTCTCATCCATTCAGATCGTTCAGCAGTTCAACCGAGTTTTTCTTGTTACTTTAAACGCACGATATGAGATTTCGGCCATCGCTCGCTAGTTTACGGATAATCTACATGAAGTAATCTCGCTGGTTGGAGCAAATAAACACAAAAGATCCCAAAGTCAAAGGAAATTAAACTGCTTCAGTTTGCTGAGTGCTCGTTAAAATCCATCTGTCAGGACTCGGACACAAATATTTACAAGGGTGTGTTTTGTTTAGTCTTCTCTCCTCTCCGTGAGTTACAGCAACATGCGATCAGGTGAACTGAGTGAATTTCTCCAGTTTGAACATCACTGGATGTACGCAGCTCGTCGTGTCATTTATAACAGCGGTCTTGTTGTTTTTAGATGCTTTAATGCGAAAATATTACGTTATAAACAACAGAAAGTCAGGAAGAGAGAGAGAGTTCAATCGTCTGCGTACTGACGTAGTTTCTCAGTCAGAGGAATAAAGATCACGTGTGCGTCTTCTAGAGAGAAAGATGCATTTACAACTTTTCAACATCTGGCTAGAATTTGTCTCGAAAGTCTTTTTGGAAACAGTCTCGCTTCACTTTCTTAAGAACGTAAAGTTATCTGAGCGATGCACAAAGTAAACTCAGAGGAACTTTTACCTCGTGTTTTATTTCATTTCACAGATTTCTGCCTCATGACTTCGGACAGGTTCGGTCACAAACAGAAAACAGAAACACTAGATTGATTATTATTCCCTGTAGTGGTGCACAACTCTGGACAACAAATCAAAACTGACCTGCTCCAGTGGATGAACGCATATCATCCTTATTCGCCGTCACAGATTAACAAGCTAGCGGCACAATGACGACCGCAGGTTCTCATCACGATCCTGTCTGTTCGATGATGAAGTGTTAGAGGTTTACAAAGGTTTGTTCATCTGTTATCTCTGAGCAGTAATAACGTGACTGTACCTTTTTAACCTTCTTCTGCAGGACTCGTTTTTCTTCACACGGGTTAAAAGGTTTATCAGAGGGTTGAAGTAATACAACCGAGTGGCTTTGAGCTGTTAATTTCACCCCGTCACAGCTTCGGTTGTTACACTAAACAGTTCAGGTGTAAAAAGTGATAATTGCCGTTCGGACTGTGATCAGACGGAGGTGACGGTGCCAGAAACCAGTTTGATTCTCGCCTTGTCTGTAAACGTCTCGGTAAAGGTGAGTGTTACCTGTGTGAGCGGCGTCACAACACTGTGATCACGACCGACGCTCATCACTGCGCTGACTTATTCTGTCGAGAAAGATTTGGGAGGAAATCAAACGGACATCTGCGCGAGAGCTTCACAAAACCAAACACGCTGTAGCTTCAGGATTTAATGACAGACTGCTGATGGAAGATTAAGGATTCTGGCAACTTGAAGCAAGAAAGCAAATAAAAGTCCGATCCACATAATTAAGACCGGCAGTCAGAAATAGATTAAAGACTTTGCCAATAAAAGAGAAACTTCACATCTCCGATAAATGCTCAATTTATGGCGGTGCTCAGTAAGAAAAGCTCAGAATGTCTGTTTCATTTTAATCAGCCTTTCGTGCAGAAGATATTTTAGAGGAAAAAGGTGTAACTGATAAGATTAATGGCTGAATTCCATTTAGCTACTCCAGCTTTGAGGTCCTGGTATCGTCCAACCTGGCTCGTTAATCTCAGTACTGATTAACACCTGAGAGATGTAAGTCAGAAATGTTACCAAGACGAAGACGGAGTTTGAAACTATGAGCTCGTTATCTTCTGTTATTCTATCTTATCTTGGTGTGAAGAAGTTGCTGTGTATTAAAACCGACGCCTGGTGGATCCTTAATGTCAGACTCATTCACAATGAGGATTTATATTTTTCAAACGTTACAACAAAAAGAAAAACAGTCCTTTGTCACTGTGACTCATCCTTCATGCTGCCGGGAACATCCTCCACGTTTTTAATTGCTTTTAAGAGTGAACATGATAAAACATGCCGGAGAGCTTTGATTGAAGCGCTGCATCCCGCAGGACGTTAAAAAGCTCCTCCAACCCGACCTGCTCGCTGCTGCGCCCGCAGCCTCACCCGCAGCAACATCCAGCCTGACAAAGGTCCCTCGTCAGGGAAGAAAGCAATTTCCCAACTTCAGTGGCGCCGTGATGGATTCCTGGAGAGAGGCGGCTCTGCAGCGCTCACGTGTGCAGCTGAAAACTCAGTTCCTCATCTCTCAGTCTGAGTTTTCATTTTTAATTGAAAGCATTTTGTGTCGGTGGTGCAGGAAGGGTCAGTTTCTGCACTGACCAGCATTAGTTTCACCCGCGGAAACAAAACAAGACGTTCAGGGATTAACATCTGCACCACAACCGGGCCCACTGCTCGAGTCTTAAACCAATAACATGCTCGTCCCGATCTCTGCAGCGCTATCGAAGAACAGGTCTCGTTTCCTGTACACCCTGAAATTATTCAGTTAATTAAAATCCTTCGTTACGAAGCAGCATTACAGGAAACGTTGTGTTTCCAGCAGCAGCAGAAACTAAACACGACTCCTGAAACAGCTGAAGGTGAAACACGATAAAAAAGTAAAATACAGAAAGAACAAACAGAACGAGAGAAACTAAAGGGATTCAGTTAGAAGTTACAAAAGTACCGAGAGCTGAACACAACTTTCTCTCAGATTTACTACATGGGTTGAAACCGGTGATAAAAAAGTAAATCGTGCAGCTGGATGTCAATACTTTGAATACCCTGTACTTCTACTGACGATCAATCTAGTTTCAACTGGATCGGTTTCTCTCTTTTACGCTCAACCCACACATTTGTGTTTCATCATCGAGTCCAGTCCGTGTTCGTGACACCATCACCACAAACCAGCAGCACCAAGTCCTCAGCGTCTCCAGAGGAGTTTTGATTTAAGACGATGGTCCGACAGTATTTATCAGAACCTGATCTTGGTTCTAAATGAGACTCACTTTGCTCCACTTCAGTCATTACATCCTCAGATATACAAGTATTTTTTCAGTTCTGGTTAAAATTCAGCAGACACGCAGGTGAAGATCATTCTCACCCCAGCGAGCGTATAAATCTTAACATCCCCAGACGTATTTATTCACTGATCGCTGATTTGAATTTAATCTTAAAAACAGGGCTGTAACCAGGATGTCATGAAAGGAAATATCACTTACAGGAGAGTTTGAGCCTGGCGAGCCTCCTGCAGAGTGAGTTATGTGCCGGCGCACCTGTAAGTCACACGTCTAATAATCCCTCTTCAAGGTTTCCGTCCTGCATACTGCGATGAAGCTCGGATCGTTACTGCGAGCTGCACGTCGGACGTCTGTGGAAGTTCATCAGATCAACTTCAAACGTGTCCGAATGTCTGCTCGTTACAAACTGCTGAGTCTTTAAACGAGACGTGAATATCAGGATTATAATGCTCATTTTGTAAAAGAAGTAAAATTCATTGCACCAAACAATACTTTCACGTTGACAGTGGATCAAATCTGTAATGTTTTGAACTTTTGCTGTGTCTCAGTTCAGCGTCTGCATCCTTGAGAGGAGCGTCTGAAGGCCAGTTTCATCACAATGCAGCCCACAAATGCTTCTTCTTTTCCCTCTTTTTGGAGGATTCACCGCTACAATCATTCGTGGCCTCACAGATTCTTTGCGTGCCCTAAAAAGAAGAAAGAAAGAGGGAAAATGGCGACATCACGTGACGTAGATCGTCACTTTTACGGGCCTGGGCGGCAGATATCGTGACGTAAGGGTAAAACATCTGGTGACGCAACCAGGAAATGCTCCAAAGTCTAGACCGTCACATTTAACAACATGGTTAACAAGGTCTCTGAAGGACTCGCCTTCAAAGACCACAGAGGCCGAGTCCTTCAGAGGATGCAGACCCTGAACTGAGACACAGCAACCGACTGCTGTCTGACTTCCTGTCTGCTCGAGCTGCCGCTTCTGTCAAAAAAAGACTCGGCACATATTGTTTGGGAAGCGGCCATGATCGGCTCCAGTAAACACTGGACTTGTTGGTGGGGATCATGTCAGCAACTGTTACCAACAACTTTACAAAGTCGTGTTGTGTTAACAGACAAAAATCAGCTGAAACTGTTTCAGGGATCCAGTCTGTGAGAGTTTCTTCCCCCCTCGATCCAAAAAGTGACAAAAATGTACGTGTCGATTTTCATTTCGAACTTCTACAAACGTCACAAACTTCATGTTGAGCCACACTCTTGTAAACTCTGTGTCACATGGGAGGAAAGTATCTGTACAAAATCTTGAACTGATCAGCTCTCATCATGCAGACGTGGCTCAGTCCCAGAGGCCGGGCGCCGGCGTGCTCCGGCCTCTCGGGGTGCAGCGCGGTGCTGTAAAAACAGATGAGTGAAACACGCCCACGCAGTGAGACCGGTGATTTCCCCACAGAGCGCCGACACGACGTGAAGCCACTCAGTCGCCCTCTCAGCCATATGCAGGATCGTCTCCCATGCGGGTCGCTGAGTGCAGCCTGTCACTCGCAGGACGGTTTGCCTGCAGCGACGCTGGCTGCCGAGGGGCCGCCGGGCTCCGGAGCTTATTACTAAACTATGTAGCTGTCAATCAGGCGGCGAGCGAAGAAGAGTGAAGATGGCGAGGGACGAGGGAGAGCTGGGGAGGAGGCACATCCGTCGAGCTGCCCTGACAAATCCTCCCAGAGGTTTTATTTTATATTTGATAGTAAAAGGGTTTGAAAGAGGCCACCCAAGCGTCGTAAACAGGCTGACGGGGGAGTCAGGATCTGGTCAAACGCAATAAATAAGCCCCATCGATCCGGAGGAGAGAGGTTCATGGGTGGCAATTGGGCTGTCGCTGCAGTTCATGAGCTACGGCTGCTGGAAGGAGGCGAGACGGCGCAAGGAGAAGAAAAAGTTATGAATCCGAAACCTCTTGATTCGACTTCAAGAGTTGGTTTTATAATTGCCATCGTTTCACCTCAAGCGAGACACGACCGCAGGACGAGAGGAGGAAGTATGTACGATGGAGGAACTTTCTGAGGTGAGCTGGCGGGAAGTTTCAAACATCTGTATGATGTTATTTCACAGAGACAAACAGCTGGAAGGAGGCGAAGGTTTGGGTTGACATCCGCACGACACATGAAACACATGACGTTAAATGAGCCTTAACGGGTATCAGAGTAGAAGCTACATCTTTCTCATCATTAGCATTTTATTTAAATGCCTCTTTGTTTGTTTTTTTCCTTTTATTATGATTAAAAGAACTCTTGTTCCTTATTTACACCAGATAAATGTCACGTTGACGCGCAGGCTACAGAGGTTCAGATGAAATATTGGTGCATGTTTGACTTTTATTACGAAGCATTCAGCTCTCTGGATCCGCCCGTGTACTGTTTGATCCTCGGTGATAACGCCGGTGAAGACGGCGGGATTATCACCGCACACGTCTTGAATTTGTGGGATAACAGAAGAGCTCGCTGCCCTTTTCTTTTCTCCTCTGCTCACTCCATCTTTCCACAACAACACAAACGGTTCTGCTGGAGTCAGAGGTCACCGGCCAAAAGGCTGAAGGCAGCAAAACAGAATTAATATTCATCAGCCAGATGCCGGCTGCTGGTGATTGAAAAAAACTATCTGAAGCAATTAACCTCCTGTCCTGGACGTGATGTGTGGGCTACTTAACGAGGATGTTCTCTGCTTTTAATTACTCTCCAAAGTCGCCGAGCCCAACCAGGATTAAAAGTTATTTCAAGGTAAAGTGGAGGAGGTGTCGGGGCCGCGGCCGCGCCACTGATAAATGACATCGCCGCCTACAACAGGGACGCCTGTTTTCTTCCGATGGGTGCACCGGAGTGGAACTGGACGGTCTTTTCTTGTCTGCCGACCGCAATAAAAATTCAATTTCATAATCACATTCTGAGTCGGATCGTCCTGGCAGCCGAGGAATCCAGCAGTCAATAAGGAGGAGAGAGGAAACTGTTGATGCCAGCAGACTCGTGTCGTGACCCTCCGACTAATATCCAGTCAGATTTAATATTCCATTATGAAGGCGATGGAGTCCGGTGCTGCCGCTCCACTTGTTGTTTATGAGCACTGAACTGTTATGAATTATGAAGCAGATCGACTTGTAATGTGGCTTTGAGGATATTATGACACGGCTAACGAGCAGCGGCGGAGGAAGTGTTCAGATTCTTTACTTCAACTTGCAAAAGACAACTTTGATTTTAATTTAACTTTTCATTCTGGAGTAAAAACAACTATTGGTTGATGGGAGATGACGTCGTCCACGTATAGATTGGTGTTAATGTTGTCTTTAGGGAAGCCTCTTCCAGTCTGTATGTTAGTGAATGAAGAGAAACAGATGATTTATTGATTGATCGAATTGTGTCAGTCGACTGTGAAAACAGTCTCGTTAGTGACGTCGTCTAATAAATTAAACACTGTCGAGCTGCTCCTGAATATCAGAAACTCACAGAACTGATCAACTCAACTGTCACGTCACTGCAGTCGTCAATATGAGCAGATTTATTATGATTTTCATGTTTTTAAGGACCTTTTCTGAGTCCAGTTGGCGGCCATGTTGGTGTTGGTGACGCTTAACACAGTTCAACAAAAAAAACTATGTGAGATTTTACTTTATTTACAACAAACTGAGACTTTTTTGACTAAGAAGTATCTTTCAGATTGACTAATATCTTATTTGTGATTCGCGACAGAATTCAAGCAGGATCTAAAAATGATTAGTCTCTCTTCATTCACCACATTTCAACGTTTTTTACAAAATCAGGGACGAGACTTCGGCTGACTTATTAGTTTTACTTGACGATCAGCTAATGAATCCCTCCGTCACAGACGAGCCAAAAGAAAATTAAGAAAAACACAGAGTTGAATTCAGGCGAGCGGTACGATCCAGTGGAAACAGTTTTCTGTTTTATAGTCAAATTTATTAATTAGGCGAATTGTCCGGCGATTTAATTAAGAATTATGTGTGTTAAGTGTGAAAATCGTGGGATTAAGAGCGAGGTGAAGATATATTATTAAGAAGAGTTTCAATAAAACAAGAACATCCTTGAAGAGTTGGAATATTTCTGAACGTGTTAAACATTCAAGCGCTGAACTAACAGCCTCATTGTGCTGCACAAGTGTTTTTATACGTTACGTTAACGTGACGAGTTACGATCGACTGAAGCGACATCTGCACGTCTGTCCTCTGCTCTGAAACTACCACAACTGTAAATAAGACCAGATCATCTTTTATTAGTCCAGAAACAGGGAACATCTGTAATATAACAGCAGCAGGAGGGGAAAGAAAAAAGGTTCAAGTTCATCAGTTCAATGACAGTGAACACAACAAAGACTCTGTGTTGTGTCGAACTGCTGAAGGTTGACGGTTCAGTTCCCTCGTTACAGGTCGGGACTGTACGAGGACGCCGTGATCGACCCTGAACACAAGTCTTTGTTACCGTTATCACAAACAACCATGAACCACGAGCAGGACCGGATCTGAAGAGTGGAAGGTTTAACAGGCCGTTAAAACTGGAAACAGCTTCATCATTTTGACAACCCGAACTGACCAGCGAGGAAAATCTGAGTCCACATGAATCATCCGGTGTTTAAATTAAAAGAATCTCAAAGCCACCGTTTTAAAAATGACAATATTCTGGTGTCAGGCCTTTAAAAGACAAAGACAGATTTCAGAAGATTCCTCGTGATGATTTGTTTGTTTTTTGCTCAGCTTCACTTTCAGCTGGTGTGTAATTCAAAATCACATTACTGTCGTCTGTCGCCGCCTCCACGAACATCTTCATCAAACTCACAGATTCGTTTACAGCCGCTGTCGGCTCTCTGATCGGGGAGCAGCTCCTCATAACTCTGATTATCAGATTCTCAGACGAAAAATGCAGCTGACGTTGGAATTAATTACTGTAAAAGTTCATTTGGATTCACACCACGTTCACCAGAGATTATCTGTAGAGTGCAAACCTTCATCATCTGTAAATCTTCCCCAAATATCTAAATTCAGTTCCTTTTGACAGCTAATTTTAAATGCTCAGGGTTCATGGTTTTATTTGGGGGTTCTTGTAGAAAAGGTTTACAGACTTTTTCAAATAACACGTGAAAAAAACCCTAGATAATGATAATATACTTCTAAATAATTAAAAACATTGATGGTAAAGTCGACAGTACTGACAGTACAATAAAGTTTGAGATCTTTCAGGTGATAAAAGTAATAAAACACAATATATTTTGTGTAAATCGTTCTCAGTCTGTCCTGTTCTGTACCTGAAATTTAAAGAAAATTAAATAAGTTGTAGTATTTAGAATAAATTGAGCTGAAAGATGCTCAGATCGTCTCTGTAGTCGGCTTCAGATGAAACTTTCTCTCTCTGAATGCTCGACAAAGATCGTCTTTCTTCCTCCAGTTCTTCATCTGCCACTCTTCATCATCATCATCCTCCCACTCTGCTCCATAAATACCATCGTCTCCCACTCTCACTTCTTCTCCTTATTATCACGTCGCTGTCGCCCTCCTCATCGAGATGTGAGTCATCGTGACACCGTCCTCATCAGTCGACACCAGCGGAGGTGATAAACAATCAGCAATTAAGCTGCACGTGGATCGTGACTGATGGATGAAAAACGCCTTTTTATTAGCTGCTGGCTGCGAAGCACCTGACCTCTCCTCTCCTCGACCACGTGAGGTCATCAGAGCGCAGAAACTCAAACTGAGTCAACACGTCGTCCGACACCGAAGTGTCGAGGACGTTCGCTCCTGAAGGAAGCGCTGAGGAATTACACGGGTGAGTATGATGTGGAATAATACGCTCGCTGATTAATTATTGTGTTTATGAGGACGAAAGAAAGAGGAAGAAGAAGTTAGATGACCTAATTTGTCGGAATCGTATTAAAAGATAAACCGCGAAAGAGTAAGCAGAGAGTCGGCAGGAATCCATCATGTGTTTTTCTTCAGGACGCTGCGAGGCTGATTAAACGTCTCGGTGACTCTCAGCAGCTGATGCATGGCTGTCCTGAAGCACCGCAGCTCACTTACACTCACTTTCAACCACTCAACTGAGAAGAAGAAGATTTATCAGAGTGAGAAACATCTTCCAGAGTTGAATCAAAAGAAAGATCTGATCTAAAATAAACAAGAGCGATAAAGATTCCTCTGTTTTATCTTCACGTTTCAAAGTCATGACGTTAAACTCACTTTTCAAACTAGTTTCTGTGGCTGCAAACAGGATTAAATGACAAAATTAGTCATTTGATTACCCATAAAAGCATTGCAGAGGTTTGTATTAGATCTAGTTTTCATGTAGAAACTCCAAATTTAATCTGTGAAGTTAAAATCAGACTGACGGGAAACAGAATTTAAACTTGGAAACTTAATAATGAGGATAACAGTGGGCCGAGTATTGAACCCTGTGGAACACCAAACTAATTATATAATTAGAAACATGCCCACTTTTTTATTTATGTGAGAAATGTATCATTTTTTTTTTTTTTTTAATTTATTTCTGCTTTATTTACTCAAATACAAATGAATCTTAATTGAGTATTTGCCTTTTTTTACTCTTGGCTGCACTTTATTAATATCAATATCAATATTAATATCATCAGTTAAAAAAAGGTAATTAAGTCTTTTATGACACTTAATATCCAAAAAGCTATGAAAGCATTAAAAATAGCATCAGATGCATGTTTACCGTTTATATTATAACACATTTTATAAACACTAAAAGAAAAAAACATTTAAGAATGTTAATAAAAACCTTACGAGTTTATTATATTTTTTAGAGCTTGATTACAAAAACATTTATTGAGCAGAACCAATTGAACCAACACCTTTTTTGTTGCTTTGTTAAGACTAACACACAAGTTTTAATGTATTTACTAACAGTGAGCAATGCTTATTGCAGCTTCTGGATATAACAGTGCCTGATATAAACAAATAAAATCAGTTAAACTATATTTTATCACCATTAGATGTACGCCGAATTATCTATTATCACTTCCTGTTTGCTGTGTAAACACTGATGTGAAGGTAAATGTCACTGGATTACTTCAATAAGGAAGCAAATTTAAAAACCTGAAGATTCTTAGGCAAGTTCTGAAGTTATAAGGAGGGTCGTTTAATGATATTTCTGAGCAGGTTTACGGCTGTTTAATCATGACGGGTATCAAAGATGCGACATTATCTTCCCCCAACTTCAACCTGTCGTATCTCACAGTCTAAAAAGAAAATGTAACTTTTAAAAAATGATAATCTGAGTTTTGGAAGTTCATTTTAAAACGTGTGTTTCAGGAGGTTTTTGTCCTGCAGTCAAGATAAACTCGCGACGCAACATGACAGACAGCGTATTTTGTACTTTAGCGATTACGCGGCCATGAAAATCTTGAGTATTTGCAGATAGGAACAACAACAGAAAGTAATAATCACATACGCGTTCGTGTTTCATCGACCTTGACTCCCCGTCAGCAGCCTGGTTAATAAATCAATGGGCTGAAAGTTTGAGATGTGAGAAAACACAGTGAGTTCCAGTGCTGTGATTCACACCCAGTGTCAGACTGATACAACATGACATCACGAGTGTGTTTAAACACAGCGTGTGTGTCAGTAAACCAACAGGATGTGGAGTGACGGTCGCTCTGGAATGCAGATAAGGACGTTACGAATCACATTAACATCACTCGGACATCAAAATCACGGTAATCTGTTACTTTTGGACCACAGTATCGTGATTTGACTCTCAACGTGTGCTTCTTACGACAGTCACGCTCTCGCCAATCTTAAAAAACAAACTGCGGCCAGCCGTCAGCTGCAGGCGGCAGCTGTGATGCAGATGACAGGTATCAGGAAGCTGCAGGTAGCTGAGCTTCTTCTCAGCGTGACGTCGTATTCTTTAAAAGTGTTTCCCATCTGTAGTCAGAGGCAGGATTTCAAATGTGCTACTGAGCACAGAAAATAAGAAAGTAAGAAAGTAGGAAAGTTTTCAGGTTGATAAACGTATCTGTGATTACATGCTTAGATTAACGTAAAGATGTTTGTTTTTATTTCTTTTGATATTTCTTTCATACATGCTTCTTTCCTTGATATAGTGTTTTGACTTTCTGCATTAAAAGGTCGTCTGTTTGTTACACCACATAAATACCTGTATCAGTACTGGGAATGGGCGGGGCTTCAACTGAGGTGAATCAAACTGTATTAAAAATTTGGTTCAACAGTTATTTACAGAAAAGCCTCTGAATCGAGCTTCAGATCTACGTTTTTGATCACGAGAAGTAAGAAAACTGTGAGTGAATAAACTTCTGTCAGCTACCAAGTGAGGATTTACGTCTGACTATTTAGCTGCTGAATGCTTCACTTTGTTCAGCAGCTCGTCGATAACCGTCTGTTCAAAGTTCGGTTCTTGTTTGTGTCTGAAGGAAGAAGCTCCGTTCAGCTGGAGGTCACAGACGACACACCTTTGATATTAAACAGCCACGTGATTCACTCATATCGAATACGTTGATTAGTGCAGCTTTAAAGGTTGTAAAATAAATTGACTTTCCGGTACAAATAAACAGTTCTGACTGGGAGACGTCTGAACACGAGCCAGGCAGCAGCAGTGAGTTCACAGTTTCCTCCTCCGTGTCTGGAGTTCAGTTCCTGCGTCCTGCTTCTTGTCAGCGTTGTGTTTATTCATGCGGTCGCGCTGCTGTTCGACTGAAGGACTTTGGGAGTTTGCCGGCTGTATGTTTTGGTCCTTCCTCTTTTTTCTATGTCAGCCTGTCGTGTTGTGAGACATGTCAGAATCTGTTAACGTCTCAGAGTCCCTATCTTCTGCTAGCTGACGGCGTCCTCTGGATGTCCACCTCCAACGCTCGCACTGTTTATCCTGCAAATATTCTTATTAAAACGGTATCTGACTTGGACGACTATCGGCTGTTTTGGCGTCCGCTGAGTCGATCTCTGTGAGGTCTCTTGTGAAGTTTCTCTCTCTCTCTTGTCTTGGTGTTTTCTCTCGAGTTGAAACATGGAACTTTGATATCGTAAACAGCAGCTGCCAAACGGCACGAGAGAACCGAACACAGCAGTCGTAAAAGCTGAAGACATCGCGCAAACAAACTTAAAGGTCCGATGTGAAGGATTTAGTGGTGTCTAGTGGTGAGTCTCAGCTAACAACAGCCTGCTAACAACACAAAACATGAAAGGTCGTCTGGAGTCGGTTGCTGTGTCTCAGTTCAGAGTCTGCATCCTTCGGCGGACTTTACGGTCCTTGAAGGCCTTCTGAGCATTTTGGAGCTTTTCTTTTGGAGCATTTCCTGGTTGCGTCACCAGATGTTTTACCCTTACGTCACGATTTCTGTCACCCAGGCCTGCGAAAGTGACGATCTACGCTACGTGATGTCATCATTTTCTCTCTTTCTTTCTGCTTTTTCAGGCGCGCAAAGAATCTTGGGATATGTGAGGCCACGAAGGATCATAGCAGTGAATCCTCCAAAAACAGGGAAAAGAGGGAGCATCTGGCACCAAATGAAT
The DNA here is from genome assembly GCF_904848185.1 of Acanthopagrus latus. Lineage (NCBI taxonomy): Eukaryota > Metazoa > Chordata > Actinopteri > Spariformes > Sparidae > Acanthopagrus > Acanthopagrus latus. Next base: position 26,443,515 of record NC_051047.1, on the reverse strand, counting down.
CCAGAATGACTCGACTGTCTTTCACATGGCTTCTGTATGAGTGAGCACCACGGAGACTTCCCCCGACCGAGCTGGCTCACCTGCAGCTAGCTTGAATAGAGATGAAATAATTTAAAGTAGACTTTCCAAGTGTTATTGGATGGAATGACTGAAATTCTGACAGTGAAACGAGTCATTTCGTGGAGGGTTGTGACGCCCGAAACCTGATGATGACATTTAGCCACCACGAAAACTGGCTTCAAAGCCCGGCGCTCATCCCGGGGGGCGTGTGTCCAAGAGAACCGCTAATTCTTCAGCCCGTCCTCATCAGAAAACTTTAAAAGCAGCTTATTGTTATTATTATTATTATTATTACTTGTGTTTCTTGTAGCGACGCTCTTGGCAGTGGTCATCGTTAACTAGTACGGCAGCAAAGAAGGAAGTGAGGTGACGGAGCAGAAAGAGCGATTAGGATTGAAACAAGGAAATAACTGTCTGTGTTCATGTCCCATGTCAAACCAAAACCCAACAGTGACTTATTTTAACATCCTAATAACTAAAATATAAAACTATTACAGCTCAGTCATTCAGTCTTTTTTTGCGACACCTTGTAGGTGACGGTGAGGACCTCGTGGCGTCACGTTGCGTTCGTTGCAAAACATGTTGAAAACAGGTTGTTCAGACTTCAGGGACATGAAGCGTCTGAACACACTCCAAGAAAAGACACGACAGTAATCTTAAATAACAACATCGGCACTGATGGGTCACTTCTATTTCAGAGTTCAAAGGGTCGACTACTGTAAAAAACAAACCACACTGTGTTGGGATGAGGGTCGGCCGCACTTCTTAGTTTCAGATGATTAAAAACATAATTCTGAATATTATGCTCCTCTGGCTTCAGTCCTCCTGCTTAGATGTTTGAACAGGCGACAGCGAGACGGTTTATCTGCAGTGTTTTTCCAAACACGCCCTCAACAACGTGTGTAAAATCCATCACTTGAAACATTCACAACATTGTAAATAAGCTTGTGTTTGTCTTTTTTTTTTTTTTTTACTTCCACTTGTGGCAGACAGTCAAAGTGGTTCACTTAACAGCTGGTGTAAACAGATGAAGAGGCTGAAAAATGTCCAAACATCCCGAGCAGCATCACTCACACACACACACACACTCACACACACACACCTCCATACAAAGTTGGCCAAAAATAACACACTCAGTAGCTTTTCTGACGACACTTTTCGGAGGTTTCCTCTCTAACGAATGGACACGTAGATCCCAGGAGGTATTAAAGCTCAGACAGCAAACAAACGGACAAAGAGGAGGAACATTTTTGAGATAAATAAAACAACAACGTACCAAGAAAAATGATGGTCTGCTTCCTGGACGTCTTGACCTTTGCACTTTCATGCTTGGAGGCTCCTGGAGCTCCGTTGGCGTCGCCGTCCGGGCCACCCAAAGGCCTCCGGAGCACGAGGATCATGGCGCGGCACATGACGGCCACGCAGACCAACACGATCATGTAGATGATGAAGGCGATGAAGATGCTGCTGCGGTACATCACCCAGCGCTCCCGCAGGTTTGTACAGAACGTCAGATTCTGGGCGGGTATGTCTGAGCGGACGGGAATGTGCCCCTGGGTTCCCGTCGCAATCAGCAGCGGCAGGGCCACGAGCACCGACACCAGCCAGGCGAAGGTGATGAGGGCGGAGGTGCGTTTCCCACCGAGTGCTTTGAAGCGAAACGGGTGGCAGATCGCCACGTAGCGCTCGAAACTGAGCGTGGCCACGTTGAGGATGGTGGCGTAGCTGCAGGCTTCGAACAGGAAGTTGTAGATCTTGCAGGAAACGTTGCCCGAGGCGGACGAGAACGGGAACCAGATGGCGCTGTAGAGCTCGACAGGCATGCCGATGAGGAGCACCAGCAGGTCCGAGCACGCCAGGCTGACCATGTGGTCCGTCACGTTCTTCTGCAGGTAGCCGTTGCGCCTCAACACCTGCGTCACTCTGATAGTGACCGAATTACCCACAATGCCAGTCACCAGGATGAAGCTGTAAAAGACGGTCAGGAAGATTTTGAGGGGGTAGTTGGGCTCCAGCTCCCTCCAGTCCTTCTCTTCTGATATCTCCACTTCCTCACTCATGGCTGCGGAGCGCTGAGCTCTGATTTTCCTGCTATTGATTCTTTGCTTTTAGCTTATCAGCTCTGCTGGGCGCAGCCAAGATCCAGAGGTGAGCGAGATAACAGCTCACTCTGAAACTTCTCTTTCGTCTCTAATAACTCCTGATTCTTCAATGGGAGTAATCCAGCAGGTGAGAAGCTCCAAATCACAAGAGGTGAATCATTTCAGGACCCAGCACAGAAGTTAAACATGAGGTTTCTTCAGCAGCTTCTTCTGTTGCTTTCAATATTTAACGTCTTGTCTCCAGAAGTCGGGTGTTTGGCTCCAGGCCCGGAGCCTCTCCTCCCATTCCTGATGGTCGACTGGGATCCCAGAGAGCCCGCGAACCGTCGATCCACAGTCGAGTGGTTTCACTTCAGTCTGAGCAAAGTGTTAGCCAGCGCTCGCCTCACTCAACTTTCCTCCTCCCACCTGCGAGGGCAGGGCGGTTAAACATTAAACAGGGACAGGCCTGAGTGCTGCTAAATCAAACCAGCTGAGATTAACAATCACTAGTTTTGTTTGGAGATAACGGGGAAGATAAAGCTGGTGAACCTGAGTGACTCAAAGGGAAGCAAAGCTGAGACGTGCAGGTGACGAGGACGTAGTTTCCTCTCAGTTCACATTCAGACAGAATCCATAGTGAGAAAATTCAACAGGAACTCCGACAGAAACTGAGTCATGGTTGGCTGATAACATTTGGGAGGATGATAAGAAGATAAGCATATTTTTCCTCTGAGCTGTAGAGCTGTTATCCATCTGAAATAAACTGACTTTTCATCTCTTTTTATTCTCCCAAGTATAAATGAACTAGTGGCGCTCGGCTTGTGATGCTATAAATACAGTAAGAAATCTCAACTGTGAAAGTCTCTGTGCAGAAATCATCGTGAGCCGGTGACTCCACAGACTGTCGGGAGAAGTTTCATGTATGAACTGTGGAATAACAAAGCAAACTAAAGTTAAAGCTCGGTCGAGGAGGGAGACATTAAAGCCGTTGTTTTGTTGTTTTGCTTGTATTTGAGAGAAACCAGTCGAAACTACGGACGAAACCTTCTCTTGTCGTTGGTTTTGGGGTTTAGTTACTTCCTGTTTTATTTTGTAGGTTTCATCCTCGTTCTTCCTGTCTTTGTGTGCTTCCTGGTGCATCTGAGTCTGTTTTAGTTTTCTTTCTTTTTTCTTGACGTTTAGAAACAAAGTCAGTCTTTACGCTTCACACTCACGCTGGCAACTCAACCCAAAACAATCTGCATGAACAGCACGACAGGTAGGAGGTGTAAATCTGTATGAATTCCCTCTGACACGCCATCAGTCTGTCATTCTTAAACGGAAACACTTCACCAGGCTCGTGGCTGCTTCTGCTTCACCAGACAAAGCTGACATTACGTCTCCGGGCTGAGCCTGATTAGATTAAAGCTCGGAGTGGCCTCTCGCTGTGATTGAAACATTGTCAGATACCGTCAATTAAACCATCGCGCTCGGCGTGCCGTCACACCGTCAGCCAGATGTGAGCCGTCACACGTGAGGGAGGCAGAATCAAGGTTGATTGCTCCGTATGAAACCGGAGCCTCTTAATTTACGCCTCAGATCTCATTTGAATTATGTCTTCATACGTTTATGATTACATACAGCTTGACATTACGCCACTTATGGCTCGATAACGAGGCGCTCGTGTGTGAGAGAGATTTCCCTGCGTGACTTTGTGATCTAAACACATCATGTGTCGTATCGTGCCGCGCTCCGAGTCACCGACAGCTGCTGGATGTTAGAGGAAATGAGTCGATGTTAAATAGTAGACAAACATGAGAAGGAGCCAAATTATATACGTTATAAAAATCAGTCATGCGTTTGAGCCGTGAGGGCGACTGTGAGACGGCAGCGAGCTGGAAGAACCATTTCTGCTGAGAAACAACAGGTAAACCCTTATTGTGAGATTAGAAGTTAAAATTGTGAGTGCAAAAGTTAATTAGTTGTTAGTTTGAAAGTTGAAATAATGTGAAAATAAGCAATTATGATGAGATAAAGAACAAATTATGAGTCAAAAAGTCACAATTACGGGTTTAGAAAGTCTAGATTATGAGTTTAAAAGTTAAATTATGGGGTAAAATGCCAAAATGATTATTATAAACTAAAAATTATTAGGTAAAATGTCAAGATTGAGTTTAAAAGTTAAAATCATGAGATTAAAACTTAATTATTATTAGGTAAAATGTCAAAATTATGGAGGTAAACAGTAAAAATTAGGATAAAATTTGGTTAAAATTTGAAATTATGATTTAAAAAATTTAAATTATGGGTTTAAAAGTTGAAATAATGGTAAAATAATTAATTATGATGAGATAAAAAAAATAAATAATTGAGTTAAAAAGTCCAAATTATGAGGAAAAGAGTAAAAATGAGTTAAAAGTTAAAATGATTATTAAAAACTCAAAATTAAGAGTTTAAAGTCAAGATAATTAAAACGTCAAATTTATAAAATAAAACATTTAAATTGTGACTTTTTATCTTATAATTGAGACGTACCATGGGAGCGTATTTCTTTTATTCAGACCTGGTTTTTTGTCTTTTTTGTCCTTAATGTGTTTCCATAGAATCGTCGTGTTCCTTCAATATAAAGAATGAAGGAAATAAAAGGAAATAAAAGTCACTCGAGTTTCCTCTCGACACTGAAAAGAACTTTTTGGACTTAAACTGCTTCAGGTGAAATTTACTGTATAAGAACGTATGAGACCTAAACTGTGTTCTGCTTCACGTGAGAGCGGGTTCTACAGAACACTCAGTCTGGTTCTGAGCGCTGTAGGACGACGCTCGCCGTCCTGACAGACTGTTTTTAACATCTATTATCTGAATTCAAAGCCGCCACGCAGCACTATTCACCGTAAGGGACATAAAAGCTGTTTTTAGTGGAGCGCGTAATGTTTTTATACAACAGTATGAAAGAGAATATTTTGTGGATCCCTTTTCAAAAACGAATCTCTAAATGAAATCTAGGCGCTTTGTTGGGACTCGACCCTGAAGAGGTCGACGCTTCTTTCAGCACGGTTGGTAATTGGACACTGTGCACTTTTATTTTTCTTCATATTTATGTAATTTCTGATCAAATGTAAGTCGTAACAACTATTCCAGAATTAAAAATGAGTGATCACAGCTCTGCTCTCTGCCATTTTGAGTTTTCATCTCCTTAATATCTAGATATTGTGGCGTAAACTGGCGAGAGAGAAGTTTCTGCGGCGTGAATGTTGACTGCACAAGTTACTGAACGTAGAATAATGAAAACATCAGTGTTTGTGTTGGTTCCCTGTAAATCTTCACACTTTTACGTTAGCATCAAAATCTGTTTTTAAAACAGTAAGAAGTCTCGACACAACATGAAACTTTGCTGGTAGCATCACCAGAGTCTCTACACATGAACACCAGCAGTGAGAACATTGTTTGTGTACACAGAGTTACTAAAAAGAAAGTTTTTGAACAGCTCATGTTAGCAGTAGCTTGTTCCACTCGCCACCGTCCTGCACGTCGAGATTCTCAGAATGTGACGTAACCTGGAGGACAGTTAAGGTGGAACGCTCCTAAAGCTTAGTTCCATATAAATGCAGGATAATTTGTTGTGAGGCGGGACTAGTGGCGCAGGTTAGTTTGGTGCGTACGTGAGCATGCGAGAGACAGAGAGCCACGATCGATCAGCGAGCTAAGACGGAGGCATCGTGTGGGGAGCATTTAAGTTTTATCGTGGAGGTCGACTACCCGTTGTCCTGATATAAACTTCTGTGTGATCTGCAAGAGGTGAATATAATGTGTATGCCTGTATTTTGTGCTATATCTAACTGTTATAGTCTAATGACACTGTATTGGGTAAATGTGGTTAGTGACATGCTAGCTAGCGATAGCCGACAGTGCTAATGTGTTTTTATATCAACGTTCTGTCCTAAGATGTTAATGAAAGTTAAAGCGAGCTAATGCTAATTCAAAAAGAGATAGTGTTTTGTATTGTGGCTCAGTGTATGATGATATGCTTAAAGGAGACGGACGTTGGAGAAGGAGAGAGATTGAGACTGTCCAGACAGACGGCCCTGCTGTTTTTTTTATTCTTCCTCGTGACTCTGCTGCTGAGCGCCATTGCCCGTGTGTGTGCTGGAACTGTGACTGCCATTGCCCTTATGAGACTGCCATCGTTTCCCCTTTCTATCCCTACTAACAAACCATTGGATTCGTGAGTACTAACTGAAAACAGTTTGAAAGTGCACGTGCTTTTATTTTTGCTCAGTTGAGTGAAGCGGCCATTACAGTTTTTAGGCCCCACCGCACACAAGCCTCATCCATCAGGCCTGCAACGGGTTTGAGTTTATTTTCTGGTGTGTTGTATGTGAATGCGTGTGGGCCCACCGGTACAACAAAAGGTATTTTTGAAAAGTGAAAGAAGTGTTTTATTTTCTTATTTGAGGTATTCATTTTTATTATACAAGGGTACAAAGTGAAAGGCTTTTATTTTGAAACCAAAAGGGAAGTAACCTGTGAAAGAGCTGTGAACTTTGTCTATAACTTGTCTCTTTATGCCCTAATAACATATTTTCCTATTTTACTTTTTTTGTCAATTGTGTAAATAAATACCGGTCCATATAAATGCAGGATAATTTGTTGTTTTGTCGTTAGCAAACAACAATATTGACCTTGAAGTTGAAAAAAGAGCCTCATGTAAGACGCAATACTGAAATCAAAAGCCGGAAAAGATACTTCTCAGCTGGCAGGACGGCGGCGAGCGGAACAAGCTACTGCTAAAGCGAGTTGTTCTGCAAAGTGTTGGAGTTTAACACATTTTAATAGAGCGATGAGTAATAAATCATCCTGATACACCTGAGCCCTTCTGACCTCAGTGGTGCATAAAATACAGGTCATGAACTTATTCAAAATATAGATGCAAATATCTGAAATATTATCCGTATTGGCTGATAAAATCTGTATCGTGCTTCCCTTCGTGAGCAGGAAGAGAAACTGGCTGACGTTGGTGAGCTGACATTAGGTTAACTTCATGTCACCGTTAAACGTTAGCTAGCTAGTTCACATGTGTTTTACAAGCATCTACAACTTTCTCTGTCTTTTGTTGCTGCTGTCTGAAACATTTTGCTGCCATCAAATTCAAAATAAGCACAAATTTATAAATAATCGATGTCGACGTAACACAGTGAATTCTTCTGAATATATCGCAGATGTTCTGCTGCTTTGACACATCGTACCAACATTTACAAGAGATTTAAAAAGATACATTTTAATAGTGCAGTGTAAGTATGAAAACAGGCAAAATAAAAAGTATAATTCAAGAGCTGAGGTTGATGAAAAAAAAAAAAAAAGGAAAGTTACTATTAGTCTTTATATCCTGGCCTTTCTTTTTAAAATCTTACAACACCTTCATTAATGATATTTAAAAAGACAGAAATAAATCAGATGCAGAGAAAAAAACAAGACAAGACAAAGAACCTGAGAAAGAAAAAGATAATCAGAAATAAATCACACAAGCACCATCGATAAACGAAGAGAAAATATAACCGAATATGAATCATCCTTAAAAAGAGAAAAAGCTTTCATTGTTGAAATTGTGGCAGGAGGACTGATTGGCAATAATGAACAAGAACAAGTTTAAATCTGTCACTTAAAGTGCTCAACCCATCCATTCATTCATTCATTCATTCATTCATTCACCCTCACAGGCTGCTCATCACTTCCTCCACTTCATGTCAACTCGCAAGTTAAAAACACGACGTACGCACATCCGACGTCCAACAGGATGAGCCGACCAACACTTACATTTCACCTTCAGCCGCAGAGTGTCGACAGAAAACAAGAGGCTGCCGACACAAAACGCTTCTTCTTCTCTTCACATGAAACCACAGAGTAAATAAATCAGGAAAAGAAAAAAAAAAAGAAGAAGATCATGTACAACAGTCCCGATAAGTTTCGCAAGTAAAAAGAGGAAATTTGGCAGTAATTCTTTACAATGATACATAAAATATAATCTCATAGCAGGAATCTGTCTGTAGTGGTCATAAGAATTTTCACAAATAAAAACATCAGAACTTTAGTTAGTGTGTCGCTGTGTACAGTATTTACACCCATATTTAAAAAGAACCGTTATTGCAACAAGGCTTTTTTTAATAAATTTTTTTTTGTAGCTTATAGCGGAAGGCTTACGATCGAACGCAAAGGTTGTGTCTTCTATCACAGTTTGTCTTCATGATCCAGCACAAGAGAGTTTGTTGGTGACCGCTTTCTTTTTCTTCTTCATGTCCAACTTATAAAAGAAAGTCAAGTTGAAAAATAACAACAACAAAAAAAAACGTGGAAGTATTTTTTTTTGTTGTCCAATTCTACCTGGCGAGTGTTAGGATCACCTGGAGGTCAACAGTGGTACTGAAGACCCAGATGTTTAAAATTAGCGTCAGAGCTGCAGTACAGTGTGTGTGTGTGTGTGTGTGTGTGTGTGTGATGAAAGCTCTGTCAAACGCCACCAAAATAAAACGTCTTTTTTTTTCCGCCGACTCGTCTGACGGATCTGTGAAAACGTACTGCGTCATCTTCACACTCACAAACAAGCAGCAAGGCTTCAGAAAAGGCCGACAGACAAAAAAAGAAAAAAAAAAACACCAAAAAAAATTTAAAAATTAAAAAGTGATGTGAGCTCGCTGACTTCAGATTTCGTCTCCGTTAGTGTTATAATCAAGTTCAACTCGTACCGTCTCATTTGGTCACATGACGCCGTAGTTATCTCCGATAATGTCCAGCACCTCGAGCACCGTGTTTCTTTCTTTTCTTTCTTTTTTTTTTTTAAACACAGAAAAACAAGTAAAAACAGAAATCTCAGGTCTGTGACGACTGAAATGTGAAAATAAACATGAACTTGTAGAAATTGGTGCTTTTCATCTCAACACTGTAGAAAATAAATATATTTAATATGAGGCACTGGGGTAGTTTTAATGTCTCTGAGAGCTTCCAGATTGTCTGCAGATCCACGTTGAACACCTGAGGGAGACATATAGATATAATGAGAAAACTGGACGCTGAACGAGACACAATAATCAATATGTTAGTCAATTAAATGGATTAATCATCAGATGGATGGACACACATGTACACTTGCTGCTTTATTTTCTCCTCATTTGATGCTACAAACCAGCAGAAAAGCTCAAGTCTGCTCCAAACTGTCGCCTCTGTTAGAAACCACATGCTGAGTTCAGACTCTCTCTCTGCTGGTGATTTTACTCTGCAGGCCGCATGAGAAAAACTCGACTAAACCTATGAATAGTGAGGAGAGAGACGCAGACTGGGTGGCCAATCGCTGGTCTAAAATATTTACGTGATGATCATCTGGTCCGGCTTGTTTCAGTCGGCTGCAGCTCGGACAAACACTCGACAGATGTTCACAGAGAAACAACTGAATGACGGGAGACAAAATCCTTGTGAATGGGATGTAAATCTACCAAAATGCCACGTTAGGAGTCACTCAGTCATGTTTCTGGCCACCAAACGCCTGCAGTTCTAATATTCACTCTTCTTTTAACTCTGTTTTTTGTTCTCCACCAACTCCTGAGAAAAACGTCCTCCTGCTACAGCGCGACGTTCACCAGCTGGTCCTTAACCTTCTCTGTCTGCTAGTAGCTTCTTGACGAGAGATCACAAATATTTATCCAATATCACGCGGGTTCACAACAAAACAATGACCGCAGAAGTCTTTTTAACTTCCGGATTTCCAGAACCAGATGAAAAACAGGCTCTGAAGGTTTCAGACGGACAGAAAATCCCTGAAGCCAGCGCAGAACAAATATCTACTGGAGACATAAAACCTAAAATTGGCTAATTTCAAAAAAATCATAAATGATGAAGGAGTAATAAAACACCTTTGAATTTTTCATACATATATAATGAATATTAAAACTTCCACACACTTAAGTTTCGAGGAAGATTAAAATAATCCTTCCTGGGAAAATCTACAGTCAAAACAAACCAAAAAGTCAAAAGTTTTTCAGCTCAGAAGCTGCAACAAAACAAAATCTGAGGCACCAATTCAGCACAAAATAACTTCTACATGTGACAGAACTACATTTATATGACACAGAAGATAAATAGAACTTAAAAACTAGTTGATATATTAACTTTAGAAAATGACAGATTCTTCAAAATGACTTCCTGATATTAATCTGATCACTGTAAACATGATTACTGTTCAAGTCTGTTGAGTCCGAGAACAAACATACATATTTTAGAGAATCACTGAAATGCTTAAATTTACCACAGAGGGTCGAACTTTAAAAATCCACGACTTTAAAAAAGTATTTGGAGTACAGCTGCAGGATGATCACAGTCCCATGCAAGTTTTAAGTATTCAACATGAATTTTTCCTAGAAAATCCATGACATGAGCTGTGAGGCCCAAAGGTGAGCCTATATATTTAAATTTTGATTTAAAGTTCTGTTCTGGGATTTTGCCTGAGACCTGGTCGACTTAATGCATCATCTACATTTACACATGCACGTAAACAAACACACCAGTGAACAACACGCAGGTCAAACAGGAGGAGTTGAGTGAATGATTTACTTTGTGTTGGACGGCTGGATCACGAGCAGAAGCTTCCTTCGTGGGGGGAGACGGCGTGGAGAGGAATGAGGCTTTCGCACTGCTCGCTGTCTTCTGGCAGTCTGTGGGCGGGAGGAGCGAGCCGGCTGTCAATCATCATCACAGACATCATCCTGACAACCGTCATTATTATAATCATCCCTCGGCAAAACGGGGGAACAAGCACTCGCAGAAGAATGGAGAGCGTTACCACCGCGGAGGAGAGAGTCAGTCGAGCATGTAAATCTGATTACAGACTTAAGTTAGAGCGTCTGCGAGCCACAAATTGAGACTATTGTCCTTGTGAGAATGTCAGAGAAGAAAAGAGACTGAAGTGTGTGTGTGTGTGTGTGTGTGTGTGTGTGTGTGTGTGTGTGTGTGTGTGTCAGGGAGTCAAGGTCGACTCATTCTTAATATTCAGCCACACGTCACATTACAATAGAATCGCAGCTCATCGTCTACTTCAAACTTTAAAAGCTTCGACTTTCTTCAAAAGACTGGACCGGCTCAGTGTAAACTAACTTATTCTGCTGCCGGCTGTGTGTGTGTGTGTGTGTGTGTGTTTGTTCAGAAGACACTTCCATTTGCCTTTAACACATGGAACTCGCAGAAGAAGCATTTTCGCCCATTAAGCATGTGCGTCTGTTTACACGGTCTTTGCAGTTGCGTCACAAATGCCATAGAAACCACTTTTGATGCTACTGGGGCGGCTGGAGAAAAACAACCTGTCTGAGAGACGAGAGGCACCTGGAAATGAGTCCTGCGGTGAGGATGCAGTCACCGCATTAGTCCGATGAGACAGATCCACATCCTGTGTGCCAGTGTTTTAGCACGCCTCGGGCCTTAAACAGCCTAATAACATATTATCCCGTTTAACTAAATAAAGAATAAAATGCAGCTGCAGAGACTGAAAACTTCACCACCTTGACTGACAAACACTCCCTGTTGGTCTGAGGAGGTCGTACAACTCGATGAGTTACTGGGAACATTTTACTGATGATTTACAAAAAAAAAAAGGAAACACTTTGGCGTCATTGTGAAATCATCCCAGATGTCCACTGTCCATATCGAACATGTTTACGGCTCATTTAGAGGTGGAAACAGATGCTTTTGGCTGGACTTTACTCGGATTAATTACCGTACAACTGCACACTGTTTTGCATCTGCATTTCCTGAGAGGTGATTATTATCTCCCTTTTTTTTTTTTTACTTCTCTCTCGCCAACTAAGCACCTTGTGTACAAAAATGAAAAAAATGGTTTTGTTCTGGAAATAAAATGCAGCATAATATGATTTTCAAGCCAATTGTCATTAAAAATGGGCATTTAAACACATTCACAAGTGAAATTCATACTTAAAAACAGTGGAACAATGGTTCTTAAAGACAGCAGAGCACGACAGATTCATACACAACACAGGAAATATTAACTACATCGTCAAATCTCCGTTGTTTGAGCGTCTTTCAATCGACTACAAAGCTTTCACAGTGACACCTGCTTGTGTAACCTTGCCTTACAGTATCATCTCTGCAGGATTACATTCAGTAGCTCCAACAAGTTAAGTGTCATTTGTACACTGAAAAGCAAGAAATTCATCTAAAAAACACATTTTCTGAGTTGAAAACCACCAAATGGTCCATCACAGGGCGTCATTTCACCTGTAAGTGTTTTTACCTGTGAATACGCTGTTTCCTGCATATGAAGACGTAAACTCTCCTCAGCCCCACCAGGACGGGATCCCAGTTGTTGTAGTGACATAAGAGCGCGGCGATGAAGAAGGAGAGGAAGACGGGAACCGCCCCGGCAAAGAACAGCCACGAGAAACGGACCTGTCAGCACACACGGAGGAAAATAAGTTACTGTCACGTAACCATCGTCAGGTTCAGTTGTTCAGGCATTTATAGATCTACAGTATGTATTAAACTTCCCAATTCAATGCAAATTTAATTTATTAACATTTCCACACAAAGTATTGAACAAATAGAGATGTTAACCAGTGCTCACATTAGTGTTATTTTGGTTATTGTGATATGATTGCTTCAAATCCTTAAATTATCTGCAAAATAACATAAAAATACGTACCCTTATGTACCAAACCATACATACAGTGATGTAGAATACCCAGATATACCATAACATAATGAAATGTTATCTATATTATTACAATATTATCCTTTTTCAAAACACCAGGAGTGGGGAATTTACCTTCTGCATGCAAATATCTGCCATGATGGAGAGCGGGATGGTGAGGCTCAACGCCAGAGTCCCGATTAGAGATGATGTGAGGAAACAGCCCCTGCGGACAGAAACCAGCGTCACCAGGTACTGAATTAACACCTACGTACATGAAACTGAGGATCGTTTAGATTTGATCCGTTTAAATCCATCAGAGTGAGTTTCAGTGTGGAAAAACTACTCAACTATAAGCATGAAAAACAGCGTCCTCGTGCAAAAATCTTGATGCCAGAACTGCGACCTGAGAATAAATTACGGGTCGGGTGCTCACCAGAGCCAGAGGAACTCCGAGAGGACGGTTCCGATGAGGCCGTTAATGAGGATGTACGTCCACACCAGCTGGCTGGGAAGCTCGAAGGCCTCGAAGCCGGTGTAATGGAGCAGCAGGAAGCCCGGCCACAGCAGCAGCAGGTTGAACAGACCCACAAACCCTGAGAGAGACACAAGCTTCAGCTCCGAACACACCTTCTGTCAGCCCCGGCAGGGAGTGTTTTAATACACAGACACGCTAACATCGCTACCAATATTATTAATGACTGACGTAACACGTATACTGAGCATTTCCTCACCAAAGAACATGGGAATGTCAAGCTTATCCTCCCGATCCACTCGTCTCTTGATCATTACGATGTAGACGGCGTACAGCACCGCGCCGGCCAGCGACCACAGAGAACCTTCATTAAAATTTAAAAAGTTCAATTACATTCGGGACGAAGGTTTAAAACTGTATTAATTCAACACCGTTAGGCAAGAAGGTAAAGTACAATTTTCACTGATCACTGCCTCCGTGTTTACCTATGACGCCTTTCCCGTCAGGGTTGTCCATGCTGGAGAAGCTGACGAGGGCGACGCCTCCCATGCTGAACAAGAGAGCGACCGGGTGAAGCGGTGAACAGGACAATTTGTCAACTTTACAATTTAAAATGAGATCTAAATCATTGCAAAGACCCCCTTCAGCGTTCATATACTCCAGCTCGGTAGAATATTCACACAAGATTTTCTTATAATCCGGCCTGTAATTGTTCAGACACATTAGTGTAAATCAGCCGCAAATGTAGCAACACAGAACATTTATCGCCCCTCGAACACAGACGTCATTACGTGATTTTAAACCCATTTCTTTGTACAACCCTGTGTTGTAAGCAGACGAAAGAATGAACCTTATTACTTTGAAGTCACGGAGTATAATCACGGTAGCTGCTTTGTGTTTACACTGTTTGGATACTTATCATATCATATTCGAGAGGAGAAAATTACTTTGAGAAAATTACATTGTCTGGGTTCAGACTGTGATCAGCTTTAATACACCGCTGGAGCTTTCAGAGGAGGAAATCTCACAGCGGATACACCGACTGCTCATCATAATCACTTCAATTTCAACTACGGACAACTTCTCCCAAGTAGGTAGACGAGAAATAAAGACCGTAAAGGATAGAAACACATTAGGCAGACACAAATAACATTTAACAATATATACACTCAAGCTGAAACTTCCCAACACGCCCTTCTCTACTGCAAACAACACTTTCTTTAACTCTTACCTCAGAGCCACAGCTAAGAGTTTGGATAAGGTGAAGCGGTCGGTGCTGTTGCTGGGAAAAATGGCTGCTAAGATGAGCGTGAACAGGCCTGAAGAGGGAGAAACGAAAGAATCAGACCACAAGAATCAGCAGGTCAACTTCTCTTTAAGCTAAAGGGATAGTTTGTGTTTTGAAGTGAGGTTGTATGAGGCACTTATCCACAGTTTGAGTACCGGTAATACCTATAGCACAGGAGTACTAAGAGAAGGCCCACCTCACACAACCGTTATCAGTTTAAGTGTTTGATATATTTAGAAGATTTTAACAGCTTTTCCTTGTTGTCAAACAGGCGTTTACGATGGTAAACAGAAGCAATTTTAACACTCTCTCCAAAGCCAGTCGGTTAATTATTTTCATTTCATTGTTTGACTCCAAACAAACCTTTTAAAACCCAAGCAGTACCCAAACAAACTAGCCAATCCAGGCACCAGTAGACAAGCAACTCCCGTAACACAACGGAACAAAAGGTAATATGCAAGATAAGGTAACAGAAAGTAAGGTAACATCAGATGGCAGGAGTAGCATAATGTAGCAGTATACCAGCAACTTTCCTTGTTCTGCAAGGTAAAATTATTGTTTTTGTAAAAGGAGTCTGGCAGGTTTTTAAAGAGCATAGAATGACTCAGTTTCTGTTGGAAAGGGCCGTCTGACAGCAAAGTTCACAGCAGCACATTGTCTAGTTTCGGTTCTCCAGTCTGCTTCTTCGAAGGGGACGCATGATAACTGCCGTTTACTGATGGCAACACAATGACTACGGATAAAAACCTCACACAACTCCACTTCAAAAACCTGAACTATCCCTTTAAATAAACATCTGTTCAAACCAAGACTCATGTAGATAACAACAACAACCTGGTTTTAACAGAGAGAGAGAGAGTCACCTGAGGTGGATGACAGGATGTTGACGATGGCGACCTGTGTGTCGGATAAAGCTTCCTGATAGGACAAGTTAGCCAGGAACCACTGGAAGAGAAACGGAGGCGTGATGATGATGATGATGTCACCTGACGATACAACAGCCCTTTTCCTAAACAACATCTAACTTATCTAATGTTTTAAGATGTTTTAAATCAGCTTTGCATGATGAAAAACAGCAGGAAAAAAGCTACGAGTAATGTATTTTCAGACCTAGTAGTAAAATAATTCTCCAACTCTTTAAAGCCTTAAAGTGAGCAGTTTAAGAACAGCATCAAACACTCGGCTTTTATATTTCCCAGTAGTTTTTATATTTTTTCTGCTTCTCGGAGACGATGAGTAACAAATTAAAAGCAGTTCATCACATGAAAAGCTCCGTGATTAATGACTCGCAGTGTTGGCGCTCATAAACCTTCACTTTCTGCCTGATTACATAATTCATATGTGTCAGAAGAACCTGTTTTTTTTTTTTTTGCTTCTTTTTAGTACCAGCAAAACACATGTTCACCAGCTGACCAGCACAAACCACAAAAGGAATGAAAACTGTCTGTTATTAATGATGCTTTAAGAAGTTTGCTTAGCTCCTCTATCTTTCTTTTCAGTCTGCTGAGGAACCAAAATAAATATGTGGTTCCTCAGCTGCTAAATGTTCCACTGTGTTGACCACTTAGTCTCTAACTGTGTCCGTCTGCTGTGGAGGCAGTGTTTCGTTTTAGAGCTTTTTCACTGAGAACAGCTTCCCGCCGTGACCGAAAACGAGTCTATTAGAGTGCTGAGACTGAACCGAAACGGTGAAGTTGCAGCCAGACAGCTAAACAAAGAGAGAAGATGGAGATTCAGGTGACGATTTGCTGGACGTTCATCACTTTTGATATGTTTCGAGGCTGTGGCTTGAGGCCATCTTCTGCCCTCTGAAACCAAACTGAGTATTATTCACATCTCATGTTTTAAACATCAACATCTTGTCTATGATTTGATGCGGAGATGCGGTATGAAAAGCCGGAATTCCTGCTGACTTTTACTCACCACAAAGCAGAAGAAGAAGCTGATTTTAGCCACATCAGTGATGGTGAGCTTGCCCACCGTGCGCAGCATGGCCTCGTGGTCCTTGGCAGCAGGGTAGGACATGCGGGACAGTTTGGCCTCCAGGGCCTGAGTGGAGGGCAGCTGACGCACCTCCATGATATTACTAAAACGCACCCGCTGCTTTTTGGAAGCTGCAGGGAGGTACAAATGGAGAGAGGAGGGAAAGGAAAAACAGGTTTTATTCAAATGGGGAAAAAAAAACAACAAATTTCCAGGCTCCATTTGTATTTTGCAGCAAGGCAATTTTATCTTAATAAGCGAAATATCCTCCTCATCAGGTGCTAATGCCAGATGATGTTGTTTCAAACACAAGTGCTAAAAACACAAAACAAACCCGACAAACCCCAGTAATCTGCCTCGGAAGCTTTCCTGTGTGGCCCTGGACTTGAAATTGAGGTCAGTTTTTCCTGAACTGCTCTTGCGAGAATCAAAACGACAAAAGACTATTCAGATGTTTTTCACCGCTCCGCAAAATAACAGCCGAGACAGATGAGACTGACGTCCTTCTGCAAAGAGTTTTGGTTTTATTATGACTGAATGTGAAAAGAATGTGATGAGAGAAAACAAACAGCTCAGTTTGAGAGTCTAAAAATGTTTATGTTAAATATTGTGGCGCTTTCATGCGACTCTAAACAACAACTATTTTTTTTGATAGCTCACACTGACGATGACTAAATTAATGGCGGTTATCAATCACATATCAGTTTAAAAACATAAATTCAGAACTCCAGGAGGAGAAAAACAATGTTGACAGGTTATTTTTTAAAAACACAAACAACATCAACTGTTTACAAGTGACTGTAGATAAAGATGGATGACAACTCACAAATCACAAGGTCACAAATCCTCCTTCTGTTAGCAGAAGAGAAATATCGTTTCTGTCATCTCAGGTCTTTTTTTCAAGTGTTTATTTTTACTGCTAAGTTGGTTTAAATTGGTTTAAATGTCAGAGGTTTCAGGGAAAAAAATCTCCATATTGTTTCATTAGCGTATTACTTTTTAATGTTTAATAAACTGAGTGATTTAAGTAGAGAACCAGTTCTACAGAGGACGTCAGATGTGGTGTAACGATATATAACATTTACCTTTGAGCATAAAAAACATTGCATATATAGAATAATGAAAGAATACAGATTACTACTGAATTTCTTTTAACCCACAGTTACCATAGTTAGGTGTTTAATGTTACAATGCTATGAACTGTGGGTAATTTCCTTTGGAAAAGTCTGCAGAAAAGCAGAAATTTCCCTGAAAGTACTCAAAATGAAAATGAAAATGTCCCTTAAGATGTCAGCGCTCACCTCCAGGATATTTTTTGGCTTCATTTTTGTACAATGACAGGAAGTAACGACATGTATTCCATCTTAATGCATCATTCTGTCTACTTACAAGATTCACAGTCTCCCATTAAACAGTTTGAATGCTCTGCAGGAACGTCCTGGAACTTCACTGGGACGTACAGCGGTTCACTCTGCACAGGAAAGAGAAAGTTAAGCATGTATAGTAAGGGAGTTTTGAAGCTTACTGTTGTATTAATACATTGAAAAACACTCTTATAATACACATTTGATACTGTGAATAAGTGTGAATAACGGTGCAGATTTCTTTATCAGTTCAGCTGGTTGACTTTTCACTGTTTCATCGAGTGAAATTGTTCTTTTTGTACACTCCTGTGAAGTTATAGTTGCAGACTCTCGCTCTCTCCAGCTCTCCACACTTACTTGTGTGTAACTTATTTACCACAAAAAGAGACAAAAAACTAAGTAAACAAAATTAAATTAGATTGTTGTATACATTTTGTAAACCAACCCCAGAATTTAATTTCTCACAGTATTTGTGTAAGACGGTTACGGTCTTTTCTTCAACAGCATTTACATAATTGGGTCCCTCAACTGCTGACACGAGCAAACAATAAAAACTTTTAAAAAAAACTTCCTGAACATGAGCTGTTATTGTTTCTGTGATTAAACTACGTACCAAACAGTTGTTGACAGTGGTGTCAGTGGTGCAGGGTGCAAAGTAGGCCTCAGCATCAGCAAACTGCGGAAACAAGCAACTCAAACCATCAAATTACAGACAACAACAAGCAATTCTGCTTCTGTCTTTCTGATACAGTGACTAACTTTCCTCAAGAGTCCTTCACAACTTCATAATGTCTTAAAGGAAAAGTCACCAAATGGTCATCGTGGCTTTATTCTGCCTGCAGCAGCCTCTCACTGAGCTCAGGCTGAGTGCACTTCTGGCAACTAAAATCTCTTATAATCCATCATTTCCATGAGGCTTTTCACAACATTCTGCTTCTGCTGCACATGAAATTAAAAAAACATTAAGTCAATAATCCTGACAGAATCCATGGTTTGTGATTCTGCATCCCTGAAGTTGTGAAACATCAGAAAACAGACATTTGAAACATTTAAATCACACTGCCCCCGTGTGGTGAGAATGTGGCTTAAACTACTTACAAACGCAGAGTGCCGGCGTTTCAGAGAGCCGGTGCACTGCTGCCTCCAGGGCCGCCACAGCAGGAAGCCCAGCAGGTACAGCACAAACATGGAGGTCTTGGTGAAGGTGCTGAAGAAGGGTTTGTTGTACTCCTGTCTCTTGAAAATGTACTGAGGGAGGAATCAACAGGAGGAAACCGTCAGGACACCAGCTTTTACTGGTTAACCAACACGTGTTGCAGGCTGGAGAGTCGACGCTTTGATGTGTTCGGGCGCCATCTTTGGTTTCACTCTCGGAACTCATGTTTACTTTTTTCTTTTGCATTTCAAGTTTGTCAAGTCGAATACAATTCAACCTAAGAGCACAGGAAGAGGCGCGTCACAAAATATATTTACTCAAGATAATGTGACACTTGATACTGTGACTGCTCTACATTTTAAAAGGGTTACTGTGCCTTATACTCCTTTTTGTGAACCTGATGGCTGAAGTTGTTTGTGTCTTTGTATTGTGAACTATAAGAGGCTATAAGTTGTTTATATTTGACACAACCGATTTGTAAAGACTTTGTTTACACCCTCTACATGCACCGACTATAAACAGGAGCACGTTTAATTTACCAACTTGAAGTTAAGTAAGACTTTTTCTACCAGTCAGTTTGTTTTCCTCACAAAGGGTTGATAAAGTCCTTACTGAAGTTAACTCAGAAGAGGCGACCCAGATGACATCCACCAGCAGGAGTATCACCACGCCCAGGGCCATCCGCCTCCGCTGGGCTGCAGAGCTTCCCTGAGAGCTCATCCGGTTCATGATGAACACCCACTCCATCGGTGCACTGAGAAGAGATTAACAAGAACGTGTTCAAGGTACAAGACATTCAGAAACTTGCTCACCACCGGAAGCAAACATCTACAAATCATTAATTAATCAATGACGTCAGAAAGCTCCGTGTCTCATATGTTGCTCAAAAAGACGAAACCACACAAATATAAACGCACAACTTTAGATATGACATGTTGAATAATAAATTAGTCATTAACAGGAAGTGAATCACTGACTATTTTGATAGTCAGTTGAGTCATTCATTAAGGGCAGATAACAAACATTTGTGCCAGCTTCTTTAATCTGACGATAAAATGCTTTTTTTGTGTGTTTTGGACAGTTGGTCTGACAGAAAAGGCATCTTAAAGAGGCTCTATGTAACACACAGTAGCATGTTTACATGCGTCAATCACTTTTTTACTGGCCGTATGTGAGCAAACTGTAACGTGACGTGAGCAGTGAGACCTTCCCCGTCACGCCTGGTTGCCAGTGTTTGTTTAAGAGCTTTAATGCTGCTGGACTGTGGATTTCTTTGTGCAGGCTTGAATTTCTGTGACAATCCAAAGGAAGTGACTTCATGTGCGTTCTCCAAATGTCCTCTAAACAGAGAGCTACAGCGGCTAACGTTAGTTTAGAAATGGATAACTGGCTTCAAGCACAACACAGAAGCTCCACAGAGCTATTTCCTTACATTAAACAGCTTAAATAAGCTATTACTCTATTAGATATTAGCCTGTCAGACTGCCAGTAATTGAAAGATAAAATACAGACGTTAGAGGCAAAGTATAGCTATGATATCCTGGCAGAGCTCAGAATAACTTTGTCATAACTTGTTTTATTGACATACAAACCTGTTTAGCAGCCAAATCTACAGTCAGTAATGATCTTCTCGGGTCACTGTTCAGCACCGAGAGTGAAGAGCAACCGGAGGACTCGCGCTTTACAAAAAGCTGCAACAAAAAGAATAACAGGAACATTTTCACCTAAGTATTGTACTGAAGTGCAAAGTGATTCCATTATAATTCAAATGTATAATTCTACTGTGATTCATCTCAGAAAGAAAATATTGTTCTTTTAACTGAATTAGTCTAATCTGAAATCTTAAGTTACCTTTCAGAATACAACTATTTAAACTCTTCCCATGCGATGAAAACCACATACAGTGTCTCCAACTTTTCTGATAAACTGAAGGATAAAGTGTTTCTTTGTTTGTTGATAAAATTCTCTTCCCTTAATAAATGAAAACCGTTTAAAAACCATTTTGGATTTACTGGAAAATATAAACAAAACCAAGTATGTTTTTAATTGTGTCGCCCTTTAAGGTCAGTTTGTGTTTTCAGTTTATTTGGTCATGAAAACAGAGCGTTTGCTTATTGAGTTTGTTTAGGTATTTAAAAAAAAAAATCTCTCTCTTCTGATTAAAATATCTTCCCCAAAACTACATAGCTCTCCTTTAAGGAAGGTTTTGCATGACTTTTATTTCCAGTGGAGTATTTTCACAGCACAGATATTTCAGATTTAAATATCGGAAAGACAGAAAATATATATATTTGCATATGATGAGCAGCCTAAAGCAAAAGAAACACTGATGTGTTGACAAACGCTTCATGACTTTGTTTACATTTCCATGTTAAGTAATGAGAAGAAGTCACTGAATGATAATCAATCAGCTTCCTTCATGGTCCTCAACTTGTCTTAATATGATACTGATTGCCTTTTATCTTTGACATACAATAATATAAAGTCACAACTGAAACAACATCCTTATCACACATTTAGATAAAGTAAAGGATCTGAAGACGTTTTCCAACATCAGTGGAAACTTTCTTGTAAGTGACCGTGAGAAGCTAAAGCAGCTTAATTAAGAACATGTGTTTATATTTATTCTTTCCTGGGTGTTAAATAAGAATAAATAAGTAAGCAAAGAGCTATCCAAGTTAGCTAACTGTCACCTGTGAGTGGTGCATAGTAAACAACTAACTGTTAAACACAGCTGCAGTGCACGAAGCTATTTAAATTAAAGAGTTAGCTTGATTAACACACATTTATTAGCCGTTTCTGCAGCCTTAGAAAACTAGCAAAACAGCTCTAAAGCTAGCTGTTTTTTACTAGCTATTAAACTGTTACAGCCTGGAAGGTGAACAAGTCGTGCTAAAGGTTGTGTTTAAATGTAAAAGGTTATGTTAGCTCACTGCCAGAAGTCGCTTCAGGTGGAGCTAATGTGTGCAAGCTAACGTTAACAGGTAGCATCGCTGTGCTACGTTTACCTGGTAATCAATATTAGCTGGATAACTGACGTTGACGAGCTAAGCGCTAACAAGCTGGCTTGATTAAGTGATTAAAAACGGTTAATTAAAGATCTTTTTTTTACCTGAATGCGGGAGGAGGTCATCGAGTTTGCTCCATTGTTCCCTTGACTCTTCACACGCTGCTGAAATGTCGAATAAATCGCAGTTTTTACGATAAAATCATTGACAGCACAGTGGTTGTAAACATTAGCACACCCTCCCTTCGTCTTCGCTATCAGGTGACATCACTTATGACGCGCAGGGGATTCTGGGATATGAAGTCTTTCAGAGGAGAATGACTTTTTTCCATCACTTCTGTCCATATAAACACTGATTCAAGCATTTAAAGTGTTAAAACTGAATATTTAATGACACCACAGCTAAATATATGACGTTATAACTTTAAACAGGCTGGTAGAGAGACTTTATATTATATGAATAACACGTTTTCAAATATAGTTACATCTGAATTATTCTGTAATAATCCAACTTTCGTGGAGAGGGTTGGAAATGAATCTGATACTGAAAGCTTTTGACATCTATATAGATGATTACGCAAAAAAAAAAAATCAAGGATAAAACAGTAATATCTGCGTTCAGTTGAGAAATATTTAATTGTCATTTGGTTTAGAAGTGGTCCATCTTCTGTCTGCACTGAGTAAATGTCCAGACATGTAATAATGCATAAGACAACAAAGCTTTTTTTTAGAGACATTACCTTCCAGCACGAGGAATATCTTATGAAAGACTTCAAAAATGTTTTTAATTTCTTTTTGCAGTTCTTTTGGGTAGCTGAGGTTGAGACTGTAGACGAGCAAGGCACATGCTCAGGGTATATAAAGATTCATGTGTTTCTTTGTTTACATTAAGGTCATTATCATTATAATTATCATAATGCAAACTGACAAACATATTTACAGAAAAGAGAAAAAACAAGGGAAACAACTCATGCACCACTGAAGGGTTTTTAAACCCTAGATGTAATCCTGACACAATACAGTATAAAAAACAGCTCTAAAGAAAAAACTTTTCAGATTATTTTTGCCAACCATCACAATATTTAGACTGGAAAGACTGCATGCATTGAAGGCTTTGTGTTAAAGGTCCCAGTATGCAGATTCTCACACGCTGTGGATTTTTATACATTCAGAAGTTTGCCTAGAAAGTGGCGGAGTAAAATCTCCACCACCATCCTGGCACAAGGAGGTCAGAAACAATGTCACTATCTGAGGTCATGACAAAATCTGTTTATTCTATTATTGTTTCTTAATACATTTATTTGATGTCCACAGCTCCATGAAGAGCCTCTAGCAGATCACCAGCAGAGGGCGGACACACTTCAGAAATGGAGCCAATTCTCTTAGACTTTCACTCCACAATAAAAACACAACATCCCATACAATAATGCTGCAAGATAGTTGAATACAAAAGAACTGCTTGGATAAAGCTCATGATACTGTCTCCTGTTACCACTGAACCTGTTCAACTTCACAATAAAAACATATTCACAAAAATGGAAGTTGATGAGGTCTAACATTAAATAGATTGTCTTTGTACTAATTTCATTTGAGTATATGTCAAAAAGGAGTCACAAATTAGATCATTCACTTGTATTCATGTTGTACACAGTGTCCCCATGTTTAAGGAATTGGGGCTGTATTTATTTACTAACAACAGTAATGACGATAATAGATCTGGCAAACAAATCACAAGGATGAGGCAAAAACAGGTTCAAAAACATGAGTAGAATGCCAGAATGCATGTTTGCTGCCAAAGAGACAAAGACGAACTGGTGCCAATACAGGAGAGCATGCAGACTATTCTGGTACTCACACACTAACTTCCCACGTAACCAGTGTGGCATGTTAGTGATTTAACCAACCCAACACCTTCTTCCATTAAGTAGCTTTAAAGGTGGAAAATATATCTTTCTACACATCTGATAGTCTCATATATATTCTGCATCAACTCTTCACTTAAACCACATGATTGTTACACCAAGTGAAATATATCAAACCCAATGTTGTTGTTATGTTCATGTATCATTCATCCATCAAATGAAAAGATTCTCAGAGGTCTTATGCATCATTTTAAGGGATTCAAATCCATATATATATGTACATGTATATAATTGTGTGTGTGCGTCTCTCTCTCTCTCTCTCTCTCTCTCTCTCTCTCTCTCTCTCTCTATATATATATATATATATATATATATATATATATATTAGTTCCTGGTGTATAATTCAGGATCAGTTAAACATTAACCGTTCTGTGCCCTGCCCACTCTGAAAGGAAAGGTTGTCTCAGGTGAGTCTCTCTTCAGTGTGACGTTTGTAATTTCATCGATGTGCCTGGCAACAAAGAGGATCTCACCTGGTGAGTAGACAGACCTGAAATATAAATTTAAAGAATCAAACGTAAAACTATAAGACGGACAAAATTCTCAGATTGATGAGTGAAAATGATCATTAATCCTGTTGTGTCTGTTTCAGGATTGGTGATTTTCTGGACAACAATCATTGTTTGTATTTAACAAAGTATCCACACTAACTAAGCTGA
The DNA here is from genome assembly GCF_904848185.1 of Acanthopagrus latus. Taxonomy (NCBI): domain Eukaryota; kingdom Metazoa; phylum Chordata; class Actinopteri; order Spariformes; family Sparidae; genus Acanthopagrus; species Acanthopagrus latus. The sequence continues at coordinate 26,418,857 of NC_051047.1, read as the reverse complement.
AAATAGTATCCACACTTCCAAAAGTCCATGATGGGAAATCGACAACCCAAGATAAGAGAGACAGTCATCTCAGTTAAGTCATAGATTTTCTATAGGAAACATCTGGATTGGACAAATTTGACTGGTTACTAGAGGATCTTGAGGGTTGGTATGTTTGAAATATGTCTGGATTGGTCAGATAACGATTCATGATTTCAGCTCAGAGCAATTCTAAATTATCATCATTAATACTGTGTGGAAGCAGTAATAGGTTGTGTATTTTGGAACTTTCACAGAAATAAGTATGTGTATGTTTAAGTTTCCTATGTGGCAGCAGCAGACACATTGTCAGTTGAACATTTGAACTATTTTATGAACATTTTATTCTCTCTTCAGATTCTCAAAACCAGCCGGTGTTTTCCAGTTGAACGAGTCTGATGTTTCCAGCAGAGTGACATGGCGACTGCAGACACAGGTGAGATGAGGTGTTTCTATTATTATTACTCACTACAAGTTACTTACTAAAAGTCATTTAGTGTAGTAATATTATAACAACAGTAATATAGTATATTGTCTTTGTACTGTCTTCAGTTGAGTATGTATCAAAACGAATACCAAATTACATCATTCACTTGTATTCATGTTGTACACAGCATCCCCATGTTTAAGGAAGTGGGGTTATATTTATCTAGTAACAGTAAGGATGATGATAAATCACAACCCCAAAAAAGTATATGACCGACAAAACTCAGACACAAAACTTGAACCCAAGCGCACAACTCGGAGACAAAGTGATCAGAGTGTACTTGCAGGTACAGTTCATAGGAAAAACAAGAAAAGAGATCTGGCAAACACATCACAAGGGCGAGGCAAAAACAGGTTCAAAAACATGAGTAGAATGCCAGAATGCATGTTTGCTGCCAAAGAGACAAAGACGAACTGGTGCCAATACAGGAGAGCATGCAGACTATTCTGGTACTCACACGCCAACTTCCCTCATAACCAGTGTGGCATGTTAGTGATTTAACCAACCCAACACCTTTTTACATTAAGTAGTTTGAAAATATATTTCTCTACACGTCTGATAGTCTGATATATATTCTGCATCAACACTTCACTTAAACCACATGATTTTTACACCAAGTGAAATATATCAAACCCAAGACTTGTAGTTTTTTTATGTTTATGTATCATTCCATCATGTATTTTGCACTTCCCACATATTATGTACATAATTGTTCGGTCAGTAAATCCAGCATTCTCAGAAGCATTGAGTCCATCTCTCTAGAGATCAAAAGGAAAATGTCTGATATTCTTTTTCTAAACCATAATCTTCACTATTTAGTCCAGATGTCACTTTTAGTCTTCACTTGTTTGGGGATGCTGTTTCCATGGTGACACTCAGCCTCCTCCAGCAACACGAGCATCCCCACAGTTATGGAAACAATTTCAGATCCCTCATACTGACTTCCATCTCAGGTTTTGATGACATGATTCTAAAATACATTCATACAAAATGGATGAAATTTCATCAATACATTTCAAAAGTGTTGACTGCACTAAATTCTGTCCCACAGTTCACATTCTCACACAGATCAGAATCAGAATGTTCAGGCACCCATGGTCTATGAAATAATATTAACACTAATAAGTTTAAGTATATTCATATAGCGCCTTAAAAACAGATTCACAAAGTGCTTTACATGCAACATATAAACAATGAGCCACAAAATGTAAAAGTAATTGCAGTGTTAGTCACAAATATAAACAGCTGACAGTGTAACACAGGGAAATAAAATAACAGATATTTAGTCACCAAAAGATACAGAGGAGCAGTTGAAATAATACCTGTAGATGACTGCTAGTCTCCCACCACACAGACAGAATATATGAGTTTTAAAAAGGATGTGTGGATTCAATAAGGGGAATTAAGTCACCTTCACTCTGATCCAGGTAAAGAAAGGAATCAATATAATTTACACAAATAGTACAAATATCTTCGTTCAAGGGTGAAAATATTTATTACCTGGGATAAAATATTTAAATGTTTCTCAGAGATGCGTGATGTTGTCAGTCAGTCTTCTTTTCTCAAACATCAACCTAAACATGTTTCACAGTTCTTTTACCACTTAAAATAATACAATTTAAAAAAAAGAAGAAAAAAAAAAAGAATCTGAAATCATTTCATATTAGTATCTAGTATTTAGTCTTTAGTCTCTTTAGTGTCTGTTACATTCATTTGGCTACTTTGCATGTACAAATGTACAAATTGAGTATTTCCTGTAATGTCTCTGAATGCTGCCAAAAAACAATTTCAGTTGCCATCACATCTTCTCTAAAATGTAATTTGTTATGTTAAACAGTATATGAACATAGTTTGGTTGGGAATAACAGAATGTTGACACTATGAATTGAACCTCAACATTTGTCAAGCCTGTAGATGACTGTAGATGATCTCCTTATGTAAAACATGTTTTCAGTCTCACAGTATTTGAGTCATTTTATCTTCCTCTCTGTTGTATTACAGCATCTGGAACCAGGATTGTGCTGCTGGGAAAAAGTCAAGATGATCAGACAAGACTTGGTAACTTCATCACTGGGGAACAAGCTTCTTACCAAAAGACCAAGAGGTGTGTGGCCACATGTGGAGAGTGGAGAGGAAATCCTCTAACTGTAGTTAAAACTCCAAACATCTTCAGTTTGTCTGAGGAAGCTGTCAGAGAAGAGATGAAGAGAAGCATCAGTCTTTGTCTCCCTGGACCAAATGTTCTCCTGCTGTTAGTGAATCCTGATTTCAAAGAGAAGAAAAGAGAAACTCTGAAGTTCATCCTGAGTTTGTTTGGTCAAGATGCTTTAAAACACTCGATGGTCATTGTGAGATGCAGGAAGACTAAAACAAATCCGTTTGTGACACAGCTCGTTAATGACTGTGGAGGAAGACACTACAGCATGTCTGAAAAAAAACACAAGTCATTAATGCAGATTATTGAGAAGATTGTCCATGAAAACAGAGGAGCCCTCCTCACCTTCAGTGAAGAGACTATCAGAACAGAGTCTGAAGACATCAGAGCAGCTTTAAACCTGGTTCTGTGTGGGAGGAGAGGAGCATGGAAGACTTCAGCAGCTGAGGCCATTTTAGGTCAGACAGAGTTTCCTTCAGACTCCAACTCATCAGAGTGTGTTCAGGGTCAGGGAGAGGTATGTGGACGTCAGGTTTCCCTGGTGGAGCTGCCTGCCTTGTATGGAAAACCTCAGGAGGAAGTGATGGAGGAATCACTCAGGTGTGTCTCTCTCTGTGATCCTGAGGGCGTCCACGCCTTCATCCTGGTCCTACCTGTGGGTCCCCTCACTGATGAAGACAAGAGAGAGTTAGAAATCATCCAGAACACATTCAGCTCTCGAGTCAATGACTTCATCATGATTCTGTTCACTGTGGAGTCAAATCCTACAGCTCCAGATACTGTTAACCTTGTAAACAAGGACAGAGACATCCAGGAGATCCTTCAGAGCTGTGGAGGAAGACATGTTGTTCTCAACATCAAGGACAAGCAGCAGATCCCAGAGCTGTTGGACACGGTGGATCAAATGAGACTGAGACCCTACAAAGACAAACCGTGCAGCTATACAACAGAAACATTTGCACATGCTCAAATAGAAAAGCTCAGAGAACAAGAGGAAAACATCACCAAACTACAGGCTGAACTGAAGGACCTGAGAACAGACAGCACCACCAGCTGTAAGTACTGCACAGCTTAAATATAAATAGAAGGGCGTCGTGAGGCTGTGATGATCTCTACCATCCTAGCATAGGTTTTTTTTAAATCATAAAGTTCATGGATCTCTGAGGGGAAATTAGTATGAATGCGCTCTATTCTCATCTTCTCATTGCATTGTTCTGTCATACTGCTCGTTCTCATAAAACCCACTTTACTGCGCTTCTGATTGGTTGACTTTGTTGTTATCACCTCAATGCTAATGTTGACTCACACAGACGCTCTGGAAATGTCTGTTTCATTCTTTGTATTAAAAGGAAATCTATCATACTGTGAGTTTTTGGTATCATTACATCCCTCATAAATAGTAATACATTATATTTTTTAAGTAATATTTTCCTATGCTAAATCATTCACTGGACATTAAACAGTCTATACTCCTACTTTAAATATTTAAGTAACTCCATGTCTTTATATTACACAGGTGCTGGTGAAGAACAGAGTCCAGAGTGTCTCAGGATTGTGCTGATAGGGAAGACTGGCTGTGGGAAGAGCTCTGCAGGAAACACCATTCTAGGAAGAGTTGAGTTTAAAGCTGATTTTGGCCAAACATCAGTCACCAAACGCTGTCAGAAAGAACAGACTGTAGTTGACGGTCGTCCAGTCGTCGTGGTCGACACTCCTGGTCTATTTGACACAACTCTGTCTCATGAAGAGGTTAATGAGGAAACAGTGAAATGCATCAGTCTTCTGGCTCCAGGACCTCATGTCTTCCTGCTGGTGATGCCAATTGGCAGATTTACACCAGAAGAGAAGGAGACATTAAAACTTATCAAGAAAGGCTTCGGGAAGAATGCAGAGAGGTTCACCATCATTTTGTTAACTGGAGGAGATACACTGGAACACAAGAAACTGTCTGTTAAGGAATACATCGAAGAGAAATGTGACGCTTCCTTTAAGAAACTGATCGATGACTGTGGAGGAAGATACCACGTGTTTAATAACCGTGATAAACAAAACCACAAGCAGGTCAGTGAGCTGATCACCAAGATCGACAACATGGTGAAGAGAAATGGAGGCAGCTGCTACACTAATGAGATGCTGCAAGAGGCCGAGGCAGCGATACAGAGAGAGATGGAGAAGATCCTGAAGGAGAAGGAGGAAGAGATGAAGAGAGAGAGGGAGGAGCTTCAAAGAAAACATGAGGAAGAAATGGACGAAATGAAAATAAAAATGGAAAAACAGAGAGAAGAAATAGAAAAGGAGCGAAAACTGAGAGAAGAACAACTTAAAGAAAAGGAAGAAAACATCAACAGAGAACGTGAGAAGAGAAAGAAAGAACAGGAAATGAGAGAAAAAGAAGACAAGAAGAGAAAACAAGAGGAAGAAATTCAGAAAAAGGAGTGGAAACAAAAAGTTAAAGCTTTGGAAGAAAAAATAAGATCAGAGTCAGAATCAAAGGAAAATATCCAGAGAAATTTGGAAATGAGCAGAGAAGAGATGAGGAGAGAACGAGAGAAAGAGGATAAAAAACAAAAGGAATGGTGGGAAAGACGACGTCAAGAAGATGAACAGAGACGACAGGAGGAAGAAAAAAGACTCCGAAAACTGCAAGAAGAATACGAGCAAGAAAGAGAAAATGATGAAAAGAAGAGAAAAGAAGAAGATCGAATGAGAAGAGAACAAGAGGAGAAAAAGAGAAAAGAAATGGAGGAAGAACTGAGAGCTGAAATAGAAAATGAGCGAAAACTGAGAGAAAAACAACTTAAACAAAAGGAAGAAAACATCAAAAGAGAACAAGAGGAGAGAAAGAAAGAACAGGAAATGAGAGAAGAAGAAGACAAGAAGAGAAAACAAGAGGAAGAAATTCAGAAACAGGAGTGGAAACAAAGAGTTGATTCTCTGGAAGAAAAAATCAGATCAGAGTCAGAATCAAAGGAAAACATCCAGAGAAAGTTGGAGGAGAGCAGAGAAGAGATGAGGAGAGAACGAGAGAAAGAGGAGAGAAAACAAAAGGAATGGTGGGAAAAACGACTTCAAGAAGATGAACAGAGACGACAGGAGGAACAAACAAGACTCAGAAAACTGCAAGAAGAATATGAGCAAGAAAGAGAAAATGATGAAAAGAAAAGAAAAGAAGATCGAATGAGAAGAGAACAAGAGGAGAAAAAGAGAAAAGAAATGGAGGAAGAACTGAGAGCTGAAATAGAAAAGGAGCGAAAACTGAGAGAAAAACAACTTAAAGAAAAGGAAGAAAACATCAAAAGAGAACAAGAGGAGAGAAAGAAAGAACAGGAAATGAGAGAAGAAGAAGACAAGAAGAGAAAACAAGAGGAAGAAATTCAGAAACAGGAATGGAAACAAAGAGTTGATTCTCTGGAAGAAAAAATAAGATCAGAGTCAGAATCAAAGGAAAACATTCAGAGAGAGCTGGAGGAGAGCAGAGAAGAGATGAGGAGAGAACGAGAGAAAGAGGATAAAAGACAAAAGGAATGGTGGGAAAAACGACTTCAAGAAGATGAACAGAGACGACAGGAGGAACAAACAAGACTCAGAAAACTGCAAGAAGAATATGAGCAAGAAAGAGAAAATGATGAAAAGAAAAGAAAAGAAGAAGATCGAATGAGAAGAGAACAAGAGGAGAAAAAGAGAAAAGAAATGGAGGAAGAACTGAGAGCTGAAATAGAAAAGGAGCGAAAACTGAGAGAAAAACAACTTAAAGAAAAGGAAGAAAACATCAAAAGAGAACAAGAGGAGAGAAAGAAAGAACAGGAAATGAGAGAAGAAGAAGACAAGAAGAGAAAACAAGAGGAAGAAATTCAGAAACAGGAATGGAAACAAAGAGTTGATTCTCTGGAAGAAAAAATAAGATCAGAGTCAGAATCAAAGGAAAACATTCAGAGAGAGTTGGAGGAGAGCAGAGAAGAGATGAGGAGAGAACGAGAGAAAGAGGATAAAAAACAAAAGGAATGGTGGGAACAACGACGTCAAGAAGATGAACAGAGACGACAGGAGGAAGAAAAAAGACTCCGAAAACTGCAAGAAGAATACGAGCAAGAAAGAGAAAATGATGAAAAGAAGAGAAAAGAAGAAGATCGAATGAGAAGAGAACAAGAGGAGAAAAAGAGAAAAGAAATGGAGGAAGAACTGAGAGCTGAAATAGAAAATGAGCGAAAACTGAGAGAAAAACAACTTAAACAAAAGGAAGAAAACATCAAAAGAGAACAAGAGGAGAGAAAGAAAGAACAGGAAATGAGAGAAGAAGAAGACAAGAAGAGAAAACAAGAGGAAGAAATTCAGAAACAGGAGTGGAAACAAAGAGTTGATTCTCTGGAAGAAAAAATCAGATCAGAGTCAGAATCAAAGGAAAACATCCAGAGAAAGTTGGAGGAGAGCAGAGAAGAGATGAGGAGAGAACGAGAGAAAGAGGATAAAAAACAAAAGGAATGGTGGGAAAGACGACGTCAAGAAGATGAACAGAGACGAAAGGAGGAACAAACGAAAATAAGAAAACTGCAAGAAGAGTACGAGCAAGAAAGAGAAAATGATGAGAAGAAAAGAAAAGAAGAAGATCGAATGAGAAGAGAACAAGAGCAGAAAGAGAGAAAAGACATGGAGGAAGAACTGAGAGCTGAAATAGAAAAGGAGCAAAAACTGAGAGAAAAACAACTTAAACAAAAGGAAGAAAACATCAAACGAGAACGTGAGAAGAGAAAGAAAGAACAAGAAATGAGAGAAGAAGAAGACAAGAAGAGAAAACAGGAGGAAGAAATTCAGAAAAAGGAGTGGAAACTAAAAGTTAAAGCTTTGGAGGAAAAAATAAGATCAGAGTCAGAATCAAAAGAAAACATTGACAGAAAGCTGGAGGAGAGCAGAGAAGAGATGAAGAGAGAACGAGAGAAAGAGGATAAAAAACAAAAGGAATGGTGGGAAAAACGACTTCAAGAAGATGAACAGAGACGACAGGAAGAAGAAGAGAAAATCAGAACACTGCAAGAAGAGTACGAGCAAGAAAGAAAAAATTATGAAAGGAAAAGAAACGAAGAGGATCAAATGAGAAGAGAACAAGAGGAGAAAGAGAGAAAAGAAATGGAGGAGGGCTATAACCAGAAAATTGATAATCTGAAGAAGACGCATGAAGAAGAAGCCAGAAAGAAAGCTGAAGAGTTCAACGAGTTCAAAGAGAAATATGACAAGATGTTTGCAGATCTGAAGAAAGAACATGAGAAATATGACATCTTAAAGACACTTAATGCCGCCAAGGAAGAACTGAACAAGAAAAAAGAAGAAGACCATCTTGGTGAAATTTATGAATTGTTGGAACAAGTGACTTCAGATTTTGAAAGACTGTCAAAAATAAATGACATGCTGAAAGACCATGAAAAACAAATGAAGAAAGCGAAAACAGAGGAGGAAAAGAAAACTCTGTGGCAAAAACATAAAACAGAAATCTTGGCCCTGATGCCAAAAACTTCTGAACGGGTCAACAAATCAACGTGGGCAAGTCTCTGGGAGAAGCTCTCAAACATTTTCAAGTGACAGACAAGTTCCAGCAGAAACTTCTTAACTGTAATATTTTGCAGTGGACTTGCAGACATGCTTCTCATTTGCTGGCATCCAAATCAGCATCACATGCAATAGAACAAATCTCTGTGATGTGACACTAACAACAGTCACCTGATCTAAAGTGACTATAAACACTAAAGAATCAGTAAGTCAACATGGTATAAGAGACAATAATGGACTCTAAGGTGTTCTGTTATGGAGAAGATGAAGTTCTACTCAGTATTTATCAGAACCTTTTGTTGATTTTTACTTGATCAACTTGTGTGTATAGAAATATATTATCATGTCATAATGTTGTCCAACAGGATGTTAATACAAACGCAGTAACATTTGTGAAAGCATCTGTCGGTTGATTACTTCTGTTTTCATTTTTTATGGTGAGTGGGACTCTTTAAATCACAATGTTGATGATGTTTCTTCTCGTGATAAACGAGGCTTTTAATAGCTGATTAACTCAAAACATCTACAATTATTTGTTTAAAACCTCTGGTTTGTATTACTGGAAATACTTTTTAAATGTGTAACATTCGGGATCTTCTTCGTTTCAGTTTGTTTTATATACAAAGTCAGCATTTTGTTGTATATGCAATAACCTCTATTAGGTTGATTATGTAAAGAACGGGTCGGCACAATGAGCTGCAGCGGACACACGATCAGTCATTAAAATATTGATATGACATGTTGTTTTCTGTACTGTTTGATCAGAACTAACAATTCCCTTTCTACTGTTTGTTTTCTTGCATTTAACCATATTTGTTGTGTGATAGGTGATAAGATGTTTCACTTTCCAATATGAGAAATAGTGTGTTTGTACTATATATATATAAAAAAAATTAAATGTCATTAACTGTGTTTTAAATATCACAGAAAATTTTAAATACTAATCCACCTCTCTAAACTGCTCATCAGATAATAATCATAAAAAATGACAGTATAGATTGAATATTTAGATTTTTCTTTGTTTTCTTATATGTTAAATAAAAATGCGTTCTTTGATTCTCTGATTACATCAACTTGAAAAAATTCCGATAAATCGTAAATTGTTCTGTATGTGATCTTTCTTTGTCATTCTAAAAGATGAATAAAGTGTTTCCCTGTAGTTCCGTGTGACCGCGTTGTTTCTGCCTGCACAGTGACAGAGCTACTTGTATTTCACTCAAGTATTTTCATTTTCTCGGTTAACACGGTTGTCACGGTTAACATCAACACTTCTCAGCAGTTCTAGTCATTAGGACACAAATTTGACGGTAACTTGTTCTGACGGTAACTTGTTCATAAAAACGGTTGTGGTTTGGGTTTTAAATCTACGTTAAAACACACCAATGTGGGATGTCAACACAGTCTTACCTTATGGTTAACACACAGAAACAATGGCTGTGTCAGTGTAACTAAAAACACAACGGGCAAACGGCTCTAGTCCCAAAGGTTGGTAGTTATTTGGTCAACTTGCATCTAACGTCTCTGGCTTTAAGACCCAAAGCGGTTCACCTGCTAAAATGGCGGCGTTAATGTTGCTGAATTACTATTGTGCTGATTTAAAGCCTACTTAGCTAACGTTATTTGATCACCTTTCATGGCGACTTCACCGAAATGAGCGACTGTTTACTATACTGTCCTGGCTGAAATTTATATTGTGTAATTTCGGTAGTTAGGTAGAATTAAATAAACTAGAAATAAACTTCAAAATCACAATGGAAGGTAGCTAACGGTAGATTAACGTTAGGTTAACGTTAGCTAGACAGTAAGATCGGCCGCCCTACTGAGTAAAACGCGATGTTCATCATGGATTTTCTTATAAATTGCGATTTAGTCGGTAGATTATATACATGCCGAATTTACCCTAACACTTAACAGTCTGGTGAGATACATTTATAGTAATGGATAACTTACTGAAGGGTCAGGGGGCACACAGGGCACACCGGGAGATGCAGCCTCCATCTTGCTTTCCTTTGTCTTCTTCAGCCTCTATGGCGCGAACATGAAGAAAGGGCGCCTCCTCCCGCCAGGTAAAATAGCACACAAATTGTGTTAAATTGTCAAACACATGAAGTGTTTTAAGCTTTTTTTTTGTTTTTTTTACACATCTTGTTGAAATCCACACAAAATATGTTACACATGTAACAATACATTTCTGTGTCACTTAACACATCCTTGCTAAGAGTGTAGTTACTAGTTACTTTATAGATAACATTCTGAATAAGAGCCAAAGTAACACATTTTTAAATTAATTACTTGAATTTTTGATACTTAAAATCAAGAAAATGGAAATACTAAAGTAAAGTCAAGTTTCTCAGAATTGGACTTCAGTACTGTACTTGAGTAAATGTACTTAGTTACATCCCATCCCATGTTACAGGTGGTTGGGGTAGAGCTTGATTTAAATACTTTTGTGTAATTAAATCTAAAACACAGCATCATATTTTATACACTGATTCCATGTTTGTGTGTGTAAACACGCTACATCTGAAGAGTAACTAGTAACTAAAGTAATCAGATACAAGTAGTTGTTGAGTAAAAAGTAGAATATTTGTTTACAAAATGTAATGGAGTGGAATTATATAGTAAGAGGGGGAAAAAAAGAGTCATGCTTTAATGCACTATTTGGGAAAATTTCCTTAGCACTGTTGGAAAGTAACTAAGTATATTTACTCAAATATTGTATTAAAGTACAGTCTTGAGGTACTTGTACTTTACTTCAGTATCTCCATCTTCTGCTACTTTATACTTCCACTCCACTACATTTATTTGATATTTTTAGTTACTAGTTACTTTACAGATTACATGCTGCATCAGAGCAAAAGCAGCACGTTTTAAATTAATTTAACACACATGCGCTTCTGGGTGTATGGATGTATATGTGATCATACATACGTGTAGGCATGAGTATATGTCTACATATTTAGGTGAGTAAGTCTTTATGTTATGTAGACGCTATGTGTATATATCTACATCATGTGTGCAGCAACCCATATTTATTTATTTATTTATAATTATAAAAAGGTTGTTTTATACCCACTCCTGAATCTGTTTAAACTTGGTGTTTTTTGTGTTGTTCATCAGGAGTCCGTGACCTAGACAGCTAAACACAACTGAAAAATAATTGTGCTCATGGCATAAATCAGTTTTAAATACAGATTGTGTTCTAATCTCATAGATTAAAGTAGTAATTTATAGTAATACATACATTGAGATAATGAATTTAAATATAATAACCTTTAATTGTTTCTGAGTGCGCCTGCAGGTGTTTGTGTGTCCAGCAGGTGGCAGCAGCTTCCGGTGTGTTGCTGGTTTAACAACAGTAGAAGAAGAGACACCGCCTCTGTCAATTAAACATGGCGGCTTCCCTGATGGCCGAGCAGAGTTGTTGAACTTGTCGATTATGTTAAAACTACTGCGTTATTAAGTCTGTCACACTGGTTACATTTAATCACAGCTGCTACGACAAAGTAAAGCGTGTGTTTAGCGTGAAGTAAGTATCACATATCTGTCATTATCATGTTAAAACAGCTCGCAGGGTTAGCATAACGGTTAGCAAGAGGCTAGCGCGCCACAGAGAACAAAGTGTTTATGATTGTGATACTCATCGTCAAAGCCCTCTTATTAATGCGTTATAACTGGTGTGTTGTTTCATTTTAACGCGAAAGTAATATCGAACAATTCTTAAGTGAGTTTGTACGATAAGTTAGGTGCAGCATGCTAACTCAAAGCTAACATCACACTTGCTAACACTGTCTAAACATCATTGTAATCAACTGTAGCTCCAGTTAAGTCGTTTGTTTACTGCGGTTATATTTTCCACAGGTTCTTGTGTTTAATGGGATAATGAAGACCATGTTGTCGACATTGTGAGGACACAAAGAGCAAAATTATGGAGCTTTCAGCCGAGGAGGGGGAGACCCCTCATGATGCCATCGATATGACCACCAGTGAAAGGGTGAGTCAAGCTGTTTACATCTTTAAAATGCACTGTTTGTACACCTGGGATTTATACTGGTATAACAGAGACGTCGATGATGAGAATATATATAGTTTGGGTTTGTTTAGGCATGAACTAATGTATCTGTGACATTAGCAAAATGTCCCTGATTTCTGGCTGGTCAAGTGTTGGCCTGTTTGTGATGATGCAGCTTTCTATTTAGCAACATAATAAAGGTGTCATGGTCAACTTAGAAATGAATTGCCTTAATATGTGATGAAAAACCTCATTAAGGGTCCACCTGTAGTTTTTCATGGAAGTACTGAGTCAACAACAATTGTGTTAGATGTGTTGAAAGAAATTGAGGCCAGAATTAAATAATGTGCAAAAAGTTCATTTTTAAGATAAAGGGCAGAAAATAAATTGGAAGCTCTGGTCACTTGAGAATAAATCTCAGTAATTAGTGTTGAGCAGAAACATTTGAAAGCAGCTCTTACTATTTTCATTTGACAATAAAAACACATAACTTATATGAAGACAATTTAATTAAATTTGCATTACCATTCCAGGTGGTGGATCTTCTGAATCAGGCCGCCCTGATGACAACAGATGACAAGCTAACGGTTCTGAAACAGGTTGGTAGTCTCAGTTTTTGCTGATGTCATCCACAAAGAAATAGCAATAAACATCAATTTTAAAGCAGTTTTGGCCTTATTTTAATGCAAAATGACTGCACATATTTTGACTATACAAACATTAAAGTTTTCCAGGGATATGATCCAGCTAACAGTCAACATATGAAGAAAGCACTGAATAAGTTGTCATTTTCAGGTCCAGGAGCTGATTATCAATAAAGATCCTTCTCTTCTTGACAACTTCTTGGATGTAAGTAAACATGTTTGCAGCTTTCTTTATTAACTACTTCATAAGCTGTATGTATTTCTATTTATATGAACCTGATAGTAAACTAAAACCTTGCTTTAAAACTCTATCCATCCTGTAGGAGATGATCGCCTTTCAGACTGACAAGTCCATTGAAGTGAGAAAATTTGTCATCGGCTTCATTGAGGAAGCATGGTGAGTTATGAGACGGACAGAAATCTTATAAATCTTGTGTTTGTGAAAATAGATATTTCAGTTTTTAAATATTTTCTTCGTCATGTTTTTTCTTCCAGTAAACGAGATAATGAGCTCCTTCTCAGACTGATCGCCAATCTGAACATGCTGCTGAAGGATGACAGTGTTAACGTGGTGAAGAAAGCGATTCTCACTCTCACACAGCTCTACAAAGTCACTCTGCAGGTAAATACTTTTCTCAGCTCTCTTTAAATTGTTGCAATGATCCTTTTGATGAGTAAATCCTGTAGATCTGATGGGTTTTTTAAATCAATTGTTGCCACTGATATCCGTTCAAACATTTTCTCTTCTGCCTCTTTCCTGTCAGTGGTTGGTTCGCTCTAAAGCGGTGACAGAGAGGCAGGAGGCATGCTGGGATCTGGTCACGCAGATGAAAGGGGACGTTCTGGCTCTGCTGGACTCTGAAAACGACGGTGTTCGCACTCACGCCATCAAGTTCACAGAATCATTAATCATCACTCTGTCACCACGGACCTCCGACTCTGACGTCCCCAAACGGCAGGAGGGCGACACCAGCCTGGACAAAGTCCCCAAAGATCATTCATATATTCGTTATGGTACGGTTACTAGGATTCTGGATATTGGTTAATATGTTGTTTTAGTCCAATCTGGTCAAGCCCATCTTTTTATATTTACTGCTGTTTAACTCGACAGACGTCCTGTGTGAGGAGGGTAAGAATGCTCTGGAGCGGCTGCTGAAGTTCATGGTCCACCCGGCCATCTCCAGCATCAACCTCACCACAGCACTCGGCTCTCTGGCCACCATCGCCCGTCAGAGGCCGATGTTCATGTCAGAGGTCGTGCAGGCGTATGAGACGCTACATGGTGGGTGCTTCAAGCGAGTGTTACCAATCACAAAATATATTTAAAATGAGTGTTGAGATGGCCTGATGCAAAACTATAAAATCCAGACAGATAAACACATAAACATTATTTATCTCTAATCTTTTTAGCCAACCTGCCACCCACCCTGGCCAAGTCTCAGGTCAGCAGCGTGAGAAAGAACCTGAAGTTGCACCTGGTGGCGGTCTTGAAGCACCCATGCAGTCTGGAGTTCCAGGGTCAGATCAGCACCCTGCTGCTGGACCTGGGGATGCCTCAGAGTGAAATAACCAGATCTACACCTGCACCAAGAGAGCAGCGCAAAAGACCTCGTCACGAACAATACACGGAAGGGAAGAAGGTTAAGATGGGTGAGTCACAGTCAGACGTCTGATTTAATATCTAGTCACAATGTTTGTTTACAAGAACTTCTAGGTAAAAAAATGTAAAAAGTCTGAAAAATGTTGTAGCTCTGTTTCATTCTGTATACAACATTTCTGTCGATCCACAAGAGTGCCAAAGCTGTACTCTGGTAATTATCAGGTTTAAAACACCAACATCTTTAAGCTGAATTAACTAAACCTGGTGGAAATCTTGCAAGAAGTTTCATCATCACACTCAATATTTTTTCTTCCTCTGCATTCAGAGCCAACCCTGATTGAAGATGACGAGGACAAAGAAGAGCCAGCTCCTCTCTCGGTCCCTAAACCAGCTGCTGTTCCTGTCGCTCAGTCTGCCATCGACCTCACAGCTGAGTTCCTCCACCCGCTGCTCAACCCTGAGAACGTCGCCAACCTGGTGAGCAGCAGCAGCTTCTGTTCTCCCTGTTTGCTTCTTCTCTGTGAGACGGTTCAGCTGATATTTCTGTCCTGTTTCTCAGGTGCTCATCAGCATGGTGTACCTGCCTGACATCATGCCAGCATCCTTCCAGGCCACATACACACCTGTTGAGTCAGCAGGTACTGACGCCCAGATCAAACATCTAGCCAGGCTGATGGCAACACAGATGACTGCAGCTGGGATCGGTCCAGGTCAGTAACAAACACTTCCAGCATGAAATTTTTTTTTACAAAAGTTGGAGGGGAAAAAATCACTAATGATATGAAGAGGAAGATGCAAAATGTTCATTGTTGTATAATGTATTCTGATTATTTGGGGATATTTTCCATTATTAATGTTTGTTTCAGCATAAAAATCCATCTGTATATTGAATATGTCTTTAATTAAAACCTTCAGGACTTGAGCAGTGCAAAGCCAGAGAAGACGACGCAGGCAAAGAGGAAGGCAGCGAGGACGGCCCTGGTGCTAAAGATCAGCTCATCAAGCGCAAGTTTCCAGCGGTGATGGTGGGACAGGCGATCTCTGTGGTGGGAGGTTACACAGAAAAGACTCCAGCAGAGGCGGCTCCAACTGTCAAGAGGCTTCCTGAACCGATTCTCCCTACGACACAGACCAAGTGAGTTCTGACGCTGACACAGAAACACAGCAGATAATATTGTGAGCGCCTGTAAATCATTTTCCTACCTGATGATTGGTTTTGTTGTTTTACAGGATGGCCGGTGCGAGCGGGAGGAAAAAAGTGTTCAGGTTGTCGGATGTCGTTCAGCCGCTATCAGAGGCACAGATCGAAAAGTTGACCTCCAGAGCGGTCAAACGCATCCTGCACTCAGAGAAGTCGATCGCTCAGAGTGGCATGTCCCATGTAAGTGATGAATAATTAGTGTCAACAAGCAAACAAAACAAGCGTCTGTCTCAGAGAATAACCTCTGAATCTGTGCTGCAGGTCAGAGTGAAGTTGCTCTCCAGACTCGTGACGCAGTTTGAGGGGATGATGAAAGAAGACGTGCTGGAGTTCATTCTGGACGACATCCGGACGAGGAGCGATTTGGCCTTTTCTCTCCTCTACCAGGAGTACAACAGTTACCTCAGCCAGCTGCCGTCTGGGCTGCTGGACAGCTACGACCACTGTCTGTACACCCTGCTGTCAGGCCTGCAGGAGAAGCCTGAGCAGAGGGACGGGTGAGACAAAACTCTGACTCTCAGCTTTTATTTTGATATTGGGATTCACAGCAGCCACTTTGGACAAAACTGAGAGTTGATGTTCTCTTTCAGACTTTTCACCAAACTGGTGCTGGAGGCTCCCGTTATAACAGAATCAGCGCTGGAAGTGATCCGACGTTACTGTGAGGACGAGGTGAGTAACAGGACGAAGACACAGCGTTCTTCACATGTCCACTGTTGAGCTGTTGTACTGATGTGACGTTTGTTTCAGTCTCGGGTGTATTTGGGCATGACAACTCTGAAGGAGCTCATCGTCAAACGACCATCGAGGCAGTTTCAGTACCTGCACGTCCTGCTGGATCTCAGCTCACATGAAAAAGAGAAGGTGGGAACATTTCCATGTTTTAATTCACTCTCTCAGTGACTGCCGACAGAGGTTTATGTAATTTTATTCCTGTTTGTAATTTTTATTTTCAGGTGCGGACGACCGCCTTGGCTTTTCTCAAGCGTATGTATGAGAAGGACCAGCTCAGGGACTACATCGAGAAGTTTGCTCTGAACTACATGCAGCTCCTGGTCCACCCCAACCCTCCGTCTCTGCTGTTCGGAGCTGACAAAGACACAGGTCTGGAATACATTTACTTACTTACATATTATATTCTTTTTTTCAGTCCATGATTGTGTCGTGAAATGAAGAAAATAAACATTTCTCATGAACTTTTCCAGCTTGAATTTTCACTCTCAACCAAAGAAACACAAATCAGAAACTTCTTCGTCCCTGGTCCACTCCTGTAAACTCAGTGTTGTGTGTTTGTGTGTTGTTGACAGAGGTGGCTGCTCCCTGGACTGAAGACACAGTGAGACAGTGTCTCTTCCTCTACCTGTCTCTGCTGCCTCTCAACCACCGGCTGGTCCACGAGCTGGCTTCTGTCTACACGGAGGCCATCGCTGACATCAAGCGCAGCGTGCTGAGAGCGATAGAGCAGCCTGTGAGTCCTCACTTTGAGAAAGCTCAATACTTTATTCTACTTAAAGGAGCGCTCTGTAGTTTTGGGGAAGAAATTTTAATGAGAAGAGAAAGAGCTTCACTTACTGATTTTTATGCCTAAACAAACAAACGGTTTTCTTGACATGTTTCTGTGTGTACAGATGTGTGATGTTGTTGCCTGGAAATACTTGCATGACAAAATCTACTGGGAGCAAACTCTGGACTATTGGACTAAACTTTTATCTATTTCTTCATGTGTTTTGAACCAGTTTGACCACAAGAGAGGGTAAAGTAGAGCAGGCAGGTGCAGCAAAGTAAACAGACGAGTCAACACAGCTGCAGTGTCATGTCATGTTCTGTGATGTAAAAACTGTAGTTTCATCAGGTCATGCTCACAGAAAGTTCAACAGAATGATGAGGAAACTCCATTTAACCTAATTTACACTCTTCTCCTTTTGAGTTGTGTTATATCCACAAGTTATTTTGACTATTTCTCTGCAGATCCGTGGGATGGGGATGAACTCACCTGAGCTGCTGCTGTTGGTTGAAAACTGTCCTAAAGGAGCCGAGACTTTAGTGACTCGCTGTCTGCACATTCTGACAGATAAAGGTAAAAACCAAACTGAAACAGTGGAACACGTCACTTCTCCTCTGTACAACATCGAGCAATAGCACCAAAGAATCAAAGTCTAGAACATGAGATGTCTCGTGTTCCTGTTGCTCTTTCAGTGCCTCCGTCTCCAGAGCTGGTGGAGAGAGTCAGAGATCTTTACCACAAACGAGTGCCGGATGTTCGCTTCTTGATTCCAGTTATAAACGGACTAGAAAAGGTAACATGCCTCCTCACCTGTCTTATCAACACTTGATAATCATAATTCTTTCATTTTAATAACTTATCATTTTGGTGTTTTTTCTCATCTAGAACGAAGTCATCCAGGCTCTCCCCAAACTCATCAAACTCAACCCGATTGTAGTGAAAGAGGTGTTCAACCGTCTCCTCGGCACTCAGCACAGTAAGAAGCTGTTGGATGTCATGCTTTTATTTTGAAGGATGAACTTTATGGTCGGCTTCTGTCGAAGATTGTTTCGGGTGAAGGACTCTGATGTTTTCTCGCTGTTGTCTTTCTTTGTCTTCCAGGTGAGGGAAGTTCATCGGTTTCCCCTCTGACTCCAGGAGATCTGCTGATCGCTTTACACAACATCGACTCAACCAAATGTGACATGAAGTCGATCATTAAAGGTCAGTGCTCAAGTTAATGTGGCACATCAGGGTGAACCAAAGGCCAAAATGACAAACAAAATCCCCAGTTAAAACTTTCTAAACCCTAAACAGAAAAAGAAAGTTGTGATCAGTGGTGATTCAATCAATCACATGTATGTCCGACAACTAGACATAACATGTTCTGTGTTTGTGCTGCAGCTACCAACCTCTGCTTCGGGGAGAGGAACGTGTACACGTCAGAGGTTCTGGCAGTGGTGATGCAGCAGCTGATGGAGCAGAGTCCTCTCCCCATGCTGCTCATGCGCACCGTCATCCAGTCCCTCACCATGTACCCCCGACTGGGAGGCTTCGTCATGAACATCCTGTCACGCCTCATCGTCAAGCAGGTCAGCACCAAACTCCAGACAAATATTCATGGTTTTTACATACATTGATTCAGACGGTCTTTTGGAAAATACCTCTTTTCAAATATCTGCCAACACGTCCCTGCAGGTGTGGAAGTATCCTAAAGTGTGGGAGGGATTCGTGAAGTGCTGTCAGAGGACGAAGCCTCAGTCGTACAGCGTCCTCCTGCAGCTGCCGCCTGCTCAGCTGACCAGCGTGTTTGAACGCTGCCCAGAGATGAGGGAGCCTCTTCTGCAGCACGTCCACTCCTTCACACCTCACCAGGTGAGAGCTGCTTAAGAGATCACTCAACCTCATTTACAGTCCTCTCTTCTGATTTCCTAATGTACCAACTGTTTCTATTTTTCTGTGTAACAGCAAGCTCACATCCCAGCCTCCATCATGTTGGTCCTGGAGGGAGAGAAAAAACCAGAACCGAAACCTGTGGAGCCAGTCGTGGAGAAAGAGGTAACTGATGAAGAGGCCTGATACAGACTGTTTCCTGTCAGCCACGCAAACCCTGAATCTTGTCTTTCCAACACTGCTCAGTCATTTAGTGCTTCCCGTGCAGCACATTCTTACCTAATACAGTCACTTATCTTGGTCCAAATTTTTGATATGATAAAGATCATGAAGGGACAAGTTGTTTTTCAAGTTGTTGTCGTCTCCTCCTTTTCTCTTAAATCATCCAGATGGAATCAGATCCTGCCCCAGCTGAAGAAGAGGCTCCCGCTGCAGAGCTGCCAGAGTCGGAGAAGGAGGTCCAGCAACATGCAGCCGACACAAAAGACGAAGAAGAACCGATGGAGCAAGAAGAGTCTGAACCGGTGATTCAGGAGGAAGCTGCTGAAACTGTTTCACAGGTGAGATTATTTTTATGAGCTAACCATTACTTGTCGTGGACAGTTCAGCTAGTGGACACGCTTCTGGTTGCAGCCTGTGTGTTAAAAGCGCCCTCCTGTGATGTTCAGAGGATGATGCACTGAAGGACTACACTTTTTTGTTTTTTGTCCAGCACCATCCAGAAGGTGTCATGTGTCTGCCTGAAAACATGTGACTGTAATATAAAACATGGAACCAAAATGTTTTGCCCTGAAAGCTAATTGTTGTCTCTCTTCAGGAGGATGAGAGAACGAGAGAGAAAGAGACACCATCGCCTCAACCAGAACCAGCAGAGGAAGAGATGGAGACGACTCAACCTGAACTTTCAGAGGACCAGGAGCCAGAAAAAGATGCTGAAGCTGTCGTAGCAGCACCCGATACAGGAAGTGGCAGCGAAGATGTAGAATGACCGCTCAGAACAAATGCACTCAAAGAAATGAATGAACATTTCTCTCCTCTGCAAACATCCCACATACTTATTGCTAATAAATATGTCTTAGTTTTTTTGTATTTGTAGAAAACGGATTTTGATCGAAAAAAAACAAGGTATCTTTGTTAATGAATAAAATTTCAAATGCGTCCCTGTTGTAATGAGTTGGCAAATAAATCAACAAAACACGGTTTCATTGTCTGCTTCAGTTCTGTTTGTTCCTCTTCTACCTTTTTGTCTGAAACATTGCAGATAACTGTAATTGGGTTGTGACCTCCAGATGTGACCAGTATTTAACTTTTAATGTGAAATGACCGGGGGGAAAAAAATACTTTTATTTTGAAAATTGTAACCGGAAGCGTTTTAATTCCGACACTCATCTGTGATCTCGCGTAGCTGGACTTTTGACCGTTGCCCTGGCGGGTAATCTCGCGAGATGAGTCAGGACCTGGCTAATGGAATGTTTGCTAACTTTTCTCTCCTACGTGTTTGTAATTTGTTAACCGTTAACAAAGCTAACAGTGCTAACACCGCTAATATAGCTAACAGAGCTAACAAGTGAGCGTCGTGTCGGTCCAGAGTTTAAATGAAAGCTGTAATTCTCGCCGCCGGTTATGGGACCAGGCTCCAGAGGGACGTGCTGGCTGACAGCAGCGGGAGGTTCGCTCACCTGGCCGGTACCGCCAAGCCTTTGCTGCCGGTGGGACGGTGCGCTCTGGTCTCTCACTGGGTCCAGGCTCTGACCGCCTCCGGCTGTGTGGACTCCATCTATGTTGTTGTAGGTAACTTAAATGACTGACAGCTACAGTAAACACCCAAATCAAAAATAAAATAGTTGTTAATTATTAATTTTTGTCACCAAAATTATGACGATTGTTCATTTTATGCTGCTTCTTGGTTTGAGAGGAAAATAACACTTCTGTCTCCACAACATTGAGCTAATAATTTAGATTTGTTTTTTTTTCTCGTTGTTTACTTTACACTTGCACTTAGCTGGTGGCTAAAATGTAGATTAACTCACCTTGATAACCATGTTCCTAACTTACATAAAACAAATCTTTGCACAGGACTGAATACATATACTATATACATTCATACTTATCTTAAGTGCTTGAACAAGTTGAGGATGATTTGTACAAAAGTTTTTAATGCGTCTAAAATGTTCTTGAAAAGTTCTTTAAAAGCCTTGAATTTAAGTTGAAAATATGTAAATATTTGCATGTCACTGCATCAATAAGAACAGAGTAAAAACAAAAATCATGACACTAAAATTAGTAATATTGTATTATGATTACTAGTTTGACTATATTTTGTATATAAACTTTGCATCCAGTACAATTGTTTATGTAGTAAAAATCACAGCAGACGTCTCAAATATAGCCACAGCCTGGTGGTTAATAGATTACTTGTCAACTATTCTATTAATCGCCAACTATATTGATAGTTTTGGTAGATTTTTTACAAGCAATTCTCAGATTCCAGCTTCTTAAACGTATGTTTTTCTTCCTCTATGACAGTAAACTGAATATTTTCCGGTTGTGAACAAAACAAGACATTTGAGGAAGACATCTTCTGACATTTTATAGTGAAAATAACAAATTGTTTAATCAAGAAAATAAAGTTTAAACCTGAACTGAGACCCTTTATGCTCCTGTTCATCTCTTCCTGTTGTTCTCTCCACAGACTAACGCTGTTTATCACGCTGCATTTGAGGAGTGGGCGTCAAATTTCACAAATGTCAAGATTCTCAACGATCAGACGAGAACCAACGAGGTAAACGCAACTTTACAACAATTGTTTTTACAACATATCGTCTTTTTATACCCAGTACACCTGGCTCGGTAACTTTGGTTCAAGTACAGTAGAGCAAGCTTGTGCTTAAGCAAGTCTTAAGATTTTAGACGGGTTTCTTTAGCTCAGAGATGGTCACATTATTATCAGCATGATTAAACCTCGTAATCAAGTCAACTTTCTTCCTTCTATCAGGGGCGTCTTGGCGCTGTGGCCTGTCTGCAACTAGCAGTGAAACACTTCAAGATAGACGACCATGTCTTGGTGATTGGGGGGTGAGTTTACTGAGTTAGCATGATCAGTATGACGCACAGAGATGTTGTTTGAGCTGTGAACTCAAGGCTTCTTTTCCATCCACAGTGACACCCTGTTCAAAGAAGATTTCAGCCTCAGTAAAGTCAAAGAGACGTTTTCTGGCCACCAGGCGAAGTGTGAGGACAGCTGCCTGGTGCTGTCGTACCAGTGCAAAGACGAGGGTGAGTTTGTAAAGCAGCCAGGCTTCAAGTTTAACCTTACAGAAGCTGTTAACTGTTGTTGGTTCTGTACGTGTCTTTATAGAAACTCATAAATACGGGATATTGGAAGTGGACGGTGACCTGCGCGTCCTCTGTATGAAGGAGAAACCTCTTCCTACTGAGACGAAGTCGAGGAGAGCTGTAAGTTCACCACAAACACTGAACAATGCTTGTCGGTTCAATGGCTTCCAATCCTGCTGTCCGACGTGACGATTATCAAGTTCATGACATGTTACGTGATGCCCAACGTACGCAGTCAAAGTGTTAATCAAACTTTCAGGCAACACCCAGCTAATAACTTCTTCGCTTTTCAGTGTCCCTGTTTCTACGTGTTTTCGAAGAACAGCCTTCCTCTGTTGGACACCTTCATTGAGGAGAAGAAGGTAAACTTGTCAAGTCCCACATGTGACATGAATTCAGACCCAGTGGTGTGTTTTTATTTAATTTTCACAACTTTTCACTTCCTCAGGAGGCTCCGATTGAAGAGAAAGACGCTCCAGGAAACTTTGTGTCTTGGCTCATTCCAAGGTAACTTCTGCTGGACCCTCAAGAGGCTGCGGGCCAAGTTTCACTCTGGAAATAATATTATAATCCTGCTTTGTGACAGGCAGATGGTCATTTTTCATTTGTGTATAATGATGTAAATACTCAACATAAAGACATAAGACTTTTTGAGTTTGATCTATTTGTGTTTTTCTTAATAACAAGGCTGTTTTCGTTGTTTCTTTGTCTTTCAGGAAGCCGGTTTACGTCCATCAGATCTCTGGCCGGTTCGATGTTGGAAACCTTCCCTCTTATATTGAATGTGACCTTTACTTCAGAGAACAACTGCAGGATGTTGAGTCTTACATGGTGTAGAGGACACAGATGGACAAATCCACCATATTTATTGCGGCGTGTTTAAAAAAGTATCCAAGATGAGCACAAAGACAATCAAATGATCAACTTCAAGAATCTGTAAGAGGAAATCAAGAATTTCAACTGTAAATATCAATTGTACATCATTTTATAATTCATATTTTTCTATTAAAATGATTTTTATATTCTTTCATCACAGCCAATGATTTTGTCTATCCGGTGAGGAGTCTTGTGCATTTGTCTGAGGCCTTTTCACGTTTGTCCTCCATCTTTGCGATGCGGGAGCCGAACTGCATGGCTCTCTTGGGCAGGACGGCTGATTGGCCGAGCCTGAGCTGCTTCGCCGCCAGTCTCAGGAGGAGTTTCTCCCCGACGCCTCGAGGGAGCGTCAGATCTGCTTTGTCCCACACGGGAAGAGAGTTCAAGTAGCTCACCACGTCCTCGTCCAAGTAGGGAAATCTGCAGTCAAGAGTTGGATCAGTTCAAGACTCTTAATGTGGAGGTGAACGTATGTTCATCTGTCATTGGACATACTGTAAACAAACAGACCTCAGTTTGGCCTGAAAGTAAATCCTTTCCTGATTTGGACAGAAACAAATAAATGTAATCAAAGGAACTTCTTCTGATATCTTTTAGCCTCAAAAGAAAAAGTGGATTCCTGAAACTTAATTCCACTTCTTGCTCTGTTCCATCAGACTCAGATCTCACTGTTTGACAGGATGAAGCCTGTTTCAGTCCAGAGCATAGTTAATGTTCCTTCACTGGCATGATGGGCTTCTTTAACAGAAAACACAAGTATTAATAATGAATGATGGCAGAATTCCATGTAGCAGCTTCAGTTTCAGAGTCCTGGCGTTGTTCATGCTGGCTCCACGTCACAATGCCAAGACTAAAGAAAGGAGCATACACCGCACAAAGAAAGGATTTACTGTTTTCTGGAATCTGCTTCCACATTTTATGACTCCTCGCCTGCAGGCAATATGTTTTTGTGTTGTAAATCCAACCGGTTCTCATGAACGCTCCCTCAAACGTTTTGAGGAAATATGATTGTTACAGACCGGAGATTTGTAAATTTTATAACTTTGCTGTTGCACTCAGGAACTGTGGGGGGCGCCAGATCACACAAAATGCAAATTCTGCATTAAATATAATTTAATAATACCTTTTACATGTTAAACCATAGCAAAGACACATCGTCCCATCACATCAGGCTCTGGTAACACCTGGAGGTCGAATCAGGTATCACACTCACCTCGCCTCTTTCCCGTGGTCTCCGATCACTCGGTCATCTCGGCCCAAATTCCTGCAGGAGATCCTGCCCAGCTCCATGGCCAGTTCCTGAATCAGCCCCTCAAATCCAGACGTCTTAAATCGGACTCTGTGTCTGGAGTAACCTGCTAGCTGCTCATCCGCTCCGATTCCTGTCAGAATTACCTAGGAGGAAGAGAAACATAGCTCAATGTATAACTTTTTTTTTTAGTTTGTGATCAAATCTTCTGGATTGATAAAAAAAGGTCTGTTCTCCACCTTTGCTGAGGATGTGAAGGCCCTCTGGTCGCCGTCCTCCATGATGAACCCCGTCCCTCTCGCTGCGAACCACACGGCACATCCGATGCTGTCATCCAGCACCGTATCAAGCGGGTAAACCAAATGACAGATCCGTTCCTCGCGCATTTTCTGCAGCTCCTCCTGCGTTACGTTGATTTCCACAAAATTCCACCTTCTCTCAGGATTCAAGTCTTGTAATTCCTTGAGACCGGCTTTTCCTGTAATTCTGTCTGGAACGTCAAACGGCCCGGATGTTCGAGAGTCAGCTGCAGCAGTTTTTGGCTTATTGTTGTGTTTCTTGTGTTTGTTTGCAGACTCTTTCTGCTTCTTTGGCTCCTGGAGTTTAAACGCTACATTGAGAAGGTCTATTGGCTGATGAGCAGGTATGTGACGGTCAGCTAAAGCAGCCAGGATCATCGAATCGATCCCCCCTGAGAAAAGTAAAGCAACACTCGCCCGCTCATCAGGAAGAGAGGCGTCTTGTTCCCTGAGGGGCAGAGCCTGAACTCGACGCCTTACAGCCTCACTGAGAACACTGATAAGTTGGTTCACCTCATCGTTTTTGTCTTTGCTTGCAAGCAGCTGCTCCAGATCTTTAACAGACGAGTTTTGATGATCTTCTGTCTCATTGAATGACGTCGGGATGGTTGTATTCAGAGGACACACAGGTGTGGGCAGCACGAGGCCGGACTGATTCATCACAGCAGTGCAGCTGCTGGGAACAGACTCTGATATGGTTTCACAGCAGCTCGAGACTTCATCAGTTCCTCCATCAGCCCAGGGATAAACCTCAAACATCACAGATCCAGACTCTGCAGTCGCCTTCAGGTCAATCCTGTACACACCAGCAGCTGGGACTTCCTGCCAAACAGCCGGATCAGATCCAGAACCACGGGCTGCCACAGAAGTCAGAGTCAAGGCGTTGAGCTCTGTATCGAATCTCCACAACAAACTCCGTCTGCCAAAGAAGTCTCTCCCAAACCAGAGATAATCTCCAGCCTTCTGGTAGTAAACAAACCCCCACGGTCCTCGTATAGAGGACAGAACTGACAGAATCTCTGAGGGGCTGCTGCAGGTTGACAGCCGCTGCGAGACAACAGTGGTGTCATTTTCCTGAGGCTTCACTGGAAGACCTCCAAAAATCTCCCCGTTCCACTCGAGCACATTCCCAGCGTTGTCCTCGACTGGCTGAGGTGTTAGAAGGCCTCTCATGTGAAGGACGTGAGCAGAGAATAAACACTGATAACAGGAACCTGTAACTGTGAGGTCCTGGCTCTGGCTGGGTCCTCTTCTCTTCAAATGTTCATGAACTGTTTTGTCCCTCTCAAACTGAGAGGGCGTTAAAGTCAACAGACAGAAGATGCCGCACATTGTTGTTGTGAAGGTTGGTCTTACAAATCCTGCAGCTCCTTTTTCATGATGTCCAGCTCCTCTGTACACAGAAAATATTTATCAGTATGTTTAAAGTGATTATGTTTATGTTATAACTTTTTTGTATGCTATAGTATTTATTTTCATGACACAGGGACTACAGATTTATATTAAGTTACAGCTAACTCTGGTACAGCTGAGACACTGTGCACGGTCCCTGTCAAATAAATAAAATAAATAAATACAAAGACTTTGAATCATGTTTGCAGCTCTCAACTCACTTTTGCAAGAACTCAGTGTCTGACTTCTGTCTGCTAGGAAGAAGATGTTGCTGTTCCTCTGCTGGATGTAAACTTTCTGAGGACAAAGAAATACAAAATGTGCATTAATACACAAACTGCTGAGAGAGAAAAGGAGACAAAAGAAAACAACAGCTTGGATATTCTTTAGATTATTTTACCTTAAACTAGACAATTAACAATAACAACAATGTATTATACCTAAAAGTTAAAATCTGAAATAAATATGCCATGGAGTAATATGTATATTTATCTCAAATTTTACAAATCAATTCATGCTCACATTGTATTTTTAATTTGACATTTTGGTGCATTTATTGACATATTTATTAATCTTTTTTTATTATTATTTGGCAGTTTCAGGCCTTCATACTCATCCATGGATACATGAATTTCGGGTACATGTTGGCTGTTTTCTTATTCTTTGTTGTTTTGTTTTTTTTTCCTTTTCTTACATTTTCTTCCTTTTTTCTTCCCTGTAGTGATTGAATTTTATTTACTTACTATATTTTTTGTTTCACTATAATTCGTCATTTATTTTTCTATATTCCCAGATTCTGCAGTCTTTATGATGACCAACATGTTTGTTGTTCTGCCTGTATTACATGAATTCAATTCAATTCTTTCAATTAAGTTAAAATAAAACACAAACTCACTCTGGTTTTCTTCAGGTTGGAGAGCTCGTCCAGCACAATCTTCTGCTCCTTTATCTGAAAGTTAACAACACGAATCAAACCACTGAGCTGATAATATTTTATATAATTCAGGCAACAATTTCAAGGCGTTTCTTGTAGAAAAGAGTCATTAACACTGAAACATAAACGTGTATTTGTACCCCACATTCAGATTTGCTAAGCTAGCTACACGTTCACCGGCTAATGTTTGCTGCTAACATTGGAGCTACGAAGGCTTAAATCTTTTCACCTTTTTGTTCAGTTCCTCCTTCAGTGCAGACTGTCCCTCAAATGTGTCGTCGGAAGACATGTTGGTTAAATAAAACGAAGATAAATAATAAAGTTCAGAGTTAATACTCGTGTAGCTGAAGCTAGCTGACCTCAGTGTAAACACGGTGCACGCACGACAGCCTGGAAAGCACTTCCGGGTTCGGAGGGATGAACAGATTGACGTCATCGCCCCCTGCAGGTCGGAGGTGGACACAACAGTGTTTTTTTATTTACAGCTTCTAGATCACAATTTCACATATTTAAATAAAGTGTGTGTGTGTGTGTGTGTGTGTGTGTGTGTGTGTGTGTGTGTGTGTGTGTGTGTGTGTGTGTGAAATAACAAACTGTCAGCACTTTACAAAAAAATTAAAAATGTATTAGTAGTAAATGTGCGATTAAATCATCATTAAAACAAAAGATAAGGTCTCTTCAGAAGGTTTAAGTTAAGATGCACAGGAGGTGTACGTTTATTTTTTCATTATTTATCAAATAGAATGGTAAAATATAACATATATACAATAATAATGCAAGATATTTGGGGGAAAAAAAGTGTTGGTATTAAATTAGAGAACATCTTTCATCGTTTCCACAGTTTCAGGTTGAGCGGTGCAGAATGTGCAGTTTGTATTTATATCACAGTTAAATGTCTTGTGGAAATGCCATGAAGGGAAAGTAATGATAGAAGTAGTCAGATTCTTTACTCAGGTAATCAGGTGGGAGAACTAATACCACACTGTGAAAATACTCCATTACACACAAGTCCTGCAGTGAAAACCTTATTTAACTGCTTCAGTGATGAGTTGTGTAGAAACTCTTATCTTTGTGACGACGTGTTTTCCAGCAAGTCCAAGAGGATTTAGTTTATTTATCTTGAGCAATAGGAGAATTTTCACAGAAACACTGACAGGGACATTTTATCTGTCAGTTTATCTCAAACATTCAAACACACATGCGGTATTTAACTTCTTTTTCTTGTTAGTTATCTCCCAACACAGTTGTTTTACTTTCGCACAACGTGATCAGAGTCAAAGTCAGCTCCTGTTTCATCCTGTTCGAAGTCACAGGGCAAGAATCGTTTTTTTTTTTTTCGCTCTCAGTTGAAGTCATATGAACTTAGTTCTCATGTTTCTGCTTCCATCAAGGTGGAAAACTGACTCAGCCAATGAGGAGAGAAATGAGGAAACAAACCTTCCTGTGGTCATGACGAGGCTGCTGGAAGTAAAATATGGAAGTGACTGAGAGATCGCTGAGTCATTTCAGAACGATAAAGGTTCACTCCGTAGTTTTAGGGAAGACATTTTAATCCAACGAAAAAAATCTTTTTCTGCTTAAACAAACCAAATAAACAAACTCTATTTGTTTTCATGGCTGAATAAACAAACTGACCTTAAATTACAGAAATTGTTTTATTAGTTATTTAGTTAATTAGTTATTAATATAAGCATCCTGCAAACAGCTGTTTAAAAATAAAACTGTGATTATTTCACCTAAAATAAATGTGTTTTTTTATGTTGTATTTCTAAGAAAGGATTTAAAAAAAAATGTAACATATTAATAATTGTTAAATCTGGAGGTGGAGGTTTGTGTTAAAGATATAATATGTAACATTTTAGCATTACATGTTACATTAAAAGTGTTGCCATGAGGCTGATGGGAGTGTAGTTTGTTACAGACATTTTGTCAGAAACCAAAGAATTAGATTAAAATCATCATTTATCTTCTGATAATGATTCAAATCTGAACCAGAACATCAAAACAAAACATCCATTATCTGCTGAGTCTTATCAAAAATGGTGGGAATCAAACCAACAACCTTCCAGTCCCATGACATTATCCATCTCGACCTGAGCTTCACTGTCCCGTCGGTGGTCAACAACCGCTAAAGATAAATGATGGTGAAGAGGATGATGAAACCAACGTTGATCTTTGTCCGGCGGTCGGTCAAGCACCTTTCAGAGCTGCAGTGTGACGGACAAACACACCTGTCTGAGGTCTCACGTTGGTCCGCTGCCCGCTGAGCTGCAACGTTATATCGATCTGAAACAGCTGTCAGGTGTTTACTGTTTCAATCCCTGGAAACACGGGCCGTCATTTTGGGAAAAGGTGGCCAGACAGTGACCTCTGATGTTTATCATTCTCTGTTGGAGCAGAGTCGATGCCCACGGAAACAATACGACCGCAGCGGCGTTATGTTCCAAAAATGGGAAGAGGAGATAATCGTAATCATTGTTTCTGGTGTCCTATTGTCAGTCCTGGTGGCTGAACCTCAAAAGCCCAGCCTTCGTTAAAACCCACATATAGTTGAGCAGTAATATAATGCCTTTTAGCCCCTGATGCAACAAGAGCTCAGCACAGAAAAGGTAAGAAGCCCTGCATTAAAAAGAGATGAATAATCTGATCCTTCAGGTGAGATTTCACACCTTGCCTCCACCTCCATCCCGACTTTAGCTGCGGCTTCTGACTGCCTGACGTCTGACGGCCGCAGGAGGCAAGTCATCCTCGTATTTTTGTCCTGGAAGGACAAATTTAGCCGAAGTAAACACAGCTTGTTGTCGGGCTGTGAAAGGGATCCCAGACATACCTGCAGGTCACGTGGCCGCAGGATGACACAGCAGCCGTCTGACCGCTGATGACAGGTACCTGAGCCCGACCGGCTGACACACCGACCCACTAATAGTGTGGCTGGTAATCTGTTTGTAGCTCACTGTGTGCAGACTTTCAAACGGCTGAGAGCTCTCTGTGTGGTCCTTGAATAGATCACAAAGGGATAGAAGGGCCTATTGTCATCACTGGGCTCAAAATATGTGCTTATGTTCACTTCTGCTCCCTCATACGATGAGATGGCACACGGCACAGCAGGCCGACGTGTTGCTCCAGGCAGAAAATAGTGCTTTTGTGTTTTTTATTTTCATCTACATGTCTAAAAATAACACGATTTATTAGCAGCCATGTATAATTATAGTGCTACGCGTTCAAATATAGAGACTGGATGGTGTGAAAATTTAGTTTTTAATAACTTTATAAAGGCCTTCAAACTGTTTTTATGGGCAAATAATTTTAATCTCTTTCCCATTAATGATTGGACGAGAAGATTGATACCACCCTCAAGTCTGTACACCAAATATGAAGCTAAGCCCAGCAGCTGATTAGCTTAGCTTAGCTTAGCATAAAGACTGGAAATAAGGGGAAACAGCTAGCATGGCTCCGTCTGGAGGTTACAAAACTGCTTCACTCCCAAACTTCCCTTTGCCAATTAAAGAAACTCTGCAAAACTCAAGAAATAAACGCAGAGCATGAGCGAAGGTTCAACGAAAACAAAGAATAAAAGAACCTGGACATCTACAGTCAGCGGCTACTAGCTTAGCATGATGAATGGAAACAGACGGAAGCAGTTAGCATGGCTCAGTCCAGAAGTTACAAAATCCTCCTACCAGCAACTCTAGAGGTGATTAATTAAGGCAGAATAGCTTCTGTGTTTGATCGGTATAAAACTGAAGAGTGAAAATGATTGGCTGTGATTTTATGGGGTCGTTGTGCACAAGATTAATTGTTTATCTAGAAAAATCAGTCCTTGAGTGACGTGTTTTAAAACCACAGTTAGTTAGTTCACATTCATTTATCAGTCAGGATTGAATAAACAAGATATAACATTTAATTTCAGGGATCAAGCACCCGTTAGCTGAGAGAGATCCCACTCATCTTACATCATAGATTCTTGATTTATACACATTATTTGGCAGAAATCTGTTTTCACTTCACAACTGATGTTTGCTTATAACATCTGACATCAACAAATAAACATTTTGAGGCTAAAATGTGGATTCGAATGCGTATAAAATCAGCACAAGGTTTCCAAACTCTAGCCATTGTAGTCAGTAACTTCTTTAAAAACACTCTGGGGATCATGTTCTGAATCAAACTCGTACTTCAGAGCGTGTTGCAACAGGTCTGGATGTAATAATAAATGTTTTGTGGATGGACACAATGAAAATCTTGCACGAAGGATCCGGCGGCTCGGCTCCAGCACAGTCATTTTGGGTGGATTCGGGCCGAGTTTGGGTGGATGTTTTGTTGTTCAGATGACAGGAGCACATTTCTGTTGTCTTACTTCAGCTTCCAGAACATTTTAGGGAATAACAGAAAGTGGAGCAGTCGATAGAGAGAGAGAGAGAGAGAGCTATTAAAACAGAGATAAGACGCGGCAGACTAACCCACATACGTGCATGTGTCACGTTATATCCTTCATCACATGGTCGGTCTGAAGACACTGAGGGTCTCTGTCGGCTGATAACGGCCTTTTATAGTCCTCTGTGCCCGTATTAGCCATGTGCTCACTGACCCAGTGTTTACTACTCTACATGGATCACCTGCAGCCTGTAATTACCGCCGTGATCCTCCTCTGTTGACATAGGTGAACAAATGCAAGTCATCCAAATGTGTGATTTGTACACATTTTGTCTCTTGCAACAGACGACTTGGTAAACAGGTCAAGGAAGAAAAAAAAAACCCAACGTTCCAAATGCTTTAATTTGTGCTGTGTGGCATCAAATGCACAGACGAGTTAATGTTTAACTCTCAGAACAGCTTCTCTGCTCTCGTCTGCTGTTTGCTCAGTTTTTTTTTTACCTCCCAGGTGGAGGTTGTGTATAAAGAGTAAGAACCGTGTGTAATTAAATGATAAGCAGATTATTGGATCTGGCAGGAGGAGCTGGCAGCTATAGCTCCATTAACAACAGTTTTTTTTTGTTTATTGTAAATCTGAATTTATGCAACATTTAGTCTGTATTGTCCTGATTTTCTCCTACTTTATACTTCCATTCCACCACAAATGTTGTACTGTTTACTCTATTGCATTTATTTAACTACTTAATTTAGTTAGTTATAATTTAGTTACTAGTTACTTTGCAGGTTTCATGTTGCATCGAAACCAAAGTAGCACATTTTCAAATGTATTTATTGTATCAACAATCAAATTTTATACAAACATGTAAATATATGTACCATATAGTTTTACTTTGATAATTAGGTACATTTGATATAAGATAATATTTACTATATTGATATAATGTTATAATGGGCTGAAATTTAACTGGTGTGTATATATATATATATATATATATATATATATATATATATATATATATATATATATATATATATATATATATATATATATATATACACACAGTAGTACTGGTATTACTAGTATTAGTACTGGTATTAGTACTGCTATTACTAGTACTTTTAGAATAAACAATAGTACAAATACCGGCCCTGTGTACAGGTGCAGTATAGATACTAGCCTTGTGTACAGGTGCAGTATAGATACTAGCCTTGTGTACAGGTGCAGTATAGATACTAGCCCTGTGTACAGGTGCAGTATAGATACTAGCCCTGTGTACAGGTGCAGTATAGATACTAGCCCTGTGTACAGGTGCAGTATAGATACCAGCCCTGTGTACAGGTGCAGTATAGATACTAGCCCTGTGTACAGGTGTAGTATAAATACCAGCCCTGTGTATAGGTGTAGTATAAATACCTGCCCTGTGTACAGGTGCAGTCAGGTGTTGATTGGGCGGCTCACAGCAGGTAAACAGGGAGCTTTACCCTCCTGATAACAATGACACCTTTCTTCTGTGCGGACATGTTTCTGGGTTTTCTTTTATTTTGAGTGCGCGCAGCGGTGAGCAGCGGTCAGGTGCGGTGCGGTGCGGTGCGGTGCGGGGGGGGGTGCAGATGGGGGGCGGGGCCAGCGGAGGAGGAGGACAGCACTTGTTTTTGACACAATGTAAATAACGGCCGGTCACGTGACCGCGTGGGTATATTGGGGGCGGGACGTAAACAGAGCGGCAGCAGAGCAGAGCTAACCGTCGGACACGGAGCAGCTCCGGCTTCATCTTATAAAAAGGCTCTCCGGCTCTTTAGCTCACAAAAACATCTCTTTCCGACTTCAGCTACAGTGTTAGCTAAGTTTGGAGAGGAGACTTCAGGAGGAAGACGTGTGTCTCGTGTGTTTTTTTTTTTTCCTTCTGTGTATCGATGTGATGCAGCAGTAGGTCGACCTGCTTTAACGGCTATCACAAAAGAGGAGACAGCAAAAACAGACATTCACTCGGTTGTTTGGTTTTTTGATTTTACACTCGGACAAGCTTTAAGATGGATACCTCTTCACCCAAGAAGACCTGCTGGGGTAGGTTTACTGTCACTGCATGTTTGTTTTTTTTTCTTGTTTTTTTTATGATAAATTCTCACGACACCGGAGCGTTAATGTCTGCTGATGGAGGTCTAACATGAACGTTTGTCCTCCTTCACAGAATCCATCACTGACTTCTTCACCTCAGCTAAATTCCTGATCTACATGGGCCATGCTCTGTCAACATGGGTAAGAGAAACCACACACACACACACACACACACACACACACACACACACCATCACAGGCTATTTTAAATGACACAGCATCATGTATTTATGTGTTATTGTTGCGCCCTTATGTGTGGTTATTAAACTGTCATCACAACACAAGGTGACATGTTTTTTTTTTCTTTCTTTGGCTCAACCACACAATACAATAATGTCATGTTCCTAAAGTGAGGAGAAAGAAAGGGAAAAAAAAACACAACACACCACACACTGTGATCAAGTGTCATCCCCTGGCAGATTACTAATCAGATTATTATTATCATTATTTTAATCCACAGGGTGACAGGATGTGGAACTTCGCCGTGGCTGTGTTCCTGGTGGAGCTGTATGGGAACAGCCTGCTGCTCACGGCCGTCTACGGGCTGGTGGTGGCCGGGTCCGTGCTGCTGCTGGGGGCCATCATTGGGGACTGGGTGGACAGGAATCCCAGACTTAAAGGTGAGGAATCACAAGCGTGTCTGCCCGTCAGGGATTGTCTGTCACAAATGTTCAAAGTTTAAATGTTCCCCTCGTAGAGGAATTTGGCACTGTTGGATCAGTTCATGGAGCCGGAGGAGGAGGGGGCGGACGTGTCCGGCCCATCTTGTTAAAGCGCCCTAATGAACCAGCTTGTCAGACAGAAATCTCTTGTCTTTGATCAGATTTCTGTCCCTAATGTTCTTCGTGGTGTTTCCACAGTGGCCCAGACCTCGCTGCTCGTCCAGAACAGTTGCGTCATCCTGTGCGGGATCCTCCTGATGGTTGTTTTCCAGTTCAAAGAACAGCTTGTGGAGCTGTACAATGGATGGATTCTGGTAAGATCACTGGCTGTTTGGATGTGATCTGATGGAGGGGGAAAAAAAAAACATTATTTTTTAGCTGCTTGTCCTCAAGCGCAGCACTTTGACTCCAGGAGTTTTTACTGATATGGACGCCGGTCAGTGTGATATTTATGACCAGCTGAACTGCTTTCACATGATGAGTGAAAAGACCTTTGACTGTTCCAATAACTTAAATCGACGGTAGATTACTTGTAATTTAAATTCTCAGACAGGGTTGTATCACACAGCTTCTTGTTTTATACATCAATGCGGATGATATTCAACATTTTACTGGAATGGCACTCAACAGCCTCCTTTTGTGTTATTCCCTGAGAAATTTAACAAAAATATTGACACAGCTCCAGAGTGACCTGTTACACCGGTTGAGCTGGGGAGCCTAACTATGTCTTTTAGGTGCACACTGTAATTTACATTCTTTAAACAAATACAGGTGCAAGTTAGAGTTTTTGTTCATTTAAATCACAGCACAAGTAACAAGAAGATCCAAAACAATACATGTTAAATTTATAGCTAATTAAACTTTAGTTAATAGTGAACAAACCTCATCAAACATTGAAACTAATCAAAGTAATTCAAAGTGTAAAACGTGGGATATTAAGTTAACAAAATGTATTTAGAGACAAAAGCCAAAAAGACAGAAACAATTGTAACAACTAATAAACAGTAAAATATACATTTAACAGAATAAATTGGTAAGATTACAAAATTCCAATGAGCCAAAACATTAACCAGCGATGATGATTAAGCAATTGTTGCAGCTGATGTTTATAAGACTTTGTAAATGGTTAATGAATAATGTGCAGTTTATGTATAAACAGTATTTGGATGACCATTATAAAGTTGGAGCTGATGCTTACAAACCTTTACGACTGTGTAATAGTGATTTTCTCACCGGCACATTCCAGAGTGGGCTCACCTCGACTTCAGCCCAGGGCTTACTGACCCGCTCCAGAACTGGGTCAGCTCCAGAAAATCAAATCTAATTTATTTTGAGGCATTTGGCCAAAAATATAGTGGTTTTTTTTTGCCCACTCGTAGTATTTATAAAGTGCTTTTGAGGACATTTAAAATGATCGGGGTATATATTAAGCCTGAAAATGTTGAGATATTGTTTTAAGGACTGCTCAGCCATCGTTTCTAACAGAGAAATAACCATTAACTCAAGTTTAATTTGATTTTTTTAAATTAATTTCTGAGCTCGTGATAATATTTATAATCACAAGAAAACAAAGAGTGCTGAGTGACGTTCGTAAACCAAACATGAGAGGCAATTACACACAAACATGTCCTTAAAAGTCTGCAGGACGAGATGTGTGTCGGTGGTTTGCTCAGGACTTGTTTACACTTGTTGAGCTATGTGGCCTCACCACAACGACGTGGAACTAATTCTGCAGCTGACCGACACGCAGGACTGACAGGTTTACAGACCCGGTCAGGGTGTCAGGTTGAAACACAAAAGCCTTTCTGTTAACGGGGGTGTTGGATGTCTCCAGAGTTGAACTCTGCATTGGTGGGACGCCTTTAGCTTCTCCGGAGAAAGCGTCGGGGGGATTTCACCATGTGAGAGTGTTTAGGGGGCTGGCTGGTGCTGGACTGTGTGTGTGTAGGTGGAGAGAAGTGGGTGAAACAGGAGATTGAGTGTCTCCTTGCTGAAGGCTGTGTAGTCAGCAGATTGTGTTCAAGGCCCATCACATGACGGAGAGGCAGAAATGCGGCCGGGCTTGTTCAGATCGGAGCAGCTGTGTTTTCTGTGTGCAGACAGATCAACAAACGAGCCGTATTTGCATTAAAATATGCAACGTGAGCTCGTTTTTCTGTCGTCCAGCGCTTCTCTGTTGCAGCAGCAGTCGAGGTCACATGTCGAGTGTCATATCAGCCGTCATGCGTTTTCTCTTAAGCAGTTAATTTTCACAGAACCTCATTGATTTATTTTTTTTTTCTTTTCAGCAGGGAGTTGTCGGTTTTCTCGTTTGCATAAGGCGACATGTGAGTCTTCTGTTGTCGGTATCAGGTGGAATCTGTACTTGAATTCAGGAAGTTGGGTCAGAGGTGCAGACGGCTTCAGTTTTCAAAGTTTCTTCTTGACTTTACGTCATAATAGTAAAACTGAAGGCATTTTCAAGAAATAGTGACACTATAATGTGTACAAATCTTTGACAGTTCATCCATGTTTAAAGGATGAAGTTGGAAGTTTTCCAGGATTTTTCCCAATCACTGAAAGATTAAGGTAGAGAGCATTAAAACAAACTACATGACTCTTCCAAGATCTGATGATTCTAGTTAGTCCTCACTGAACACATTAAGCAAGTTTTATCATTCAGCTTTTTGGGTTTTGTTGATTTGTTTAGCTACTTTTCCAGCTCTTTGCGCCTACATATGATAATATTAATGATCCAAAATGATTTCTTTTAACAAATCCCATGAAAAAAACAAATTAATTCGTCTGTCTCTGAATATTTTATGACTGCTCCACCTTTAATGTGGCACTCAGCCCAAAGACAAGTGGTGCCTCCTGAAGATGTGAAATTTCAAAAATGAGAAATGACAAATGTGTAGTTTTGTCTAAAGAAAACAGCTGATCACTGCAGATTTTAAGCAAAAACTAGTTAAACAGGAGAAAATGGTGCATCTGTCGGGGACTATTTTAATCTGTGGATTAATTCACATTTGCCCTGAGTGTCCAGTCTGCAGATGAAATGTCTATTTCTGTTTGGAAAAAACATATTTTTATCCCTATAAATCTTTTCACTTTGCTCCTTTGTCTGATTTGTGTAATGTGCCTCACTCTGGCAGCAGCTGATTCATTTTTGATTTTAACCAGCCCCTTAGTTACGTAAAACTGATTATTTATTTATTCTCCTCCCTAGACGACCTGCTACATCCTGGTGATAACCATCGCTAACATTGCCAACCTGGCGAGCACGGCGACCTCCATCACCATCCAGAGGGACTGGGTGGTGGTGGTGGCGGGTCAGGACAGCAGCAGGTTGGCAGGTCAGTTTTTAGTACCCGCAGCTGCCTTATCATCGAGTGTAGTCCTCACGTGACTCCGTTATCAGATCCGTCCAGCGGGGCAGACTTTGGACCCGGCATGCTGACTCACTCTCATTTTCAGCTGCATGATGGAAAATAGTCCTGTTGAACTTTGTGACCCTAACCTGCTGTCATATGAGTATAAAAATCTATTAAAACAGAAACTTGATTTGCATCTTCTTCCTCTTTTGTATCCAACAGACATGAATGCCACGGTGCGGATTATTGATCAGCTCACTAACATCCTGGCTCCCATGCTGGTGGGTCAGATTATGGCCTTCGGCTCCCATTTCATTGGCTGCGGCTTCATCTCCGGCTGGAATCTGTGCTCCATGTGTCTGGAGTACGCTCTGCTGTGGAAGGTCTACCAGAAGACGCCGGCGCTGGCCACGAAATCCGGTCAGAAGGAGCCGCAGCAGGAGCTCAAACAGCTCGGCCCACAGAAAGGTATAGACAAGAACTTAAAGATCCGGATGGTTTGATAACAACCTGAGGATAAATGTCTGATGATTCGTGTTTCTGCCCTTTCACAGACGTGGAGGACGGTCAGAGTCCTGAGGAGTCGTCTCAGCCGCTCATGAACGAAGCGACAGTCGCCACCAAACCCGACTCTCCAAAGCAGCGCGGCTGCTGCTACCAGGCGACCGAACCTCTGCGCACCCTGAAGGCCGGCTGGGTGGCCTACTACAACCAGAACATCTTCTTCGCCGGCATGTCCCTGGCTTTCCTCTACATGACGGTGCTGGGCTTCGACTGCATCACCACGGGCTACGCCTACACGCAGGGCCTCAACGGCTCCGTCCTTAGCCTGCTGATGGGGGCCTCGGCCGTGTCGGGAATCTGCGGCACCGTCGCCTTCACTTGGGTCCGCAAGAAGTGCGGCCTGATCCGCACCGGCTTCATCTCAGGCATGGCCCAGCTGGCTTGTCTCATGCTGTGCGTCGTCTCCGTCTTTGCTCCCGGGAGCCCCTTCGACCTCAGCGTCTCGCCCTTCCAGGACCTGTACACACATCTGATCGGAGAGAAGGCGCTGCCCGAGGCCGAACACAGCCTCACCGGCGTTCTCATTGGTGTGAACGCCACTACTACTGCTGCACCGGCTGAAGAGATGCCCCCTCTGCAGTCCTACATGTCTGTTAGTCTGCTGTTTGCTGGCGTCATTGCTGCTAGAGTTGGTAAGTTATCTTGCACAATGTCCTGGCAGTAGAATATTGAAACCTTTAGCATTTTAATTGGTTTGCTATGAGACTGTGGTCTCGTCTAATTTATTGGTTTCCACTTTAATATTATTTTTCTCTGCAGCAGAGTTGAAGCTCCAGAGTTCAGACAGTGATTGATTAGCACTGAAGTAAATGATACATCGTCTAAATTGGTTTGTTGTTGTTCTTTGACAGGAAATTAGAGTGTCCTTGCTTTTTTGGCACTTCTCGCTTCCTTTCATAAAATTATAAAAGATCGCGTCCTTGATTATGACTTCCTAAAGGTGACTCAGGCGATTATAAGAAGGTCCATAGGTTGAACTTTTCCATAAGTCACCGGAATTTCACACAAGACCTCAGCAGGATGTCAAAGCAATATTTGCAACCTTTGCTTCCAGCATTATTGCCTGATAATTGCTGCTACAGCTACTGTTGTCCTCTCAGGTTGTTTTACTGCGGCTGTAAAGAAACAGCATCAGGACTGACTGTTGATCTCTGTCCTGCAGGTCTGTGGTCCTTTGACCTGACAGTGACCCAGCTCATCCAGGAGAATGTGATCGAGTCGGAGCGTGGTGTGATCAACGGCGTCCAGAACTCCATGAATTACCTCTTAGACCTGCTGCACTTCATCATGGTGATTCTGGCCCCGAACCCGGAGGCTTTCGGCCTGCTGGTCATCATCTCCGTCTCCTTCGTGGCCATGGGTCACATCATGTACTTTGGCTTCGCCTTCAAGAGCCTGGGAAGCCGCCTCTTCCTCTGCTGCTCGCCGGAGCAGAAGGTGGAGACGGTGGACAGCCCCTCACTTCCTACCACCGTCTAACCCGGTTAAAGAGACTCTGTCCTGGGTACATACTGCTCACGCCTTACCCTACGCCTGCGGCTTATTCATCTAACATGCAGAATGCTAATGCTAACACAAACCAGAGGAAGGTAACTTAACTCGCTATGCATAGCCATTAACAAAGCATTACTCATTAGCAGAATAAAGCTAACAGTCACAGAAAACTAACAGTTTTAGATGAGGCAGGTTTTCTCCCCTCGGTCTGGGAGTCAGATGAGAGCCTCGGCGTCTTATCTGTGAGTCCACGCTCTTTGAAACACACATGTACTGTTAAAGAAATCAGGGGAAAAGGCACTGTAAAATATTCTCCTCCCAACAGCCTGGATCTAGCTGTAACGATGTTTCAAAGGTGCTTCAGCTAACTTAAAGGCAAAAAACGAGGGAGAAACCTCACAGGGAAGCAGGAACTGAGGCTCGGATTCAGGTGGGGCGGCTGTCGGCTGAGACGCCAGAGGGGCTTTTCCGTACACAAGTCGGTCTCACTCAGCACGTCGGACCAGCGCGGCAGGGATTTGTATTTCCATCACAGCAGAATTTCCTGCTTTAAGGTGCATCTTTAACTGATGCACTCTTGTGTTAGAGGAGTGGCTCTAAATCCTCCTTCTCTCGGCAGGTTATCGAAGAATCAGCGCTAACAAAGCTCCGCTACTTCGGTGATAAACCAGTTTAAAATCCAGCAAATTCTTCACAATAAAAGTCCCTCATTTAGTTGCTGGAAAGCTTTTATTGTGAAGCCAAATCGGGAACTAAACACGCTGAAACAGTCAAATACAGCGGAAGGTACAAACGAGTACTGTTTGTTTGAGGAGGGGAAAGTGGACGTCGGGTTGGTGCTTCAACCTTTTAATGGAAACGCAAATCAGCGCAGCACAGTTTGACCAAAAGTGTCGACGGAAAAGCTCCAGAAAAGACAGAACGCCCCCCTTTTTTTCCTGACACTCACCTCTCAGTGACTCCATTGGTGCTGTAGCTGTGTCTGTCCTCTGATAGCCTCCTCTGTCAGCTCACAGGATTATATCTAACCAAACACAAACTGGGATCTAGTCTCTTTATAAGGGTTATGCAATTAACTGTATTTATTCAGGAACTGCAGACGGTTGGTTTTTTTGTTATAACTGTTTCGTCAGTATTGTGTGGTCGTGCCAGAAGACAGAAATCCTATGCACCCTCGTCAATAACGCTCTCAGTTACCAAAGTGGCATAAAGGAAGTGAGGGAAACCAAACATTCCAAATATATATATTTTTACATCAGGTGACAGTAGACGTGTAGGTTCACTAACGCTTTCATACACCCGAGTTTATCTGAACCTTTCTAACCCGCTCTGAGATTGTACTTTATTTTCTGCTAGTTTACATGAATAGTGTTATTTTGTCACCTTTTTTTTTCATCTCTATGTTCCTTTTGAGTAATTTTTTCAATCGTGATTGTTGTTACACAGGCACTTTAAGTGATTGACGTCTGTCATTAACGCGTGATCAGGCATTTGATCAATATTTTTGCACAAGGCTGAAGTCCTGACCCCCCTTATTGGATCACTAATCGGCTCCTCGTCTGCTCTGGGGAGATTGTGGTTTTAAAGACAAAGAGGCACATATTTTACCACTCAGCATGTTCATGTTCAGGAGGAAAAACTGTACCAGTGAAGAAATCCAAATACACCCAGACTTCACCCACAATGACCCCCTCGTTCCTCAAGAGTCAGCCACTCAGCAGATTTTATCTGATCTCAGTTTACGCTTCAGACTGCCAACAGGATCTGTGATCGTGTTTTTACTGCTGTAAGCTTCAGCAGAAGGTTTACAGCTTTACAGGACCGGTCCACAAAATGTATTTCACAAGTGTCTCATGAGAGGGAAAAAACTCTAACTTCAGACACCAGGCAATTCAAAGTGCTTTACAGAGATACAGAACTACATTAAAAGTAAGACAAAGACCCTTCGCCCAACAGCCAACCATCTAAATACGCCTAATTATTTTTCCCTGAGAAGTTAATGAAAATGTGGAGAAACTTATTATCTCACAATGTTAAAGAAAGTAAGAAAAAGAATTCCTGGATCCGTCCCGTTATCGCGCCAAAAGTTAAAGGGGTCTGTTCTGGACTGAGACACATCCGCCATCCAAGTTTTAATTTCCTCGGCAGAGATAATTACAGGATTAATGTCGATTTCAGAGAATATCTATACGTAATGTTTGCTAACGTTAGCCACCATAAGCTACCGGTCATACCAGACCCAGTCAGGCTGTAGCAGCTAAACCCCCCCGAGTGCATTGAACTGAGTTTTATGACTTCAGCTTCTCATTTTTAAGAGGAATCATTCAGTTATTTTCATATTTCAGAAATTACACAATCTCGCCTTCAAGATCAAACCCAAATAAAGTCGTTAACGTAGCTACAACTAGCTCCTGTCCACCTCTGACCTTCAGTGATTTCTCTCGCCTTACTGTAAATTAGCCTTGACAGCTGTTGAACGCACACATGTACCGGCTGCATCCAGCCGGTAACCAGCCGCACCGCGCCCACGACAAAATCTAGCCGGTCTAGCCAAGTTTTTGGTAACGGGGTAGAAGAAATATTTAGGTTGGAAACAGAAGTCGCCACAGCAGATGTCGGAGAACAGAGGGCCACTTTCTTAGCTGCACATTCCCGTGAAATCTGGTGTTGGAGGCAGGATGTCTGCAGGTGTGCAGAGCTGCAGACTCGGAGGGAACGGAGCTTAATTTTCATGTTTTCACGAGCTTCACCGCAGCAGCTCGTTGAAACAGCCCGTCTGCTGATTCAGGAATCTCACACATGGCCATAACTCTATTTTTACTGTACATAACATTAGCTGTCAGTCGATATATAAACTTACATACATATATAATTTGAAAAAAAATGCAACAAAAAAAGATTGTGTATACTGTTGCTATGCTGTTTTTTTTTTGTTTTTGTTTTTTTTACGTTTTTGAATACCTAGTGTTAACATTTTGTGTCAAATTCATGAAAGATTTTTTAGATTTGTGTATAAAGTTCAATCACTGCATTTCATCTGTATCATACTGCTTGAATCTGACATATATCTCTCTGTATATACAGTATATATATCAGTGTTTTTTATATATATATATCTATATATATATATATATATAAATATATATATATAGTTGTAGCTGAATAGGGAAAAAAGCATTAAATCATTAAGAAATCATCTGTTTTTATGTCATAATCGCACTCCACTGAATATGAGGACGTTGGTTCTGCTTGTACTGCATGAGGTCTCTTAAATAAAGAAAACCTTCACAATCGCCGGTCTGTTCAGTGTGTGTGTGTGTGTGTGTGTGTGTGTGTGTGTGTGTGTGTGTGTGTGTGTGTGGTCACATACCACAGCAGAGTTAGCAGCTAATTTCCTCCCAGAATCCATTTCTTTCTCTCAGACAGCCGTTGTTAAACGGAGTGACTTTAAGCTGAGCTGGATGATCCGGACAAAAGACAAAGCCTGACCTGGTTTTTTGTGTGACCGAATGGACATGTTAGAGAGTCACGACTCTGCGTTTTGTGGTCATTTAAGCATACAAACATGTAATGTTTGTATATATTTTATTGCTTATTTAAATATAAGAGTTTTAGTTTTGTGACGGTCTTATCGGGAGCTCGTGCCGCTTTAAGAGCTTTTACGTAACACCAAATACCAGCGCAGCGCTGAGCAGTGGGGCCGCGAATGAATACACAATAGTACCTGTTTGAGTCAGATGTTCTGTTAAAGCTAGCTCATATTTTAAAGGAACAGTTCACCCAGAAATAAAAAAAAGTCAAAGGTCATTATCTCCACATAACATTACTGGAGCTTCACAGCAAAACAGAGCAGAACAAGGAGTAAAGGAATCCATCGATGTCAAACTGGAGCGACCGTCTTCGAACAGACGAGGTGGACCACGACGTTCCTCATCACCCACCTGCAGTGAGGTACTGAGTTCCCTCCTCAGACAGCTTAGCAACCACTCACACCTGGGCTCACCTAGCCTGAGCAACCCACATGAAGGCCGGATGGGTCAACGACCTAAAAGTGGCCCTAGACTCAGAAACTCAGAGCCCACAAGTCTGTAAGGACACTCCCACACTCTGTAAGGACACTCCCACACTCTGTAAGGACACTCCCACACAGAGTTTAAATCCCTGTGACTCCCCTCCTGTTAGTCAGAACTGAAGGAGCCTCTTAGAAACAGCTCCAGTTTGTTGTTGGTCTATTTGTTTAACTTTCCTCCATGTGCAGCCATTATCAATGTGAACGTGACGTACAGAGACACCGGAGCTGAACCGTCACAGTTCCAAAACTGTCAAGTTAAACGTAAATTCGATTAATTGCTGCATCCCTGACATGTCACATCTGAGAGTAATTCAACTAAGAGTTCATAATTAAGCAGTTATCTGCTCACCAACATGTTGATGGAAAGTCTGGTGAAGTTTCGTCGTCCACTAAACATTTCTGGAGCAAAACAGCGTCACAGCATTTTCATAATAATGTAAAAAAAACAAACTACAGATGTCTGGTGTAATCCAAATCTCCAGAAGCCCTGAGATCTGAAACTGATCTGACGAGACGTTATTTAAATTGAATCTCTGAAGGCTCATCCATGTTTTTTTTTAACTTCGGGGAGAACTTCACCTCCGTTCACAGCCGTTGTTTTTCACGTCATGCTACAATCAGCTCGCATACGGCCAATAA
Organism: Acanthopagrus latus; assembly: GCF_904848185.1. Classification (NCBI taxonomy): domain Eukaryota; kingdom Metazoa; phylum Chordata; class Actinopteri; order Spariformes; family Sparidae; genus Acanthopagrus; species Acanthopagrus latus. The sequence continues at coordinate 26,374,466 of NC_051047.1, read as the reverse complement.
AATAGTGATTAATGGCTTCTACATGTTCGTTACCCTTTCACAACAGCAATAAAAACATCACATTTAGCCTGAAGATGGAGGCTCTGTGTGACGACAGTGACTGAGACAAATAAAACCGTCCTGCAGTTGAGATGTTTTTTCGTTTACGACTGCAGGATTAATGAGTGTTGGAGCAGAGGTTCATCACATCTGAATAACTACAGTATATACATGAGAGGGAAGAGGCCACCGACTGCAGTGAAAGTCCAATGTCTACAGTCAATAACTGGACCTGGAGATAAGTGAACACAGTGGAGATATCCTCCTCTGTGTGAGAGCGATCTCTGCTATCTCCCGAGGTAACGACCCGAACAGAGACGCAGATCTACAATGAAATAAATCAGCAGCTTCGTCAGAAGATCCTGTCGAGGGTTTCTTGAGTTCTGTGGATGAAACTTCCAGGAACAACTTCTGACTGTAATCTGTAAAAGAGGAGATATCAGAAATAACTTCTAACTGATACGACAGGTTATTTTTTACAGATACCTGAATCTGCTCGCGAACAGAAATTAACCTTGCTTAGTTTGAGGGAGCACATTAAAGGCACAGTTCACCCCAAAAATGAATCTCATGTTGAAGCCTACAATATTTTACAGAAAAGATATTGTGACATCAATTCTGTCCGATGCAGATTGTCCGATTGCTAAATCTGTGAAGCGCTAATCTGAGCAAAATTCTAATGATCCCCCTCCAAATTATGATGAAGCCCAGGTTCTAGGTGCTACTCTGCCTCTGATTGGCTGAATGTAAGCTAAACAAATCTCACTAGTCGTGTCCAAACCACCCAAAGATCCTCAAAGCCTCGCTTCCACAAATCCTCCAGTTTCCCCTTTTCAAACTTACGTCATCTTTCCTGGAGTAAACAGATCTTATATATATATATTCTAGTTCTGTTGCTCAATCTGCTGCCTTGCTCAAGGGTAAATGTACATGTACATTTCAGAGAAAGCATGCAAAACAAACAGTGGACAGTGTGAAACCACAGTAGCCACTAACTGGAGCTGCTGTTAGCTAGTTAGCTCAGTTAGCCGTGCATCTAGTGGTCCGGATGGAAGCTTCGGACGCTGCTAGCTGGCTAGCATGCTAAGCATCCCTGCACATCTTCCTGACGGTAAAACTCTTGTAAAATTATTACATGTTGCTGCTGTAATTTCATACCGAGCTCGAGTCTTCAGTCATCTTTTTTTTACATTTACTGGATCTGTTTTACACTCTCAGCTCGTATCAGCCAATAAACAGATAAACCGCTCAGGAGTCGATAAGGATATGTAGGGTAACCCAGTTTGTCCACCAACGCTCCTCGATGTCTGTCAGAGGTCACGAGGCGACACGACGGTGGCTTCAGGCACCTGATCGAGAAAGGAACTGAAAAACGCTGAGATGAAAGTGCTTCTTATCCAACTGTGGGAACAAAACATGACCTTCAAAGAGAGCTTACTCAGGACTTCAGCTTTCCTTACTCAAGACTCCGTGTCCGGCTTTACAGCTCCGATTATGTGACGCTTCAAGGTCACACGAGAAATCTTTATGTAGAACTTTTCCAAGAACCGAAGCAGAAAAAATTTAAAATGCTTTTCCAGTGAAATATCTATCGTTGTGCTTTTTTTTTTTTTTTTTTGGTTGGTGAGTCACAGTTCACCTGCTTATACAACAACGTGAGAAACGTCATGCACACACCGATATGCAACCTCCATTCAAATTTCATCACACACACCACTGACCACGGATAAAAGGTGTGAGTTTGGACTCTGGAAGACACACTGAGGTTGTGCAACAAGGTGACGGACGAGGAGAAATCAGAGGACGACAGCTTAAAAGAAAGAATTCAATAGTTTTATTACAATTGAAGTGTAGAAAAATGTGGATTTGCACATATAAGTGCATGGAGACGGTGCTACAGACAGTTTTCACCTCATCACAGAGGATCTGATTAGTTTTTGAATCACTGATTGACAATGTACAGTTGAAAAAGTCTCAAAATTATTGATTGTGTAAGTACTGAATCCCTTGACTGTAACTTGAAATCATCTTGTTTTTAACCGCGAGAAGTAAACGTGGAAGTCGTTCATGTAAGCAGTACACAGCGGAGATGTTTGGTCATCAAACTCTTTCTGAAGCCACAGAGGGAGAAGTGAAAAACATCGTTTTCATCGAGTTAAAACCTTCACCGTTGTTTGTTGCTCTTAATGTCAGTTCAGCAAAAGTTCACCCTCGAGTTGAACACATGGACGCAGGCGAGCACATGATCACGTGGCTCAGGGAAGTTAAATAAAAGATCCAGGTTTTAATATCCGGTCATGAATCTGCATCACGATGACAAGTGATTCCAAACCACGGAAAAAGATCAACACAAGCATTTACTCTCAAGTTCAAAAGGAAATTCTGCACACAAAAAGTTTTTATGTACAAATACAAACCTACAAATTTGTTTTAACGCTCGATATCACTCAGTACGATTCAGACCGATCATAAAAATTAACCAAAGACAGCAATAATTCCACTTTTCTGATACAATACTAGAAAATTAACTAGACTCAGAACCTCTTTCAAACCCTCAACATACGAAAAAGGCTATTTTTCTTCTTTGTTTGTATAAATCGTTGTATTAACAACCTTTTTATTAACAAAAAAAAGCATCTTTGACAAACAACACAGGATGTTGAGAAGTTTACCAAGTAAAAAATGTCATTAATGATCGCTGTTTTTACATCACCACAGCGTTTACATGCACTGGGCGTACAGACTTGTCCAAAGAAGACAAAAGGGGGAAATCAACTGATTGAAAATTGCAGCATGTTGCAGATTTGGTGAGAAATGCTCCAGAACTGCAGCTGAACACAGAGAAATCCTGGACTGTGACTTGGAAACAGATTTATTATTCTTTACAACCACAGGAACGACTCAGAAACAATACTGTTTATATTCGAGAGTGACCCAAATTCAATCCAGCCTTCATCAGAAGACTTGGAAGCTGATATAAACTATAAAAGGACGCGACGGCTGCCAAGATTCCGACACTTACGCAATCAAATATTTTCTATTTTGCATCTGCAGAGAGACTTTTGTCAACACTCGTCCTTCTAGAAGAAACTCTGATTTATGAGGTTATAAAATAAATAACCCACTGATGAAAACTGTCTATAATCTCTGTATCTGTGCGAGTCTTTGTACACAGTGATGATCATGAGTCCAGGAGGCCTGCGAGCCAGCTGTGGTCGAGTTTCTTCACCCTCCTCAGTTCTCTAACCTGAGCCTTGGTCAGAGCGGGGGCTGCAGCCTCGGACGCCTCGCCGCCGCCCACCGCCGCCTGCTGCTCCGGTCTAATGCGGCTGGATTCCATTTCCTCCTCTGAATCCTCTTCCTCTTTCTCGCTCTCCATTTCCTCCTCGGCTTGTTTACTTTCCTCCCTGAGGCCATGAGAGAAAAAATAAGTTAACGTGACTCTGCATATTTTCTGAGATAAACAACAGTGTCAGAATTTTCCCACGTGCCCCGTTTTAGACAGGCTCTTAAGCCGACGAATCACGTGAAGCCTGCAGTGTTGTCGACTCATGATACACTGATATCATCGGTCACAGATTCCCACCATGACTGTCCTAATTTTCACCTTTTATTGGGCTTATTACCAAATAACAAATATTCAGATATTCATGTTGAATTTCTTAAGCGAGACTACTGACCTGGAGTCTGTTACGGAGATCAACAGAGACTGCACAAACATGGAGCAGAGGAAAGAGGTGGAGGGCAAGACGTGAGCCGGGGTCTGCAGCAGCTGTCGGCAGAAACACAAAAAACAAAAACAAACACACACGTCAAACAACTGGGCTGGTTAGCATCACACAGCTAGCAGTGTCACGTCCACCGGCGTCATCAATAACAAGATTTTTCTTTCTATACCACATCGTGCTTTCAAATAAATATTCTGTATTTGAATTCCAGCAGCCAAAATCTTCAAGCAAACAACTACATGTCACTGACACGCAGGGCGGAGCCACCGACCTCTCTGACGGCGTCAGATCCCTGCGGCAGAGGCGTCCTCTCCGCTGACTCGCCGCTCCGCGGGTCGTCACCTCCCTGTTGCTGCTGCCGATGTTTCCCCAGCAACAGGTAGAACGGCGTCATGGCGACGCTGTCATCGATCACCAGCTTGAAGGAGGAAGAAGACGAGATTACAGTGTCAGGAAGGGCAGGAAATGTCCCACATTCATAATAAAAGTGTGAGTAAAAGCAGGTCAACAGTTTGTACAGAGGTGGATCTTCAGCAGTGATGTTTTTAGCAAAGATGAGAGAAACAGAGGGAGGTTATTCGGAGAAGAAAACAAAAGCAACATGAGTCCACAGATCCTCGTGCCAGCTGAGCTGAACTCTTCACCATCACCCGGTGTTCATCCGACAAGAGAAACCTGAAGCAACAACTGTGACGGGAGTCGATCCTGCTCGGGGTTTTTTAATTTTCAATCGTTTGTAATGTTTAAACCGGTTTTAACCTTGAATCTCCAGGTGTGTTGATGTTGGACGTTTGTGATAAACTGAAGGATGAAGTGTTTCTTTATGCGGTCAGAAAAAAAAAATAAAAAATTCTCGTCTCTCAGATAAATAAAGGCTTTTAAAAACCCTCTAGCTGGAAACTGCATGGTCAGTAAAAGCATCTGAATACTGTGTGTGCTGTACCTGTTTGCTGGACGCCATCAGTCTCTCCTCTTCTGTCTTGGTGGTGAACGTCATGAGGTCCTGCAGTGGAGAGTCAACGTCAGCATCAGCACAATAAGTCCTTTCACTGAAGTATATTGTAACTAATAATACAGGATAATATCTGTGACGTTCAGACAGCGAGTGGACACCAAACTGAATATCAACATTTAGCTTGTTTATGTTTAGTTCGACTGGATTCACACGTTTCCCGCTCGCTGTTACTTTTGCAGTGAACACGTTTTGCTCAAGCAAACGTCTGGAAACAAGATCGCAGCCGACTTCTTCTCTTTTCAGCTGTTCTGTGTTTGTGTTGTTTACCATGTACTGAGTGAGGAAGTACAGCTGGGAGCGGTTGAGCCACTGGCTGCTCTCCTCGCAGCTCTCCAGCATCTCCTCCCTCGGGGCGAAGACGGCGCGAGTCACCGTCCCCGAGCACACGGCCTTCTGGGAAAACAGCGGCCGAGGCTCGCTGGGTTTAAACACGAACACTAAAAACAGAGGAGAGAGGGAAACAAAAACAAAAAAACAGTGAAGATCATTATACATGCTCCGGCTTGTTTGTGTTTCTTTAAAACAATCACAATCGTCTTGGGTGGCGTCTGGCGCAGGATGCAGCGACGCTGCTCGTACTAAATGGTATCAGGGGAACTTGTTTTGCATTCAGGGAACCAAATCGTGGAATCAAAATGGCCGAATCACAGCTGTTATCTTGTTTTAGTAGTTGTGCTGCTGCCAGTTTCAGCGTGCAGGTTGCTAGTTCGCTGTTGTTGTTCTGTGTATCAACAGGGATTCTGGAAACAGTGACACAGAGATAACAGAGGGGAGGACGACACCAGGCACCAAACACCAGCGGACATCCATTCAGGTGAATTCAGGTATTCAGGGAATGCTGCCTTCAATTGTACTCAGGGAAAATGTGCGTTTCATTTGTCGCCTGTTGTGACGACTTTCAGGGAAGCATCAGATAAAATGTCGGAGAGAGGAACTGCGAATGTGGCCGTATGCAAAACTTGACCTCGTCTGTGAATATCAGTGATGGTCAGTCGTCAAACTACATCTTCTGTTACTGTTGTGATGGCGGCAGAAATTACATACTCTGTTTTAAACCCAGTAAAAAAAAAAAAAAAAGTTGAATTCTTACAGTCGGTGCATCCAGCCTGACAGCAGAAGGCAGCCATGTTCTCAGAGAGCGGGTCGGCCAGCAGCAGGCTGACGTCCATCGAGGTGCTCCACTCCACTGAGGAGGAAAAGGAACGCATCATTAATGAGCACGAACTGAACTAAAATGCAAAAAAAGGGATTTTTATTGTGTTTGTTTGACGCGCAGTCTCACGGGAGCAGGTGAGGAGGTTCCAGCAGCAGAGCAGGTTGCTGCCGGTGGTTCCCAGCAGATACTTGGAGCAGCTTAGTCGCCCAAAACAAAGATTCCTGGAGGACGAAGGGGGGAGAAAAAAAGTCTCTTTTGTTTTCTTGTGACTATAAAGAATCTCAAGTGCAAACCCCCCCCGCTTCACACTGCACATATTTCACAGGATTAGCTTTTGAGTTTTCTGCTTTGGGGGCTTCAAATGGGAACACGCAAGTAAAAAGAGTCTGAACACCCACGAAGAACCAAAGAGCCGGAAAATAATCTGCGTCTGGAAGATGGAACTTCAAAATGATGCCTTCTATGAATCAACAATGTTGTTTAAAAAGGGACATTCTCAAACTAAAAGGTGAATTTTATCTATTCTGTAAGAGTCTGTAAATTGGTGAGGTTGGAGGTGAAACAGTCGACCCAGTTCTACACATCCATATGTGGTGGTTATGTAAAGGGCACCTGTCACAACATCTGACCATCAGCGTCTTCAAACTCCCCCTCAGCCCCCCCATCACTCAGGAAACGTCTCCTCGTGATGATTTGTTTTGCTTAAAGAAGTTTCTGGACAGTAAAAATGATTTTCGCTGCTTCTTCATTTTTCAGATAAATCTGCAGGTCAGCTCTCGTTTTTTTTTTTTTTTTTTCCCTTCTCCCCTTCTAAATGTTCTGAATGCTGACTCAGAGTTGTGGGCTCACTTGCAGAAAAGTGGTACAGAAACCAGCAGCAGTAGTTTCGTGTCCTCGTTGACCAGAAGGGCCCCCTGCTTCAGCGGAGGGGACGACATTTCTGAGACTCGAGCAACGTTGCGAAACTGCAGGCGGCTGACAGGCAGCACTTCTGCTGAGAGAAACGAGCCTGGACCTCTGCCAGTGTGACGACGAGGTTATTCAACTGTCCTCGACAGCGAACAGAGAAACAGCCAGACTATAAAACAACTGGTTGCTTAGTGAGTCTGTGTGTGTGTGTGTGTGTGTGTGTGTGTGCACTGATCTTTAAGTAACTGTCCTGTCACTTGTCTGTCTGTCTGAATGAAAGCTCAGACTGTTCTTAGAGGAGACAGGAGGAAATAACCATTTATCAGTAAAGCAGCAGCAACTTATATTAACTGGAAGCACCTGCAGGACAACAGTCGGTTCTTTGTTTAGCAACAGTCTCTGAGTGCTGGTGACTTTTTTCAGTTGTTTCCGATGAGGAGTGAGAATCGGCAGCCGTCCAGAAAAAGCGTCTTGGAGTTAAGAATCTCTCAACTTTTCTGAATGGTGCCGTATTTTTGACCCCTACGGATCACGTGACGCAGCCACATCCTCCTCGCTCTGATGTCCTGATGCCAAATAGAAAACTAAAGGGTGGTAAACCCCAAAGCGTCGATTACACGGCGGCGGTTGTTGTGTTCTTGTTTCTGTAGACAAAACGCACGTGAAGCTTTTTTCTCTCCGTGTACAACCGCTTCATTTCTCCTGACTGCACTTTTTTGCCTGAAATAAACGGGCTCTATAAGTTGCACCATCCAGCTTCCTTCTGCCTTTACAACACTAAATAATTTATATAATTAAACATCTATTCTCACCACCTGACTTGTGCTGACACAGACTGATGCGATGACGATGCAAATTTGCCTTTATTTATCGATTTATTTGACTTTTTTCCTCCATTTCTTATTTCCTCTTTTTGTCCAAAGTTCATAAATCAGATGTTGAAACAATCACAGGGTTGTAAGTTGGTGTTTGAGGACACGACTCGAAGAGCATCACCTGCCTGGATACCATCCGGTTTACAGCTTCTGTGCAGTCTCATGACAACGTGATTATATTAGAAGGCAACAAGCAACATGATAGAAACTTCTTAACCAGCAACCAGATTCAACACAATCGGTAATGAGCCCTAGTGAATGTGTGTGCAGGCGCTCTGACCTGATGGCTTTCGGTGGCTGCGACAGAGTCGTCAGGAGCTCCCAGGAGGCCGGACTCCACACGGTCACCACCTCCTGAAAGCTGACGGCCAGCAGGGAACCGTCGGCTGAGAAGCTGCAGCACTCGGGCACCAGGCCGTGATAGGCTCCGACGAAATCACACGACCAGGAAGGACCTTCGTCTGCTGGCAGGAGAGAGGGAGACAGACACAGAGAGTGTCGGATTAGTGAGAAACGCAGCCAGACGTCCAACCTGCTGTGTTGTGAAGCCAAAACGGTGGAGGCTGGCACGGACAGACAGACTGACTGATTCGAAGTGACGTCTCCACGGATAAAAATGTGCAAAATCATGGTTTCACAAAGCACTCTAGGTAACTGTTGAGCTGTCAAGAACACACAGTTCTTACAGGATAAATTTTAACTGCTCACCGGTCAGAAACGTTAAAAAGAGAGCAGTAAATATAACCACAACTCGGCCAAACTCTGTGTCTCGCTTGAATGACAGACTGCTTACCGTCTGTCTGGGATTGTGCAGCCAGCTGCCAGGCTTTGAAGTGCCCGTCCTTGCTGGTGGAGACCAGCATGGTGGTCTGGCTGTCGGCGGCGTGGCTGAAGCACATGCCTGTAATCTGAGCCTCGTGGGGGGCCGAGATGGTCGTGTTCAGCACAAAACTGCAGGTGATACAGTAAGAAGGTTAGAGGGTTGTGATGTGAGGAAGTCTTACAGTCCCGAAAACACTTTTAGACGAGTTCGCTACCGAATGTATCTTCAGTGACCCTGTTCAGACCTGATTTTAAGTGGACAAGTCCTTCAGTTTATGCAAACATCACCACTCCAAAGAAAGCGATATGTTTGACTTTTAAAAAGATCTTCATGTATAACATTTGCCGAATTTACAAGAAAGCCCAAATAGTTAAGAATTTGTCAGAGACAGCTTTTTACTAAGTTTGAAAAGTTTCTCCAAACTCAGCAACTCCCAAAATCGAGCAATTTTTAAAGGGAGTCTGGTGAATACTGCCGTTAACAGTCAAGGTTTAGATCAGCTGAAACTGACTGATTCTTCTTCTTCTTCTCCTTCTGAATGTGGTCTGAGTGACTGAATCTCATCTGGATTGGTTCCACTCACACCTGTACTTGTACTAGCGGTCCACTTGTGATCGGATCTCTCTGGGCACCAACGTTGATACCAGGTCTGAACAGAACCATTGACGGGCTGAAACATCATGTATAATTCAGACGTCTGTACCTCTGTGTTTGTTCGTCAAACGCCCAGAGCTTCAAGTTGAGCTCCAGCTCAGCACCTTTCTGTTTTCTTTCCTCGACTGTTGCCAGCCAGTTTCCAGAGGCATCAAAAGCCGCCTTGACCACCTCAAACTGCTGCAGGCCCGACTCGTGAATATACTCCTGCTGCACGATGTCCAGCTGTGGGAGGGACAATGACAGCAGTGTTTATGGGAGACTTCTGTCTTTAGCTGGTAATTATATTAAGTACCCACACTTTTGTTATTCCAGGTGCTGAAAAATAGCACAGCACGGCAATAAAAACCTACAAAAATGATCCACAGAGTTGCTTACGTTGTAAAGAAGTTTGTCTCTCTGGAGAGAGTAAAACTGCAGGTGACCTGGTTTCCCGTTCAGAACCAGAGATTTGCTGCGCGGGTCGATCATCAAGTCTGTCCCGACACTTTCTCCTGCACGAGGATGGAACAATAGAGTTAATAACAATGTTTGTGTCCACATAACGTCTTTTTACTGCCCCGAAATTACAGATCACTTTGGCTCATTGTGCTTTAAAATCTTCTGTCCTTATCCCTCAAATGAAGTAAAGAAGAACTCCTCATGAACCCTCAGAGCAGAGGAAATTAAAAAAATTAGAAGAAACCTCAAGATTTAAATGTTTACAACTGAGATATGTGTCTTTTTCACGATCAATGTCAACAACTTGACTGAACGTGCTGGTTCGTCTGTCATGGACTTCCTGTGAAGCACAACTGCTTTCCAAGGACTATTTTACATGATTATATCTTTATTATCTGTGAGTTGTACAGCAGAGTCTTCATGCTGCTGGCACCTCCCGTCTGTACCCACCTTTGACCAGACCCTGAATGACAGCCGAGACTTTAACACAACTCTGGATGATCGTGATCTCTGAAAGAAAGAGAGACAGAAATCAGTTACAGCCGCCGTCGTTTCAACAGCAAGTCAAAGACATGTGAGCTCTTAAAGATTATAAATAAATAAAGTGTTGTGGCATGTAAAGGTCCTGAAACAACGTGACAACCACAGAACAGCCGCAACTAACAATTATTCTCATTGCAGATTATTAATTTAGTTGTTTGGTCTATAAAATATCAAAAAAATGGTGAAAAACCCTAACCCTAACCAAGATCAATTGCCTTGTTTCGTCCACAACTCAAACATGTTTGATTTACGGTCATAAATGAGGAAAGAATGAGGGTGAAATCATATAAAAGTGATGTTTTTTTCCTTAAACAAATACTCAAAACGATAAATGAATTATCAAAATAGAGGACAATTAATCCCGGTGTTATGTACAGAACTGCGCCCACTCCTGCTATAATAACACATCTTGCTGTATAATACAGGAGACAGTTTCTTACTGTTGTCACTGTGTGAGGTGCAGTACAACGCTCCATCAGGTGAGACAGCGATGTGCGTGATGGCGGCTCCCAGACGAGGCAGGAAGTCCCGCTGGTTTTCCTGGTTGTATCTCCACTGGACGAGCACAGACTCGATGCCTCCACTCAGCAGGTTGGTGCCTGGTGACACAAAGCAGATATAAATTAAGAGCACCGTCCTGTTTCATACATTAATTTTGAGCCAGAATTTTAATTAGCGGTGTTGAAGTGAACTGTCCCTTTAAAAACAGCTGCAGTGGAATGAAGAATGAGCGTTTTACAAAAGTTTCTACCTTCTGGGGTGAAGCTCAGAGAGCTGACGGCGCTGTGGTGCCAGTGCAGGGTGGAGTATGTGTACTCCTTCTTGTGGTTGAAGTTTCTCCTGAGAGGATGAATATTAAACACAGGAAAAATAAAGTTTCTCCACTTTTTACATTCAGACACACAGACTGACTTACAAAAACACGGATGGGAAATATAAGCAGCTACGAGCGCTGAAGCCGTCTGTCACAAAGATCTAAAACATAGCTTTAATACAACTTTTCTTCTTTAAAAAACACCAAACAGAAATTGTTTCATGGTCAGTTAAAAACTCACAGGTGACTTTAGAATAGGAGAGGTTAAAGAAAAGGTAAATAACTCTTCCCGTGAGAGTGTTGAGTTCATAACCATAATCAGGAAAACTCGGGAGACTAAACAACTGTTCAAAATGACCAAACACTGGGTGAGAGTGCAAAGCTTCAAGGTCGCGTTGTTTTTTTTTCACTCACCACAAGCGAATCTTTCCATCTTCGTGTCCCGTGGCGATGCAGTCGTCGTTTGGATGACAGGCAACACATGTGAACGTGTTCTTGCCTCCCTTCTTGTTGTCTTCTTTCAGGGAAAACCTGTAAACGGCCCACACGATGAGGTGTTACTCCGGGCTTCAGGGACGGTCTTTAATCCATTCTCATTGAAGAATTTAACGCTGTGGCTCACCTGTATGCCTTCTGCTTCTTGAAGAAGTAGACATTCAGCTGCAAACCATTAGCTGAAGCGATATATTCACCCTGCGAGGAAGATTACACTTGTTTATTAACACGTACGTGCAGGAAAGCTGACGAGGGATGTGTATTTAATAAATGCTGCTGTCAATTAAACGTAGGATTTGTCATCTACCATCAAACAAGTAGCTTCACTTGGAGCAAAGTTATCTTCTGAAATGTTCTTCAACAGGGAAAAAAATCACTCATCATCTTGAAGTTTATTTGATAGAGAATCTTTTCATGCTTCCGCATGAGTTTATTGGCCTGAGGTGAATCTACAGCGAGCTTTCCTGGCTCAAAAAAAAATATTGTGCCCTCGGATACATCAGCACACTAACCCAGTGAGTGTAATCAGTCGTGGGAATGTAACTTCACAACTCCAGATGTTGTGTTGGTGACAGTGGTGACAGTGAACGTACCCCTCTGCCGAAGACGGTGGCGGCGGGGTTGGAGCTGATGTCGGTGAGCACAGCGGAGAGCTCTCGGGCCTCCACCAGCTGATCTCCGCTCTGTGGCAGATGTACCGCGACCAGCTGGAACAACTCTGCACACACACACACAATCAAACATGAGCCTATTACACATTCTTACCCAGTGACCTCTCACCCAGTTTCTACTTCACACACATTAAAAGACTCCGAGAAGAACGATTTAATTAGCGACTCCTCGTGGAGGATTCAGAGAAAAGGAGGCCGTAATAAATCTGGAGCTTGATGCTTTATACTTCCACATTTCAGATGCAAATGTTGTACTTTTTACTCCACTACATCTATTTGATAGCTTTAGTTAGTTTGCAGGTTTCAAGGTGCAGCAGAGTCTAAGCAGCGCAATTTTACATGTATTTATTTTATCAGTAATCCAATAAATAAAATGTTGGATCAGGTATCGGCGATTACACCGACCAGATTTGTTGCTGCACAAGAAGCCAAGATCATTAGACGGAAAGTGACTTGTGTAACTCCATAAGACAAAATTCATTTAGGTTTAACAGAATACAAATGTTGAAGAAGAGATAAAAAAGGTTTTAAACCTCCAGATCTTTTGTCACCCAGCATGGGAGTAACGATGAAGATGACTCCTTCATGGTGTGGAGATGCGTGGATGGAGAAAATCGGGTATCCGATAACATACGTCTGGAAGAGATCACACAGCTGTCAGACATCACAAACTGATCCCGACCCTTCATCGTTAACACGAAAATAACCTACTGGATATCATGTAGGTTCTGTGAGTGCATAACATGTGATGACTGTAAGAAGAAGTCTAATCGGAGTTTGTTTTACTGCATATTTTAGATTTTAAAACCCAACATGAAAAGGTCAAGTGACCAAAATGATGTTTTCTTTATCCTTCATTATCTGGTCACGTGCTGCCAGTTAGATGTAGTGGAGAAGAGGCATAATTGCAGATATTGTCCACTTCTAAAGTAATTGGTTGAATATAAATAAATGACAACAGTCAAACAGAGAGAAAAATAAAAAGCATGGTGGGCTGACTGGAATGACACACTGACTGATAAGACAGAAGAAACAACAACAGAAAGATGAAGCCGTACTTTAATTAAGATGCCGTCTGTGAAGTCCCACAGTCTGACAGTGCCATCTGCTGAGCAAGAGTAGGCCTGCAACACAACAACATCACATTAACATCATTATAGACAGAAACATCTTGTTAGACATCTTACAACATTGTAAGAGGCACAACACTAACAAAAATATAAAAAGAGAAGATAAAACATTCCTCTTTAAGGTTAAATTAGTTTTGTTTGGCTACGTTTTAGCTGAATTCTTCACATCCCCGTTAACCGTGTGGTGGTATGAACATACCTGCAGGTGGTTGGAGGGTTTGATCAGCACACCTGTCACCAGGTCGGTGTGTCCCCGCAGGTCGTGGATACACTCCTCTGTGGAGGTGCTGAACACCTTCACACACTCTCCTGAGGCGCACAGGAGGAATCTGAAGACGCAAAACAAAAACATTTACACGAGTGCTGACAGATAACTGATCAAAAGATGGTGCAGAAGTAGGTTTTCTAATCTAGTTAAAGGGAAACGTAACTTTAATTGCTGTGTTGTCTCGTGCACGTCTCACTGTTGTGAACGTGTGTTAAACATTTTTCATAAAACCAATTTTGTTTTGCAAGATTTTGCTGTTTTTTTTCACATCGAGCCCACATTAGATGAGGTCTCTCTCAGAAACAACTTTACTTTGACTTGTCAAATTTAGACTAGATTATCCCAGGGAGGGATTTTAAGACATATGAAACCTTTATTTTACTGTGAAAATACAAAATAATAAGGAGAATTTCACGAACATCTCAAATCTAGACTACATCGAACTGATCCATAATCAAAAACCACTACACTTAACACTGTCAAATCTTTATTAGATTACCCATCAGAGGTTAGAAGTTCTATTAAGCACAGTTTAAAACATCAGAAACTTTAATTCTATTTGTGAAAATGCAACAAAAAAAGGAGGATTTCACATCTTTTTTTCTCATGTGGACCACACAGAACCAGGTCCAGAGAGGAAAGTACTGGACCTACATCTGTCAAATCTGGATTAGATTTTCCAAGAGAGGTCACATATTCCATAAAGCACAGTTTACGATTCATGATCCCTTTATTCTATATCTGAAAATCCAAGAAAGGGAGAATCCACTGTTTTTTTGTTTTCTCACATGTAGTCCACATTGGACCAGGTCCCTATCAAAAACCACCACACTTAGCAGTGTCAGACCTGGATTAGATTATCCCAGAGGGGCTGGGCGGTATGTGGGACATTAAATTATGGTTATAAAGTTTGAGACAATCTCCAGATATCTCTTTACTGAGCAGTAACAGAAATATCAACAACTACGTTAGCTGGCAGCTTGTGATGCTAATGCTAACGGCTAGCACCGGCTGAAGCTCTCCGGCTGATAAAAACCTGCGGAAAACGCGAGAAACTCTTCCCGCCGAAAAACAAACATTATCGGGATGAAAACACACTCTCACCTCGAGTCGTTGGTGATGACAGGCTTCCTGAAGTTTATTTTACTGCCACCTCGGTGAACCACGCGGATGTCCCCGTGTTCAACCATGTTTTCACTGGAGTCAACTCTGACCTCTGACCCGCCGCCGCTTCTTCTTCGTTGTGTTTATTTCAGGTAGTTCACAGGCGCCACCTGCTGGACTGGAGGGGAAGAACCAGAATCAGCTTTTTAGAGGTTATTGATGCCTCTTATTGGTAAAAACACCCCGTCCAGTATTTTTTTACTTGACGAATATCCTCAAACAGACTTGATTTCATCCATGAAGGACAATTTTTAGCCCTCAGAGTCCGTTTTAAAAGCTAAAACACCAATTAAGGGCCAATACAAAGAGCAACATGCAGTTTTTTACTTGCTAAAAAGTGATTGCAGCTCTAAATTCTTGACTTTAATATAAAGAAATAGGATAATTTTGCACTGGAAGTTTAATCAAAATTGCAGTCTGCAAAAGGAACCAGTAACTAAAGATAAATGAAGATGAGTAAAAATTACAATATTTACCTCTGATATGTAGAGGAATACTAGTATAACACCACAACTAACTTGAATTTGTTTGTACAGTATTTGTGTAAATACACTACATTCCACCACCAACTGTGTCAGATATAATGCTAGATTATAAATTGATTAAAAAAAGAAGCAAACTGAGCTAAACTTTTACTCAGTTTGAACCAGAGTGAATGACACCATATTTATTTAACTCACTGTGACCAAAAGGATTCGTTCTTGGTGTTACTTGTTCGTGGTAACATCAAATTGCTGTAGTTTCCTGTGATCAAGAATTATGTGGTCTTTATGTGAACTTTCATTTTCTAGTCACATTGAGTGTGAAGTACACTTTTACTTCTGTGCTTCTACTGAGATTAACAAAACAAAACAAAAGAGCAGCGACTAAGTGTCTCATAAAATAACAGTTTTAACCGCTGTTTGATTATAAAATCTTTATCTCATAGTAAACAAAAACAAAAATATCTCATCATTTCAAGACCTCCCTGCTAATTTTATGTCATGATTCAGAATGTTTAAATTTCTCAGTTTTTAATTGTCATTTCATCTGATGATCAACTCATTACAATTCCGATAATATACTTTAATTCTCTGACAAAATGAAAGTGAAACAAATTCCTACATAGCAATTAAATCCTCCAAACCTAAAGCAGTTTAGTCTACAAGTCTGATTTTATTTCAGGACTGTTTAATGAAAACTGTTATCATGTCACAGACACATCTTAATCTGTATCCTTAATTTAAAACCTTTAATCATTAGGCTACATGTCTTCAATTGGGTTAAAATATTATTAACTTTTAAACATTTATCGCTCAAAAATCAATCAAGTTAGCTGAACTCCAGAACCTTAACAACAGATCATTGAGGGAACATTACCTACCTAAAGGTTCTGTCAAGGTTTCTCAACATTTACCAACATTTATTTACAACTTTCAAGGAATTTTCCCTAAATGCTCTTTTAAGGTTTGACAAAAAAACAATCCTCACAGAACATTCAGGGAATGTTCCCTAAGAGTCGTCTAACTCTTGAGGGAACAATTTCTAAATACTTTTTCACAAAGAGCTTTCAAAACAATCATAAAATGTTCTTTAAAGGTGGCTAACAAACAAACCCTCAGGGAACCTTGAAGGAATTGTTCCCTGAAGGTTTTCTTGGAGCATTTTTTTTGTGAAACCTTAAAACCTTTTAGGGAACGTTTCCTGAAGGTTCCCCTCGTGTTAAGGTTTAATTCATGTAACTGTTTTTATGTTTGTTTTTAGTCTTTGGTTCTTTTTAATATAATCTTTGGGAGATGTTCCCTGAAGGATCTGTGGGGGCTGCGTTTGTTTAACCTTTAGAGGTTCTTTCAACGTTTCACAAACATCACACTCACAGAACTTTCAGGGATTGTTCCCTAAAGGTTCTTTAAAGGTTTGATACCTTCAGTGAACATTTTCTGAAGGCTCTTTTTTTTTTAAAAAGCAATACAAAGTCAATGAACAAAACAATACAAATAAATACATAAATTCAGTTAAATGAATAAAATCCCAGCACTAAAGTTACCTTTAGTTAACCTTGAGGGAACAGTTTGATTGACAGGTGAAACAAACAAACCAAAACAATCTGCACACTGATTGATGTATGATGACATCACTGTGAATCAACATTTCTTTTAAAAAGTGAGCAACAGGAAGTAATAACAAACAGTGACACATTACCAGTAAAAGGCACCTTATTCCCGTGAGCGAGTGTGTGTGTGTGTGTGTGTGTGTGTGTGTGTGTGTGTGTGTGTGTGTGTGTGTCTGTGTGCAGTGATTGGATGAGGTGTGTTTCTGAGTACCTGCCCACTGAGAGTAAATTAGGTCGCTTCCTGAACCGACTTCCACTATGAAGTGAAAGTCAGAGAGAGAAACAAGTGCACGTGGTGAGTGAGACAGACGAGGCAGCCGAGCACAGAAGACTCAGGTAACCAGCAGAACCAGAACCAGAACCAGACGAGGAAGAACAGCAGCACCAGAACTAACACAGGACCCATATTATACATTACATTTTTTTTTATTCTTCTTCTTCTTCTTGTGTGTCAGCATGAGCCAGTGGAAGCAGATTCAGCAGCTGGAGATCAGACTCCTGGAACATGTGGATTATCTGTATGATGATAACTTCCCCATGGACATCAGACAGGGACTGGCCAGCTGGATCGAGTCCCAGGACTGGTGAGTTCTGACCCGTGTGTGTGTGTGTGTTAATCAAACACACTGATTAATCTTTACTCATGTAAAAGTACAAAAGTAATGGCATAAATATACGTACTGAAAGAAAAAGTCCTCATCATGCACAGTGTCATAATTAATAACAATGTATTTTATATGATTGGATGAAAATTATATTATTATTATTATTATTATTATTATTAAGTGTATCTGCTTAAGTACAATTCCGAGTTACTTGTGCCTCAGCTCAGTATTTCTGTTCTCTGTTACTTTTATACTTCCACTTTTCACTCCAACACATTTATTTGTAAAAACTTTAGTTACTAGTTAATTTGCAGATTACACGCTGCATCAGAGCCAAAGTATTGTAATCTTTTGTTTGTTTGTTTGTTTGTTTAAGCTGATTACATGTAAATATATGTTGAATATACTTTAACTTGTACTTTTGGTACATTTACTGCAAAGAAATTACTTTTGATACAACTCAGAAACTTTAATATTTTTGCTTTTGCTTTGACTTTCACTTTTTACCAAAGACATTTTGCAACATAATGTCTTTACTTTCACTCAAGAACGACTTCTGGACACTGAACATTAGTCAGTTGTTACTTTGCAGATTACATGCTGCATCAGAGTAAGTAGCATGTTTCAAACAATCAGACTGAAAATAAAGAACATTTACTGATTCCAATATCAGAAAAATGCTGAATGTATACACAGTAAATTTATTTATGATTTACTTGTACTTTTGAAACTTAAGTACATTTAATATTAGATACTTTAAGAATTTTACTTGAGTAATATTCGTACTAGTGACTTTAACTTTTACCAAAGTAATATTTTGACACAACATCTTTACTTTTAATTGCACTTACTTAATTATTTAATCTACAAAATGGCATGACTTTTTTTTATAATTATACTTTGTGTTAGTATACTTAACCTGCCAAGTAACTCGTAACTAAAGAAGTCAGACAAATGTGATGGAGTAAAATATTTATTTGCCTCTAAATTTCAGTGGAGTTAAAGTTTAAAGTATCAGTAAATGGAGATACTTAATTACAAGCTCCTCAGAATTACTTCAGTAAATATACTTAGTTACTTCTCATCACTGATGTTTATTTTATTGGAATTTAAATGAGAAGAAACACAGAAAAAAACAACCAAACCACAACAAACACTTAGAGTGAAATGGTTGTAATTCAACAGTTTGTTTTTGGTAATTTGTGTTGATTGAAACAGTTAGAAAACAAAATCACACAGACGTAACTTTCACATCACCCTGTCATATTATACCACCCTGGTTCATGTTTAATTTCAGCAGATCAAATGATTGCGTGTAGGCTTCAGTGTGAAGGAAACAAACCACAAACTTTTAATCCTCCACTTCCGTAGTGCCTCTCTGCTCAATGTTTTGGTTCTTCCACCCGACCACTTACTGTCAGCAGCTGTTTGTTTGTCACAGAGACGAACCTGTGGTTTCTACCTGCTCGGCACCAGAGTTAGCATGCTAGCTAGCTAGCACGCTAGCTTACGAACATATAGCTGAGCATTTAGCAGGTAGATAGACAGACACTTCAGTCAAGTGTTGGTGGAGAACAAAACCGAGCTAAAATAGAATATTTGACTTCTATTGGTCGAGTGGCCACAGCTGGGCTAGAAATAAATGCTAATGTCGCTCTCATCTTAAATAAAGACAAAATATCAGACTTTTTTTTTGTCTGTCTTGTTTAATTTTCTAGATGTGTAACTGTTGTCCACTAGCACACATGCTAATATCAGTCACCTGTATGCTAGCACCTGTACCAAACATATTACAAACAAGAACATAAGTCAGGCTTTATTACAAACAGCACAGAACAAAAACAACATGACTGTGAGCACCTTTAATGATCTCTCATTACAGAAGTTAAACATTTTTGTACAGTTATCTTTTAGTATGAAAAACTGCACTTATAGAAACTGATCAAAATGTAGCAAGCTAATGTTTAAACGTGTCACATTTTCTACCAATATTTAACTCATAAATTTCCTGATAATTTCTGATAATGTATCTGCCTGATATATATTTTGTATCCTTAATATCGGCCATCATCTTCTTCTTCGTCTGTTTTCCAGGGACACGGCAGCCACCGATGAGTCGATGGCGGCGGTGCTGTTCAGCAACCTGCTGACCCAGCTGGACCGGGTGCGCTCCGACGAGCAGAACTTCCTCCAAAGACACAACATGAAAATCATCCAGCAGCAGCTGCAGGTGGGTCGGCTTCACCTCACAGCCCTCTGGTCAAAGTTACAACAAACAGTACAAAACCCCAAAACGCTTTTTACCTCCTGCCACAAATAACAAAGAGAAGCAGCAGCACACACTGATTTATTTCATTACCTGACATGATAATTTAGTATTTCATGAATGACATAAATGACTCTGATGTTCACAGACACACTCAAACATCAAAGATGAAGCAGAGGAAGTAACAAGGTGAAGGTAGCAACAAACAGAACGATATGACTGCACACCGGATGCTTCAGCATGTTTTTGTCGATTTGTACATTTCAGTAATTTAATGTCGACGTGCAGCAGATTTCATCAGAACAAACTGAACAACATGATAACTGACATGACAACTGTGACATGATTCACAAGTGGTGAGACTGATCATGTTCGCATCATTATTTTAACAGGAAAAACTGGTGATGTTTCATGTTTTACTTACATCTGAAGGAACAACATCTGCAGGTCAGTTTAGGTTCACTTTACTGCAGCTTTCATGAGTCTGGTATCTTATTAAGACTTTTAAGTAATTTTGATTACATTTTGATAAACTGTGCAGCCCGACTAATGGGTTAAAATCTGATAGAACTCGTCTAGTCTACGTACATTGTCATTGAAAAAGAAAAGTTGGATTCATCTTCACTCCTGTTTATCAGCCTGACTGCAGCAGATAAAAGTAAAGATGTTGTGTTACGACATTGATGATCTGGATTCAAGCAAACACACAGACTCGGTATCGGTATCTTAAGGTGAAGATCTTCCACAGATGTTTTTAAACTTTTATTGAAGTTACATTTGTCCCAGATGTTGTAGCGACAGGCGACCAGATGAAACGCACCGTTATCTTGAGAAAAACGCATTAATTTCTCTGAGTTTTATTATTGTAGGAACATCTGCGATAATGACAGCACAACATAAAACAAAGGTCTTGTTGTTTTTTTAACATTTAAAATGCAGAAATCTCACATGTCGTACCTTCAGAAGTCAGAAACTCTTCTCTTCTCTCACAACAGTTGAATGTGAAACTTCAGCATTAAGGAGAAGTCGTTTGGCCTCGGGTGTGTTCACCCGAGGTGAAAGGGAAGTAAAATATAATGGCTGCTTCTATTTTTGGTTTTGTTTTTATCTGCGTTACCTGAGAGAGGCAGCTACTGTTTTTACTGACCTGTGTCTCAAATGTCAAACGAGGAGAGTAAAGGCCGGTGAGTGTTTTGGGGGGGAAACACGTCTCGTTCATGTTACTGTATTCTGGAGGAAACGAATCTCGATGTTCTCGATGTGGTCCAGGAGCTGTGCAGGATGTTTGGTTGAGGTCGGAGCTCAGCACACATATATATTCTGGAAAAGACATATACCTTTGCAGAAAAGAAAAAAAAAAACAACCTTTGTGCGGCTCACGCGCTGCTTCCTGTAGCTCTGAATGTGTCTGAGCATGTGTTGAAGTCAACACTTTCAGAGGAAGCAGCTACTCCGGTGTGGTAGTCGAGCAAGAATGTGGCTTATTGTTGTTGTTGTTGTTGTTGTTGTTGTGATAAGTGAGCGAAAGTCTTGTGTCTTTAATTTTACAATCAAAATTCAAATCTTCAAAATTCCAAATTTGAATCTCTCTAAATTTGTTTTGTCTCGTCACCCACATTCGAGCAGGATCCCTCTCAGGAAAACCCCCCATCTGATGATCTCAATGTGACACATCTGACATTTTGAATTTTGTGATCTTTACCAGACGTTCAACAGAAACGTAATCAAACTGCTGCGACTGACGAAGAGTGAACACCGCGACAGTCGAGCGATAAGCAGCAAAGACGTTTCCACCCCTGGAAAAAAAAAAAAAAAAAAGAAAAAAAATGACACGTCAAAAAAATCATTAGACTATGATGTTGGAACATTTTGTTTTTTCCCAAGAATGAAAAATTCAGTCATTGTCTGGAAAGTGGGCTGAAGTGTCGAAAACAAAAAACAAAAAAACATTTGTGGAGCGTCTCACGGTGCAGCGTTCTCCTCAACAACTGAAGAAACTGTAACACAACTCAGAGGAAACACAAAACGGTTTCATACAGCTGGTTTGATGTGAACCAAGATCCTGTATTGATTTGAAAAAAAAAAGGTTAAAAAAGGTTATTTACACTTTAAGCTGAAATCTTCATGGTAGCTGCTCAACCGCTCGTCTCGGAGTTTCTGGACATTTGGATTTACATCGGACGATTTGTTCAGAAAATCTTCTTTATTCCAACAGCTGCTTCAGTTGTTTAAGAGAATCCTGCAACACTGTTTATCTGTGAAGCTCCAGAAATGTTTCATGGATGCTGAAAGAGACACAGATTTTGGGGCAACGTCGCCTCTTTAGTACGTCGTCTTTCAAAACTACGTTAAACAAAACATCCAAAATACACATTTAGATGTTTATTTGAGCAGATTAACACACAACAAATATTTAGAAAGTGTTGATTCTTGTCAATTCTACAAGCTCTGTAGCTGTGTTATTAAAAAAATGTTAGAAATTTCAATAATATGAACTTTAAAGAGTCTTTCTCAGAGTCTATCTTTAATTTGAAGGTCTTTAAAGAGGGGATTGTTCATACGTCATTTATAGACTGATTTAAAAAACATTTAATTCCTTTTAACATGATGAAATCAGATTATTTTTAATGGGTGTCGACAGTATTTTCTGCTTAATTGAGAGATAATAACAAGATATTAAAATGTCTCTCAAGAAGAAGTTTGAACTCGACTTTATCCAGAATTTCCGTTTGGAGATTTGTGCATTGCAACACGATAACGTCTTGATCAAGATTTCAGAAAACTTACCCCATTTCTTTTCACCTGGAAGTGTAATCAGATATTATAACCTGAGATTACACACATAAATGTGACAAGACTTTGAGTTTCTGCAGTTTATTTTTGTGGGTTTGTGATTAGAAACACTGAGGGAAACCTCGGCGCTGAACGCCGTTGCTGTGATGAAAGTGAGCGTGTGGGTGTTTGTTGATGCATCCTCAGTCATCATCCTGGCAATGATGCTGATGCATGAATACTCGAAGGCGGGAGAGAAAAAAAAAAAGTTTCCTCTTCCCACAGCAGAATTTTTTGGTGCTTTTTCTCAGTGGGCTTCTGAGTGGCACCGTGCAGAAATTGAGAGTTTTGTGGTGAAGTCGGTGCAGCTGTGGAGGCCGGATCGTGGCCGAGGGAAAGTTTCTGCCTGCTTCATATTTAAGATATCATGCTGCTGCAGTCTAGTTTCTATTTTGGAAAAGAAGAAGAAAAAAAAAAAAAGTCCTGTGCTGTGGGCACAGAAACCTTTTTATGTACGGCCATGAATGAAAAGTCTTCTTGATGAGTGACACAGAGTCTTCCATCCGTTCAACATTTTGCATAAAGGTCAGTCCAGTCACAGGAAGCGGCGCTCAGCCGGTCGGTGAGTCCTCTGTGGTTCTGAAGAAGCTCTGACAGGTGCCAGAAAATAACCCTGATGATGTCATAATGATGTCATAGGCGTTATAGTGGCTTGTAGATTGGTGACAGGAAGCCTGAGTTTCAGAGTTTTTTTGAAAGATGTGGTCAAAAGATTTTGCCAGGCAGCAACGGTCTGATGAAGGTTTAAACTTTTTTGGAACTTGACCCAAAGTCGGACGTGTCTGACGTGAATGCCCCGACTTTAAGACCATCTACCTTTTCCAGCAAAGGAAAGTCGGGGAATGAGACTAAAATGAGGAAGAATGAAACTTTAAAACGTTGCCTCGTCTGTTATATTTGTGGTGGTTGCGTAACGGTGGCTGGTACATCAGCAAACCAGCAACTTCTGTGTTCTCTGAGGTAAAACGACTGTTTCTATTAATGGAGTCTGGTGGCTTCAGCGAGAGAGTGATACAGCGACTGTGTCTGATTAAACCAAAATGATTTGTACTCTTAAACACACAGGTCTATTTCTGTAGGTTAACACTTTTTGTCCCCAAGTTTAAAAGCACTGTGCTGTTTGTTTCTGCTGTAAATGACGATCACACCCTTGGAAACGTTCTCCAAGCGTTGTGGTTGAAGTTCCTCGGAAAAACAAATGATTACGCACGTACGAGTGTCAGCTGCCTCGTTTGAGTAGTTTTTGTAATTATGAGATGTTTTAACATGTTAATCTGGATCTGAACTAACTGATCAAAGCAGCGGTCGACCGTTGTTTCTGCATTCTGTGAGCTAAAATTACCGTTTTTGTTAATGGACTCTGGTGGCTTTGACGAGAGACATGTAGTCTGTTTCTGGTTAAACAAAAAGGAAGGATAAGAACATTTATCAGAGTTTTATCAGACACTTCATGAGAACTTTTTGTCGACGGATTACGTTGTCGGCCGTTTCGTGGCTGCAGACTGCGACAACATTTCACACCTATTAGTCATTTAGACAACAAATAATGTTCAGCATGTGCCTTTTATATCCAAACAGCTGCAAAAGACTTAATTACAACTGAATGACATATAATTAAATTATATGTGATCCGCTTCAAATGAGGATCACACCCTCGAAATGTTCTCCAACAGTCATAAATGTTGTGGTTTGAGGCTTTAACGCCTTGGGAAAGAAAACTGGTCCAGCTCTGAGCACCTGTGCACACCTTTGGCCACGTTCCTCCTCCTACACTGTAATGACTTATACGTTTGGTGCTTTTATTTCTCGCCAGAGTCGAGTTGAACTTCATTCCTTTGCCGTGGCACTTCCAGTAAAAATCCTCCCGTCTCTGAGAATCTGTGAAATTTATCGGAGGAGGATTTGTTAAGGAGGACAGTTAAACCTCTCCAGGATGTTTGGTGAAAGGTCGTTGTTGTAATGATTGTTCAACCTGTTTTTGATTCTCCGTCTGCGTGTTCTGTGTGACCCTGCAGGTTAAATACACAACCAACCCCGCCGTCATGGCCAAGGTGATCTCCACCTGCCTGAGGGAGGAGCGCCGTATCCTCTCCAGCGCCTGCATGCAGGAACAGGTTTGTCACATTGTTGTCCTCGCAGGGGAAGTCCCTCTTGTTCCTGAATAACAGCTGCTGCTGGTAAACCAGCGCAGCTACCGGGAACACGCACTGTACGACTCAAACGCCCCCCAACTCTCCCAACCGCTGCTCCCAGAAAAAACAAGGTGGCACGGGGAGAATATTTCAGTTTACAGGAATCGTCCTGCAGTAACTATAAACAAGATAACAGGCAGATAACATAAAGCTGCTCCGCAGACGCTGCAGCTCTTTAATTACGTTCTTACTTTTACTTTTAGTTTCTGTTGAACTGTATATGTTGCAGGTACGATGGCTGATAACAACACAGTTTTTTCCTGAATAAAAAAGACAAAAATGAGGAACAGAAACTCGACCGCTCCTCACAGAATCCTCCAAGATCGTGTGATTTTTATTTAGACATCCTCAGCCGCTGTTTGTTTCTGTCTCTCTTATCTAATCTTACGGACTGACAGTCTTCATTTGATCTGGTATATTTCAAAAACACAGCGAATGAATATTTAGAAGGTTCGGAATAAAAAGTGACTGAACTGTCCAACAGGGTCCTCTGGAGAAATCACTGCAGAGTTCAGTCGCCTTCGAGAGGCAGAAGAACATGGACAACAGAGTCGGGATCATCAGAGGCAGCGTGCAGGTGACAGAAACACAAAGATGTTTAGGGAAATACATTTAAAAAAAAATTACTTTTAAATCCCATGAAATGAACTTAAATCACTGTGTGTGTGTGTCTAGTTGATGGACCAGGCTGTGAAATACATCGAGGACATGCAGGATGACTTTGATTTCCGCTACAAGACGCTTCAGTCTCGAGGTCAGCGACAAAAAAAACCTGTTTACTCAATAAAAACTGTTATTTCTCACTGCCGTGCATAATGATCCACAGCACACTGCACCACCTGACTGTATGATTGTGGTTTCTTGTGCGTGTGTGTGCGTGTGTGTCAGATTCGACAGATAGGAACTCTGACATGATGAAACAGGAAGTGACAAGACTGCAGGAAATGCTCAACAGGCTCGACTTTAAAAGGAAGGTAAGGTTTTTGTATCATCACGCAGAGCTCACGATGAACCTAAAGATATCTCAAAATATCCGGACGATGAAGTCCTCAGTATAGTTTGCACGTCATTGACAATCACAGCTGTTCTTGTCAGGAGATCCTGTCGAAGATGGACGTGGTGGTGAAGGAGATCGACGACCTGATGACCTCTCAGCTCAGCCCCGAGCTGCAGGACTGGAAGCGGAGGCAGCAGATCGCCGCCATCGGCGGTCCGCTGCTCACCGGCCTGGAGCAGCTGCAGGGCTGGTAATGAGCTGAAAGTTTTACCGAAATCAGAACTTTAAGGTCAAACTTTACTTCCTCAAAACATGGACCACCAGATGCAGTCTGTATTATTGTGAGAGGCACATGAGACAACAGCAAGCTAACTTTTGAAAATCACAGCTCCTCCCTTCATGTTTCCCCTCCAGAGCTCCCGCCTGATGAGTACGCTACGTTCAACAAGCTGTCTTAGCTGCTGTAATCTAATAAATACATAAATAAACAGCTGGTAAATGTCACAATCATATAAACACGAGCAGAACAACCATCACAGCCGTCGTTACCGCTGTACCGCAACGTCTAACGTCATGATGGACGTAAACAACCAACATGGCTGTTGTTGGTACTCACCGGCATCCAGCCAGTTTTATTAAACTTTATTTATGCAGCATCTTTAAAAAGAGAGTCTACAGAGTTTACAAGCAGAAGCAGGAAACTCAGGAAGACAATAATACAGAACAAAGACTCAACGGCGGAAACAGAGACGAGGAAGCCGAGTCGAAGATGAGTTCAAACGAGAAGGCAGAACAGAAAATAAATCCCGATCCTGGTTCACTTCTGACGCGACAGCTGGGTCGGCCTCTGCTCTGACCTCCTCCTCCCTCCTCTTCCCTCTCAGGTTCACGCTGACGGCTCAGAGTCTCTTCCAGATCAAGCGGCAGCTGGACAAACTGGGCGAGCTGGTTGTGAAGGTGACCTACGAGTGTGACCCGATCCCTCTGCAGAAGCCTCAGCTGGAGGAGCGGGTCAAATACCACCTCTACCACCTCATCAAGAGGTACCACCAGAACCACACAAGGACAGAGTGTTTAAAGTCTTAGTGAGTTGGTGCTGAAACCAAGACGACTGTGTTCTCATTCTGTAGCTGAAACGTTCCTAATTCTAAGAAAACGGGTAGTTTTTTTTCTTTTTGTCGGCTGTGTAAACACGTGCAGACTGTACATGAGACATGTTAGAGCCGACTTCCTCCTGTACTCGCAGCTCTGACAGCACGTTACACCTTATGGAAGCTACTAGGTGTCGGAGAAGAGACGAAACCACAACCCTTCAAGATGTACAAAGTGATGCGATGAACTGTGTAAATTATTGGAGGTGTGGTTTGTTTCTCAGCTCGTTTGTGGTGGAGAAGCAGCCGTGCATGCCGACACACCCGCAGAAACCCCTCATCATCAAGACCGGAGTACAGTTCACCACCAAAGTCAGGTATCACGACGTGTTTCCACCGGTTCACTCACTGTTAAATCCAAGACTTAAAGGAAGAGTTCACCCAAAACGGAAAGAACAAGTCACGTTGACGTTTTGCAGCCCACAAAACATTTCGCAGCGTTCTCCTAAACGCCTGAAGATGACGGAGACTTGTTTTTAAAAAAAAAGCAATGTGACGTGGCTCCATTCAGCTCACCTGGAATAATACAAACCTACGGAAGCCCAGAGATCCAAAATTAATTTGAAAATACATTATTTAGACCCCTTTTTAAAGTTAAATCTTCAGTGTTGCCGCTAAGATTAGTTATTGTGCACCTCGCATGAAGTGTCTGCACAAGATGGTCACAAGAGTGTAAATAATTTCTTTTCAAATCAATTTGAGATCTCTGGGCTTCCGTAGATTTGGATAAAGTCAGACATTTTATTTTGATGTTTTTTTTTTCCCTACATTTCAACACCGTTCTGCTGTGAAGATCCAGAAATATTTTGTGGACGGCAAAACTTTTAATTTCCGGGTGAATTGTTCCTTTGACTTAAACGATTTCTGACATTTCATCTGTTTTGTTGGTGAAAAACAGTAATAACGTCAGCGGTCTCTCTCTTCCTGATTCCTCTCAGGCTCCTGGTTAAACTTCCAGAGGTGGATTATCAGCTGAAAGTGAAAACAACTTTTGACAAGTGAGAATTTTATATCCAAACTTCTGAAATATACAAACGTACATTTGACTATAACTACATTCAGCCTGTGTGTCTGCGACGCTACGGTCATATTCTTGGGGACTAATCTTTGTGTGTGTGTGTGTGTGTGTGTGTGTGTGTGTGTGTGTGTGTGTGTGTGTGTTTGCGTCTCTAGGGACCTCTCTCCAGGCAGAGTGTGAGTATAAACAGCTTCACTACAGGAAGTTCTGCTCATGTGTAATTTTAGCACTAATAGACGCAGTGAAGCAGTGAAGTCTGCATGTTCGAACAACAGCAGCCGGCAGACATGTTGTTGTCTAAAATTCAGCCTCCAGTTGAGAAGAAAGTTTAAAAAAAAAAACAAAAAAAACAGTTACAATCTCCAGATAACGTTTAAACTTAACATTTCTTTATTCTGCAACTCTTTATTCTGAAAAATACATTTTCCTTTTCACAGCTGACTTTAAAACATCTTTCTCTCTGTCGGCTGTTTTGTTTTAAATCTTCAGTATTTACAGTCTGATTAAATTACTGCAGGACCACAAGTTGTTCACGTTCTCCCACTTTGGTTTACTTTCTACTTATATAGTTGTTACCGTAATCAAAAAAATAAGTTTCTTTATCGTTAAAGAAGTCAGTTTTTATTTGGCACCATCCAGAATAAATAGATATGTTAAATCTGTCCTCCTTCAATGAACCCTGTCAACAGATTTCCTTCTTAATAGTTCCCATT
Source organism: Acanthopagrus latus (assembly GCF_904848185.1). Taxonomy (NCBI): domain Eukaryota; kingdom Metazoa; phylum Chordata; class Actinopteri; order Spariformes; family Sparidae; genus Acanthopagrus; species Acanthopagrus latus. The sequence continues at coordinate 26,345,875 of NC_051047.1, read as the reverse complement.
TATTTTCAACTTATTTACATTTATTTTGGAAATCATGAATATATGTACTTAAATCAGGTAAATCGTGGGGAAGTCCTCTCATTCGGATCATCGCGCTCTTGATCCGTATAATCTAAAGACGCACAGCGTTTTCGTAGAAACCGTTCAAAGTCGACAAATCCACGAGGCGTCTGTGTTTTATCTTCTTCTCTTACTTCAGAAGTCGTCAGTTTTTCATCCTGACCAACAACACTAAAGTCATGGACATCGAGGACTATTCAAACGGCTGCCTGTCCGTCGAGTTCAGACACCTGGTGAGACAAAGTTTCATCTTATAACAGCGTAATATCTGTTATTTATTGTTCTGAAAGAGGATAAATAGTTTCTTGTTTTTATGTGATGAGTTTGTATGAAAGTTTCTTGTTATAAAGAGACAAAAAAAAACCATCCTCTCTATATAATGAGCATGTTTGATTTTAGATACCTGATTAAAAATACCTGCTGACTTTTACTAATGTAGGACTGTGTAGACTGTGGTTTTACTATCTTCACTTCCGTAAGAGTTCTGAGTATTTCTTCCTCCACGCGCTGACCTCCGGCTGACGCTGAGTTTGTGTTTTACAGCAGCTGAAAGAAAAGAAATATATCAACGGCACGAAGGGGAACGAGGTGAGAGAGCAGTGCTGTCTTATTCTGAACGCTGCTGTCATTTAGTTGTTTTATCTTATTTATTATATTCTGAACAAAAACAACAACCCTGATACTGATGTTTGTGTTTTTCAGGGTTTACTCTCTGTGACTGAGGAACTTCACTCGCTCAGCTTTGAGGCTTGTTTCACAGTTCAGGGTCTCACCATCGATCTAGAGGTCAGAGGCCGCGGATTTTAACTTGTCTGTTGTTGTTGTTGTTGTTGTTGTTGTTGTTTACTGTTTGTGTAACTTCTTGCAGACGTGTTCTCTGCCTCTGGTGGTCATCTCTAACGTGAGCCAGCTGCCGGGAGGCTGGGCGTCCGTCATGTGGTACAACCTCCTGACTGACGAGCCGAGGGTGAGCGAACACACACTGCCGCAAAAAACTTGTTTGTTTGTTTGTTTGTTTACATCCAGATACCACTGAGGACGTATCCTCGTCACAATCTCATTAACAAGAGCTGCGTACGCTCAGTTTCTAGTTTATTAGACACATCAACCAATAAATCCAACCTTGATGGATGCTGAGTTTTTAGGGAAAAAAACAAGGCCTTGAAAGTTTTTGACACAGTTGGTCATTGAGAGTGCTTGAATTCATGTATTTTGCGCGAGAATAGAAAATGAAGTTCTTTTGAAGTTTTTCTCATTTTTGCTGTGAACTTTCATAAAGATTGTAGTGTTGTAAGATCCTTGAATTTTGCCTGAAATGTGCTTGAATTTTCCTTTCCTTTGGTGTTTTATATGTTCTTGTTTAAATGTCAAAGTCTGAACCAACAGAAGCCCCTCTCTCCTGCATAAAACAGTGCTCCACAAACGCCTCGTCAGTAGCCCCGCCTTTAGTTCTGTGACTTTGTGACATCACATTACATCACCATGTCATACGTTTGCATAATTTATGCCTAACAGCTAGTTTGGCTTGTTGGAACTGATTTAAACTGGACAATCTGAGAAAACTGATGTTTGTTGAGCAGTAAAACGTGAAAATGTATTTGAGAAGTCGCCCAAAATAAAGTTATGAAACAGAACGTGTCTGATTTTTGAGCGTGTAGTTTGTGGTACGGTTTAGTTGAATTGCTTTGACATTAAAGCGTGTTCTCAGAAACCACTTCACCGCCCCACTTCCTTCCTCTTACTCTTTTTTCCTCCCCAGAACTTGGCGTTCTTTGGTAACCCGCCTCGGGCCACGTGGAGCCAGCTCTCCGAGGTGCTCAGCTGGCAGTTCTCCACCTTCGCCGGTCAAGGCCTCAACAAGGACCAGCTGAGCATGCTGGGAGAAAAGCTGCTCGGTATGTTTAACTCGAACTGTATCCATCGCGAGCAAAAACAGCCTGTTTTCAGCTTTGTGACGATGCTTTTTTCCAGCTGATCAGGAGGATTTTTTAAGAGTTCATCCTTCAGTTTATCACAAACATTCAACATCAACGCAGCTGGAGATTCATACGTTAGAAAAACTAATCAGAAAAGTAACTTAGGATGTCAGAAAATGTGTAAAAAAAAAAAGCACATTTGCCTCTGGGATGTCATGGAGTATAAAGTTACATGAAGCAGAAATACTCAAGTAAAGTAAAAGTACCTTGAACGTGAGTGCTTTGGTGCAGTTCTTTATGTTTTTTACTGCATGTGGTTGCAGGTCAACACGCCTCCTGCAGCGACTATCAAGTGTCCTGGTCCAAGTTCTCCAAGGTACGTTTGTGCCATCTAGCGGCCACTGAGAAATCATGTCCTGTGGCTCGTCCTCGCTGTCTTATCTGAGTATTCATTGTACCGTCTCCACGTCTTCCTCAAGGAGAATATCCCAGGAAAGCCGTTCAGTTTCTGGATGTGGCTCGACTCGATCCTGGAGCTCATCAAGAAACACCTGCTGCCGGTCTGGAACGAGAAGTGAGACTTTAATTATGTCGTTAATGTTTTATTTCTCTGAGTTTAAACAAGTGTTTCTGAAAAAAAAAAAAAAAAGCTTGTTGCTCCTCAGGGATGTTTTAAATCTGTTTTCACTAACCCTAACCCTACAAAAGTTAAAGGAATAGTTTGACTTTTTGGAAAATATCCTTAATAATTTAGATTTGTAACACATTTAAGAGAAAACTGATGTTTTGGGTTGAATCAGAAACACATTTGACACATAAAATGAACATTTAAAGAGCGTCGGATGCTCAACTGGACTGAAGAAGCAACGGAAGATTAAACATGCCGTCGGTGGACTCTTGTTATTTGACTTGTCTGATTAACTGTATCCTCCTCCATCCTCGCAGCTACATCATGGGCTTTGTGAGCAAAGAGACGGAGCGGACTCTGCTGAAGGACCGAGAGCCGGGAACGTTCCTGCTACGCTTCAGTGAGAGTCACCTCGGAGGAATCACCTTCACCTGGGTGGAGCACAAGGACAACGGTGAGGTCTCCCATTCACCAAGTTATGTTCCTGGCTCGTTGACGTTACTTGACAGTCACTGACGCCGACTTCCTCCTACAGGAGAGGTGAAGTTCAACTCCGTGGAGCCTTACACTAAAAGCCGGCTCAGCGCTCTCCCGTTCGCCGACATCATCCGGGACTACAAAGTGATCTCAGACGGCGTCGTCCCGGAGAACCCGCTCAAGTTCCTCTACCCCGACATCCCCAAAGACGAGGCGTTCGGACGGCTTTACAACTGTCAGCCGAGCAAAGGTGAGAAAGAAAAAAAACCATCTTCATTCAGACTTCATGTTTTTTTTTTTTCAGTGCTTCTGTTGGATCTCTAACTCTGAATTCTGTTTGATTTACAGTCCATCCGTACATCCCGTCACACCTGATCCCAATCTCTGTGCAGTGAGTTGATTTCAAGATCTCAACTTAACTTGTTATTAAAGGTCCAGTGTGTTAGTCACAGTAGCCCAGAGGGGACAAAACAAACACTTAATGTGTCTCAATTCAGGGTCTGTGTACTCTGAACCCTGAATTGAGACACAGCAACTGACTCCTGAGAGGGTTTTTTTGAGTGGGTGAGTGTTGAGTTGGTTGCAACCTGCAGCCTCACTACTTGATGCCACTAAATCCTGCACACCGGACCTTTAAAGTTATTTTTCTGGTGAACTTTGCATCACAAATGCATCAAACTGAAGTAACAAGCCTGTTTTGAAACTGCAAGGAGGAGAAAGTTCAGATATTTGTGCTCAGATCTCGGGATTGATAGATAATTAGACAACTGAAACATTTTTTAGAAAACCAGCTCGTAACATTCTGTTCCTTCATGTTTTATCTTCGTCTCTCTGACGTCTCAGCCCCGACGCGAGCAGCACTCCGCTGTCTTGTCGGTCTCCGGAGCCTCCGATGACTCCCGGAGAGTTCAACATGCTCAACGAACACCTGTGCTTCGACCTCGACACCGTGAGTCTGCTGCCAATAATCTGCATTTTGACCCATGAAATGATATAAGACGACACATTTTTCTGCCTCTTACGCCACTGACGTCTCGGTTCTGCTGACGATGTTGTTCTCTTTTCTTGTTTCACAGATGAGTTCTCCATATTCAGACTAAGGCTCCTCGAATGTTTCCCGACAGATTTTCATTCTGACCTCTTGATTGTAATGAAGCAGAATCTGCTGTCTTTGTGTCTTTATTGGATTCATGAACTGAGCTGTTGTTCACTGTTTTTTTTAATTATATATATTCACATCTGTTCTAAAAAAGAATGTTTCATTTGTTTTTGAAGTTGGTTCTGAGTTTGTTTTATTGTACCTGTTTACTGGTTTCCTACGCAGCCTGTATTGTATATAAAACACTTTAGCACATGTTTATTTTGCCTGCTGTTGAAACGTGATTGTAATTTCTGCATCACTCGTCTCAATCTTCAACCATTCAGTCTCTCATCGTCAGCTCACCTGCCACCTGCGGCCCACAGTGAGGCAGCAGATGTTCACAGAGCTTTTATTTTGGAGGCAGCCGGAAGTAAATCTCGCCTGCAGCTGGATGACGCGCCTGTTCTGAGTTTGTCGAGAGTCACGTGACTCCCGGAGAGTCTGAAGTGGTGCATGAGGAAATATTCCTATGAGGAAATAAAGCAGAGCCTCTCTGAACTCTCAACAAGCTGCAGATCATTCATGAGTCATTATTTGGCAAGATAAGTATATTCATACAGCACTGTTTAGACATTTCAAAGTGCTTTACACAGACAAAGAAAAGCATTAAAATAAGACGTTAAAACATGAAGAAAATGTTAGAAATGCATCTTAAAAACATGCAAAAAAGAAAAATATACTGATTAAAAGACTTCAGGTATTCAGGAAGGTTGTTCAACAGGTGAGGAGCGTAAAATCTAAAAGCTGCAGCTTCTTACTTTGGTTTTGATCCTGGGAAACTGTTCCAGGACACCTGACGGGTCTGGATGCTTCGTAACAAGAGATGTATTCAGGTCCAAGATCCTTTAGTGCTTTTTAGACAAGTAATAAGAGCTTTAAATCTACATATTAACACACAGGAAGTGAGTGCAGTGATCTAAAGGTCTGCTTGGACAGAAATCCCTTAATTCTTGCTTTGTTTTTGAGGTGGCAGAAGTCGTAATTCAGATCTAGCTCCACAAATACACCAAGATCTCTGGCTTGAAACAATAATCTCAGTCATTTAATTAGTCTTTTTACATTTGAAGCACTGATCACATGTGAAATATTGCAAGAAGCCTCAATTTTCATGCATTTCCTGCACTGTGCAAAGCCTGATGCATTCCAATACAACACCCCTGTATTCAGTGTAAAACAACAGGAATACATTTGTTTTGAGGTACATTAATAAAAAAAGAAGCTTTTCTAAAATTCTTACTGAGGCATGAAGACACATCAAGAGACGGACTAACACATTGCTGGTTTTGGTCTTTTCATGATTTGCTGACAATAAGATAAGAAAAAGACTTCAGAACTACGCCTGTCTCGTCCTCAGTGTGTGTTTTATCATCTAAAAACTGCTTAAGAATAATATAGTGGTTGACGAAACACATGATCAAAGTTAGAGCTGCAACAATAAGACTAGTAATAACTTGTAATAAGTACAAAGGTCCTCTAATGTGGTTCAAAGTACAACAAGAGGTGCTCCGAGTCACCACAGGGTTCAGTAGAAGTCTGACACGGGGAAGTTTCTGGCTTTGTTTTAATTCCACTCTAAACTTGTCTCATGTCATCCGGAAGCTTCTTTTCCAGGTCTGTGTTGCACAATAGACAGACGGAGCTCACTTTCACCTTTATGTTGCTTATTTTCCTCCAAGAACAGCTCGTTTATTCACTTACAGACAAAATAAACACTTCAAGTTTGTCTTATTACCTCATTAATACTGTAACTATTAAAATTCTGAGATTGAAATTCTACTAAAGCCCCCTTTAAAGAAAGTACAAGTCCCTGAAATGTTGTGTAAATATATAATTTTTCACATTTAAATGGAATAAAGTCAAAATTCATGTTTTTAACTTCAGCTGTCAACATGTCCGCCATTATGAACATGTGCTGTTGAATAGAACATTCGACACCGCCCGGAAAAGAAGCCGGATGTCAAACAGCAACTTTTTCAATTTACTATTATTAAATAAACATAACCTCCTCAATCTAAACCCCCACAAATTGTTCATGTGTATCAACTGTATACAGAAACACGAGTTATATTTTGGTGTTATAAACCGGAAACACAAACTGTGTAAGCACCGGCTGACTTGACACCGCACGTCCGGACAACTTTCTCGGTAAATCACACGGTCCGAGGGCGAGCCCGGTACATAAACGAGCCCCTCCTCCTTCCCCGCTGTCAGTATAGTCAGATAAGCAGTTAAGAGACACCAACGGCTCTCAGATCACCGACAAATAACAATAATCACAGCCACCAGGTAAGATTAATTAATTAAACTGCGAGGAAACATAGAAGATGAAACTATAAAGCTTTGTTAAGCGGACACTTTCGTTTTGAGACGCATATTTCAGTTTATTTCAAAGTAATATTCGTAACGTTTAGCTAGCTAGTCGCAAGTGTTAGCTTAACTTTTTAAGTAAGCTAGTAATTTATTAGTCTGAAAAAAAAAAAAAAAAGTCAGATAAAAGACACATAGCATAAGTTTGTCGTAGTGTTATTGTCTTGTTATAACACGACCTGTGTTTTATAGTCATGGCCCAGTGGCAGGACCTGCTGAGGCTGGATTCAGCCCTCCAGGACCGGGTGAGTCAGCTGTACTACGGGCGGCTCGCCAGAGAGATCCGCCACTACCTGTGCACCGTGATAGAGAGCCAGGACTGGTAAGACTAACACGGAGATGTTCAGGGTTCCTGCAGTGTGAAGGAGGAAGTGTTCAGAATAACACATCAGACCTATGACTCAGGACGCTGGCTTGTGTCAGTCCAAGTACAAAGTCAGAACACATTTGCATTCAACCATTAATTCATTCAAGAGACAAGACAAGGTGTTAGTACCTGAAATACAGCCTGACTGGTCCTCGATTTATGTGGCCGGTACAGGTAGAAGGAGGTAAAATATATTCATGGACGCCAGATTTTTCACTACACGACTATGATCTTTAAAAAAAGAAAAATAACAGTAAGAAAATCTATCTGTAACGTTCAAGTATTCGGAATAACACAATGTAAAAACAGCAGACATGTGACTTAATACATCGACCATCCACAGCTGGAACCGTGAAAGGTTTTCACATGAAAAAAGACATAAATGATGATTACAATTGGTGACAGAAAAAAATCTTAATTTGTAAATTAAGTAGTAGATAATTCAGCACTAAGTGTGGCCTCATCCAGCACCTGTAGATACTCACATGCCTTGAATGAATGAACGAATGAATTAACATTTCCTTTCAGGGATTCAGCAGCTGTGGATGAGAATAAAGCAAACACTTGTTTGTGTGCACTGCTGATGTTTCTGGACGAACAGTGGAACCGTTCTGTGCAGGAGAACAACATCTTGCAGGGACCCGATTTTCGAGGGATGAAAGACTACCTGCTGGTAGGACAGACGTGCTGTTCTGTTAACATTTTATATTCTATTTAGATTCATCTTGCTTTTGTGTAAATCTGATCTTCTCTTCTTAGAAACACTTTCAAGAACAGCCACTGAACTTGGCCATAATCCTCTCTGAGTGTCTAAAGGAGGAAAAGGAAATCCTGGCTTCAGTCTCAGATCAAGTAAGAGCACTTCAGGAAACTAATCAAGATCTGGGGTGTCAGGATATTTTTCGACTATTCCATTGTTAGACTGTTGCATCTGCATTTGTGCCAACTGATCATTATCGTTTTTATGGCCTGACAGCATTACTTTTTTAATCCTTCTTTCGCACTAACAGTCAGTTTTGCCAGAATCACCACTGCATGCCATAAATATCAAAAGAGTGAAGTAATCTTTGTTGTTGTTGTCGTCAGGGTAGCAACATCTCAGCTGTGGAACAAAAATGGCGGCAGCTAGACAACAAAGTCAACGAACTGAAAAGGCAGACTTTGGTAAACTCACTTGGACTGTAACTTTCTTTATAATCCTAATCCTGAGAAAAAAAAACGTAATTTTTCTTAATTTCTCTACTGCAGGAAATAAAGAAGAAAACAAAGGCGCTGGAGGTCCTGAATGAAAAGCTTGGCTTCATACAGCAGACCTGGCAAACCCAAGGTGCGTTCAGAGACGTAAAGACTCAGGTGATGTGCTCGGTGTGAGGTCACGTCTCACTTGTGTCTCATATTTGTCATCACCAGTCGAGCAGCATGTTGGATTAGCCAAGTCTCACACTGTTGTGGAGGAGGAATGTCTCAAGCAGGCCAACGTTATCACACAAACCAAGCAGGTAGTGTCGTAGTGACAAATTATGGTAATTTTATACTTTCTGGTAATTGCAAAACAGCAAATAATCAACAGATAAATGACTGAAAGAACAATAATTAGTCGCAGCTGTAATTCCTCATGACATACTTAAAGTCTTCTGTGGTTTTGTCGTGCAGATGTTGCTGCAGCAGATGGTGAACATTTTAAAAGAGGCAAAGGAGATCGTGGTGACTCTGACAAATGTGGAGCTGCCCGAGTGGAAGTGCAGGCAGCAGATGTTCTGCATCGGAAGTCCAGTCGACACCCGTCTGGACTATCTGGAGAAGTGGTGAGAACTTATCAGCGGGACCTTGACTTTTAATGTTTTCACGTGTCTTTCTGTCCTAACTTTTTTTTACGTTCAGGTTCACGACTGTGGCAGAAGTGCTGCAGGAAGTACGCGAACAGCTGCAGAAGCTGCAGGAGCAGAACCAGAAGTACAGCAGCACCGACGCCGCCAACTCTCCTGCTCCCTTGGCAGAAATTGAGACTTTAACGCTGTCCTTGTACACAAAACTTCTCTCAAAGTGAGACATGGCATCATGTAATACAGACACACAGACCAACACACACACACACACACACACACACACACACACACTCTCATATTGTTGACATGTTTTTGCTGTGTGGTTGCTCTGCAGCGCTCTGGTGGTTGAGAAACAACCCATCATGTCGAGTTCACCACAGCGACCTCTGATTCTGAAGACCGGGGTGAGATTCACAATGACAGTGAGGTGAGACTCATGAAAAACTGGTCAAAACTCAACTGATACTGTAAATCGAGGTCTGAAGTCGTGGACTGTGGAGAGATTGTAGGTAGAAGGTGGGTGTTTAATGAGCGTGTGTGTCAAACATAGCGCTGTGCTGTAACAGGCTGATTACTCTGAACACGTAACGAACAAGCTGCTGCTTTAATCAATAAAACTGGCTGCACCAGGTGAGAGAGCTTTGTTTCAGTGGTGCGTATGAGCCACAGAGATCCGCTCCACTTACATAAAATAGGCCAGTCTCCAATTTACATTATTTCCATGCGGTGTGTGCTGCGGTTTTACACATAAATTGGTTATAAAATTTCCGTTTTTAAAATTTTTTTTTATGATTTTTAAATCAAACCACTGATATTCAGGAAATGCAGTTTATGTTGTTGTTTCAGCTGCAACCTTTGATAATAACTGACAACAGGATAAATAGCAAACTTAATTAATAATCAAATAAAACACTGAAAGATGAGCGATCACAACAGATTGATTAACAAGTTTCCACTCACTCTGTCGGCATCAGGAGCAGATGTTTTTAAAGGGTAATTCCACCAATATTTACGCATTAACGTGTGTTTACAGTCGGCCTGGGATGATCGTGAGTATTCCGTGTCACATCACCCTCACTGACATAATTGCAATTAATTATATATTTCCAATAATCATCAAAATACAAAACAGTTGCATTGTGGGTAGTGTAGCTGGCAGCATTGCACTTCTTTATAGCCTAAAAACAAATAAATGCAGGAAATACAACAGTATCAACTTTGTATTCTGTTCTCCTTCCTTTTCAAAAGTTGCATACATTACCCACAATCCCCCAAAACCTGCAAACACACACGTTTTATTGAGAGACGTGTGAAATATGACTTTGTTTCTAAGCTCATTGTGTCGGTATGTTTTCTTTCTCTTCCCAGGTTCTTAGTAAACCTCCCACAGTTCAAGTATCTGCTGTCTGTCAAACCCGTATTTGACAAGTAAGTCCAACTTTGATCCGAGTACATTATCATTTCTCCGTAAACACAAATCTTCCTTTTGACTTTTTGTTGTCATGTAACATATTTTCATTGTTAACGTGTTTCCTTTCTCTTCTAAAAATAAGGGATGTTGAGGAAACCAGGACAGTTAAAGGGTAAGAAAAGGCCAAAACAACTCTGTCTTCCTTCTTTATGTGATTATATATTCTTATAGACATCAGAGACAAACTGCCGTCTGATGTTGCTGCAGGTTTCGTCGCTTTGACCTGAACAGCGGTGACTCTAAGGTGATGGACGTGGACACACCCAGAGGAGGCCTGGTGGCAGAATTTTCTCACATGGTATAAAACTACACAAGCTATTGAGCTCTTAAAGAGTTAAATCTGTGTGTCCATCTGTCATTAAACAAACACACAGCTCTGTATTCAAGCTCATGCTGACATTTTCTTCTCTTCTCTCAGTCAATCAAGGAAGCAGCAAAACAGGAAAAAGGAAAAAGCAAAGTATCATCTGAGGTAAGAGGAGACGTCAAAACTCAACTAGCTGATTAATCTGTAGGTTTGGTTTGCAGGTTGTGGGCTCGTACCAACATCACCGACACACACGTGCTCTGAAACAACCCTAGATTATAATCTTCATTCTGAAATATTGATAAGTTTTCGTCTGCGGGCACTTCAGATTCTTCTTCACCACAATCGTCTGGGTGTCACTGAAGAACTCCACATCATTAAGTTCGTGACGGAGCTCCAACATGCCGGACTGCAGTGTATCATCGAGGTGAGCACGCTTCAGATGTCAGTAGAGGAAGAGGAGGGCCTGTTAGAGCTGCAGGTGTTCAGTCAGGTGATTTATTGAATGGTTTCCTCCTCCTGTGTCGGTCCAGGCCAGCTCCCTGCCTTTGGTTTTGATCTCCAGCACCATTCAGGCCTCCAGTGCCTGGGCCACCATCATGTGGTGCAACATGGTGTCCACCAGCGAGCCGAGGGTAACGATCAGTTCACTGCATGATAACACACGTCACAACAGTCGAACTTATCTTGTCTGAAATTACATTTTAATTACATGAGATCACATCTTGGGCTGCCAGCAGAATTAACAGATTTTCCTTGTTGTTTAATTTAAGCCTTAAGTCCAGTAGTTGTTAAGCAATTAGGGTGAAGTTTGGGCTGTGAGCAGTGTCACTTCCTGATCTGTACCTCCGGCCTGATCTGTACTGAGCATTAGATGAGAAGAAGGTGAGACTGTAATAAAAGTCTGTATTTGTTCTGTAGAACCTGTCAATGTTTTTGGACCCTCCTCCGCTCACCTGGCAGCAGATGTCGCAGGCTATCAGCTGGCAGTTTCTGACTGTTGGCCAGCGGGGACTCGACGAGCACCAGCTGTCAATGATAAGAGAAAAAATTGTGGGTGAGTGTTTGATCGCTTCTTCCACAGATAGTCTCACTTTGTCGCAGAAGCTCAGCTCCTGTTATAGAAACTGATTCTACTGAAAATTGTAATAAAACATGTGAGTGAGATTCAGGACAGAGGAGTCGACGACTTTATGTAACTTGGTTTCTTCACAGATGATCTTGATCTCGTTCACTGGAACAAATTCTCCAAGGTGAGTGTTTAGGAAGATTCTTGCTATATGGAAGTTTATGTATTTTGTTTATGTGTGTGTCTCATCATGACTAACCAGCGTCTCTGCGTGTTGATGTTTCCTGTGTGGACAGAACGAGAGTGCCTGGGCTTGGATCGATGGAATCCTGGATCTGATCAAAAAGCACCTGGTGGATCTTTGGCAGGACGGGTAAGAGTCATCTCAGCCAACGTGACCCGCAGGCTGCCATCAGTCCACAATAAAATTAACAGTAACTATCGAGAGACACTCGTCGTCAGCAGTAAATTAGACCACGTCATGTTTGTTTCAGTTCCATCATGGGCTTCGTGAGCAGGGAGAGCACGAAGGCGCTGCTGCAGGAAAAACCCACCGGCACCTTCCTGCTGCGCTTCAGCGAGAGCAACAAAGACGGAGCCATCACCTTCAGCTGGGTGGAGCACTCCAACGGTGGTACGTTATCTGTACACCTGGAGCTCGACAGCTTCGATTTACTGCCGCTGAAATGAAAACCCTGTTACGAAACATCTTACAACATCTTCCCGTGTTTGTTTGTGGTCGTCCTGCAGAGCCGCACGTGCATTCAGTGCAGCCATACACCAAGGTGGAGCTGGTGAACATGTGTGTGTCGGACATCATTTACCACTACAGCCTGAGAGCCCAGAAGAACATGACCAGGAACCCTCTGCTCTATCTCTACCCAGACATCCCCAAAGACGCCGCCTTTGGACGCTACTACAAGAAATCTGGTATCGTTTCCTGCTCGACTTTGACTCACAATGTTATAAGAACATGAAATTAGTTTCAAGACAGTGATTTGTCTTTTTTCTCCTCTGGGACTACAGATAAATGTCCAAAACAGTCAGATTATTCTTGTATTGTCTGATAAAACCAGTAATCCTCACCCTCTCTAACAGATTTTTAATATTTGTTTCGACTAGCGGAGGTTCTCCATGTTTTCTAGTAACGTACATTTTCTTTTGTGATCATTTGCCCTCTAATGATTCCTGATCACGTCTGTTCACGCAGCAATTTCGGCACCGAAAAAAGTCGTGGACGGGTACGTCAACAGGACTCAGATTCCTGTGTCGGAGTAAGTACGACGATAATAATTAATCTAAAAACACACATCAGGTATAAACACCTTTGACCCTTATTGTTGCCTGTATTTTGTGTGTTCTTCCTCCAGCTGTCCGACGCCACCTCCGTCTCCACCCAGGGACAACCCCCTGATGGACATGGAGATAGACGGAGACTGGAATGTGAGTTGGATATTATAGAAGTTCAATTAAAAACTAAAAGCCAATTAAATATGATTAGTTTTTCAATTTAAAGCAACATCATGTAGAAATTGGAACTTGCAACACTGCTGTCGTGAACACAAATCACAGGTGTGTAACGATTTGTCAGCGAGATGAGAACAATAATTTTGCACCCGACAAACGTTTTAACGTTATAAATTCACAATCAAGCTCTGTAGTTCTGTATTATTTGTCTACATATAAATGTTATCAACCTTTAAACTAAATCTTTTCTTCTTCTCTTCTAGTCGGAAACTTGTCAGGTGTTTCAGGAAATCTTCTCCGAGTTCCTCAACTTTCCCAACTGCCCGATGTCGCCTTCTCAGAGCTTCTGTGTCGACACGAGTAGCTGCTACTGAAAAAGTGCACTGACAGTGCGGTGAATGAATGTATTAGAACCAGTGATTGGCTACGTATGAGTATTATGTTCATAATGACATACAAATAGCATGTATAGCTTCTTACCAAATGTATATATCATGACGATGTAAAAATGTATTTCCTCTGTTGTTTCAAAGGCATTTTCCAGTCGAATATTTGCACCGGCTGACTTGAAAATGAAAATCCTGCTGTTGTGGGCATCAACACAATCCTGTACTGTAGAATTTGCCTTACTTTTGTTTATTAAAAATAAACATCTGAATTCATTCCAGCGAACATTAATTTCTTTCCGCTGAGCTTTGAACTAAAACGCACCTTTAGCTTGAATAATTGTGGATTCTTCACGTTTTAACGTAACTGGAAACATTCTGGACGATGAAAGTACAAAACTCAAGTTGTTTTTTAGACATTTTAATGCAGAAATGTTACATATTATATCTGTAAATTATTCTGTCATTTACACTTGGTACTAAACTAAACTTCTGACTCATCAGGTAGTTCGTTATTGACATTTGTGACTTCTGTGGCTCCACATTGTGCGTCATACTTAATCTTACCGTTAAACGACTTTGTGTCCACTTCTTCCAACTCCAACAATCACAGTCTTATCTATGTAAAACAAATATATACTGTACATATTTTTAAATTGGTTTACAGGAAATACAGCGCTACAGTGAGACCACGAGAAACTGCCACTTTGGATTGTTACAGCACGACTTGAAGCCTGAGTGTCGACACGTTATGTTCAGTTCAGGTTACAGTTATTGTACAATATGCATCATTTATATTCGTATGATTTTGTTCAAAAACGACATGTCAGCGAGGACAGTTTGGTACATTCTTAAAGGAGCAGCCCACCCAAAAATGAAAAAATAAATCCCCAGTCATCATCTCGTCAGCATGATGGAAAGATTCCAGATAACAATTCTGGAGCATCGCAGCGAAACAGTGTCGCAGCGTTCTGCTAAAACAGCTGAAGAGTCGTTCAGTGTAACAGATCGATTCTAGTGATTTAATTTGCACTCTGAAAATCACAAAAGTGGTTCAGTTTTTGCTGTGAAGATCATCCAGCTGAACCAAACATGTCAGTGTCTTTAACTTCAAAAATCTTTTAGGCTTTTTGTCGAGAGAACCAGAACTTCCATACATCTGTGCAGTTGTCTACGGAAGCCCAGAGATCCAGAACTGATTTGAAAACGATGTTGTTTAAACCCTCGACATGTGGTCAAGCTGGAGCACCCATATCAGACGAGAGGTGCGTTGATGCTTTTAGCTCAGCGGCTGCAGTGAAGATTTCAGCATAGTAAAAGGGTGTAAATAACATCTTTTTAAATCGATTTGGGATCTCGGGGCTTCGGGAGACTTTGATTACACCAGACGAGCTGTGCGAAGCCAATCTGAGGGGTTTTTTGGGACACTTAAATGCTTCAGATTTCACAGGTGGGGTGTTTACTGATGTACTTTATGTTTTCCATATTGAAAAAACTAATTCAGGATGACAAAACCAGAAATGCAAATATGCTAAACTTCAGAGTTTAGGACTCTTTCCTGCAGCAATCTATTACGCTGAACGACTCTATGGGGCCGTTTTTACATTTTAAATTAAGTCTCCATCTCTTTCAGTTGTTTAGGAGAACGCTGCAACACTGTTTTTTTCTTTTTTTTGATGTGAAGCTCCAGAAATGTCGAGCTTGAGCTGGGTGAACTGCTCCTTTAAAGTACATTCATAGACATTGATTTGGATCAGATCTTCTCCAGAAGCAAAGGAAACATCACGTCTGTAAAGAATCGCTGCGAGAAAGTTCACACTGAATCATCGCTGCATTAATAAATCCGCGCAGGAAACTGGAGACGTGTGAAACCAATTAGCAAAAATACAATATTCTTCATACGGAAACATCGTCAACAATCTCTGTCAGGTTTTAAAGGAACAATGTAACTACGACGACAAAAAAAATAAAGAGCTTTCCTTTCCCTCAAACGATCTATACGA
This sequence comes from Acanthopagrus latus, assembly GCF_904848185.1. Lineage (NCBI taxonomy): Eukaryota > Metazoa > Chordata > Actinopteri > Spariformes > Sparidae > Acanthopagrus > Acanthopagrus latus. The sequence continues at coordinate 26,330,390 of NC_051047.1, read as the reverse complement.
TGATTTATATAGTTTAAAAAGTCTCTGTGAAATAAATACTCCTTCTGTTGCCTCTGTAAAAATACATTCGCATCACACGTACACAATCAGAGACGCGTCATGAAGTCACACACACACACACCTCACTGTCTCACTACACTAACACAACAGAAGGTGTAACTAAACTAACACACCGATACAGTCTAGCTCCTGTGATTACACGAGTAATGTGCCGTAAACGTCTCAGTACAGATATTATTATAGATATTGTGTCGTTCAAATCTAAAACACGCAACACAGTTTTAACATCGTGAGAGGAGGAGGAGGAGGAGGAGGAGGAGGAGGAGCAGCAGCGATGTGCAGCCGGCTGACGCGACACGAAACGTAAAGCAGGTAGGAAACACTGGTGCGTTGGCCTCACAGCAGGCTGTCCAGACTGTGCTCGGCGCTCTCCTTGTCCTTGTCGTCGGTGACGGACGGGGTGAAGCGGTCGTGGTGCTCCTGCAGGATGGTGACGACGTCGTGGTGGCCGAACTGCACCGCTTCATCCATCGGCGTGTTGCCCCACCTGTACACGAAGAGAAACAAGGCGGAGGAAAGTATTCAGATACTTGAGTTCAGATAATGTTGCCTCGGGGAAAAGTTCACCCAAAAATGAAAACTTAAGTCTTGATGCTGATGGGAAGTTCAAGTGTCAATGTCCCAAATCGATTTGAAAAGATGTTATTTACACTATTTTCACAAGCTGCTACGCTAAAAGTGCCACCACTCGGGGGCGCTGTTCAGCTCAGTGGCTGCAGCGGCCACAGGTTCGAGTCCCGGCCTGGGGACCCTTTACTTATCTATCTAAAGCTGTTCTAACAATAACGCCACAAAGGCCAAAATAAATAAAAAGTGTTAGCAGTGAAGTGGGTGAACGAGCTCGACAACATCCAGGATGTAAACAACGTCTTCTCGAATACGTGTTGGCTTTTGGAGACGAGCTGTACGGAGACATTTTATATTTTGTTGGGGTTGTTTCTTTACTTTTTAAAACACAATTTACTTCTGTTGAGCTACAACTCAGTTCTACTGTGAAGCTCCTCAAATGTTTTGTGGACGATGAAACATCACCTGACTTTCCATCAGCATGAGGAGATAACAAATGATTTTTGGGTGAACAGGGACATTTTGAATCCAGGTTTTGTATCAACAGCTTATCTGAAGCTGTTTGTAGGTTATATACACACAGATGATAAAACCTGTCGATCTGAAACCTGATTCAAATAGACAAGTTGCTTTGAAAATCGATTTATAGTCGGTGCGCGAGCTGATCAACCTCTTTAAATACCAGAAAGGACCAGACTGACTAAATTCTCCTAAACAAGAGATGAAATGAAGCTGACAGAATGAGAGAGATTCTGCAAATTAATCTGAAAAAGAAAAAAAAGAAAAAGAAAGCTACCGACATCCTAAACTGTCACGATCCCTCGGTAAAAAAAAGTAGGACTTGATTTCACATGCTGCTGCTAAAGATCCAGACTAACATGAAACAGTTCTGCTTCATTAAAACACTGATGGGGTAAAAAGGGTGGAGAAGGCCACACTGACGACATCGGGTCTGGACTCACCTGTCTCTGGGTACCGGGTTCACCTTGCAGGCCTCCAGCAGGAAGCGCACCACCTCTGTGTGTCCTGAAGCAGAGCAGAGGGTAGAAATACTGAAGTGAAAAATATCTGACTACTTCTTCTGACAAACATTTAATTTAAAAAAAACAAACAGTTTTGTCGGTACAGACTGAGTCGAGGCTGCAGCTCACCTTCAGCTGCGGCCACGTGGAGCGCCGTCCTGGAGTCGTAGTCCCGCTGCTCCATGTCGATGGACGACAGCGCAAACCTGCAACACAAAGAAACACCTTCCATCACGTCTCCTTAAATCTTTTCTCTTGTTGCCACTTGAGGTCACCAAAGTGTAAAGAGAGGGAAGTCATCTCTCACCATCAAAACAGTGATTACACACAGTTTATAAGAGGTGAACTAACACCTGGACTCTTTTAGGGCAAATATGTGAGTAAACGTGAGAGAGTGTGAGCACCTCCTCAGGGCGGAGACGTCTCCGGTGAAGGCGGCGAACAGCAGGTTGATGACGGACTTCACCTGCAGACAGAAACAGACGGAGCACAGAGTCATCCTGTTCTTCACCACCGCCACAAACATCAGACAAACACAGATTCAGTCACCGCTTTCACCGGCGGACTAGCTGGGGTTCAGTGACAGATGTTAAAATCTCTGAGCAGCTCTGAGGAAAATTCAGTTTCAGCGTCATTCATTCTCAGGTTAATCTTTAAGGATCAAACTGGTGTTTTTCTTCTTCAGGCTCATTTATTTCAGCACTGTGGCTTTCAGAAAATATTAAACAGGAGAGAACAGTGAATTTGTCTGGGATTATTTTCAGCGGTGGATGAAAAACATGTTTTCTGTTCTATTCAGACAAAACGATGTTAAATCTAATCAAAATAAACTCCAGAGGGTGTTTTTAAAGTGATGAAGGTACAACAGTGTGGCTCACTGATGCATTTTCAAGAGTTTTTGGACAAGAAACGACAAAAAGGAAGAAGAAAAACACAGAATATCACCAGATTTAAACCTGAAGTTGGTGTATAACATTGCAGCAAAAGAAAATATATTGATTTACATGTTACAGCTTAAAATGCTTCTTTTGTCCAAATAACAGTCTAAAACCCAAATACTCTTCATTTACAGTCACAATCTTCACACAATTGAAGCTGCAATCAGCAAATGTTTTGACATTTTAGCCTGAAACAATAAAATCAAACATCAAAATAGTTGATGGATTTCTCGCTGCAGCTCTTTTTACATCGTGAAAGAGAATTCCCCTCGGCTGAAGCGACATCTACTCGGTCACAACAACATTTCCACCTGCAGCGACGAGACTGAATCTTCTGAACACACAGATCCTGTGAGGACTTACCATCAGACAGGAGTCAATCACTCCCTACAGACAAAAACTTCAGGAGGTGGAAACATTCACAGACCAGCAGCTGCCCTCACATCTGACAGAATATATTAAACTATCACAGTGTTTTAATTCATGGCGGTTAAATATGCATTTATAATGGAACCAGGCTTTAAGGAAGACTTTAAAAATAACCATATTTACAGAGAATTTCAGTTTTTTTTTTTTTAAACGCTGTTGCTTCTTTTACATACACAGACCAGAGATACACAAATACAAAAACAGGACTCACACACGCCCTGTAGGAGGCGCCACAAACTGGTCCGATTGGGTCTTGAACATGTAAACCTCTGGACCTCAGGTCAACCCCCTGCAGAGCTGCTGCTGCCCCAGATGTCTCAGAATTAATGAGCACCATCACTTATAATAATGAAGACGTCTAATTAAAAACGTGCAGTTAATTAATATGATCATATATAATAGAAACATATCAGGAAACCTACATGTGGATTAATTGATCTACACTTGTTGAGCATGTTGAAAACTTTACGGCCTGACGTTTATAAGATTTAAGGACCTGCAGACTTTCTGCTCTCAGTCTGCAGACGAGAACAAACAACATCCTGTATTTGTATCCAGACTGTTGTGTTGTCAGTAAACGCTGCAGAACCTGATGTGCAACATTTCACCCTCACACTGCTAATGACGACTGCAGAGATGTTTGAAGTTTTTATTTCTAAAACCCAGAAATCAGTCTTTGACTTTTCTGAATTTGTTTTCGGTTAAATTCCTGAAATAAGATCTGTTAAGATAGTTTCTCGTTTTGTTCCACAACATAAAATACATCAATAAATGTCCCAGAATTGAATTATAATGCTCTCAGGTTGCTAACAAGTGGCTAACTGAGACTACAGAGGTTGTCAGGGACATTAAATGTCACCACAGCAAACAATGAGACTCTCCTACTAATTAGCGCGTCTTTAGATACAGACTATTCCAACTCTGGCTTTACAACTTTTTATACAGAACTTGTTAGTTATTGTGAAGTTTAATCAACACTTCTAAAATCACAAAAGCCGTGTTCATCTGTGGAGTTTACCTTGATGAACTACACCTGTCAGTATCATAAACTTGTGTTCATCACAGAGATTTGTTTTCTGCAATATTTAAAAGTCTTAAAGGCTTTCTGACGACTTCCAGGTACAGAAACAATAAAGAACTGAGGGCAGAGAAAACGAACCGCTACAAGGGGGAGACAAAAGTTCAACACTCTGGTTTAACTGAATGATAAAAAAAAGTGGACTGTTTGCTTTTGAAGAGTGTTTTTGCAGCAGTCAGTCTGAAAACGTCTCTGAATAAAGAACATGTACGAGCGCAGAGAGATTCACTGATAGATAACAGTGTTTTATTAGAGTTTGTACAACAGACACCAAGTCTAAGAAAACACCATGTTCACTGTCCAGACTGCGAGTCCGTCACAGCCACAAAGAAACTCAAGTGCCGTCATGACAGTTTATGGGGTTTTATGGAGACTTTACATACAGAATTACAACCATGTGGACAGAAAAAAGAAACAAAAACATGTAAAAGTTTGACAGGCGTGAGCTTGGAACTGCACGGCTTCATCCGCCGATGGCTGGAGGAAGTTTTTGATTTCTCTTTTTAAGATATTTCAATTCAAATGTGCATTTTCTGGATATTTTTCAGTCTCCAGTCTTTACAGTATCTGCTGGCGATTCTGCATTATTTGACCAAAGCTCACAATTCCAAGCTCACGCTAAAATTCATATGCAATTTTCCACGTCACAATTGATGCAGGAGACACAGATCAACATGTATATAAAAAAAGACATGTGAAATCAAATGAATCAAATGAACTGTCTGATTACATGGGATTAAAAACACATTTATTAAATCATACAAAAATATGCATGCAAGAGGGAGAATGAGAACTCAAGACAAAAAACTGAAATGAAAAGAGGATGAATAACATGACACGAACAATAAAAATCAGATGATTTCCATTCAAATACTGGTGTGTGCATTCAAAAGCCTCTCTGTCATGATTGTGATTGTAGAGAGAAATGTTGAATTTGAAGCGAGCGAAGAGAGAAGAAGCTTTTAAAATGAAACCAGTCTGTGCTGGTCTGGTCCAGTTTTCATGCAGACACTGCTTCTTAAATCAGCCTTTCAGCAAAGAAATTAAACGCTTACATATCATTGGATAAAAGCGAATGATTCTCTTCAGTCTCAAATCAGAAAGCCGACATACATGACTGACTTCTTGTCCAAAAGTCAAAACCAGATCAACGGAGGTTGAGATGAGACACTGAAATTAAGCCGATCACATCTGATGTTTTCTCTCATTAACCGTCTCCAGTGTTTCTCTCCATGACTCATTTAAAGAAGCAGAATTTATCCCGGTAAAGAAAATGAAGTAGATCACTGAAGTTCATCTACTTGTGCAGCATCTGGTGTTCTGCACTGAAGTTATAATCCTTAATCCATCTGCAGTTACAGGTGGTACGAGATATAATCACATGCATTCAATTTATTGTGTTCTTGTTGTCTTATTTTATCCAAGAACACGACTGAATCTTCTGACAATCTCTTTTTCAAGTGCACATGGTTTTAATTAATCAAGCGCAGGAGTGGCAGACCACTTGGACTATTCCTCTGCCTCCTCCTCTTGGAGTGGTACATTCCGCTTCCCCAGTGTAGTAACAAAGACCACAAGAGAGTTTTTCTTCCTTTGCTTTCAATCTTGCATCACTTCATCTGTTAGGACTGTGAGTCGGTTATTAATATAGTTTCACATTTTAGCAAAAATTTCTTTAAATACGACTGTAGCAGGACAAACAACAGCCATAAACTGTATGAACAGTTGGGTTTGATTTGATGAAACTCTTAAGGAATAAAGAGGGAAGCCCTGTCCAATGAATACTGATTTCAGCACACTGCAGAAAACAACCAGATTCATGGATAAATTCTTTACAAGCAGACAAACAACCAAACTCAGCTTCTTGCATCTAACTGAAAAGTTCTTTGTCCGTATTGAAAATAGCTCATCTGTTCAACTTCACACCTAGCTGATGTATTGATCAGGACCAAAGGAAGTGCACCGCTGAGCTCCAGCTAATGAGATCGACATATTTCTTCACAGTATTTTGCTACCACCAGAGGTCTCCACTGTAGTGTATCGACAGGGAACCCACAGTTTGCGACAGAACATTTAAGAACAGAAGAAGAATTAGAGACCCGAGATGTTCGAACGTAGCAAAGTCTTGTAAGTTTGCCATTTTATTTTAAGTATCAGTGATTTAACTTTTGGAATGAATGCTTTTGTTCCCAGATACAGCCTGGACCCAACCGGCTAAAGAACCTGGTCCCAACCGGCTACAGAGCCTGGTCCCAACCATCTAAAGAGCCTGGACCCAACCGGCTACAGAGCCTGGACCCAACTGGCTAAAGAACCTGGTCCCAACCGGCTAAAGAGCCTGGACCCAACTGGCTAAAGAACCTGGACCCAACCGGCTAAAGAGCCTGGACCCAACCGGCTAAATAGCCTGGACCCAACTGGCTAAAGAACCTGGACCCAACCGGCTAAAGAACCTGGACCCAACCGGCTAAAGAACCTGGACCCAACCGGCTAAAGAACCTGGACCCAACCGGCTAAAGAGCCTGGACCCAACAGGCTAAAGAACCTGGACCCAACCGGCTAAAGAACCTGGTCCCAACCATCTAAAGAGCCTGGACCCAACTGGCTAAAGAACCTGGTTCCATATTGTCTCATATGATGATAATGGTACTATATTGATATATTAGATATGGAGTGTGAGGTTGTTTGGAAGCGCTGCACGAGGACTGAAGAAATCACCGCAGGAGCAGCTAGAAAAACTTTTTTTTCTTCTAACATTTGCGCGAAGAATTAATGACGCTAGAGGCTTTTGAATACTTTGTACCTCCAGAAAAAAAGAGCAGAAACTTAAAAAACAGTAAAATAATACCTCTAACAGAAAGTCTTTAACATGAAAATAACACAAAAGAAAAAAAACTTCACACGACACATAATAACAGGGAATTATTGGCTCCAGCAGTGTCACTTTGAGCTCAAGTCAAACCCAGTGCCAAACACACCACACACCAGTTTTACAGTTTAAACAACGATTGGATAAAACAGATTTAACTCCCCCCACACACACACTAAAGTCACAGTAGAGCGACATCTAAGGCATCTGCTGACATGACAGTCATGTGCAAGTATTTCTACTTCCTGGAGAAGACATTATGATAAATTCGGAACGTCTGAAGTGTATTATTAATAAACACACATTCTGGTTTGCTGCTGAGGATTATCACAGATCCCTACAAGCTATATACACCCGCCAATATGTACATCCAGAAGTACAGTAAAGTATGAAGAGTAACACTTTGAGAGATTTACAAACAATACTGATTGTGTGTGTGTGTGTGTGTGTGTTTGCATACTGACACACTTATTGAGTATCCAGAAAAACATTTCTGGATCGGTGAACTATTCGACTCTGTTTCATACTGCAGTTCCAAGTTTCTGTTCCCTCTGAGGGCTGAAAGTATAAATTCTCTTTTGTCTGCTGGTAGAGCTGGGTGGTTTCCATCATGACTAGTTTCTTTACTTTGAGAAATATGAACTCTGAAATGAAAGAAATAAAATACCACTGAGTGTTGAATGTTGCCCGAACAAAAGCAGCTGTACAAGAACTTGTACAAAATTTGGGCAAGAATTTGGCTGTAACGTCTTCTCGAGACCTACATGAACACTACAGTTTCTGACTAATAACGAGGGAGGTTTTAGTTCAAACTGCTGTTTATCTGACGTCATGAATATCTGATGGTAAAGAGAAAGAGTTCAGATGTTTTCACGGGTTTAAGAAAAACAGGAAAGTATCTGCACACTAGATTAAAGCTCTCAAAACTTTTTCAGGGCAGAAAAAAAAGAGTCCACTTGCATTTAAGAGGCTTTAAATGGTGCAATGTGTGAAGACTGACTGCCTGTCAAAGGTCGATCCAAACATCACTAAAGTAACTGTTTCAGAAGATTGACTTACTTTTCTTTAAAGCGAAGAAAAAAGGTGTGAAAATATAACTTTTTTGAGTGTATTTCTCTCTATCCTAAGAGAACTAGGACTTGAGACAATACAGGCTGCTGACACTACAATTTACATTCTGTTGATTTCAGTGAACTTCTGATTGTTTTAAACTCTGGTCTTATCTTACATATTGCACCGTTAATCCAACATCACTTGCTATCTTTTTCTTTTTGCAATGCCATGCCAATTTGAGGCAGTTTTCTGATTCAAGCAGCACAACAGAAGTATTCAGGTTTGACACCCAGCTCTACCTGCCGCTCTGTGTCTATTATTTCAAGTACAGGCTGAATTTTTCAGAACAGACATTTTAACTTTGTTTCCCTTAAAGCTTTAAAATTCCAGCAGTTTTAAATATGGTGAATACTTTACATTTACATTTCTCGGTCTTTGTGGAAAGCAGCTCAGTTTTCTCGACGAAGGCATCCTGCTTGAACAACAGTGTATTTGTGTGCGCAGCGTAAACATGCAGTGATGGTTTTGGAACAACGCCCAGTCAAACCTGCAGATAAACCCTGCAGTCACCTGCTCACAGTGGAGAAGTTAACGGTTGTGTGAGGACTGGTCAGGCCTGCGCTAACTACGAGGTGCTTTACGTAGCGGCTGCATCAATGAACACGCAGCACTCGCTCTGCTGGCGTCACACTGGGTTAACTCGCCAACCTCGACAAACACGGAGCAACCAGCCGCACACACAGACACACACTCTCTCTCTGTTCGTCTAAGCTCAACAGCAGCTCAGAATGATGCAGAGTCTTTTAAGCAGCTTGTGTTTAAGTCATTGCACGGCTCCTAAGCTTTTTGCATGAGCAAAATCAGCCCCAACTGCGGTCCAGGCACAAATACTGGCGGGTTAGCCCTTTTTTTTAATAGCAGTTTCTCTTTTAAATACGTTTTCTTGATGGGTTTCTCAACCTTGACTCTGCTTCTAAGTTGTGAAGTTCGCAGGAGCTTTATCTTTTTAAAGATGTGGAAGGAGGCACAAATGATGCTCTACTTCAGAGTTATTCTTAATAATGTTTACCATTAAAAGTAACTGCGGCAATTGAAAAAGTGCAGTATGAGGACTAAAAGTGTTCCTGGTCCTTAGACCAGGGCTGCAACTGATGTTTACTCTGGTTTGACAATTAATGGATTAGTTGTTTGGTCTACAAACTGTCAGAAAATGGCGAAAATGTCTAAAACCAAAGTTAGTGTCCACAAACCCAAAAGATTTTCAGTTTAATGTCAGAAGAAGTAAAGAAACCAGAAAATATGCACATTTAAGGAGCAGGAATCAGAGAACTTTTACATTTTACGCACTCAGGCACCTATTAAATCTGTTGACAATTAACGAATTAATCTACTGATTGTTGCAGCTCTAGTTCCAACAAGAACAGAGCAGTGAAAGTGACTAAAATAATTATTTAAAAAAAACATTTTTTAAAAAAGGTGCAATATATCAGATTTGGCCACCAATTCATTCTCACAGGAATGAAAGCTTACTGCTGCCCACTGTAGCTGCTATTAGCCAGTTATCCGTGCAACTAGTGGTGTCGAGGACCAGCTGACTGTTGATGTTGACACCGCTAGCACAGGAACTTTGGACCGAAATGGGCCACTGCTAGCTGGTTAGCATCCACTAAAATTCTCACACATTGCACCTTTAAGTTTTGGGGTTGATTTCTCCTTTCAAAAGTCCAGAATGTAACATTGGGAAAACTTAACATCTGCCTCCTTCCAAGCTCTCTCTCTTTTATTTTTTTTTAAATGAGAAACTATGTCACCAAACTGCTGCGTTAACAACAAACATATGTTAAGAATGTGCTCCGTGACTCAAAACTTCCCATCAAAAATCCTTTAAATCAATTTTCATTACCTGCTACAGTTCATCCAGCATCTGCATTCAAAATCAGTGTGAGCTACATGAAGCAGTCGTTCCTACAAAGTGGTCTGAATGCAGATTTAAAGATTGTTGGTCTAAAAGCTGGTTAACTGAAGCTCCACACGTGCAAACACATTCATACATTTTAATTAGATTTTTTGGTTGCTTAAAATAAAACTGAATTTCAAATCAACCCTTAGCCTACATCCTTGAAGAGGATCGTCAAACACAACCAGATGAGATTTAAACATCCTGTACACTGTACATTAGATCCTACGCACACACAGACACACACTAAGGCAATAAGCAGGCAGAGGCTACGAGTTCATTTGGAGTTCAGAGCAAAAATTAACAAGCAGTAACCCTCCGTCACAAATAAAAACAAAGAGAAGCTTCGTCCACACAGTAACCGCTTCACAAGCAATAAATAATCCTCTACATAATTTATATATAAATATTAAAGGGTGAGGAAACACGGTGATGATGTTGCAAGAGGTGGGGAGAGAGATCAATCGAGGTGGGAGTGTGAGGGTGTCCTTTTTTCTTTCTTTGTTTAAATTTCACTTGGCGACCGTGTCCATCCTATAGACTACAGTGGTGGAGCTGTCCTCGTGCGACTCAGTGGGGGACACCTTTTTCCAAAGAGGGGCTTTCAGAGCGAGCTCCTGTTGGAGACTCTCGTAATCCATCGGTCCGAAGGTGTGCAGCTGTTCAATCAACACGAATAACACATTAGTCTTTAGTGCCTGTGAGTGTGTTTGTGTGTGAGTGCTATGTTTTGCTGAAGTAGAAAACCAGAAAAACCAGAGCCAAAAAAAGTTGCTTCATTATTATTAATCGTGGTTAATTAAAGTATTAGCATTTACAGTATTTTTACCTCCAAGTTGTACTCAGCTGAAGTACTTCAGTAAATGTATTCCCAACTATAAACATTGGAGCCCTGCTGACATTAATGACACCTGTGCACTGGAACAGTCACTTTGCTTGGAATTATGTTATTGCTATTCTAAGCATCTATTTGTACATTATTATGTCATTAAAAAAGTAGAATTTCATTTAAGTGGCGGATAATATCAGCTAACCAATGTGTCAGTCAGACTCTAGCTGTCACATTGAACTGCAGTTCGTTCCTCTGAAAACAAACTCAGTCCTGCTGTGTGTTTAGTTGTTAGCTTTATTAGCGCCGTTTGCTGCAAGTTCACTAAGCCAAACACACCACAGAACTCTGCTGACAATACTGATAACATCTTACTACCTCTCCCGCTGCTCACTTCAACACAGCGCTGTTGTGCACAATGAAGCATTAACTTTCTCTCTCAAGCACAGAAATTATACTAATAGCATGAGACGAAGTACTCTGTTGTAGTTAACAGAGCTGACTCAGTTTAGTCTGTTATTTGCCGACAGAAATATGGGACAGCTTTGGTCACGAGCACATTTCAGCATTCTGCTTTAAGGCAGGTTCTGATAAATGTATTAAATAATCAAGCAGACTGACTTTGGCTCTAGTTCCTTCATCACTGTGTACATCCATGTATACTTGACATACTTCTGGAGTTGGTCGACGTACCAAAGACGTCCTAGAAAATGTGAGATATAAATTTCCAGCTTTAGTCACGAAATCTTAAGCAATTATTTGCTTATTATTCATACCAACGATGCACATCAAACTAAACAATATGCACTCACTTTCAAAAGTAACCGAACTAAAGAAAGACATGTTCAGCATGTCTGAAATCACCTGCAGCGATCTCCACAAGAATGCAAACAGTGCATCCAAAAACGGTGCACGAGAAGGGACAAGAACTGTCCTGTCTTAGACGTTATCTGACATTACTTGTGTTTCTCCACTTCAGGTGAACTATGAGTAGATCAACATGTCAGCTAGCAGCTACTGAACGGCCGCTGCAGAATGTTTACAGCTGTACTATCGCAGAGAGGGTGTTGGGTGTCAGTTCTTGTGGTGAGGAATCATGGGTGCCGTTTCTGATGGTTTTTGTTCTTCACAACGTGATGCTGTGTTTCCTTACCCGCTGGTCTCCTCCTTCTCTGCGGGGGTCGTGCTTCTTGGCAAAGTGCCTAAGGTTGTCGTAGTTGTGGAAGTTGAAAAGCTCAACGAGGTCCTGGAGTGAAACGAGTGACAGATACATCAGGAGGATGAATACATTTTTTTGACATTTCTTTCTAGTGACTGGAAATTGTAAAATGTCAACATTTCAGAAGAAAATTACACACAAAAAGAAATCTCATTTCATTTGAACGGAGGTATATTGTTGCACCCTGACATGCAGTGTTTACTGTGATCTGTATCCATGCTCAGCTGTCTTTGTGGTGCGTTCAGGAACAGCTGGGACAAATCCTTCCAATTCTACCTTGAACCTTAATAGTCCTTGAATTATATTAATATGACATGAGCTTCAGTTAGTTTTGACCACAAATGTCCTTCAGAGGGAGACTTTTACATGAGTACATTTCAAAGCCTGTACTTTATTGCTTTTACTTGAGTAAAGACGTTGAATCAGTAATGTTACGTTTCCAGAGTCTTTTTTAAACAAGTACCTCTACTTGAAGAAAGAATGTGTTCTTTTGCCACCTCTGCTCTTAACACACTCTCGGCTCTTACACTCTCACTTTGGTGATCTACTACTTTTAGCCCTGCTATGTCCAAAGCAAAAAACAAAACAAACACAAAGCACAAACTGGCACAGTTATGTCTTACTCTTGCTCTGTGTGTATTCTTAGTACAAGTATACACTGCAGGCATGCAGCGAACTGCTGATGTCGGACATTACGTACCGTGCAGAACTGAATTCCTCTGACTGAGTTGCCCAGCTTGTCCAGGGGAGGTGACCAACACATGATACCCATAACATTGGGTACAACCAGCAGGATCCCCCCTGCTACTCCAGACTTGGCTGGCAGACCGACCTGCAACAGAGACAACAGACCAGTTACACAACAGGAAACTGGCTGCATTTATCTGCAGTAGCAGCCTGGATACAACACAATGCTAAAAATGGAACGTCAGCACAGAGCAAGTCAATTTTCTTATCACTTAGAGCAAATTTTCCATTACTATATACAGAAAACTCCTTTCAGTGAGCCTTCTTTTGTTTGTCTTTCAGGTAAGATCGAGCAAAAGACGTGTTTTAGATGAAAAATCTACATTTTAGGGACTTTATCTAAATCCCATCTCATAATAAATTAGAGAACATAAAAGGAGCGATCAGTGAAGGGTAAACTTTCACTCAGCCGCTTCAAATGTGCTTTATTATGTCAAACTGAAATACTAAAGATATTTTCACACGTTGCTGAAATGATGTTGAAATGCTCCTCTCACAACAAACACCTCAGCTGAGGCAGATGATGACACATGACAGCCGTGCCATGTCGAGACTCCGAGTTCGTGAGGAGATATATGCTCCCATTAAGATTTGAACGGTTTTATAACATGGATAAAAATATCCCTATATTGAAATTCAGTATCGGTCAGAAACAGACCAGATATAGAAGGTAGCAGGATCAAATTGAGACAGCTGTCTGCTAAATGTATGATTGAAATACTGCACCACTGCTGCAAATTTCAGTGTTTCAAATCATAAACAAATCAACAATTTAAACATTCAAATCAATAAACTGGAGTATTATCACAGTGTGTTAAAAGGATCTGAATACTTCTTCCACTGCTGCGTTTACTTACATGGAAAGCAAACTGTCCTGAGAAGTCGTACATGCCGCAGGAGTGCATCAGACTCAATGTGTTCCTCACCGCCTCGGGGGACAGCACGCGCTCACCCGTGATAGGGCAGATGCCGCCATTAGCCAGGGTGGCTGCCATGACACTGGCGCTCTCGCAGGTCACCTCGATGGAGCAGAGCTGGGGAGTCACACAAAGGACAATTTGTATAATTTCTCTATCAGGGTTTTCTTCCACTCAGCTTCTCATGTTACAGCATGGTGGGGGGAGGACAGCTCAGTGGTTTGTGGTTGTGGTGAAGATAATGAGGAAACTATTGATGTAAAACAGTTTAAATGTGCTCTATTCTCTCACAATACAATTGATATATCAAAAAAAAAAAAGAAGTAGTAGAGGAGACAAAGGAGGAGGAGGAACAGGAGGAGGAGGAGAATCTATAGTGCAGAATCTATTTGTAGCGGGAGTTTGGCAGAAAGAAAGGGATATGCAACTATAAATGGTCGAGAAGCAGAAACTGGATCTGGCAAGGATCAATAGTGTAGGAAAAGCAGTAAAACAATAGTCGGTCATTAATAATAAATAAGAGGTGAAAACTGATACTGACAAAAAAATAAATTAATAATAATTTTAAAAAAATCATTGCTACACTCACTTGAAAGTAGAAATCCAGTACAGATGTCATGTCTGTCCCCTCTGGGAAACACTGCAGAGAAACAGAGTTTAAAACAAGTTGAGCACAAAAATAAATAATCAGCAACTACTGTATGTTTACAGATAAGGATCCTCTAACAGGTAAGCAGGTCAAATAAAGGTTTATTCTAACCCAGCGTATTCCAAATGTGCATGTGTAAACTAAAAGGAGTAAAGGATTTTAATAATTTACTTGACATCTACAAAAATGAGTAGTAATAACCAGCTCCTCCTCTTACAAACACAAACTTTATCCTGTGCACAGTCATTTCCTTTGAGCTTTGTAGGGCAGCAAAACATTAACAGAGACATAAAAACAAAGTCAGCAACGTTTCATGACTCATCCAAGGTCAGACCTTTTTTTCTTTCAGGTAGTAGCCGATGGCAAAGTTCCTGTCGCCTGACTCACGCTCAGACTGGAATCTGTCACACAAAGAGCAGAGCACTCCCATTACATAGAGGAAGGAAATATTTTCACAGTGTGTCCCGCTTAGTGTCCCTATGTGTGTGTGTGTGTGTGTGTGTGTGTGTGTGTGTGTGTGTGTGTGTGTGTGTGTGTGTGTGTGTTTGCACTTGAGTGTTGGAATTCCATGGCCCCACACCCCTCCATGTGTACAGTACAACCAGAGGTGTCATGCAATCATGTGATGATGTCGCAACTTGAGCCCCCAGCACAGGGTCTTTTTCCAGAAACATTGTTAGCATGTGCTGTCATCATGAATCATGCAAATGGAGGTGACCTTCAGAGGCCAAGTCCAGTCTTCCTCTATAAGGAAGTCCATTTACATCAATGGAACATCTGACTACAGATGTAAGTGAATGGAAATGTTGGTAATTAGGCTTTTTACTCTCACATCAAACTTTTCGTTTGACATTCACCTCATTAAAGAGAGACTGTCTGGTTTTATTTAAGAAGTTTAAGAGAGAACAGACAATCTTCAGAGTCTGATCTGACAAAAAAAAAAGAGAAATGTTCCCGTACAAAGCAATGTAGATTTAAGAGTTTACAATGTGCACTGTGGGTGTAAAACTCTGACACAGACAGCAGAGGAGAGAAGAAATACATAAGAATGTAATGTACATCTATTGAGACAGATAATAGGAGAATTCCTAACGTGGATGCATACTTCAAACACTACATAGTGCCCCTTTAAAACCTGAAAACATTACTGAGGATTACTCACGTAGCGTTGCTGAATCCCACATACTCGTTTCCGGCCATATTTTTCAGAAAGTTCATGACCTGGAGGTAAACAGAGAAAACAAAAGGTTCAACAGGTTCATGGTATCATTTTTTATGGATCTACATTGAGCTGTCTCACTACAATCTTTAAAGCTGTGTTATTTGATATTTTGGCCACTTGAGGACAGTCCTGAATACAACGTGTGAGCAAACAGCTTATTCACGCATCCTGCAGTGGAGGAGCAACAGTAACATTCACTTAATCATGTCTGTGTCGACCTGATGAGTCCAATATTCACTCTCCTTTTAGCGCCGTCTCTGGTCTCCTCCAACCCCTGAGGGGAAATATCTGCCTCTTTAGCTGCTGAGTCCTCCATTTTGTTAACCAACTAATGTCCAACTGTGTCTGCCTGCTGTTCAGAGGTGAGCAGGTAGTGTGCAGTGGATTTTGAGCTCTTCTCGCTGAAAACAGCTGCATGATTTAGGACTAGACAGCTGATCATTGAGTTAAATCATCATGGAAAACCAGTTTAGAGACAAACTGGCCATGCCCTTGCCATTCTAGATATCTATACTTATTTTTTTGAGTGTACTTTGGGTATATTATATAGTTTAATGATTCTATACTAAAAACTACCAATAATTACTATAAAGTAAGGAACTTAGGTTCACAGCTAATTAACTTTATTAAGTCTTTTAAGAGACAATAAAACAGACAATAATAAAGAGAGTCTCTATGAAAAGTTTACTTTGACTTCAGTGTCTGGCCCAGGTAATACTTACATAGTCAAATTTTTCTGCGTTGCCTTCACCTTGCTGAGGAGAGCACAAAAGAGTCAGCAGTTAGTACAGTTCAGTCACTGAGGGATGTCGCAGAGGACAAGCACAGCATCATTAAAAAAAGATACTAAAATTAAAAAAATACTTCTGCTGACAAATTAAAACTACAGAATTAGCAGACGTAAATAGATTTGTTTTTATTACAGATAGTACATCGTAAAATAAAATAAAAAAAATCACATGAGCTTTGCCAAGAATTATAACATGTAGATACAAATTATTAATAAGATTGGCTTGCGAATAGGTTACAAAGAGGGAAGTCTTTTGGAGTGAAAAAGGGAGATTTAGTAGACATGTGCATTACCAGAGCTTAGCCAGTTAAAGAGAAACATGTCTCATCATTTACATCTCACTGATTCCAATAACGAATCAATATTATTTCAAGTCTGAAAAGAGTAAAGAAAAAAAACACAATTTTTTTACAGACTGAAGCAGCCGTGACTGCATGTGTGTGTCTACATGAAATATAACTGCACAGAGATGTGGGTGTATGCAGGCAGGTTTGTATTATGGGTTATAAAAATGTAGGTGTGTGTTTGAGAATGTGTCGATCAACATGTGTCATGTGTGCAAAGAGCCTGTCAGCCAAAACAGAGGGTAGAGAGGGAAATAAGGGAGGAATGGTCCCTTCACAGCTCAGTGTACATTTATCAGGTCATTGATGCTGCTTATCCCCACAAAGAACACGCAGCTAAAGAAGAAATGGACACGCATGCACATTTAAAGTGCTACAGCATTATATGATTTTTATTAATTATCAATGTTTGGGATGGTGTGAAAAGATGCATTTTAACTTTACATGTAAAAAAAGGCTAATGTTTCATTTTAAACTCTACACTTTACTGTGCAGAAGCAAAAGTAAGTGACACTGATGGAGGTGTTAAAGAGTCACTAAATGGGGTTCTACAGAGCGGATTGGAGGAGAAAGAAGAAAAAGAAGAAGAAGTAGAGGAGGAGGAGAAGAAGAGGGAGACAGAGGGGGAGGATCACGGGGTCGGGAGAGTGCGAGGAGATAGATATGGAAAAGGAAGAAAAAATTACCAACGTCATTTGACCTGCAGCAGCAGTCATTATTTCCCACAGTTCCTAAGTCTGGAAAATATGCAACAAATACACAAACAGCAACAACATGTAGCCTTCAAGCACCATGTAACAACACGGCAACCATCCCATAGTTTTCCCACCGAGGTTAAAGCAAACTGGGCAACCTGACCAACAGCTTGACATTTGTGCTTCAGTATAAAACAAAAACATTTAGACACTGATGACAAAGGTGAGCGGCAGATGGGACACACATTGTTGTCTCTGTAAGTGTGAGAAAGTCTGATTCATTTCTGGGATGTGACTTGTGTGGTTTAAGAAGTTTAGAGTGAGATGCAAGTGTAACCTGTACATACAACTCTGCACTCGCTACAATCTGCATCATAAATCAATATGACAACTGGAGGGAAACTGGTTTCAACTTGAACACTGCGAACACAGGGGTGTAGCTATTACAAGGCTCCTGTGTGTGAGGAGATCCTCACTGGACTATGTGGTATTTAACAGAGAAGAACGAGTAGATTTCCTGAAACAGACGTTTAGAAATGATGTTCATCTGCTTCTATGCTATGAGAAATGTTTAAAAATTAATTCAGCAGTTTAGGAAAAAGGCTTTTTCATTTCCTTCTATGAGCGAGATGAGAATATTAATCTCATGCATGTCGTGCAGAGTTTGCATCTGCACATGTTTTGCTAGTTAAGCATAAAAACTGCAAGCAAGAGGAAACAGGAAACTAAGTTCAAATACACACACCAACAATTAACCAATTGATTGCAGCTCTGATGAAAGAACCAAAAAGAGCTTGTCAGCTATGAATTGAATTACTAATTATTTTGATTGTCGGTTAATTAAAAAAAAACAAACAAAAAAACCCAGAAAACTGTCAACAGATTAATCAACAATGAAAATATTAGCTGCGGTTAAGGCTGGGTATTGTAAAAAATATTTTCTAACTGATGCCTTGACTTCGATACCGGTTCTTGAACAATACTATTTTTCAATACCACTGTTATGAAATCTGTTTCAGCAGTAACACATACACAAGGTGAGGCCCGTCTCTGGGCGTGACCTAGTGTTTCTCCTATGTGCCTCCAGACAGCTAATCACCATCACTATCTTGGCACAACAGGCATGCTGCATGCTTACCGATTCACTGACGCTGATGAGGTGAACTCCTTCAGTATTGACATTTTTGGATACTTTCGATAATCTAAATTCAATACCCAGCCCTAGTTGCAGCCCTATTTTACACTCCTGGTTTTGTGTTCTTACTGTGTCTGTTCAGGTGTTGAGTGGATTGTGATGAAAAATTATGGGAAAGAAAGAAAATACTGTTTTATGAATTATTAATTTATCTCTTGCTGGCCAAGCGTAAATGTTGCTGAGCAGCACTATGGAAAAGGTCTTAGTAGTGGTTTGCGTAAAAATTAACTTGATGGAGTCAACTTCAAAAACATGCCCAAGTAAAATGGATTACTGTGACGACTGTGTTGTCATCTTTACACAATAAAAAGGTACAATTAATACATCTGAGTCTTGTTGGGATTTAAAGAGTGCAGCCACGTTCTCTGATTATGGAGCCACTTTGGGTGAAAACCACCTGGTCAAGAATATGAGGTTAAGTTTAGGTGATTTAAATTGGGCTATAATTGCAATGTGATAATGCACAAGAAACAAGAGAAGAGGAATGGAATTTTATGTGTACACTGAAAACACACAAGTTCCAGTGCCTGAGCATTGTAACAGAGCTAATCGTTTGTTTCCTACAAGATCAAACAGGCCACATTCTTCATCATGCATTGTCATAAAAAAAAAAATTAATTAATTGAAAAAAAACTTTTCACAAAATTCCCATATTTGGTCTGACACAGGTTTCTTTCAACATCAGTAAGAATGCTACTAGGATGAAGTGGATTATTGTTCAAACAATTCAGCCTTAAGTCTTGGACAAACGTAAGTCAGCTCTAAGAAAAGCTTCAGACAAATCTCGAAGTTGAAAATGTGTCAAAGGAAAAAGCAAACGTCTGCAGGACAGTCTTGCAGCTATAAGAAGCAACAGAGCTGCGACACAGTAAAGTTTTTATAGACAGTGTGCTAATAATTTACTGCCAGCGCTGATTATGTGAAGAGAGTCTTGTAGGGTTAAAGAATTAAACATTAAACCAGAGAATGATCATTAAAAGCTGTAAAGAGCTTCAAAAACACTGCCAATGTGAAAGTCATTCCTCTGTTGTGAGTGAACTTGCTTGTTTGATTTGATGGATGACAGGTGATTAATTTCTGCCAACTCAATGGTTTGAAATGCAAACAGTGTGACATCCAAACTCAAAGGACTGTGGCAGGCAGGGATTTATCTGACTTCCTGTCACTCTTTGCTGACTGGCTGCTCTGCATGCACCTGCATTTGACTCGCCCTGTGCGCAGGTTATTTTCAGTAGGGATGATAAGAGCGTGTGCTGGGGTGGCTAAGTGCCTTCAGGAAGGAGGATTAGCACAAGTCTTAAATCACCACAACAGGACACAGGGCAGCGGACTAAGGTAGTGACCTAGAAGTGATTCCAGCTGAGTCAAGAGTCATGATCTTCTCAACATACTCTACTGAGTCAGTAAACATACCACCAAATAACTAAAGAGTTTATAAAAACAGGAGTGTATTTCACTGTGTCCAGACAAATGTAGGCCAATCAAGCCATTGTTAAACAAATCTTATCTGCCAATATTTATGCTAACCCCTCGTGTTATCTGCCTGATAAAGCAGCTCAGTTATACCCACCATACAGAGAATTTTCCACTATACAAGAAATTCTCTAGCGAAGGTTTCAGTGGAAATGAGACACAAACTGGACGTAAAAAACACACACCAAGGACAAAAAGTGTTACAGCCTTTACCTTTATCAGTGAAGTACAAACGATAGCGCCAGCATTCACCATGGGGTTGTGAGGCTTATCTGTACAAAAAAAAAAAAGAAAGAAAGTCAAGAGAACAGTTGGCGTGAGGCAGAGGATCAAATTGTAAACAGTGACTTTTCTGCTTTGTATATAGACACATCAAACAATTAGAATCAAACACATGTGGAGCGCATATTGACTCAAGATACAGATATTTAAAACAGCAACAGAAGCCAAGTAGAATTAATGTATAACAAATGTGGGGAGCAAACTTAATGACTTTTCCCAGAAGTAGTGATCCAAGTTAGCCTGTCCAGTCTCCCTAGCCCTGAAATTCTAATCCAAGTAGAGCAGCAGCCAGTTAGGAGGGAGGGACTGCAACATCCAAAGATATTGATGTATACCAGGGAAACCACAGGTCACAGTCTCCTGTTTTACTACCTCCACCAAACACAGAGGGAGAAGCCAGAAAATGCAATATCATCTTGAAAAGTTGCACAGTGAGTAAGCATACATAGCTTGGCAGGCTGACAATGTCTGTGTGGAAGCTTGCCCTGGACCACTGTTGCAAAAAGAGAAGAGCAATAGGATTTTATGTGGACAGTGAAAGCAGACAGGTTCCCACGCCTTAGACTTGAAACAGAGTTAATCTTTTGTTTCCCACAAGAGGTCCAAAATCAAACCAAGATCAAACAGGCCACATTCTTCACTAAAGTTTCAAGATATTAAAAACAACCTATTTCAGTTTATAGCTGTTGAGGAGTATCAGGTTTCAAATGTGTGAGTAGGCATGTGGGTGAGTGGTTGTATGTCCCCACTACATAACACACTGAGTCAGACTTAATCCAGGAGCTGGTGTTCACATTCTATTTCCACAGCATGCTTCCCTGATGTGAGTAACCAGATCAGAGGAAGCCTTCCTCCCTCAAGATTTAACATGCGTTTAAACTTACATCACTTACATTTCCTCACTGGGTTGTGATCCCCTTACACAATACGCCAACCACGTGGTATTGCTGGTAAAATTACAACACAGGATGTAACCACAACATGGCTGCAGTTCAAGTACCAGAGTGGGGATTGAAGCATTTCCTCCGACAAACCAACCACAACAGATACAGATATGATAATTATCATAAATGATATTTTAGTAACCAAATCATAATTTTTTGTCGCTTTCTTGGCCGTTGAAATCCCTGTATTCAGAATTTTGAGGATGAAGGATGAAGTGTTCCTTTACATGTTCATTCTTCAGATAAATAAACCCTCGAGGATGAACTGAACTGAAAAATGCATCCTCACAAAACTAATAACAGTCTGTTTTTCCTAACAAAAGGAAAAGTTAACTTTTTAAGGTGTCTATAGACAGAAAGCAAAGCAAAGTTTGTGTGCAGCTTGATTACACATGTAGTCAAAACAAATATCAGGAAATACATGCACCAGGTGAGAAGAAAAACATAAAGCAAATGACAAAAGATTCAAGCTCTCAGCTATTAGTTTGTCTTTAGTTAGCACTAGCATTTGCCTCACTTGCCACTTTATATCTTTACATAGTAGTTTTACTTTTCATACATTTTGCTGATAATACTTTCAAGTATTCAAATGCAGTATTTTTACTTGCAGCAGAGTATGTTCATAGCGTGGAATTGGTACTTTCAAATTAAGCAAATCTAAATCTTCTTGCAAAGCTAGCGTTTGGTAACAACTCACATGACTGGCTTGACCAAACCACAGTAACTTTCACAACACTATTAAAAAAAATAAAAACCTTTCAATAGAGATCATCTGATGCCAACATCTGACTCACTCAGTTGGCAGCTCAATGCTCACTCTGTCGCTCCTGGACTAAAAAGCCACACATGTGATGAGCATTGTTGGGGGACTATCTGTCTAGGTAATGAAAGACTCACTGTCATGGGAGAAAGCAGTAAACAATACCTAGACCGCTCTTTAAAAAAAAAATGTGCGTAAAGAAAGAAATGTTTGGAGGCTGACTCATTAATTTTTTTGCATTTCTTATGATTTAGACTTACCTTTAACTTAAACTGTTTGAGACAAATGTGTCACTGAAGCACTAAATTATTAGCTGATACTGTAGGCTGTCACTAGCAGTTTGTACACAGAGAATCTAAGTGTATTACGATTCAATCCCACTTCTTTCCGCTCTTTCAATAGTTATTTTGCAAAAATAGGAAACGCCAACTTCCTCACAGGACTTTCTCCATTATTATGATTAGTTGCATCAAGTCTCCACTGAAGCATTTTGAGGAGGGAAATGGCATGTATGGGCTGCTGAGGAAGGAGAGAGAGAAAAAGGCTTACCATCTTCATCCAGGAAGAGCTTGTTAAATCGCAAACCACTGGGCTCCTTCCCAATGAAACTGTGCACGTACTCTGTGCCGTAGTCATTAACAGCAACGGCGTACTTCAGAGGCTTGACACAGGACTGCAGACAGAAGGGGACCTTCGTGTCTCCAACTGTGTGTCTACAAAAGGACAAAAGATAACAGTTATCGATGCTGACAACGCAGCTGGTTTGGGACAGATTAGACACATTAAGAAAGAGAAACAGCATCAAAATGAAAGCGAGCATAAGATTAACATTTCAAAGAATAATATGAGCGTTCAGGGAAAGCCATATTGCTCAGCATGATAACAGAACCACACAATCTGTTCTGTGCCGTGTGTTATCTTTATGACTTCCTCTCTTACACAAACATAACAAACACACACACCTATGGAATTTTACAGCAGCCTATCAGAGTACAAGCTGATGATAACACCTGTTGACATCATTACATTACACTCTGTCTTGTTGGATCAGTTTTGTTTTAACCAGAGGATATCAGGAAGCGCCACACTTGTGCATAATACTGCAATAAATTATGCTATAAAGTTGACGCAACACTTTTTGGAAACATACTGAACACTGTGAGCTTCACAAAGACTTTATTGCAAAACATTTTAATGATTGAAGCCGGAGGAATACATAACAGCTCCACCAGAGGATCATTAATTATCATGTGGTGCTTCAGATTTAACACATTTCACAAACTCAAATTAAATGTTTTATTAATACCAATCCACATGATGAATATCTTATGACAGTGCAGTTTAATTAAATAAAAACTGTCTTGTTATCATTCCTCACTGAAACCACAGGATGCCTTTCTGTAATTGTTTAACCCATAGGAAGCTGGATTCAAACACTGATAATAGTGTGACTCACCTCTGTCCATCAACCGTGCACAGAGAGACGGCCCACAGGTCAGGGCTGAATTTGGCAAGCTGAGGAATATAGTCTGCAACCTGAAAGAGAAGCAAGGCAGCTGAAAGAGGTTCACCTTACACCGCTGACGTCTGCTGAGGTTCAGGCTTCTGATGGAAAGTTAACACCACTGACAAAAAGGGTCAAATACTTATCTGAAGGCCAGAGAGGAGAAACCTACCCCAAGATACTCATATCAGAAGGATACTTCAGGACAAAGTGTTTTGTGCCTTTATCTCTATGCCTATATCACTATTACAGGAAGTCACATTTTCCGGGATACCTTTTGGATAAACCCCTAAGATGTGTTTCTTTCTTTCAATATATCAATTTACAAACGCATCTGTTTCTCCATGTTTTGGATGTCCCTCCATACAAAAAACTGTCAATTTTAAAAATGCTCTCTAGAAAGGATACATCTTCAGTGTCTTCTGTATGCGAGAAAAACAAAGCTTTTGGAAAATGATGACACCTAGGTTTGGGGCTGTGTAGCGTTCCAAGACTCAGCTAAAACACTCTCTGTTCACACAATACAGGTGCTGTAATGAACCCATATTCATGTTGATTCTGTAAACTTTGTGCTCGTAAAATTTCATCCAGGCCTGCACCATGCCAGGAAAATCTACAATGTGTGCATAAATAAATAAATAAAAAAAAACACTGAAGTACACACATTAGATCTTCTATGCTCATAGTATCTTTAAATAACAACCATGTTTTCTCTCTTTTATCTGATTTTGCTGCTCTTCCTTCATAAATGTCTGAACATGTGTGTAGCTGGCACCTAAACAACATGACACAAAACACAGAATCCTATCCAATATGAGCCGGGGGCACCACTATGATCCTTCTGAAATGTTCTCGGGTGGAATTTTCCTTTCTAGTGTACCAATAATACAGACGCAGGCTGTTAGAAAGGAGTGATTGTATGGAGTAATTGTGATGGAACACTGAAAAAAAAAACAAAAATATATATATAAAAAAAATAAAGAGTCATGGCTCAAAGGACACACCTGTCCTCCAGTGAGTTTTTTGGCACTTTCATACAGCTCATCAATATGGGAGGTGAAGGACTGGAAGTCTGGGATGACGAACTTCTTGCGGAAGGCCTGAGTGAGCAGGACAATGTTGCTCTGGACACACCTGATGAACAAACCACAAATACAGGCATGCTAAAGAATCGTGATTGCATGCAGTTGAAGGAAAAGTTTGTCAACCAAGTTTTCAACCCTGAAGTCTGACAAACTTCTATGAAGTGTCTGATGAAGAGGCTTCATCGTGACATATTGATCAGCTCCTTTTTATCCACATAGTGATGAATGATTTTTAAACCACAGACTGCAGCAAAAGCATGGAGACAGTGACATTGTCAAAGGGCTTCCAGGACATGTCGATGCCCACGTTTTAGTGAACCAGAGCATTTTAAGAAAAGTAGCAAAATGGGCAAAACACATTGTGGAGTCCAGAAAATCCCCCAACAGATGTCTCGTTAAGCTTTAATGTGATACTAGTTGAATAAAAACTTTACCACAACACACATAAGGAGAAGTGAAACTAAATACCTAGAGCTTATCCTCAAGCAGACAAAAGCAAACCAGCCCCTACTCATAATTTGAAGAGGGGAAGGAAGTTGGGATTTCCAATGAGTGAAGTCTAGAGAAAAACTACCTCTGGGGCATTCTGCAGTTATACTGACATCCAGTCATGTTGGTTGGTGCTTTTTCACCCCAGCGTGACTCCAATATTACATAAACCAGAGATTTCAATGCATATTTAATTTTAGAAAAACATGTCAGTGAACTAATGCAACCACAAATCTTTGCCATTTTACAAAATGGACTTCTTCTTTCTAAGGCAGTTTTATGAGTGAGACAAACAATAAAAAGGCAATAAAAAGTCATAACCAACTTATCCTGTTAAAAATATTATTTTGTGAAAGTCACCCATAGGAAAATCAGCAATCAAAAAAATATAAAACACTTATTCTAAAATCAGAAACATGCTGAATATCAGCTCTGATAAACAGTTGGTCTGTAGTATACAGTACATACTTGTTAATATATGTATAATCAAATTTTTACTTTGACTATATACACACACATCTTCATTATTGATAGCAAGCCACCAATAATCCTGTTATCACCATTGTTGCTTGGCTGTATATCCCATCTAGAGGTATAATTCTTACTGCACTGATGAACAGAACAAGTCTCTGCCTAAATGCTCCTTGATGGATATATTATAAATATATATCAGACATCCAGATTTCTTTGTTTTCTGAGTAGAAACAACGAAAAGCACAGGACAAAAAGTGAGTTTATTTACTCATTTAGCCTTAAAATGGAGACGTCAAAGCAGACAGGAATGGTGCCAAGCAGCCAGCCTGACTAGATCACAGTCGGCCTTCATTTTGTGTCCAGTGAGAAAAATAGCACAGTGAAAGTGAAATTAAATATGGAACCAATCTAAATGCTGATGGTGTCATTAATCTATAGCCTTTACATTGTGCAATCAACACTTTCATCTTCATAAGCAAAAAACTGTAACAAGCTTAAACAACTAGGCTGGTGACACTGAAACGACAAGAAACGACAAGTCTTACTTCTTGAAGAGGTGCCTGTCCAGCGTGACACCATCTGCTGTGGTCTTCAAAGTTTCTTTGAGGGTTTCCATGCATTCCTTCAGTCTAGGATCTCCTGAGCGAAGCCCAGTGGCTTTAAGTGCCTAAAATAAAAGAATATTCATAAATACCTCTGAACAGAAACGACATTAAAGGAAACAAGTCACAAGCAAAGAGCTGAATTTGAAGGACTTACTGTGAGAAATTTATGAGCAGGAATCTTCTCTTGGCCTTCTGCGATGGTGTAGAAGAGCAAGTCCTCCAAACTGGGGAGAATTCCTGCATTTCTTCTCCTATGTTTGACACAAACATACACGTGTAAGATAAAAGTAATGTATACAAAAGGAAATTCCCATGTTTTTTCTTGTCTTTAGTGTTAGGGTCAACTAAACACAGCGAAACAAGGAAAAAAAGTCCATTGCTTATGTAAATGTAGGTAAATATAGTTCCACTGAAGTGAAAGCAACAGCATTACACTTTAACATGAGCCACTATGATGCCTTTCGGCCCAGTTCTCCCAGTGTAAACAGAGCTTATCTTTAGCTGTTGATGCAGTCTTAACACATAAGGGAGGGATTAGAATGGTACATAACGGAAATATTCAATCCAAGTGGAAGCATTAAGCCACAGAGGTGTGTGTCTTTGTAAAGCATACACACACACACACAAAAGCTTTCATCACACAGAAAGGACAAATATACTGCATGTGTTCTGTTGGCAGTGATCCCTGATGGGTTACAGAAATCAGGAGAAAATGATGGAGAATAAGCTGAATTGGGACAAAATGCAGTAAATTAGCCACAATCAGAAAGACCCAAATTAATCTATATCTGCCACTGTGATACATTTTGAATCCCAACTGTAATGAAGGCTTTATTTTTTTCTAGTTTGCAACAATATGTTCTCTGTTCTTCATTATTTTGCATAATGCCCACAGGCAACTGAGCAAGACGCTGAAAGCAGCTATGCTTTCAAAAGGTGTGTCAACCTGAGAACTGTCAGAGAAATTGAGGTGCAAGACCTCTCCTTCACTCAAAACACTCGTTTACTATACATGGTATAGAATTAGACAAATAATTTGTGAATAATTTAAATGGTTTCATTACCCTGCAGTACATCTGCAGTATCCAATACACTAGTACCAGCTGTGCTTTTCTGCTCTCCTTCATCTGCTACAGCAAGTTGACACACCCCACACTACAGTCCTCACATACCTCTGTCTCATCTCACTCACTCAAAGTCCTGTCTCATCGTCACTTGTCTAATTCACTCCTCTGCATTATGGTGTAAGCTCTTTGAGGATGGCAAGTGCAGAGCCACTGCGACAAAAATTTTGTGTGAGAAAAGCAGCCAGAATGCTGGCAAATATAGAAGCAATACAAAAGGACACAAGTAAGCCAAATGCAAGCTATGCTATAGAGTAGGAGGTCAAACGATGTGCCTTTTTCAGGGCTGATACCAATACCTATGACTAGAAATCAAGGAGGCTGAACATCAATATCAATTTGCAGGGTATTAAATGTGACATTGCTACCAATAAGATATAGTTCTGGATGGGAGACTGTGTGAGCTGATGTTGCATCAGAGCCGAAGTAGCACATTTTCACATTAGCTTGAGACAGTCTGACAGAAAATGTACTGATAATTAAACATTTGTGAATATCTGCCCCCCGACATCTACTACAGAGCAGTCCTAACACAACCAATTTAGCAAAACACCAGAGGGACTGACGTTCCAATCTCTATAAAGTATTTCGAGAGGTTGATGACAGCTCCCATGCTAACATCAGTGAAGCATTAACCAAGATGGTCCAGTTAACTGTTCTTACCTATCTGTAAGTCTCTAAACCAAGCTAGTCCTCCACTCTCTGATATTAGTGATTCAGTTCCAGACTTTGTTGCATTACATGCCAGCTTGCACGTAGGTTTTGGCGGTAGAGTCTGGAGCAGTGTCAGACCCCGGCCCAAATTCCAGGAATTCTCTCGTCCTTAGCCCTACCCAGCCCTCTATGGCTCTTGGATTAATAAAGCCAACAGTGTGGCCTGTTCACACGCTGGTAATGACACAAGAGCGATGCAGCATTGGAGTCAACTCAGTACAGAATCATTATTCAACATCTGGTATTCAAGAAAAGCCAGATTGTCACACTGCAAAAGTACCATGTTGTCAAGACGTCCAGCATCTAGCCAGTAACTAGCAATAACTCACTTCAGATTCACCTTGAATGTTAAAGAAATTCTGCACGAAAAAACAGTGTAAACTCTTTCCCTTCATACTGAAGCTGTCTGCTGCACAGATTAGATGCTGCTGATGCAACATTGAGACAGCCACAGCCACATCAACAGTTGAAATTCCACAATTCTGCACCTCCTCCCTGCCTTCATCTCTTCTCTTTTTGGCACTTTGTCTGCTCTCCAGAGCAAACACTCTACACACCGCCACGGTAACTGCGTCTGAACATGTGCAAACAAAACAAGAACGACTAAAATGCTGTCTGTCAGGCGTGCCTAATTCAGAGGGAGTGCTATACCAGACATCTGTCCTTCTATACAACAGCAGTCAACAGGTGCACCTTTCGTTCACAAGGCAAACAGCAAACTGGTGCACAGGTGTGTGTGTGTGTGCAGAGCTGTCCACAAGTATCTAATCTATATCCTTGTGGATAGTCCTGTGTATTGAGGTGCATAATGAGTAAGGGGGAGTAAAAAAAGATGAATCTGGTTGGAATTTATAGAAAATGATTCATCTTAATACAGACAAAACCTTTTTAATCTAGCTGTGAAACCTCACGAGGCGTCACTCTCGACCTGTGAAAACATTTGTTTAATCACATCTGTAGCTCTGGAGAATCCTTGTTGATGATATCACAGTGTGATCTCAGGTGGTATCTTGCATCAAGACTCAAAAAATGCAGTCCATTTATATTGTGCATTTACAGCAGCAGGCATGGGAACGTCTGACTAAAAATCTAGTTAGTTGCATTAAAGTGTAGAATCGTGTATTATCATTTTGTGGACTCATACTTGCTAGAAGTCAGGATATCTCAGCTTCAGCGATTAGGTGATGCGATGTCACAATATTCACTATAACTGGGATGCATCTGCAATGACATTTAGCTCTAGTACATAACATTAAAGCACAACTTTTTGCACTAAGCTAATTGGCTATCTTTACATCTGTGCTGAAGTTCCTTTCTGGGCCAAACAAAGACACTGACCCACTGTTGCCTTTTAGCTCTAGTCCCTTTTCTAGGCAACTGCAACCAAACTTCTTCCATCATAAATACTAACAGTCATCCAACGGCAACATGATGGGGTAGATGGATGAATTAGCATGTGCCATATGTCTGTTTAAACTGCACAAACAGATCTGGTGTGAATTCAGCCCGAAAACACCATGTTTCTCAACATTCACTCATTTAAAAATCCTCTTCGTCTTCACGGGCAGATGGCTCGGCCCATTTGTCGCTGGATGACTGCTCATTGGGATAAGCACAACACTTTGAGAGTTTCCTGGATACGAGGTTAAGACTGAGAGGTGCTCTTTATATCTCTTTTTGCTCTGGAGGAATTACAGTTCTGTGGGATTTACACAGCCTAGCTGTCAAGGTAAAATGTTGGCAGTTAACGTTCCTGCAAACCACTTAAACGTCAAAATCGTACATGTCATGGGTTTTGTAGCATATTAACATTTCTGCAATGTTCACATTACATCTTTATTAGCTAACTTTCATGTCGGGAGGTGAAGTTACAGGTGAAAAACTAGATATCTTTATGGGAAGTCAGAACATGTTTGTGGTTACAAAACCAGATACTTTTGACCAGCATTTCCAGCCGTGTCTGCGGTGCATCATGTTTTAAGTTTAAACATGATGTTTTCCTAAACCTAAACAAGTGTTGTTTGAGCCTACACCTAATATGACCATAAGCACAGCATTATTATGGGATAATTGAACAGAAAGACACATAAACTTGCAACATTCTCTTTGCTGGCTTTTCAACAAAAAAACACAGAAGCATAAATATAGTATATACTGTGGGTGTTTTGGGTGCCCAAGAAAATAGAAAATGTACAAGATGTGAAAGGGAGACAGAGTGGACTCAAGTTGCAGACTGGAGGCTGCAGAGAGCTGGCTGTGATATCCTTAGCAAGGTCACAATAGTGACTTAACACCAGACTACAGTGTCTTTCGGGTTTTTGGCATGTGTATCAGCCATTTGTCAGTTTAACATTTTAATCCTATCCACATCCACCCACTAATGCTGTAACTGATTCCATAAACAGCTCAGGGTGGATGGCTGTGAGCCAGGGATCTTCTTACTTTACAACAAGTTTGTGAGGCCTTTATGTGATAACAGTGATCTGTATCTTCATGTCAGCTAAACCAGGTAACAGCTCCACTGTGCTCCTCTGTGTAAATCAAAGAGAACAAATAGTTCTGCTTAATTAGTAAATGAGTCAGAGTGGAGATGGGACTGATTGTTTCTCAGTCCACAGAATGGTATGATGGGAGTCATAAACTACACTTACAGCTGTGGTTTATCTTGTGAGTCATCACCAGCAATGAGGTCAGAATGACACCCACATCACGTGCATCAACACCTCTTTTTCTGCTGCTGACCCATAAAATATGAATCACACGACAGAGTCCACCTACTGAGAACATTAAGTTTCCAAGGACAGTGTTGTCCTGAGCATCTGAACACATGCACACACACATGCAGATGCTCCACTTCAGCCTAGTTTATCCCTCAGGCCAAATAACTTTAGCTGTTTTCAAAATACCACAAGATCCCTGTAAAGGTGTTTGCTGCAATTATTTAGGGGCCCTTTGACATGTCATGGCAAAAATGTCAGTGTTGCACAAAAACAGCATTCATGCTCGAGGTCATTTTCCACTGCAAGAGTTTTACTACCTGACACCAGGGGTTTCTGTGACTGAACTTTTCTGTGTTTTGGTGCCTATGTTTCCTCTGTACTTTAGCGTTCACTTTGATCGGCCTCAGCTCTCGCAAAACTAATAATGGCCTGGACTTCTTCGTTTTTTCAGAATATTGAATTTGCATTTGGCAACACCTCCTGTGACGTGTTAAGAGTTAGCTCCAGGAACAAAAACAAGGTTGGTCACATTTCATTAATGGAACGGGAAGACAGAAAAACTACTGGCCCACACTGCTTATATGAATACCCCCCACCGATACATATCTATCTGATTACAATGCACAGTCCTGACGTATCCTCATTTCTAGGTCAGGAAACATCCTAGTTTCCCGCCCCAGCGATTTTCTAGAGCCCTGATGAAGACCTGGTGTTTTTTAAAATAATATTTCCTTCATTGTTTGACAGAGTTTCTTTTATTTAGAGTGCTTTGACTGCATCTGGTTTATGGCGCGCTCTTTCTACTTTTCTGATTTTTATCAGCATGGTATTACATAGAACAAGCCATCATCTCTTTCCCCTCACATGTCAGTCATTTCGGTAACACGCAAACAAGCTGTCGATCATCAAAAGAAAAGACATGGGCTGCGGTTTCTATGTTGGCAGCCAGCTGCAGCTGTATGTAATGACTGAAATGTGAAATCAGCATTCTTGATCATTTATACCCAGCGATGGAAAATGAGACTATTATTCTCTAATTTCTCCATTTCATGCACAACATCATACTGAACAAAAGGGTAATTTGGACAAAAACAGGATCAAAAGCTGTGCTATAAATCTGAATAAAGAGCTTTGTCAATGTACTGCACAATGGAAAATCATTATGATGTAGATTTCACTTTTTTGCTTGTACATCTGACTTCAAAATCAGAGCTCTGCCTTGTGCTACAAGCATGCTTTAAAATAATGTCTCATACCAACACAAATCAGTGGGAAAACTTTTTGACTAAGTACCATTAAGACTGACCATCATCTCCAGTCTGCTTAGCTGGTAAAAGGTATTGTGTTTTGTGAAAAATATTTACTCAACAGGTGTTACTTACAACGTTTAACATTATACATTACTTATGAACTGCTTTGAGCTTAATTTGTCTACCTTCAACTGTGTACTTATGTGTTTTCTTGTAACTCTAAAATGTATGTGTCTAAATTTGCAGATGACTAGTTAAGCACAAATAGCCTGAAATTACTTAGGTGTCATGTCTACAGCACCACACAGAGGTGGAGGTGCTTTTCAAGATAATGAAAAGAATATGCACTCTCGTTTTGCATGTATTTTAATAGGAAAACTACATGCAAACTGGCGACTACTAGCTGATACTGTTGGCAGTCTGGAGCAGCTCTGTGGCATATACGCAGGAACTTGACTGGAGGGGGGGAGGCCACAGTGGAAATTACTGGAAACTACACAGTTCACACAGGCTCATCTCCAGCCACTATTAACACCAAAAAGTACATGTAAGAAATACATTAAGATCCTTCACTTTAGATCCATGTCGCCCATGTACTGCATGTTATTAACTGATTACGAGCCTGAATGTGGATGTTTTAATCCTCTAAACAGAGCCACTGCTGTTTCACTTTCACAGACTAACCCGCACCATGCTGCGTGTTGTTTCCACAGGTAGAGACAGCTAACATTAACGTTTAATACCAGCCGGTGGCGGCCAACTTAAAATCCTGATTAACTTGGGGTTAAGTTGTCGTGTTGGTATTTGAAGGAGACGTATTTATAAAGCCTCTGGGCACTGAGCCAACGGAGGCTGCTGGCTGTCGGTATGTATGACCGAGCTACACATGGTGTGTGATGGCTGCCGCTCGTTAACAGGCTGGTACAGTGAACATCAGCTAGCCATATTCTTATTGTATATACATTAAGTTGCGAGCTAAGTGTTTACGGTGAGACTGTACGAGCCACTAATGTGTATCACAGATATTAAAGATTTAAGAGCTAGCTAGTTATGCTAGCCGTTTATGACGGTTGGCGAACATCCGCTCGCGCCTGTATGCGTCACAACCAGCCCGCCGTCCATCACACCGACCAGCCTGTTCATCCCGTCAAATCACCGGACTTTCAACCTACTTGTCGCTGGCTTCTTCGCTGCTGACACCGTCTTTCTTCACTTGCTCGTCCAGCACCACGGCGCCTTCAGTTTTCGCGCAGTAGGAGCGGAACGGGGCGGCGCAGGGTGCGGTGCGCAGCGCCGGGCGGTGTGAAGCGGCATGGAAGACCTTCAGCGGAGCAGCTCGGGAGTCAACGGAGGAGGTGCCGAAGCAGCAGTGGCGGGTCGGTAACCAGGTTTTCTGTCTAGAGCCGGACAAGGGACGCTTGAGGCTGGCTGCAAACAAGTCCTTAAGCACTGTGGAGAACCTAAAATGTAACATCTCAATCCTGTCGGGCAATTAGAGAGAAATTCTTGTTTCCAAAAAAAAGGTTCGGTAGAAGCAGCAGAGGTTGGTTCGGTCTGTCTCGGAACGCACTGAAGGTCTGAGAGGCGATGAGTCACACACGCTGGCGCCCAAATATAAATAGAGGAGCGTTCACGCCCCCGCCGCTCCTATTGGTGGACACGAGAGCTACCCGCCTCCAAAGAGCATTCCTGACGTTCTATTGGACAGTCGTTGTGCCTGTCATTTCCTGTTATTTTTTTCTCCTTTGGACAGTAAAGTGAGCCTCTGTAGTTTGTTTTATTCAAAGAAGGGACAATTTAAATTAATTAAGATGAGCATTTATCATGTAAATGTGCTAGATTTAGCCGTTTGTGTTAATATTGATTTTATCTTGGTGACATTTCACCATTTGAGGGAGTGGTGCATCTGTCAGGGAGGCAGAGGTCATATAATCACAGGGTCACTTGACAGAGGTGTTGAAGACTGGGAAGAGGAATTCAGACTGCAAATGAAATGTTACGTTTCCTTTTGTCTATGATTAACAAATAGCTCATCACAGAGAAGAGAGAGGTACTCATTTTTGCATGGGTCAGTTTTGTCTAGTAAGTATTCCTTTTTGTTTTTGTATTGTTTGGGAATTTGGGTAATGCTGTGGGTACTCAAGGTTATGTAATAATAAATGTGATAATACTGTTAATGGCAATTATCACCTTTATCTATGTAGCACCTTTAAAACAAAGTGCAAAAGTGCTTTGACAAACAAGCAAAGGCAGAAAACTGAGGATCGCATTATTACAGAATAAATGCTCAACAGCTGAGCCAAACACAAGAAAGAAGAGTCTAAGTTGAGTTAAAACAAGAAGGCAGAACAGAAAATGTATGAAAACAAAGAGTCAATATGATTAATTACAAGTACAGGGAATACAAGCGATAAAACAGGCAAAATCAGCGACACAGAAAGAGAGAGGAAAAGAACACAAAGGGTGAAGAAAGTATTTAGATCCTTTACCAAAGTAAAAGTAGTGGAGGTATGTAGCAAAAATAAATAGTGAGTATACTTAAAATATTAAATGTATTGATAAGAACAAATGTCAGATAATTAATTAGTTGTTTCAGATGATGGATTGATGGCCGAACATATTTTTGTTCTGTTTCAATATCTAATAAAGTATCTATCAATCATAATATGTGTTTTTATATGCTCTTTGTATAAATACATCTTAATTTATAAAGTAAGCAGTTACCTTAAAACTTTTCTGATCGTTATTTATTAATCCATTTTGTTTTTAGTATCATACAGTACATGTTATTAGTTGTTTATAATCTGTTTATCATCATCTGTTTATTAGAAAAAGAATAAAACAACAATAACACTAAAATTCTACTTGTGTTTTTTTATTATCGCCCTCAGTTTAGTCTGTCAGGCGGAATTTCCGCTCAGGCTGGGTTCCGCCTCCACCGAGTCTCTCCAGTCCAGTGAGCGATACTTTAGTGAGGACTGGACTGGAGCCGTGGTTCGGCCCAGTTACAGTGAAGGAAGTGGGTCTTTTACGCACAGGAAGTAGAAACCCCTGACAGTCACAGCTCAGGGCAGGAAACTCCCACAGAGTCCACAGCAGCGGCTCTCCACGTCTTCCTGCGCGTCCTGAAGTTGCCACGACTGCACAGCAGCATGATGTGGAGGCTGGTAAGCTGCACACTGTGCCTCTTTATGTCCTCACAGCTCGGGCTGTCGTCTGTCTGGGCGGCAGCAGACGAGCTGGAGGGCGAGGTGAAGATTGAAGTTCTGTTCAAACCCGAGGAGTGCAGTCCAAAGAGCAAAAGAGGAGATCTGCTGAACGCCCACTACGATGGATACCTCGCCAAAGACGGGTCTCAGTTCTACTGCAGGTCGGTTGTCTGAGAGAAAACTTAAAGAAGTGTTCTTTATAAGACAGTCTGATGCTCTGAGAGTCTCCATGCACGTTTGCAGACACTTTATTACTGTATTATTAGTGACACATGATGATCAGAGGAGGTTTTACATTACATGCCATAAGCTAAAGTCTTCTCTGTGTGTGTTGTAGCATTATGTAACCTCTTATTCCATCAATGTGGCATCAGTAAAGTTTATTATTAGACTGGTAAGGGCACTAAATATTGGGAATTGTAGTTAATTCTGCTTTAAAACCAACTTCAGCTCACCTGGATCAGTGGAGTGTGAGGGGACTGTGAGGAAGTTATTGGGGAGGGGCTAAACTTATATTTCATGTTATACATATGGATAAAAGTATTCGCAAAAACAAAGAAGCATTAATGGCATACATTGAAAATAAGTGAAAACACAGCCACTCTCAGGTGCATATACATAAACAGTGCAGGTAATGTGGGGGACCTCTGGGGGCCCTGGAGCAATTCAGATTGTCACCTGGGAAATACACCTGTATGCAAATAGGGCTCATAAGAGTACAGATTATTTAGCATTTATCGGCTGGTAATTGTGATGTACTGAAAGTTAGAGCCGAGACTCTTCCTCCATCCAAGTTTGGTGGAATCTGTTCTGTAGACTTTGTGCGATCCTGCTGATAAAATCCAAAACTAACAAACTACAGCACACAGGTGGAAACATGACCTTGGCAGAGGTGTTTTAAGAAGTAGGCCTGTTGGAGGAAACTGCAAACAGGGCGCAGTTATCTCAAGAGGCCAAAGTGAAAGTGACAATACCCCACCTCCCTTCGTCTAGTGATGATAATCGTACAGTTCAGTATTGATATGAATTGTGATTGATTGTTTGTTTCTGTTTCTGTTTTAGTCGATCAGATAAGGACGGCCACCCTCAGTGGTTCGTGCACGGCGTTGGACAAATCATCAAGGGCCTTGACATTGGGATGAAAGATATGTGTGCTGGAGAGAAACGAAAGATAACCGTTCCACCTGCCCTGGCCTTCGGAGAAAAAGGCAAAGGTAAGGCAGAAAGTGAGATTTCCATGTATCATCCATGTATTAAATAACAGGTTTAAGTGACATATAAATATGTCAAAAATCAGAAACTGCCTTTAAACAAGCTATAAGGACTTCTGTAATGTTGTGATGTCATAACTTTACAGTCATCACATTCGACAAAACCAGCACGGCCATGCTTATAATAATGCAGGCAGAAACATGATGGGCAGCGGCTGCTCAGGCCTGTTTGAACTGACCAATCAGAGCAGGCCAAGCATTAGGGGAGGCGGGGCCTTAAAGAGACAGGCACTGAAACGGAGCTTTCAGACAGAGGGTGAATAGAGGTGCTGCAGCAATGGACATGTGAACATTAAAGCATGTTTTCTAGAGGATCCACTGAGCAAAATTAAGAAGTAACAACTGATCGGCCACTGTGTAATACTGTTTCTGTGGTAGAGGAGCCGCTTTGATGCTGTCTTGTCTTCTTTTACAGCTGTGTAGTTGAAAGGGCATCACATCCCTGGCAGTGTTTGCTACTCATCCCTCCACATGGCATGTACTGTAAGCATGTACAAAGGTTTAAAGGTCTCTGCTTCATTTTGCTCCCTCTTGTGTGCACTGGAGCAGAAAACTAACAGCTGATTAGTCTTCAACCTTTAATGACTGTTTCCTCCAAACCTCTTCACAAGGAGTTTCTGATCTGTCTAGTTTTGCTCTTTTGTTGAGTGAAAACTAAAATGGAGCTTTCACGTTCTTGTTATTTTCTGTCTTTCCTGCTCATGAATGAATTAACTGTGATTGCATGTTGCTTGTTTATTTTCTTGCTGCGTTAACCATACCTGTAACTGGCCTTTAGATTTTGTAGAATTATGCTCTTGGAGACAAATCATCACGTTCTTATCTGATTGTTTTGGTTCGTTTTGTTTTGATGAAGTCTTGAAATGTAATTGAATCACCAACCAAATCAGATAAACAACATTTTTTCCCTCGAAATGCAACTCCCATCCCTTCCTCAGAACTTCTCAGCTCCACTCTTTTGAAGGCAGAGTCCTCATTATTTCCGTCTTTCTGCCTCGTGGTCTTTTAAAATCCTGTTCTCTGTTTGAATAGATCCAGTGCCGCCCAACGCCACGGTGGTCTTTGAGGTGGAGCTTTACTCGGTGTCCAAGGGACCACGCAGCATGGAGGCTTTCGGAAGGATGGACCTCGACAAAGACAGAAGTCTTACAAGGGAGGAGGTAAATCTGGATATTTCCTTAATAATTATTCAGTTAAATTAAACCCGCTTGCATTTGGAGTTCAGGGGTCTTGTGACGGTTGGTTATCATGCAGACTTGTGCCAAGAGTACCTTCATCTAAAGTTGATGTCGGTTGTTTACGTCTTCTCTTATCGCAGGCTTTAGGAATAACTTGTAAAGACTTTTCTTAGAAGACCACAATTGTTTGCGTCCTCATTATCTCACATCGTAAACACACACAGAGTTGAGAAGGCTGTACATCGTTTAACCATTAATTTATTAACTGCATATCTGTGCAGCAATTATTTACAGCAATGTCAAGACAAAATAAAGGACAATATCAAGACCAGTAAAACCACAAGGGAAGCTTATCGTTATGGCATGAAACTGATCAGAGAATAACTCCATATAAGAAAGGTCATAAAGGATCAATGTTAAACTAAATGTAAAGATTGTCTATACTCATATGACTTATAGTCATGACGTTATCTTGATTAATGATAGCACATTAAAGAGGAAGAGGCCAATGACCTGCTATCAATGACATTTACAGTTTTATTCGTCTCCGGTGTGGTTACGTGGTTCAGACATCACAACAACAGCAGGTCGTTATGAAAGAGGAGTGTTGTAAAAGTTATTGACTCTGAGGTGCTCCTTGTTTTCCAGGTGAAGGAATACCTGAAGCTGGAGTATGAAAAAGGTGGGAAGCCTCGTGACGACCCGTTCTACCAGAGGATAATTGATGATATATTCCGCAAGAGTGACAACGACAGAGACGGGACGATCAGCTCGAAGGAGTATAATATTTATGAGCACGATGAGCTCTAGTATTGGATCGAGTGGTTAATTTTTTTAGTGTGTGTGCTTTGATAGATTAGAGAGAAAGTAAGAGGAAATAAAGGGAAAATCCACCGTCAGATCGTCTGACACAGGGAGATACCAACTTTTTTGAGTACTTTCTGGGTGTTAGTTTGTGATTCATTATTTTGTGATTCATTTCAGTTCATAGTTTCCTACTTTTCCAGAGTGCCTTTTAGAAAAAAAAAAGCCCTGTGTGCATTTTAGCCTGGCTCTTCTTCTTCTATGGCTGATTTTAGCCAGACTTTTGGATATTAGCATCAGTCTGACAGCGTGAACATCGAGAGAGGTCTTGTGTCTTTGAGTGACTGACATTTTTGCAAATCTATTGGAATTCATTTTGGTGTGAAACACATTGTCTATAGGTCCTGAAAAAATCTTAAATTTGAATTTGTGAGTTCTTAAT
Source organism: Acanthopagrus latus (assembly GCF_904848185.1). Classification (NCBI taxonomy): domain Eukaryota; kingdom Metazoa; phylum Chordata; class Actinopteri; order Spariformes; family Sparidae; genus Acanthopagrus; species Acanthopagrus latus. Next base: position 26,291,482 of record NC_051047.1, on the reverse strand, counting down.
AGTCGCTTGTGTTTGCCCGTCAGTGTCAAAGTCCACATTTCTGATTACAAATCTTTAAACCACTGCTTCCCTCTATTGGGCTACTGGAGTTAAAACACGCACTCGTCATCATTGTCCTACATAGAAAACCTACCGCTGAAGGGAACCACATTTTGTACATATTTCTTACCTTCATAAATATCTGCAGTGCTTGGATAAGTAAAGGAGGATTTGTCCAAAAGTGTCTGCTACCTGTAGACACCCTGTTAAAAGAACAGCAGCCGTCAGTATCAAGCCGCCTTGTGTGTGTGTGTTTGACCGATAATCCAAGAAAAAGATACGAAAACACCAAACGCTTAAATGGTAAAATGAGGAAAACATTGTTGAGGATTCAGCTCAAGTGTTAAACAGTTTCTGGGTGGATTTTCCCTTTAAAAGCCAGACAGGAAATAACTGTGTTTAATATTTGGAGTCCTCAACATCTTTCCAAGAGCAATCTCCAACACCTGAGGAGTCTTTGACTTTTGTACAAATACCACTGAAGTTGTGCATTTGAAATATTTCATTTCTGCCTTTAAGCTTTGTCAGCACAAATGTTCAGCACAAAGAAGAAACCACACGATTGCACAACGTTCTGGAATCAGTGGCTGGAAACTGTCAGATGAGATTTCAGCGTAAAATAAGTGACTGCAAAGATATTTTCTTCCCCACTTAAGAGTGCACAGTAATATTTACATGCCTGAAAGGGAATAAATGTGGCTGTGACGGAGGTGTTTGATTATAATTGTTGATGAAAAAGCACATGAATGTGTAGTCGTGGTTTGTCAGACATGTTTACAAGTTTTGTGTGTGGTTAAAATCATGATAATTATCAGTATCCAGCTGAACAATTGTTGTATTCATTAACAAAAATAAATAAGTCACACTTTGCGTGGAAAACTACGGCATGTCTCGTGTCTTTTAAGTTCTACTTTAGATTGTAATTACTGAAAAAGGCTGAAATTACTATTCCTTCTTGCTCAGGTGGATCAGATGTACCTGGTGTGAACAGACAGACTGTTCTTTGTAAATTCGGTATGAAATCTAAATTAATACAATTTTAAAGACAGAACGAAAACTGTTCAGCAAACGGATAGGTCTTTCTTTTCAAATTGTGATTTTACAATCATTCTTTATTTTCCATTTAAAAATAAAAAGTTAACATTTAAAGTTATAATCCTGTTAGAAATCTGTTTTTTTTTACAGTATCTGTAATCTAAATACATCTTTTTTTTCTGTAACTTTATTGGAATACAGTTGTTTAAAAGTCCAGTTGCAGCAAACCAAGAAGATTTTACTTTGATGGATCTTTAATTTTCAGGCAGTTTTTAGGGTCCACTTAAAAAAAGGTCAGCTCAGATGTATAATAACAATTTTATTCATAAACTGCTGCTTAATGTGTTTATCCATATATATTATATACACAGTATATAATTTGAACTCAGACGATCTACAAGCGACAGAAATATTTGTTTGCACTGAACAGAACAAACAGTCAGTTGGGGATCTTCATCCTGATGGACTGAAGCCTGATGGCTGCTGCCTTCACCTCTGCTGTCATGTCGACTCCCAGCGGCGCCCTGCAACACAACATTAATGTGGAGCAATACAGATTTTAATCAGCTGCACATATAAATTAACCTAGTTAATGTGTTCAGCATTGACTCACTTTGGCTCGTAGCAGACGTCCACACTTGGAGGCAGTATCCCTTTCCCTTCTCTCAGGCGTTCAACACCGTTCCTTGTTAGAAAAAAAGAAAAAAATGCACATTCAGTGGGACAAAACATCCAGTCAGATTCACTGGAGGTCAGTAAACGCACCATGCGATCATCACTCCGTTGTCAGTGCAGAATTTGGCCGGAGGACAGAGCAGCTGTAGTCCTGTCGCCTCCGTGATGATGCTCAAAGCTTTACGAATGTACTGATTGCTTGCGACTCCTCCAGACAGCACCTGTCAAAGAAGAGTTTAATGATGAATACTTCAAATCTACATTTGGATTTTCTGTGATTTACAGGATGAGGCTACCAGGGATTAGTTTATATTAGAATAGGAGTAAACAGGGCATTTGTTGAGGACTATTTTCAGCTGGGGATTAATTGATTACTTGATTAACTGAGTTGATTTTTCACATTAAGACATTATGTTTCACTCACCAAGGTGGGACTGCTCGATGGCAGCAGTCCGTTCGCTTTGCAGAACAAGATGGCTCGATGTGTTCGCTTTGCGAGATGAGTGGCGACTGTGTGCTGAGTGGCAGCTGCAATATCATTCACACACGACAGCAGAGTCCCTTGTTCTATACCTACAGAGGGAGACAGAGACGGGTACAAATCTAGTGTCTGCCAACCTGTAACCAGACAGAAGCTAGCAGACAAAGAGGCCAAGTACAATTTCACTTCTTCAAAACCTCCTTCCATGTTGTATTTTGTAAAGCTGCGATGATTAATGGATTAGTTGTTGCCTTTTAATAATTCATAGCTAACTAACTTTTAAATCCAGCTTCTTAAATGTTATCATTTTCTGGATTCTTTCCTCCTCTGAGACAGAGAACTAAGTATCTTTGAGTTGTGGACAGAAAGACCAATAGGTTTGAGGATGTGATCTTGGGGTTTAAGAAACAATGAGCGATATTTATCATAATTTTCTGACATTTCATAGACCAAACATCTAATCGATTAATAAAAAAATATGATATGCTGCTATGATATCCTAATTTCCCCTAGAGGATTGATAAAGTAATAATTCCAGACACTGCAATTCAGAAATGTATATTTTCTGTTTACATCGGTGTTGATTAAGTCAAAATGTCTTCAGATCTCATCCCTGGTGATGGGATACGGTTATCTGAGACCTTGTGTCTACTCTTACCTTCCTCTGCCTCTTTTTTCATTATCGCCATTGTAACTTGATTTCTCAGCCCGGCGAAAGAAAAGCAGCAGTCGTACGTTTGTCCCATAGGTGTCGTGAAACGGAACCTCGTCCTGTCACCATCCTTTGCCAGGAGCTCTATGGCCTGTCCTCCACTCAGTGTGGAGCACTGCGGGTGCTTGATGAGGGACAAACGTCTGGCCACCTGTGAATCCACAAAAGATGATATTTCATTTGTTTTGTAATCATATACTGAATTTCATTTCAGTGTCAAGATCTCACTTTATCCAGTGTGTCCCCTGGAGCTTCATCCAGAGTGCGACCCAGAAGCAGGAAGTCGTCGACTCCTCTGGCCACAGCGAGGAGCGAGTGACCTCCGGAGACGAGCAGCACCAGGAAGGGGAAGGCGACGGGCTGAAGCATCCTGACGGTGAGGGCGTGGGCCTCCATGTGGTGGATGGGGATGAAGGGCTTGTTGTGCTGCCTCACAAACTTCTGACTGAACTTGAGGCCAATGCCCAAGCTCAGTGCCAGGCCTGGCTTCACAGTGGTGGCCACAGCAGAGAGCTGGCTGGGGTCCACGTTGCTCCTCTCCAGAGCCTCCTGGACCACACGCTCTATGTTTTCTCTGTGGAGCTGCTGGGCCACCATGGGGATGACGCCACCAGTCCTGAAGCATGCAAAAAGTAAATCATACATGTCAGAAAAAGCCTGAAAACAAGCATCCTGATATGTTACAACTGTGACACCCACCTGAGATGCACAACTTTCTGTGAATGTAGAGACTCTCCAAGGATTTCACCTGTCTCGTCCAGGACTGCAGCTCCAGTCTCATCACAGCTCGTCTCAATACCCAGAACTAGTCTGGAAGATGCTGCTTTTCCACATGAAGGAGAGCCAAAACATGTGGATCTAAACTGGAGCAGCCTGTGCAGAACTCTTGCTTTTGAAGGGAGCATAGTCATGAATCTTAAATCAACCAACTGCGAGTTAAAACAGTCAAATAAATAAAGGTGACCTCACTTTAGTTCCCATTTGACTTTAAGCTCGCAAAATAAAATAAAATGGACACGAATATGGTCACAGCATTATGTTAAAGTTCAGAGCAACGAACCAAAAAAAAGAAAAGAAAGAAAAATACACGAAGTTGAAGAAATTAAGAGCAGAGAAAATAAGAGCATTGAATGAGCTGTCCGCACTGATATTTCACTTCCGTGTAGCTGTGTCACATGTAAATAATTCCGTGTACCGGCAAGTTTGTGAACTTCGTAAAGTACCTAGAAGCCGCATTTAAAAAAAAAACAACAACAAAAAAACCAAAAACGGGGCCATCTTAACACTACAACTGTTAAGCGTGTACTTTGTAAATGTGAATGTAATTTGAAAACCCGTTAAACCCGGGTCCAAATACTGCGGTCAAGCCAGCCGTGGTTCGCGTTATCTGTGTCAAATCAGTGGCACCTATTTTCCAGTGCGCGAATCTACTAACGTTTACGGTAATTGTAGTGAAACCGAGATTTCAAAGTAAAGGAAGACGTGAAGGGAAAAAAAAAGTATTCTCCATAAGTAGTCACAGCAGCCTAAGGACAGTTCAACTAAACAACCATAATAATAGTACCATATAAACAATATAATAAAAAGGTAAGAAGTAGATTCTTATATAGATTATATGTACAAGTGCCCTGCCCATTTTTGTAACATCATCCCCATGAAGTCATCATTCACATTTAATTTAATTAACTTTGTAAAAGTACAGAACAGAAATCAATAACACTTGAGCTGAGGTGTCCAAATTACCTGAATTCACTCGATTACAATGTTAAAGTAATGTAAATTGATTTAGTTAGTATTGGAATAATAACAAATAAAAACCAGAGAAATGTCAATTTTAAAAGGGACATTTTATAATTCTATTATCTATAATTGTTTGTCTGAGTTGGTTCTATTAATATTTGCTTTATTTTTATTTGTAGGATGAAGTAAAGGACCTCAGGCCAGGAGTTGAACCCAGGAGGAAGAGATAGTTCTTAATCACTAGAGGCCTGCTCCACCAACTGAGGTTGTCCAGGGAGCTGATTGGCTGCTGTGGTAGTATTAGCATTTTTACATAATTTAGTAGTCTAAATAAACTAAATTACAAAGTTTTCAATATCATTATTTAAGGTTTTGACAAAGTATCACTCGAAAAGTACACAGTAAAAGTACTTCATATTATTCATGCAAGTAGCCTAAGAAGTACTTAGTTCAGCAGTATATGAATGTTGGACTGTTTATGGAAACAACGCTTTTGTTTTTTCTCACGTCGTCCTTTACTTTGAAATCCGGAAGGATACCTTCGTGTTACCTTCAGCGGGAACGTTGACGTTTTCAGTTGGGGGACATTTTAGTCTGATGCACCATGATGGAAGCATGGAGCCGAGCGGCTAGCAGGAATTTTTAAACCAAGCGTAGTTTTCATCTAAAAGAGGTAATGATGTTTTTGTGTCACTTCACTGTTAAAATACCCGAGCTTTTAATTTCCTGCAGTTAGCGGCGGCCTGCTGTGTGTTTAACAAACATGGCGCCGCTTCAGAATTTGAATTCTAGCTTTTTCCACCTAGTGGACCGTGTTACCTTCAGGGACACCACACTTATCGTATATCGGATAAAGCAACACACTGACTTCAAATGATTGAGAAGATTATTGTTGTGGAAGCTGTCAGAGTTGTAGTGATATTTGTGAAACAGTCATTTTCATACAGGCAACAAAGGCAACGAAATCACATGACATTTGATGAAACGCGAACATAAATTACACGTTAATTACTGATATGATATTGTGTGGAAGAGCATCGTCAAACAGATAAGTTGAGTGATCAGTATTAGGAATTGCCACTAAAACAAACTGCCCCTTTAAACTTCCTTAAGGAAATAATCGTGACAAAAAACAATTTTAACCTCGGATTGGTCACGGTAAAAATCGTTTTTACAACTAGAAACCTCATAATTACCACACACGTGAAAGCACCATGACGTCAATTGGTACGTGATTTTATCATTGAGGCTTTTTTTCAGAGCAAAAGAAGACAACATTACATATTTCATGAGTTTCGACTAACTTCCAATGAAGTATACAATCTGTTTGTATTAAGTTCTTGTGTTGTTGCCAAATAGTTACCGTGTAAAGGGTTTTATGAATCTAAAGGATGCTAATGCTAGCAACGTAGCTACCCGGAAATGGCTTGGTGGTAATGTGGCTGCTGCTGTTGACAAGGCAAGTTTTGCTGCCAGCATAAACATATAATTCCACTATTAATTCGTTAATTATACAACTGTACGTTTTAATTCATACAGTAGATGTCTAAGTTATCTTTTCAGTCATAGTTGATCTGACTGCGGTCCACTTTACTCCCTGTCAATCACTTTAAGAGAGGTTAGCTAGCATTAGCATTTCTTTTAAAGTTGGGTTTTAACGAGCATTTCATGTTGACTTTTCTAAAGGAGGCATGGAACAGCCAGCATGTATTTTGGAGGAGTTGAAGCAGTTTGTCGTTAAAGATGCCCAACCAACAGTGTATTACATCCCAGATTTCATATCAGAGGATGAGGAGTCCTACCTCCAGCAGCAGGTGTATAAGTCTCCAAAAACTAAGTGGACTCAACTGTCAGGGAGAAGGCTTCAGAACTGGGGAGGGTTACCACATCCAAAAGGCATGCTGGCAGAGAAGATGCCTGACTGGCTCCAGACGTACTGTGAGAAAATCTCCTCTCTGGGTGCTTTCAGTGGGAAAACAGCCAACCATGTGTTGGTGAATGAGTATAAACAAGGAGAAGGGATTATGCCTCATGAAGACGGCCCTCTGTACCACCCCACCGTCACCACCATCAGCCTGGGCTCTCACACGCTACTCGACTTCTACTCGCCCGTCAGCAGCCTGGAGGAGGGCGATACACCGCAGACGGAGGAGAACCGGTTCCTCTTCTCACTGCTGGTGAAGCCTCGCAGTCTTCTGATCCTGCAGGATGAAATGTACCAGAGGCTGCTTCACGGCATCCGGCCCTGTGATCAGGACACACTGACGGACAAGGTGGTAAACCTGTCTGCTGCCGGGGCCCAGCCAGGAGCGACCCTGACCCGGGGAACCAGAGTGTCGCTGACCATTAGACATGTGCCTAAAGTAATAAAGACAAAGTTTATGCTGGGGAGGAAGTGAAGAAAGGACTGCATGTTGACTTGAGAGTTTTTTATGGAACTACATGCAGCTTTTGCTCCTGAAGCATGATATCAATGGGAATCTCCTGCAGGCTGCTTTATGGATTATCTTCACGTGTCCTTAAAGGATCACTTCTAGCTTCATTCAGAATCTGTGCTGCACCTCTGGAACTGGACATTATGAAAGGTGACTTTCAACTATAAATTGATTAAATTATAGATACATCACTGTAATATTTGAAGGAATAATAGAATGTAAACAGTAAATATCTTTTGAGAGAATTCGTATGGAAGATGGCCACTACACATTTAAAAAATAAAACCTCAACAGGAATGTTCAAGGATTCAGTTTATCACGGAAAGCATTTCTGTATGTGCAGCTCTGATGTTAAATCACCAAATGTTTGGTATTTTCAGTTGATGACTGGCTCTAATTATTATTCATTTAAAATGTATTTAATTGTTCATTTATCAGCTTCTTGTTTCAACACTACAGATATAAAATCATTATTGGCTTTGTTTTTTTAATGCATTGTTTACTGGAACCTGACCAATATGAAAAGTGTTTTCTTTACAGCGCATATAGCAGAAAAAATATGCTTGTTGTAATTTAAAATCCTTAAATTCCAAGTTTACTGTGTAAATACAGTGATTTCATTTGAGACAATAAAGTTTATTGTTCAACTAAAATATGCTGCCCCAGTTACATTACTTTGTTTCGTGTTCCACATTTGAGGGATCATTTGACATATGTTAGTTAACTCTCTAATATTGGTATGAGCCCTGAAGTCTTGTCTTAGTCAGGCCCTGTTGTTTATTTAAGGGCTGTAACAAAGAGTCTGACTGATATACAAGAAAGCAGCAAGTGGCTTGTGTAACTTCCAACACGTGTCAGGAAACTTAGATTAGTTATGTGTTTTTTTTTTCAGTTCTGCCTGACTGTCAGACTGGATGATAACACTCAGACAGGTACTTGGTATAGATCATCATGGAAGTTCAGGTATTTGCAATTGGTATCAGGAAAGTAAAAGGTATTCTATCGTCACTACTTCACAGGCGTATCCATGTAGTTGCAGTACCATTACGTAGTTTGTCCATCAGAGGGCACTCATGATGTTATGTTTTACCTGTAAACTGTTCTGCTGAGTGCACATGTTTAATAACCAAAGTTAAGGGTTAGTTATCCACTAAATCAACTTTACTCTTTTGTAACTAACTGTTATTTTCACTGTTGATTATTTCCAAGATGAATCAAGTGGTTGTGTGGTCATTTAAATGTCAGAAGATTGTGAAAAATGTCAATGGACTCTGAAATCATTGTTTTTGGCGAATGTTATTTAAACTTGCTTAACCTGCAGAAAGTCACCAGGATGAAGTCGATCTGTGGTGGCACAATGAACACACTGATTCATCTTCATACATCCAGTCAGTGCTGACACCTCTATCCTGTTCACAAAGTGAACATGCATGAAACAACCCATCCAGTGAGAGTAACAACTGACTTTTTCATGTTTGAGTTAAAAATCAGCTTGAACTTTTGGGACACGAGCTGCCAGCTGATCTCTTTCACTGACTTTAATGAAGCAAAGGTCTTTGTTGGTGTTAGTTACACAACAGAAACTCTCTGTCATCATGATCTCTGTCCTGACTTTGCTCCACTTTGCTGTGAAATCATATTTCACAGGAGAACGCAGGAACAATGGAGCCTCAGACGAAACGCTGGAAAGGCTCGGAGTGTGACACCGACTCCTGGGTGGCGTATCCCGTCCTGTCAGATGAGCAGTCACAAGATGTCGAGCTGATCGAGGCGTTTGCTGCGCCCATTGTGGACAAGAAGGAGACATCTCGACTGGTCCGGGAGCTGAACGGCCTCTACCCTCTGAACGGCCTCCAGCACGTCAAGAGGGTGCGGGCGGTGAAGGGCAGCCTTCATCCTCTGGAGATCCTCGTCTGCCTCGTCAGTGAGGCACCAGACCTGAAGGAGGTCTCCATCGACTCTCTGCTCCCCTCAGGTGGAGTTAAACATGATGGACTGGGTCAGCCTTTTGTGGTCAGGGTCCCTGCCCGTCCTCCTTTGACCCGACCCCAGTTTGAGCTGGTGAACAAACAGTGGCCCACCTCGTTTCATGAGGACAAACAGGTGACGGTGGCCCTGAGAGGAGAGCTCTTCAGCCCGCCTCAGAAATCCAGGATGCACATGTACATGACATCTGCTCTGACTGCTGCCAGGGCAGGAAGCGAGCTGGGAATGGAGGCAGTGGGCGCGGTGATGGTGGACCCAGCGATGGAGAGGATCATCGCAGTGGGTCATGACTGCAGAGGCGACCATCCTCTTCATCACGCCATCATGGTCTGCATTGACCTGGTGGCTCGGAGTCAGGGAGGTGGATGTTACTCTTTTGACAGATATCCTGGCTGCAGCTTTCAGAAGCTTCCTGATGCAGAAGAGAGTCCTCAGCCGTACATATGCACCGGGTATGACCTCTACGTGACCCGGGAGCCTTGTGTCATGTGCGCCATGGCGCTGGTTCACTCCAGGATAGGTCGCGTCTTCTACGGGACCGTGTCTGCTGACGGCGCCTTCGGCACCAAATATAAAACCCACTCGCAGAAAGATCTGAACCATCGCTTTGAGGTCTATAAAGGAGTGTTGGGGAAGCAGTGTGAGGATCTGAACTGTGTGGACCAACACATTAAAAACAAAAGTTCACAGGACAGTCGATGATTGTTGGTGGACTTGGGAAATTCTGAGTTTTAGTTATCACAGGTGACATGTTTTATACAAGCTTTTTTTCCCTTTTTTTAAATAAGGATTTTAATCATGATTGTCGAGATGAAAACCAAAAACAAAGTTCCTTACAGTGTTTGACGCTGACGTTAAACTGTGTGACTTACAGCAGAATCGTTTGAGGATTAAAGAGAAAGTCAGTGACACTGAAGTCTGACTTCAAGTAAATAAGCACAAAAAAAATGTGAATTTGCTGGAGTCAGAAAGAAGTGCTGTTCATTTTTGCAGCAGATTTGAATCTGGTCATTGTCGGAGTAGTTTAATGTATGTCAGTGTCTCTCCTGCAGGAGAGGAAAGCACTGTCACCACCAACAGAAGATGTTATAAAGACACACTAAGTCTTCATCTTAAGTGTCTCAGGAGGCTTTTAACTTTGTAAGTTCAGGCTGGAAGTCGGCTAACATGTTGATCATGTTTCTTTAGAAACTTATTTTAAAGAATTTAAAGTCTCAAGAGAACTCGTGTTTCTAATTTCTTAAGTTGTCTGAACTTCTGAGGTACATTATTTCAGGAGCTTTCATTTCCTTGATAAATGTTTACGACCTCGATGAAGAATGTTCATTTTGTTCTTGTGCAATTTGTTGTAATGCTCCTTTATTGCAGCCATTACCCTGTGTGTGAATCCAGCACCAGGTTTAGACAGGTGTTGGAGCCTTTCCTGATAAGCCCCGGTTTGTGTTACTTCACGGGTCAAAGGTTTGTTGTTCGCCACAGCTGAACTTTCTCCTGTCCACACACTTCATCAGAGCAGCTCCAATTAAAAAGGGAGGTTGTAAAATATATTTAATATCAATGCGCTGACTAAAGCAAGTGTTAAATTCCCTCATAATCTTGAGAAAATCCTCGACATGACTGACCTCTCCTTTGTGGGAAGTACACAAATCCCATAATCATTAGCAACGAAGCAATGCAGCAATTAATGAGCGATGAAACGTTGTGAGGGCACAAACATTTTAATAAGATTAAGTACAAGACTTCTCAGGAGGACTTTGAGCTATGGCCAAACAAAGCAGGACTCGCTGCCTTGATGATAGCAAAAAGTCAAAAACTGAAGAGAGCAGCTACATGAAAAGTAAGTTTTATCGACCTCCCTCAGTAAACACTGAACCTGACAACAGAAAACTTGTCTCTGTTCTACATACAGGACAAAACATTCCCAAAAACAAAAACTGTACAAAGAAAAATGCCTGCCCTTTTCTGATTGAGTTACAAATGAAATGATTCACATACCAAGGAAATCATGCAAATAAAGGAGGACTCCACTCTTCACTCAGCATGAATAAGTTCGACACCCATTACAAAATGAGAGTGTACCGATAAACAACAGGCTCCGACCCTCAGGAAGTAAACATCTTTGAAAAATACATCTGGGAACATCTTTGTGGTTAGAAACAGACTCACACTCACAGTTAGTGTTGCCATGTGAATTGAGGGCAAAGACAGACAAAAATAAACTCAACCAAAGAGCCTCGCCGATTCCCGGGCCAGCCCGGGTCAGCGCCGGCCAAAATTACATTATTAAATATTCACATACGTTAGTAATGCTTATGGCATCCTGTCGTCTACAAACCTGTTTATTTTTTTTTACATTTCACCTAAAACCTGATAAATCTAAACAGTGACGCTTACACAAACTGTACGACTTAGTACACACATTGGTGGTACACACTACACAGGAATTAACTTGTGTTGCTACGAGGCACAGCAGAATTTACAATAACTTAATACTTGTTGATGCCGAAGAGTCTGACGCCGTGTAGCTGCGGCAGCTTGGGGATCAGGACGCTCAGCAGCGAGGCCGTGTTTATGACGAAGTGTGTCGTGTCGTATTTTGTGTAGAAACTCGCGAGAAAGTATCTGTGGAGCAAAAAAAAAAAAAAAAGTTTCACTCATAAAAATAAAAGAAATAATTCCTTTCATACAAGAAATGTGCATTAAGATAAAAACAAGTGTTTGTATAAAAATATGAGTGTAACGACAGAATCAAACGATATTTAGTACATACAGAATGATTGGTGAGATGGTGAAAAACTTTCTAGATGACGTGAACTGCACGCCGTAGTCCAGCTGCTCCCAGTGTGTAAGAAGTCTGGCTTTTCCCTGGTCGGGGGTCTCGAATGGCGTTCCCTTCACTGCGTGCATAAAGACATACATTCCCTGTGGAGACACAAACAGTCAGTAGTTCACTTAATACAGCCTGTGGAGCACAAAGCCGTAACAGATAAAATAAAGTAACCAGCCTTCATAAAAAACTCAGGCTTTTCATGATGTTTACAGTGCACAGAAAGTATTTAAGAAGTTAAACCATTTCTTGTTTTCGTTGCAGTTTATAAAGCCTCTGGCGGAAGTACAAAAGTCTGTTTACTTTCTTATCATCTCACAAATCAGTGAGAATTAAAGTCAATAACCTGGTTGCTGCAGGAGTTCTTGTATCTTTGTAAAAAGAGTGGTTTTCAAACTTTCTGAGTCGTGACCGCTTGAAAAAATTAGGCTCGTGTTGAGGCCTGCCTCACATTCACTGGGACTTTTAACTCAAAACAACCTGAGAGTAACAAAACGAACAAATCTCTCATAAATACTGCTTCTTCTTCTAAAAACTGTGGACATAAATGCTAACAGAAATAGTAAACATGAGGTCATGGGCAGTAATTCAAGGCAATTTACCTCATGTTTACTATTTTTGTCAGCAATTATGTCCACCGTTTTTATAATGTTCCAAAAAGGGTCACAAAATGAAAAATGCCACTCTCCAAAACAGACTCAACCCAATGTAATAGGTAAAAACTTTTCCCAAGACCAACAAAAGTTTATTTTTAGAGTTTATTTTTATCTCCACGACCACCTGGCAACCCCTGGAAAGTAACTGGAGACCAACTTGGGAGTCCTGATCCGCAGGTTGACAACCAACGAGTAAAAGAGTGTTTAAGTTAGAAAGAGTAGAAGCAGAAGAACAGAAACAACACATCTCCTGCCTGCTGCTGGTTGATAACTACATATTCAAGAGCCAAAAAAAGAAAAAGGACAGGATGATGCAGATTTATTGCCAAGAAAGCTAACTTGGGAATGTCCAATTACACAAAACTCATGAATTCAGCTTTAAATGGAAAACCTGCACTACAGGCCGACGAGTAATAAAAGCTAGAACGCTGACATGTGGCTAAGTCATAATCAGCACACTGCTGTTGTATTGTGTGGAAAACAATAGGCTATAGTTGACCCCAGTCGTTACTGTTAATAGCCTTCCGTATTGGCCGTGATAAACAATCCCTGTTAACTACACCATGTCGTCACACACATGTTCCTTTATTTGAGGCCAGCCATGTTAACAATGAAAGGTCAGTTTTGTGAAAATTATCATAATGGGCCACGTGTCAGGCTGCCAGATGGACGGGCTCCCCAAAAATAGAGCAAAACCTAACAAGCACAGGCAAGTCATGAGGCAACAGACAGTCCAACTGATAAACGTGTATTTGGAGGTCGATGTGACGATAATCTGATAATAATCTGATGACCTAGTTTGCAGGTTTGGTCTAGTGGTGGTGAGCAGCAGCAGCAGCAGAGAATGTGTGAGATGTAACTTACAAAGTTGTGTATGACATTAGTGAGCGTCCACACCACCGGCACGCTGAAGAAGGGTATGCTCAAGAGCACAATGTGAAGTATTCCGACACCGAGCGCGTAGGTCAGCCAGATGCCTCGACTGTTCATGACCCGAGTGTTTGGGTTCACCTCACTGTGTGCCACACCCACATTCATTCTGGTCTGTGAACAGAAGACACACACATATATTTAATTAACAATTTACACCTTTTCTTTTGCATTGAACTTATTTTTTTCCTTTCCTTTCTTATCAGCGATCCCTCAAAAGGTTGTGAAATAATAAGTAAAAAGTCTACTCGGACAGCAAGATGACACATGCACAGCTGTAGTGCCACGTCACCCAGAAGTAAATTAACTTAGATGTTGTTTTGAAAATGGTGTCTGAACATCTCTTGTCTCCATGTTGATGACACGGTCACTGTTTTTAGAGATGATGATGATGAAAAGCTTTATTATGTCGAGTAATCGGTTTGAACAACCTAGAATTACACAAGTGTGTTATAAAACTTTTTTTTTTTCATTTTTGGGTTAACTTTTCCCTTGAGTGTACAGTACAGTACATATATATATCTATACACAGGTAGCTGATCTTTACTCTGCATCAACCAATTTCAGGTAAAGGGAAGGAAATAATGGTGTGATAACATCTGTACTTTCCTTGCTGTTGACACGATCAACGCTTTTACAGATGATAATGATTAAATGCTTTATGACGTCTGGTGTGAACAACCTACAATTTCATAACTGTGCTAAAGAAAATCTATAAAATTGCTAAGTTAATGCCAGATGTAATTTAGCAGTTGCCACCCAGCAGCGAACAAATATATTTTTGAAATCCACAATAATCACTAATGAAGTTTTACTCTGGGCAAAGTTAAAAGTCTTTTAAAAACACATGCTTGCCCCCTATTGCCTTTTTTTAAGAAAACTTTTTTTTTTTTTTAATGTTTCTGTTTAAAAAAACAAACGAACATAACCATAACTATGTATGTGCAGACAACTTAGCAGGTACTTAAATATAATTTATAGTGTGTGTTGACACAGACCTCACTTAAACCTTATACATTTTTCAAGATTTGTTCTTCACCCCCATGTCATGCCTGTAAAACATCTATAAAATTATTATTTTTTACTCTAAATGATTTAAAAATGTCAAATACACTTTGCATATATCGACATGCGACCTGCAGAAGAGTGCAGAAGTGCCTCATGCAAAGCAAAACACGTTCAATTAAAGCACTTTGCTCTCCCTGCAAGTCTAATAAGATAACAACCAAACATCTTGTGCAATCTTATTGAACTTTGGCCTCCGGCACAGTTTGGAGCTGCCATGCTGGATAAAAGACCAGAATTTAAGTTGAGATCATTAAAGACACATTCACAAACTAGACCAACATCAACTGTCAAAAAACATGCATGTCTTCAACCTGAGTTTGACCTAATTTCACGTCTCAGTCTGACATTACATGAGCCTTTTCATCCAGACAAAAAACTGTCCACAATGACTCCAGTGTGACATGAAGATATCTGCTGCATTTGGGATGCTGTTGCTCAATTCAGTTACCAGATAAGAGCTTTAAAGTTGATGCAAGATAACGGAACTGATAACAACACCAATTCCATGTAGAAAGTGAGTATCTGCAACCCCAGGAATGACTGGGAGGAAAGCAAATAGTATCTGAAGATAAAGTTAAACAGAAATCATATGGGATTTGGTGCTTAAACCACTGTCACTGGCTTAGGCTATTTGCTGACTACTTTTCGTAGCTACACAGCCGCTAAAACACCTTTAGATAAACAATTCAAGACATGAACTGATAATACTTATTACTGACTAAATGTGAACGCATGCTATTTATCATTTAATATCCATCTCGCACTGATAACTAGTTGTGTAACATAAACATCCCGAGGACATGTTTTCGTTTCCAGTACATAACCCAGACCAAAGCACCACTATTCTACACCAAGTTCTTCAGCGTCATCGCCTAAATAAGAAACAGCACGCAGTGCTATGTGGTTAAAATGGACCCTTTAACACTCACACAGCCAGCAGTGTAAACTTACAGGTAGTAGCGAGCAGTGGAGGTATTTATAGAAACAAACAGCTACGGAGAGAAATGGTTTATCTCCTTGTTGATGTGTGCAGTCAGCGCGGACAGCACGTCGTAGACTGACCCGAGCGGAAGTAGACGTGGTTTCAAGACAGTTGTGAAGGGTATTTACTGCCCTCAAGCTGCCTTCTCAGGCTGTATCCCGCCACTATTAAATTCCACGAAATTTACGCTGATGTTAAGGTTTCGATGACACGTATTCAAAGTTAGAGAGTTACAGCTCAACCATGTTGGTTTAAGGCAAAGCAATCATGGCGAAAAATCGGTTTCTGTGTACCTGCTAGTCTAAGATCAGGGTGAAAAATCCTCAGAAGGTTTCTATGAGCCCGCCCTTGTGCCACTTCTAACCAATCAGCGTGCAGTGAAGGGGGCGGGAATCAGGCTGTTTCCGGCGTGTTGGCTCGTGTGTGTTGTTGATGAAAGATCAATGTGGAGCCGCTGTCAGAAGGACCCGCGAAAGTGAGTGTTTAACTATCTTATATTGTAGTTTATCATCGTTAACATTCAGCCTAATATGAGTTTGTAATGTCGCCATTAGGTCGGGTTTTTAATTGTAAGCTTAAGACTCAATGTAGCTAAGATAAGTTGTAAGGCAGCTAGCTAACGTGAAGCGAGCCTAACTTACTGTAAATGGCTTTATTTATGTGTTCACTGTTACCTGAGGGTTATATTTTATATTTAGTTGATTCTCACTAAATCATTTCATGACTGAAAACGATATCTTGACTGTGTCGTCTCGCTGTGATCTGACGTGTTGCTCTCTAGCCACAAATTTGATCTGATCAGGTGACAATCAGGTGTCATATTGTAGTTATGTGGTGATTTATACTTTTCTAGAAGTCACCTCATTAAAGCAAGTTTTATTTATGCGTGACTTAACTTGGAAGCTCACATTTGTTAGATGTTAATATTATTGCTATGATCAACAGGAATAAATCACTAGTTTTGACATTAAAGCATTTTTTTAAAATCAAGATTAATTGAAGGTATGTAAGAATTGACCTGTAGACAGCAGCATATCAGCAGAGTAACTGCTAACTGCTTCTACCTGGAACTGCCTGTAGCTTGTTAGCTCAGTTAGCCGTGCAGCTAGTGGTCCAGACTTGGAGCTCAGAGCATGGGGAGGTGTTGGTGCTGTTTACACCTCCCAGCACCAGAACTTTGAAACCATTCTGTTGATCATTTTTCTGAAGTCTTGACTTTTTTCAACAAAAATTCTTAGATATTACACTTTTCAATGCCAGTGTGATTTCTTGTGGTGTTGAGTCAACTGGACTTCTGGATCCATCACAGAACTTTAACAATAACAATGAGGATAACAAAAACCTGAGGCTCACATTCATAAAACTGAAGTTATTGCCAGATGTAATTGTCAGATGCCAGTCAGCAGCGTACACTGATATGTACGTCACCCCCCCCATGTCATTCTTCAACAGATAACTTAAATCATGAAGCAGCTGCCTCCAGACACGGTGCGGCTGCTGTCCAGCTCCCAGGTCATCACCTCCGTGCTGAACGTTGTGAAGGAATTGATGGAAAATTCGCTGGACGCTGGAGCGTCAAGCATCGACATAAAACTGGTACAGTGACTAAATTACAGACTTTTGAACAAGGAGAAATGTATGTATTTGGAAATTATGAATGATAAGTCGACCTGTCCACAAGATTTGCATTTGTAGGTTTAATTGTAAAGGTGGTGACTCCTTCAGTGAAACCAATCTGAGTGTATGAAGTTATCCCTCAAACTTTAAGCCCTGCTGAAGTAAACCCCTCCTATTGCACAGACAGTCAGTATTATATACTTTATTTTTCATTGCAGGAGAACTACGGTTTGGACCGGATAGAAGTGCGCGACAACGGCCGTGGAATCAAAGCTGCAGACACTCCTGTGATGGCCGTCAGACACTTCACTTCAAAGATCTGCAGCCACGAGGACCTGGAGCGGCTGGAGACGTACGGCTTCAGAGGAGAGGCGCTGGGCTCCATCTGCGCCGTGGCCGAGGTTAGTATCTATTAAACTGATCTATAAGTTGTATACATTTGCTGAACTCATGAATGGAAAATATATTAATCTCACTCATGCATACATTTATGATATGAAATCTACTTCCTGGTACAGTAGATGTCTTATTGATCTGTGTCTGTTTGACCTTCAGGTGTCCGTCATCACAAAGACACAGGAGGATGACATCAGCACGCATTACACGCTCAACTTCACAGGGGAGATTGTTTCTCAGAAGCCGTCTCACTTGGGTCAAGGTGAAGCAAAGATCACTGAAGTGTCTCTTTTCATGTTGGCATTACTCACAGCAGGAATTTAGTAGTTTTTATCTGTTGTTTGTTTGAAGTTGGTTGTTTCATTTCTCAGTTTTTAAAATTAAATGAGTTCGCTGATGAACAAGTCTTAAAGGGATCTCATAAAACTCTTGATGATACAGGTAGTATTTGTGTTTGTTGTGAAGAGTTTTAGAATAACACACCTTGAACGTTAAATTTCAGCCTCATGGTGTCCAAGTAGATTCCTGAGTCCTCTAAACTTGTTGTAGGAAAAGTGAATTTTACACCAGAAGCAGTTGCACATCTCCCCTCTCTGTGTTTTTCAGGTACAACAGTGAGCGTACTGAAGCTCTTCAAGAATCTCCCCGTCAGACGGCAGTACTACTCTTCTACCAAGAAGTGTAAGGAGGAAGTGAAGAAAGTGCAGGACCTGCTGACGGCCTACGCCATCATAAAACCTGACCTGAGGCTCACGCTCGTTCACAACAAGGTCAGTAACGTCTCCTCCTCGTTTAGATCTAACTTAGTAAAGACAAATCTGAAGGTAGTGCCAGATGTAATATGTATATGTATGAAATAAGATATGTTACTACTATCATCACTGGTGACTGATGAAATGTTAAATTTGGGCAAAAGTTAAAATGACTATAAAGACTGATTGTTTGGGATTTGCTGAACATACAGATTGAAAGCAGATAAGTGGACTCAGCTTCACGAGGGGAGTGAGAAGTTTCTCAGACATAATTCAAGATGAAAAATACATTCAATACTTGTCCGCAGTGAAGTTTCTGATACTAGTTTAAAGATTTATTGGGTTTTAGTTTCTCTGCTCGTCCTGTTTGTGCTCCTCCGCTCACATCCACCACAAGGTGTCCTCATTAGTCTTAGAATGACTGAACCAACAACACTGATGCAAATCGCCCTTCAGTTTGTGTTAATATGCCATGTATTTGCAGTATAGTGATATACTTGTGGCAGCCTTAATTGATACATGTAAGACTACATGCTGTAAGATTAGTGCATAAATATTGGAGCTTTTTTTCGATCTTAGAGGGAAAAAAGGGAGAACTGATTTCATTAAGTTCATCTGTCCATAACATTTTTATACTGCTGCTGGATTTACTAATGCTAGTATTAATAATAAAACATTATTATTATAAAGCACTTTCTCAAATATTATCTTCTCTCCTATTATTGTAACAGCAATAATAAAGTGCGAAGAGAAAAATTAACTTGAGATAAAAGGTAAATTAGTGCTCTGATTTTTGTTTTCAAATATGTTTTTATTGAACAGTAACACATGATTATAATATATTGTACCAAAGGAAATTAACATTAAATGTTCATTAACAATAAATCAATAAATGACTACATGCAGACAGTGTTAAGAACAGAACAAATGGAAGGAAGGAAAACCCACAAATCCCACAAAGAGCCTGGACATGTCCGACAGTCTACACTCCTTCTAATTTTCACACATTTGATAATGAGAAATACTCCAAAAGTTTAAAATGTATAAATGTGAAATGTTTATTGTGGACGGCTTCTTTTGGCAGTCGGGTTTGTGTTTGTGCCTCTCTAAAGATTATCTGTCAGGAGCTCGTCAGGTAAATAATTCATCAGACACGTTTGTGAAGACAGTAATTGTCTGCAGCCTCCTGTTGTTTTGTTGTCAGCACTAACGCGACTTATGAAATCGTTACGTGTGACGGAAAATAGTAATTAGAAACACAGAGACTGAACGAGGACAGACTGACCCACCTGAGAGAAGAGGGCTCCTGTGCAGGTTAGTTGTTTTTTATTAAAAAAAAAAGCTTAAACTCAACTACATCAGAATTTATCTATAACTACTGAGAACAAATCATAAGTTGGAGGACTTTGATTAATGTGCATGTGTTTAAGAAAGAAATACTCAAATCCACACGGGACGACACTCAGCTGCTAAAGAGCACTTTTAAATATCCAGTTGTTGCAGCAGGAATTCATCTGAGTTTTTAACCGATTACAAAAACAGGAGTGATGATAACATTAATAACCTCACATGTATTTATTGTGGTTGCAGCTGACCGTCACTTCAGTTTCTGATTCATTACATCTTTTTATTATTGTTCTCTTCATCGTTCAGTCTATACAGCCTCAGAAACTTGTGAAAGGCTGAACGTGACACATGAAACAGCTTGTTTTGTCCGACTCCTGCTCCAAAAGTCAAACATATTGAATTAATGACATAAAACAGGACAACAGCAAATCTACACAGTTGGAATTAAAGAACGTTCGATACTTTGACAACTTTGAGATGATCTCATGACTGAAAGAGGATTCAGCTGTGATGTAAAAGTCTCCTGTTCCTCAGAAAGGTTCAGATGAAGTTAAATCTGCTGTCAACAAAAATGTTTGTATAGACAACCTCTTCAATTTAAATGTATAAATCTGACAAGTGTGCTCTCAGTAGAGTGCATACGTCCGCCCTGCAGTAATCCAATATCAGATAAAACATGTTTAAATCCACTCAAGTTTTATTTAGATCCACATCAAACTTTACTCACACCAGCCATCTAAATACAGTTTTTACAGAAAAAGTTTAACAGACTAGTATTTTTTCTGCAGACTTCCAACTCATTGCACATGTCCCGAGGAAAAATCAGTGTGTACTCTGAAACTGTACAGTTGATAGGTGACCCTATCAAATCTACAATATGTTGTCTTAATCAAATAAAATGTTTGACTCGCCGCCAAACAAGAGCCTTTAACATGAGTGCATTATCATTACAACTACTCATAGTCACTCTACAACTCTACATTTTAGAGCTACAGTCTCTGATTTGGTGTGAATGTTCAGAAACAAATGGAAACAGTCAAATAACGACTTGATTGTTGAGGTCGTCGGCAAAAGAAGCTTGATTAAATGTAACCAACACGCATGGCGAAACAATGCATCATATTAGACAATGTCCTGATTCACTGACTTTATTTTGAAAAGATTTATCACCAGTTGTCCTTGTTTTCGTCGGAGTTTCACTGAAGTTGCATGTTTTTGGTTTGAATAACAAAAAACTCACTAATCGTGTTTTTTTGCTGTTCTTTTTTAAAACCCGTTAGGTTTGCTTACTTTCTATCAGCTGTCTCCTCGGCTGCACGGTTAAAAACTGCAGTTATTTCAGATTGTTCCATTACATAACATTAGATTAATCGGCCGTGGAATTATTTAGCAATTAGACATTTCCATCCGTCATGCTCGTTCCCACCACAGCTAACTGTCAGGTGCCCCAAACACAAATATGGCTGACTGTGAACTGTGATTTGGCTGATTATGACGCCTGAGTAAGTTGCTGAACACAGCTGCGGACTTAACCCCAGATTCAGTTTCAGGCTGCAGCCAGTTTGTACACAGAAGTGTATAGGTGCTGTGGGTCACGGAGGGGCCACTCGAACGCTATATAACTTTCATAGAAATGGAGGTTGTCAAGGGAGGGTAGTGAACCCTATTTTGTACAATCAGCACTCAGTTGCCCCTATCCTTTATCTCCAACTCTGCTATTCGGCCTGTGTCGTGTTTCACAGCTTCTTCAGGAACTGTTTACAGGAGTGATCCGTTTACATGTGCCAAATTGCGTATTTAATAGCAGAGACATGCCCTGCAACGGGAGTGCATGCTTTTAGAAATCAACACCCGGGAGATATATTCACCGGTGGACACAAACTACAAGCCCACACACGGGTGTCAACATATTTTCTTCCTAAAATGTTTTCTGGTCTGACATGATCCCGAAATGATGTAGATTAATTTTTAGGAACATAATCATGAGTGAAGTTACTAAATGTAACATTGAAAACAGAAAAACATCCAAGCAGAGATTGAATGTTTTTGGATCAGTGTTGTCATTGCGAAAGTCCCTCAAATGTGATATTATTTTCAGCACATTTTCACGACAACTTCTTCCAGAAACTCAGTTGTTGATCTAAAATAATGTTGTATAACATGTGTAATGAGTATAACCATTAATGTGGCACCAACTACTGTTCCATATCTTTGATATTTAAAACAAGTTTTGAACATTACATGGGCGCTATGCAGTTTTTGGAGAAGAAATTCAAACTTCAAACTCAGAAATATTGATATTGTCCATGTCTGAATAAACAAGCTGTACTCAGAGGAATATAAGGTCCCTGTTTGAGGTAAAACCATATGAAAGTGCGTTTATTTATTTAGTTTATGTCAAAAGATCTTTTCTCTTCTGATGTAAAATTTCTCCCCTAAAACTATGTCGTGCACCTTTTACATCTGCAGTTTGAATCTCTTCGCAGAAATAAAATGTAAGACCTCCAGTTACGTTGGCGGCTCCGTGGCCCAGTTACTATCTTGACAGGTGTTTATGCAGTGCGATTCGCCTGATGTGGACTCATGGAAGTTGACTGGTGTCATATTGTTGCAGGTGGTGGTTTGGCAGAAGGCCAAGGTGGCCGATCACAGAAGTGCCCTCATTGCTACGCTGGGGCCCAGCGCCGTTGCCAACCTGCTCCCCTGCCACCATCACCAGGAGCAACCAGAGGTTAGTTAAGGGGAAAAATGCAGAATGAGAGCAACACGGAGCAATTCTGCAGAATTATGACTTTTAGAGTTTGTGCTTGTTTTAGATTTCTTCTTCGGGTATGTGCATGAGTGAAATAATACTAGGTAATGCTGTTTGTACAGCTCCCATTTTCAGGCTTCTGGTTTCATGATCAGCTGTTATTTTTATTGTTCCACACGGACCGTTAATCAGCTGGACAAAGTCACCTTTGAACATCTTGAACGATGCAGAGACCGCGTGGAGTGCAGTGCACTCTGATGGATGAACATCGCGGCCACATATCACGGCTGAGCTGGCACAGCTACACCTCCCGCCTCGTGCACACACCTTGCACTCTGTGCTCTCAAACTGTGGCTCTCATGTCCCTCTGCCCTTCATTATGGAGCCATTCTGGCAGCTGATCACACACGTGCAGCCTTAATAAAGCTCATTGTCACACAGTCCATCCTGAAGCAGCATTTCATTTAGTCTCATTATCAGAACAGATTCACATCAAACTGTTAATTTGAAATATTAGCAAAATCACAGAGCGCCTTGTTAGCCTGATGCTAACAAGCACATGCAAGTTAACCACCTTGATTCAACTCGACCCTTAACTTTGATGGTACATGGAAAACACTGGTGCTACAACTTTTTCTAAACTGAAATTGGGCTGGATTTAAAACATGTTTTTCTTCTGACGGCAGAGGATTCTATCCAAGGTACCGACCTTTTTCTTCGACCTTCAGGCCCGATACAGCACCTCCTATTCAAACAGTATTTTTATTCTCAGCCATTCACAAACACGCTCACACCAAATTTGCAGCCATCACGTGCAATTTGGTGTTCAATATCTTGCCCAAGAACACTCTGATGTGCAATCTGGGTCCAGGGATTGAGCCACTGACCTTCTGATTAGTGGAGGAGTAGAGCTCATCCTATACTTTGCTGGAAATTAAATCATTTTAAATCATTCCAAGCCTCTTTTTCAGTGTTATAGTCTCTAAAGGGAAAGTTTTCATATTGTCACATATTGGAGAACACATATGCCAATACTGATGTGTCTGCTAATATCAGCTGATTGTACCAGTTTGGCTTTAATACAGAGGTTCTCCAGATGTTAGGCGACTCTTCTTACAATTAAAAGTGAAAAGTGAAATTACAATTTCCACTTAATATGCTTCTCATATCGCTGTTGCAAAGTCTGACAAAATGATGTTTTTTCATATCTTTCAGCTCTATTGTGACATGTGGTTTAAAACAATGTTGTTTTTTTCTTGTCTCATTGTTTCTGCACATGTAGTGACCCATTTTCTAAACGCCTGAAAAAAAAAAAAAAAAAGGGGACACAGACAACACGCTTGAAAAAGTTGACTCGCACCAGAACTTTGTGACGATGACTCAGTGACGCAGTTTCATTTGTTTTCTTAAGGTCTAATCTGAGCTGTCAATGTTGTATTAAATGCCAAGTTAAGATGGATCCTTTCTGCAGAGCAAATGAGAGCATGCACGTTATACTTGACCGTGAGCTAATCACCTCATCATGAACGCCTGGTCTGAAGCCAGCGAATGTGGTCAGTTGGTGGCTGGCCAACTATTTCTCTTGCCCTTTTCTCTTGAGTTCTTTCCTGATGAAGAGTGAGTGCTTTTTGTTAGCTAAGCTTTGCGGTGCTGATCGTAATTGAATTACTGTCGAGCGGTAACTTTCTGCTTGGTCACGGTAGGTGTCATGTGGCTCGTACCTGCTGCCAGGCTCCCAACTAATTTAGTCTGACAGATATGGAGCAGCCCTTTTCACCCCGTTTCTCTCTCATTTTCCTCTTTGTTGTTGTTATTTTGCTGCAGCACTTTGGTGCCCACTTATGAGAACAACCTTTCACCTTTTCCTCTGACTCCCTGTAGCAATGAAAGAGAACTTTTCTCCTCTTTGTCCCCAAGACCAAAGCTTAGTGATCAAGGGAACCAGGTTGACAATTTCACCGGGGCCTCGCTCGGGGAGAGTTGTGAGAGCTGTTCCTCTGCAGAACAAAATGTGACACTCGTTTTTGGCAGCATGACTACAAATAGCTGCGGCCCTTTGGGGCCAGAGGTGCCATTCGTGCTCTCATAAAGTGACCCTAATGAGCAGAAATAGAGAGAAGCATATGTGCCCCGACCTGAAACCGCAGTTCATTTATTAACTTCATTGGCGTGCGTTGCTGCTAATAATGAGCCCGAGGCCATGTGGAAAAAAAAAAAGAAAAGAAAAGCGGAGCTATTCCGCTTGCAATCTGTAGAACATTAATAGCTTTCCATAATTTCTTACAAGCTTACAGTTTTAAGGGCAATTGTTCAGTTTTATGCCGAGTCATCAATTTCAGCTCACGAGAACTGCCTCTGGTGGGATTCTAGGTGAAAGGTTGTCATGTATGATGCACATTTTAACCAGCTGGCCGGGCGTGCACATGGTGGAAGATTCATGTCCAAACACAAAGTCAAACATCTCCCCGTCTTTCCTGATTGTTTCATAATTTACAGTGAAAAGAAGTTTTAATATTAAGACGTGAACAATGTGAAGGAGTTGTTCACTGATCCTCCTCATTACGCTGCGTATGTACAGTCAGTAAGCTGTGACCGGTGCCTGTTTGTGCACAACCAGAACTAATGGCTCTGTTCCCAGCTGTGCAGCTGTCAGTGGAGTGGATCAACCGTGCCATCCTAATTGAAAATGTAATGATCGTAAAGTTTATGTAATGTCAGCCAGCTGCTGAGCATGTCAGTTTGAGAAATGTTTGCAAAAGCATGAAGGTCTCGTTTCAGGAACCCCACTTCCAAATGTATTCCATTATAACGACTCAGGATACATGGCATATCTTGGGCGTTCCTATCAGGGTTCTGGATCTGGATCTGAGTGACCCAAATTCCAGTTTGTTTGATTAGTGAAAGAGTCCCTGAAAATGGGGTCTAGAGTACGTTTCTTGTTTACCTGGGTGCAGTTCACATCAGATGTTTACTTCCTTTTCTATGTGTATATTGGCGGACCACAAACCAACTAATGTACACACACAAATGTAATCGGGTATCGGCCATTCATGAAATTGCAAAAAGACAATTGACTTTACAAGTGCAGCATCTACACCAGTTAAATATTAGGTGGTGATATGCATTTTAAAAGTCTGCCACAGAGAAATTCAGAGAAGAAGGAAGAAGAAGAAGAGCACACTGTTTAAAACTCATTAATAAAAAACTGACTTTGTTTACGTAAGAGTGAAAATATGACCGGTCATAATACCGTCAGGCTCCAGTTATGAACTCCATATCATTCATCCCTTATTACGACCTTTACTTCTTCTGTAGTGTCATTTTAAGTTCATTAATATTTTATTTCATTTGTTTTTTTTTTCAGATTGTTTTGGAGGGCTTTTTTCCAAAACCTGGAGCAGATCATTCCTCCACAAGTTCATCAAACCCTGACAAGACATTCATTTTCATCAACAACCGACCCGTCAACCATAAAGAGATAATGAAGGTAGAGTCATTTTGAATAATTCAAAATAGCAAAGATTATACAAGAAATACTTGTTTTGTATCTAATGACATTTTTTAAAAAAAAATTCATATTTACATGCACACGTTCTCCTGGTTGGGTTGTGTGACCGCTCGTCAGCTGTTGCGTCAACACTACATCGCTCAGTATCCGGATGACTCGGCCCGAAACCGTTATCCCACCCTCATGCTCAAAGTGACGGTTCCGCCCTCTTCAGTCGACGTCAATCTGACGCCAGACAAGACCCAGGTTCTCCTTCAGGACAAGGTAGCTATAAAACCCAAGCCTGGATAGATGTGACTAGAAAATTAAATTCTGTATAACATCAAGTTTTTGTACATTTAGGAGGCTGTCCTGACCGCAGTCGAGGCTTTTCTGGTTTCTCTCTACGGCTATCGGCCTCGTGGTGACCCGCCAGCTGAGACGCAGCTCGTCCGTGAGAAGTGTCCCTCGCCCTCAAGTCCTCTACAGGCTGATGCTTCACGACTGGACAGTGAGGAGGTTTTAGAGGTCGATGTTGATCTTAGCAAGGTCCTCAAAGATGCTCCTAAACATGGTGACACAGCAGTAAGAACTGATGCTCCACTGGACCCTCTGACCCCAAACAGCAGCTCCTCTTCTATAGCAGAGGACTGGATTGTCAACCAGATCCCAGCAGGACCAGAGTCTAGTTTTTCTCTCTATGATGATCAGACAGCAGAAACATGTTCAGCTAACAAATCTCCCGAGAGACTGCAGGATGAAACCGTTTCAGGTGCAGAGACAAACAAAGACCAGTTATCAGCTGAGGACTGGAGCCGAGGGACGGCTTTGACCGACCCCGTATCAGGAGAACCCCTTCAGCCCGTCAGAATCCACCAACCCTCAAAGGACAATCACCCAGACTCGGACGAGGTCAAGAGTCCGAGCAGCTCGAACAAAAAGATGCTCAACGCCATCACGGAGAAGCGTGCTGCTCTGACGGCCTACGACCTGATCAGCAACCGCGCCATGAGGGCACCGCTGTCTCCCGCCGCCCTGTTCGAGAAGGAGGCCAGAGCCGAGGTCCTGAGGGAGAAACCCACAGCCAGCCTGCAGGATATCAGCGACGCCGTCCACGAGAGGTGGAAAAATCTGAGGGAGGAAGACCGTAAGAAGTGAGTTTCCAGACCTTCACCTTTCCAAGCAGTTGTTTCCACTTCTTGGTTTTTTGCAGGGCAGGGAGAGGGGGGAAAGTCTGACCTGTCAGTCGCATGTGAAAGGCCTAGTCTGGAAATTTTGTTGATATGAGCTGTGTTTCTAATTTCCAGACAACTGTGTCTAATAGGGACTTTCGGGTAGATGAGTTTTCCCGCAGTGCAACAGGTATCACTGATGTCGAAATGTCCTCTGTTTCCAAAGAATGCCATCTAAACAGTTGTTTGGCTTGATCCTTGTCTCACCCGTGCCACATTGGGTCATTGAGGGAGCTGGACATGGAAAGTCCTTGAATTAGATGTTGAAGAATTTGTAGGAATCATCGACTGACATGAATTGATATTTCCCCTTTTATATACAGTCTATATTTCTTAGAGGTTAGAGATCCACAGAAAAATGTAATCGCTAAATGATTCCAGCTTCACACGAGTCCCTTTGACCATTTAAAGTCTCACCTACACACTTACTTCACAAGTGGCATGAGGAGTGACACATAGTTGGCTAGTCTGGACCAGATTTGGCGCAGGTACAGATGGAGGTAATGAGTGTTTGTGTTTGACCCCTGCTCCCCCCGCTACGGTCAAAGGATTTACATTAATGACGGTAAAACTGGGATGGAGTTATTCAAAAAACAAACAAACAAGAGAAAAAAGTGCATCGTCCTTAAGACTGAAGATATTTCGAGAGCGAAACACTTAACAGTTGTTCATAAATGAGTGATATTAACAGGTCAGAGAGCACAGTGCACACAGGCCGTAAGTAACTGTTAACTTTTATGTCATTTTCATTGCATCAGAACCAATTGTGAAATAAGAAGCGAGGTAAATCATGTCACTTAGTCATTAGTACCTAAAGTGGTCCAGATGCACTCGGACGCGTCAGAGCTCAGCCAGTAGCATCATGGAATAACTCCATTATACTGCGCTGAAGGCACTTCAACCCAATTATGTTAGATTACTGCGTACCAATTTAAAGTAATTGCAAAGTTGGAAAATGTGTATCAGCAGTAGTTGGGGCCTTATATAAGGTATGGACGAGTGTATGGAAAAAGACATCTGGCCCTGCCGTCTGAAACATGAAATAAGACGTGGCGAGGACTTGGCTCCTTTCAGCGCCACTGTTAAGTGGCACACCAACTTCTAGGAATTTCACTTACACAAGTTCACAGAGCAGGTTATTTGAATAACGGGGTGCTGAAGTGTAAGCCCTAATGCTTAACATATGAAGATCTATGGAAACATGAGTTGGCAAATAACCATTTTGCTGAGGAAGGCAAGGTATATTTATATATATCTCCAATTCCAAGGTGGCACTCCGTGTCTGAACTCTTATTTTAGAACAAACTGTGATGTGTTTAGGTAGAAAACAACTGATGGCAGCTGAGCTGCACAAAAATTAAAGGAGGTTATCCACAGGTTGAGGTTTCTGTTGTTTCAGCATTATTTTAATGGCTAATTTGAGTGTGAGGCAAATCTTAAATATGTTTTGAAATAAAGTAATTTCAGTTATTCCAGAAAATTAGTGTTGCACTTCCATAAAGCTGGAGGATTGACAAATGAAGTTCCAAAGACAGCAGATCCTACAATTCCCATAATGCATCTTTCATTAGATCAGTCTGTCTCCCAAATGCCCACAACTTCTACATCTCCTATTTGAAAAACTGTGTGTTTTTTTTAATAAGTTCAAACTGAACCTAAAATGACCCTCATCAGGGTCATTTTCTCCTAAATTTCATTCTTCCTTAATTGTGTACATTGATGATAATATAATCAGGTGGTTAAAAAACCCGGCACATCCTTCAGGACTCCCCTGAAGTGGATTTTTAGTCGGCCCCTTGACAAAATGTCTTATTAGCAGTTATGAAATAACAACAAAGACTAGTTAAGTTGAATGTCATTTTAATTTTTATTAAAGTAAATGAATCAGAACAAGGAGACTGTGTGTTAATGATGCAAAGCAACAAAATTCTTGCAAATCAAAACATCTCAGAAAGAACTTGAGATATACGCCATTTTTTTTTAACTTACATCATCAGCTCCACAAAAAAAAAAAAAACAATGACCCCGACTGATTTTTGGATTTTTGGAGCTGAAGTCGATACTGATGTATCGTTCGATACACAGAAAGATTTTTGGCAATAATCCCTCAAATGTGTTCATCAAACACTTGTGACAGAGACAGAAATTCTACAGTTAACTAATGAACTTTATCGTCTGAACTGCACTAAAACAGTGAACTTCATTGGGAATTTAATAACTAAAAATTGTCCCAAGCATCTTTTTCTGCATTAGAATATCTCCAGTGTTGAATTTTGTACCACTTGCCTGGTCGGGAAAGTAAATTTCTAGATTTACTAGCCCGCAGTGGTGTTTTACTTTTCATTACTGCCACTGTGACTCTAGAAGTCTTGGTTGTTCTCTGCAGGTATGAGGTGAAGGCAAAAAAACACCTGGATCACCACGACCAAAGGACCAAGCTGGCCTCTGCTGAAGGCCCCACAGAGACCGGCACGATCGCACCGAGGGTCCACGCACAGGGCCAGAAACGCAAAGCCCCGCTGTCCAACCAGAAGCTGCTGGACGAGCTCTTCTCCGCACAGCCCCAGAAGAAGAGCAGGAGCCTGGCGACGGCACCGAAGCCCTCGCTGCCCCTCCCCTGCAGCGTGCCTTCCCTTCGGCTGCAGCTCCAGCGCCTTTCATCCCAGAGCAGCGCAGTGCCACGGGGCCTCCGTCTTGTAAACCGGCTGGCCTCTCAGAGCGCCTGGGTCATTTTATGTGGTCAGAGGCTCATGTTGTTAAACCCATTTCGAGTGGAGGAAGCCTTGCTGTTTAAGAGACTCCTAGAGAATAATATACTTCCAGCAGTGAGTCTGCAGAACCCTATACAGTTAACAGATGGGTAACGTATCACTCATGTCTCACCAGAAAAAAAAAAAAAGACATTTGTTTTCTTTGTGGAAAACTGCACACTCATCCAGTTTCTTTACATACAGCACATATATGTTAGAGAGGCTTATATAATGTCTGAAAATACACTCATGTTGTGTTTCAAACATCTCCTTGTCTCTCTTCTCTAGAAGTCTAGGGGGGGCTGAATATATCGAGGCTTTGTGCAACATGGAGAAGCAAAGTCCTGAGCTGAACGGAGGAGCCTTCTTCTCCGATCCAAGACTTGTGGCTAATGGTTTTAAAATCCATCTCACTCCAGGTACATCGGGAATAAAATTTCAGGCTGTGACGCTGTGGCAAAGTAATGCTAACAGGGATGTAAACATAGGCACTGTCCATAGCACAGTGTAGCAGGTCTACAACTATCAGAGAACAAGGCTTCCTTATTTTGTGAGTCACGCTGTTTAAAGGTCTCATGGATTGTCTAGTTTTAGTTAACAAAATGTTAAGAGCTGTTTTTTAATCATTAATGTCACAGTTCACCAGTTACTTAGAAATGTCAAACATAGAGTCACGACTAACTGGATTACAGGCAATTATTCCTTTGTATCGGATTAGCTGTGGATAAAACAAAATATTCTCCGTTCCTCAAGAAATTTGTCGACTGCATGAGGAAATAGAAAAGTTGTAAATATTGAGAGATTTTTTTTTTTATTTATTTAAAAACATTTTCTTCTTATAAATCGATCACGACAACTTTAATTATGCCTTTGACATGTTATGACAACGTAAAGGATAACTCTGTGTTTACAGGTCTTGAAGAGTACTTATGCATATGTGAAAAGTTGCATTGTGGGTAATGTAGTCACCAGGAAGTGGAATAAAAAGGTGATATGTCCAGTTCTGCTGTATCAATTATGATAATTTGTTTATAAACTGTCCACAATGAGTCCAACCGTGTTAAAGGAGCGGTCTTCTTTATACAACTTGGTGTCTACATTACCCATAATGCAACTTGGCCACTTAGTGACATCACTGGGAGTCATTTATCAGATTATATGCAGCTTCCTCTGGAGCCACAAAAGGCTTTATGCTACTTTTTTCACATCTGAAGTAGAACTCCCTAAGAC
This sequence comes from Acanthopagrus latus, assembly GCF_904848185.1. Lineage (NCBI taxonomy): Eukaryota > Metazoa > Chordata > Actinopteri > Spariformes > Sparidae > Acanthopagrus > Acanthopagrus latus. Next base: position 26,260,353 of record NC_051047.1, on the reverse strand, counting down.
CTGTAAACATACTTAAATGTGTGAAGTTGGTGGAATTATCCTTTAATCACTCAGCAGGTAAACAGCAACAGTAAATTTATCACACATGGAGTCTGTTATAAGTTATCTTTGAACATAAGCACATATTTCAGGCTGCATTACAGCAAAGTGATGTAATTCTCTAAACTTAACAGACTGTTTTACTTCTTCTGTTACTTGCCTTTTACCCACTTAGTCACTATATTCACACTACTGTTGATTATTGATCTGAAGTCTTGTTAATAATGTGTTTAATATTTTCTCAAAGCACCAAGATATCGATATTGAAGTCAGGCCTCTTCGGTCAAAAAATAAATGTGATATTGATTTTGTTGTTCAGTATGTTTTAGTGCCATTTGAACCACCTGTCAGTAAACTGTAGCTTATACAAGACATGCAAACAAATGGACAAAGCAGTTTTTTTTTTAGGGAGATCACACTGGTTCTAATATTGACCGATCATAGATTTACTGATTGTTCTGATCACAGTGTAGTTTAACATATAAATAAGATAAAACAAGTGGATACAAGTCACAAACACAATCCAAAGATAAACTATCGAACTCGTGTTTTTCCAGCTTCTTCGTCGTTAGCGTGACATTATTTTCTCTGTTGGTTTGCAAAGAGTATAACGTGTCCTGCGAGCGTCGGTTGTTTTTGTTGCTGGAACGGTTCACCCCAGTTGACATTGGCTCTCTGCCCGACAGAGTGGTCTCACAGTGGGTTCGTACCCCAGTGTGCAGGTGATGAGAATGGTTGCCCTTTAAGAAATTCGAGGAATTTTCATTTGGCACTGCCAGCCTCGGTGGGTGTGCATGGGACTGAAGTTAGCGGCACACACGAGATGGTTTCGTTGCCCAATCTGTGCCGCATATCTTCTGTTTTTGTGTTAGGATTGTTCAGCATGTGATATACTGTTTGTTTTTATAGCCTGGTACTACAGATTTATAGATTTTAACATTTTAAATGAAACAAATATGTGTCAGGAGTTAAATTCTCTGCTATTACAATAAGGACATTTTTTCCTGTCAGTCGTTTCAAGCTACATCATTTATATTTTATGCAGTCTCACACAGACAACACAACCAGCACAGAAAAATGTATGAAATTTTATAACCGTCTCTACTTCTCCAGGTTCTTTTTTTTTTTTTTTGTTTTCATTTTGCATCCAAAGTCATGTATCAGAAATATAAATTGTTGATGATTTGCAGTATTTCCTCACGAAATGAGAAGCTATCATTCTTCCACCCTACAAGACAACTTCCTTCCAGTCTGCTGGGGCTTCTATTAGTCATTTAACACTCCATTTGGCCCTTCGCTTGTTTGACTTGGTCATGAGTCCGGCCGTAAACCACAATATTTATTTATTATTCTTTCCTGGAGATAGTAGTAGCGTCTGGAGTATATTAATCCTTGTTTTCTGCTTGTTTTGGCCAGGCCTCACGTCAGCCGAGAGACATCTGGAAGTGACGGCAATGGCAGACTACGTGCCTTTCCTCGGCGTGGAGGACCTCAGGGAGATCCTCGCTGCAGTTCTGCACAGGAAGGCCACGACCGTGAAAGAGTGCCGGCCACTTAAAGTGACAAACTACCTACAAGTGAGCGATGCTGCAAAGATTTTAAAAGGGTTAATTTGTAAAATGTGTCCAAAATTTTAGTGTAAAGAATTCAAAACACGAGCTGAACAGAACGTGAAGATTGAACAATGCTATGTGATCTGTTGCAGAGATACATACCGAAGTTAGCACGCTAACCAGCTAGCCCGTCTCATGATAACACTTTGTACCTCAAGAGGTGATAGTGTGATAGCCCTTTTGTTTCGTATACCAGATTAATTATTAAGAATTTAATAAGTCAACAAAATGTCAAGACAGGAAATCATTTTTACACCTGATTTTCTTACTTGACAGAAAATAGAACCATGTACCGTCTGAAATCAAGTTTCTCTCTTTTGCCGAACTAAGACCAGCTTCATTACTTCATTAACTCATCATAAAACACACTTCATTCAAACTGACATAAACTTGTTTTTTTTTCCTCACAATCGCTTCTGGGTTGGTCGATATAAGATCTGGAAATATTTTGGCTCTATGTGCTTTTTTTTTTTGCTAACTGTTGATGCCTAATTCTCTCCCTCGTCTGCCGCTTCACTCCTTTCCTGTCGTATCTTCTTATCCTGAGTTACAGTTCTGGTTAGCGCCTCTGTAAATCGCCTCCTTACTTTAACCCGTCGCCAAACTGACCCCCGTCGATCTCGGCCACTGCTCCAGTGGATGTGAGGTTGCAGTGTGGGCTCTATGGCTAACTGAGCTACTTGCTAACTGCAGCTGTAGTCACTCCAGATCGCTACATCAAAGAGTTTATTGAGCAGCAGTTAGCGGTTATGGTGCCCGCTACAATTTTGGAGCTACATTCAAATTCTGGTCATATCTTAGAAATTACAAATATCTTTATCTTTGTTTGTTTAATTAATTATCTTATTTCACACAGGGGGAAGCAGTGCGACTTGCCCGTCAGTTGCCCACAAATTTGTCCCGGGAAGACGTGGAGGAAACCCTGCTCAGGATGGAACAGCAGCTTGGTGAGAACAAACGGACCTGCATCCACGGGCGGCCGTTTCTCCAACACTTATCCAATGTTCCTAATACGGACGAGGAGGCTGAAGCTCTGCAGAAACTGAGGCCTTTAGAGCTTAAAGAAGTAGACACTCTATAAAAAAATCACAATAGTACAACATCTGTCTTGTTTAAAAGCAACTTTATGTAATTTATCTGACATGCTTAATTATTGGTCTAATGATTTTCAACTTCGTTACAAACAAAGAAGTAAAAATAAAGATATTTTTTGACATTTTATTCACGTTTTACGACTCTTTAATAATAGCTCAGTGTTTGTAAGAATATGTACGATATTTTCAGCAATATAATCAGAGGAGGGATGTAGCTAAAGTACAAATTTGAGGTACTTGTACTTTACTTGGTGTATTTCCATTTCATGCAACTTTATATTCTACTCCACCGCATCTCAGAGGCAAAAAAAGTAAGTTTTACTCCACTACTTTACAGGTTGGTTACTTATAGATTACAATTTTTCATTCACTTCAAGTTCAGTGAAAACTTTGTTTCCGAATGTGTAGATTTTTTACTCCAAAATAAACAACTTCCATAAATTTAGATGTCATCTGTCTTGAGAAAAGACAGTGTGTTAGTCACACGGTTCATATGTATGAATGATAATGCAACTCAGTCGAGTGCATACCTCCGCCAAGGCCCCAACAGTCCCCTTCCATACTCTTCTAGATACCTGCCACCTAAATACACCTTATTTTTTTTTTCCATCAACATCCATGCTTCAAACAAAAACATCTAAAAATGCAAATGTTAAAGAAGACGAGAAAAAACGTCCTGGATCTGCCCCTTTATCTGGATCCATAACAGAAGATAGTCGGGTCTATTCTGTCCATGTTTTGAGGAAATCTGTTCATTTGTTTTTTGTTTAATTCTGCCTACAAACCAACCACCAAACAGACTCGGGTGAAAATACAACCTCTTACAATTCGATACAGTCGCACAATAAAATGAAGCCAGTGGAAAAAAATCTACCAGCATTAAAATGAACATTTGTCTGCAAAGTTAAACTTCATCCTTCTCTTCTGTCTTGTTTACAACACACACATTTACTGTTAGAATTATATGTTTAAAGCAACTGGATTAACAACAGCAGTGTTCAACCTGCAGAGAGACATCCGACTCCCCGACTTGATTTCTGTCCAAAGGTATCTTACTACCCGAAGGCCTCATTGTGGCACCGTTGGAATGGATATTGCTCCGAGCCAGAGATGTACACTGTGCCAGCAGCTACCCATAATTCTTTTCCCTCAATTAGTGCCAGCTGCTCGGCCTTTAGTATTGACAGATAGTTGTATATTATCCCTGGCTGCATTAAATGCTTCAGAGATTTGCACTGTAATTTCAACCACAAAGTTTAGCAAATCCTTGACACTGCGCTAACTTGTAGCGCTGCCACTTCCTAAAGACATTAGTCTGTTACGCCATCGTTCTCGTGTTCAGTGCTGCTTGTGGTTTCCTGTGGGGAAATAAACAGAATTAGACTTTAAGCTCTATAAATAAATGTAAAAAGAGAGAGAGAGGACTGGCAGATGTCTTGAGTCTGAAAGTATTAGATTTTTTTTTAAATCATTCACATTGTTTTTTTAAATCTTCAACAGGATTTATGTTATTGTGCCTCAAACAGGGGGTTTAATTGGAGAAAATACAGTTTTGTCATTGCAGGAACGCTGACTGTGATTTCACCACGCTGCAGCCGGAGTACATATAGCCACCCGAGGTTTTTCACTCATCGCCTTTTCATATGGACACTGAATCCCACCGCAGGGAAAAGTGCAATCTGATCGTTCATCTTATGATAATATTATAGTTAGGACTGTGAAAGGTCAAACCACAGCACATGTCTTGTTTTACGTGGCCTCTGCTGAGAGAACCCACAGATGGCTTCAGCATTGCTGCAGGGCCAGCGCTCTGCAAAGTGCCTCTGGGAAGGGGAAGGGGATAAATGCCAGCGAGGACCCCCGTCCCTCCTTTCACCCTCAGCTCCCCTCAGCTTTCTGCCCCTCTCGCTCCTGCAGGGACTCTTGTCTGAAACTCCTCTCTGTTGGATATGTGCTCCGCCGGTTGCTCGTGTCCAGAAATGCGTGCAGCAGCAGAATCTACTCTGTACGTGCTGCCTTCGGCACCCAAGGGGCATATCAGAGTAATTGGGGAGGATTAACTGATGATCATCTTTTGACCATGTGACCACGCTGTTTAAAAGGTCAGCGGCGGTTCGTTTTGCCAGCTGTCTTTTAAACCACCTGTTTCACTCTTTTTGACATTTTCTGCAACCGAATTGAGGTATTTGCAGATGATTAACCCACAGCGACGAGGGGGGGGGGAAGAGAAGTTTTGGAACGGATGCAAAATGTTGAATATCCCAAGCTCGATACAAGAATACTCATGTCACATATAGCGTCATCTAGATAGTTATCTGTTCTCCGATTACGGCTCTAATGTGCAGAGCTACTGCTTCTCAGGTTGTATTCAGCAGCCAGGGCAACTGTACACCACTTTAACAACCCAGAAGTAAAAGTGCTCTTTAACAGAGTCATCAAATCCAAAATAAAATGACATGAACTATATTTAACCCCTTTCCCGCTCTAATTTTGGAAACTGGAAAATGAGAAATAGTCACAAGGAGTACCTTTGCCCAGTGCCGGGTACAAGCAACACCTGTTAATCTTTAGAAATGTGAAAATACATTAACAGAAGGATTTTCATGCTCCTCTGAGAATGCACGATCAACGTAATATATCATATCACCAGTTTAAAAACAAGAGACTTCTGCCTTTGCTTTAAATATAAAGGAACTTGGAAAAAAAAACTCATGATGCCGTCACTTCAGATGATCCACAGATCCACAATCTTACGTAGAAGCTATTTTCTTTCCACCAAACTACACCTGCTAACTGTCACCGTGCAGACGTCTACGCGCAGATACGAGGCTACCAAGCTAATGAAGCTAACGTTGCTGCTCAGCTGAGAAGGATGTCAGTTTACAGCGCAGGCCCCTGTAATTAGTCTGAAGTATATCCTGGCTTTTTGCAGTCTAAAAATGTAACTAGTAATGATATAACAAGTACTAAACTCAGTACCCCCAATAGCAAACACAAGTCTTGCAGACAGGTTCTAGTTACGTAGGAGAGACGTAGAATGGGGAGAGTTTGTGAAGTAGTCAGACTCTGGCCAGACGTCAGCGTTTCATCAGTGTCTCACCAAACATCTTCCCAAACAAACGCTCCCTGTTCTGCTTCTCTCCAGAGCATTTTTACCTGTTTTTGTTGTCATCAGCTGGATTTGTACAGGACCGTGTTCACCAGAGGAGTCCATGTGAAAAGGTCCCGTCTTGTACCGTAAGTGCAGAACTTTTCAAAGTTGTGTCGCTGTGTTCTCTGACATCTTCAGAAAGACTGTATGTTTCAACACGATGGTTCAATACATGCGATATATGTCGTTATCATGATATGAGACTCGATATTGTGTGAGATTTTGGATGCTGTTATATCACAATAAGTCGTAGGTGTTGTCTTTCCCTGGATTTAAAGGTGAGACAAGCATATCCTGTGTTACGTTACCCAGCCGCTAGCGTGCTAAATTGTACTCAGCTTCCCACATTGTAGCCACGAGCACACAAGTGACATCTGACGGCAGCAACACATGAAATATGTTTTTTTTTTTAAATCATCCCTGCCTCGAGGAAACTGTCACGCTCGCTTCGATTCTCTCTGAACGTTTGTTTTATTATCGTTTTAGCAAGTTAACCTACAAGGATCTAAACATGAAAGCTAATGTCAAGCTAATATTACTACACAATTTCTATGTAGAGTTAGAATAGTTTGTAAGTAAAGTCACGTGTAAAGACGGACTAGTGAGTTTATGATGAGGTTTAATGTTCCCGACAACCACCAAGTCTCATTTATACACATTTTTAAGACACGAACAAGCTTCATAATTCAACTGTGGGACATTTAATGATGTATTTTATGTTGTAGAACAAAACATGTAAATATATTCAGCCTGTTGAAAATTACACAACTTATTTCAGACACTGAAAATCAATTTTAAACGGTCACAGACTTTGAGACAAGGAAACTGGATTTGCAAAAATGTGAATTGATTTCTGGGTTTTAGGACGACAGACTCTATAAAACAAGTTATAATTAAATATTTACAAAATTTTATTTCAATCCACACCTAATTTATGGTGAAATCCTGATTTTTCTTATAAATGCCCGACCACACTGTAAAAATGTGAGCCTACAAACAGAAACAATAACCAAACATCGGCACAGATTTGGGTGATTATTCCAAGTTTGTCACTTCAACTAAAGATATTAAATTATTTTACTATAAAAAAAAAGCTTTAAATTATGTAAATTCCTCTTAAATATAACAGCCGTTCGAGAATAATTGAATCAGATTGCAAACAAATCTGTCACCAGAGCCGAACGCTCGCCATCAACACTCACACTTCACAGAAGGACTTAATCAAGCGTCTCAAACCCGTTAACCAAACCGTGGTCCATATGGGACCAGCTATAAAATCTCTGCTGCATCTAAGTTTTTTTTTGTTTTTCAGCTGGTAATTGGTGGTGGTGCCGTGCTGTGACTGTGCACTTTTCTGCCAACCACAGAAGAGCCACTTAGTTCTTTTTATGGGCTTCAGGCTCACACTAATGTGATGGGTGTTAAAAAGCCACAGGTTCTCAACTGTTGGAGAATTTACAGCCGCACTACATTCAATTTCACGGGTCAAGGGCATCCACAACGGGGCCATCGAGTCTGCTCTTTTTTTTAAAAAAAAAAGTTTAATCACTTGTCAACAATTCCCACAGCAAGGTTTGAAATTATGTACGAAGTCGTGGGGTAAATTTTAGGTGATTAAAGTAAAGAGGAACCGCTCGAGGAATATCTGCTTTCAAGGAATATCTGCCTTTTAACGTCACGTGGTGTTTTTGGTAAAAAAAAAAACCTAGAAATAAACACTTATTTTTCAAAATAAATACGCAACAAACATATTTGAACGTTTCTTCAGTGTTGAACTTCCTTCCATATCGATAAATTTTCGAGGCTGCGCTCAGACAGTCTGCAGAAAGTCCTGCTTGCTGCATGAATGTCACTCAACTGAGCTTCTTGTAAAATTAATCGCGCGCAGTTATCTGTAAAAATGTACCATAAATGTTATTTCTGAGATGTCAAAATCTATCCAGGCCTCTTGACACATACCTGATACTACTCTACATCCGTCTGTGTTAAGAGTAAGGCGTATCATCGGGAGACAGGAGGTTTCCATAATCTGCCCTCCCTCGGTCTCCTCGGAGGAGCATCTACTCTTCATCACTGTCAGCCCTCCGTCCCCGGAGAGACGATGCTTCGCTGTCTCGGACCTCGGATGGCTTCGGGCCACGTTTTTCGCTCGTCACCAAACCCCTCCTCGCAAACAAACACTGACAGTGAGGAATTTTGTAAACATATCTGGACTGAGCACCAAATTTGTCCCGTCTCCAGACTTCCAGTAGCTTTACAAAGTCATTAATCATGCGATAGCTTCCCAGAGGTGACTGTCAGTTTTGGGGATAGGAATAGTGATTCCTCATCCCTAAGTGAAAAAGCAAGCGGAGTGCAGACGGAAAGGATAAATCACTCGGGAAGTGAAGACAGGTAGCATTCAGCAGCTGGCCATCTGGCCCTTATCGTGTCCCAGACTGGCTGATTTTATTGCTTTTCATTGCTTTCCGTGGACCCAAGAGGGACTTTCGCAAGCAACCTGTCAATCTGGCCAGAGGTGATCATCCTCTGCTGGTTGTTTAAGTGATTACAATGTGCATCCTGAACATCAGGGCCTCAAAATTGTGTATTTCTGATGCAGTTTTTAACAAATTACTCAACAGATTTACGTTAAATCTGGTGTTTGTCCTAATGGTTGCTTCCTCTAACTATTTAATGATCTCCCAGCAGTCTATGATGTAATGATGCACTTTGAGGAAAAATGACAAATTTGAATGAGAAAGGATTCTTGTTTAAATAAAAATTATGTTGTCTTGAAGACCTCATGGCACCCCCCGCTTCAGAAACATGAGCAGCACGTAAGGAACCAATGATGAGGTCGAAGTTTCAGCAATGTCTTCCCAATTTACTAACATCTTCCACACATCTTTTCAGTGTCACTCTGTTGTGTGTGATATCTGTGGTGTTGTGAGGCGACATCCTCATTCTCAGTCCCACCTACGAAGCTCTCTGATGGGACTTTATTTCTGATAAAACATTGTGTGTGAAACAAAGTGAGACAACATCTAGTTTTTGTCTCGATCAAAACACCAACATGGCCGCCAACAAATCACAGATAAGGTACTAAAAAAGATGAAAATCACAATAAATCTGTTCATATTGACGACTTCAGTTCTGTGAGCTGCTGATATTCAGGAGCAGCTCTGAAAGGTTTTGGTGAGACGACGTCACTAACGAGACTGTTGGCTGTGTTGTCTTTATAATTACGTATTTTCACACTCTTATATTTCATCAGTTTGATGACAAACTGAGACTTTTTTGACTCGGAACATTAACTTTTAAACTGACAAACATATGTGTGAATCACGACACAATCCAAACAGGATGAGAATGATTCGTCTGTCTTCTTTCACTACCAGACAAAGGTTTTTTTTCCTGAAATAAGGTCCCACAGAGATGAGATGAGATGAGATTCTGGATATCTTATCGGTAAAACTCCCGACCTCCTCAGTGACTGAATGTTTCTGAGTGGTGGGCAGTGATGCTGAGGCCTGTTGAGAGCAGGAGTGTGCGATCATCGATGATTCTTTGAGGAGTGGAAGCTAAAGTTTGGAGTCTCCGTTCTGATTAAAGTGGTCGTCACAACCCAAGATAACAGGTTGTCAGTTTTCCTTTTGTGCAGTAAAGTAATTCCAGCACATCGTCGCTGTGAGCACTGCTCAGATTTATTTCGTGTTATCATCCAAACCTGTGCGCACATTTGTTTTAGGCCTGTCGTGGTCTGACAACTTGATCTGTCATCACTCTTGAACCGTGTTCTCGTCGAGGAAGACCTTTTGCCACTGAGCGATCTGTCAGCAGAAACACTTCTCCAGATGGTGTGTGTCGCACATCTGTTTAAGGGTCCAGATGTTTTTTGGATGCACGTGGCCTCTTTTTCACTCCCCACTCGTCGTCCCTTCTCCACATCCAGGACAGAGCATCCCCACCCCTCCCTCCTTCGTCCAGACGTTGGGGGCTTTAAAGACAAATTACATTTATACAACAACTGGAAATGTAGAGTGGAAGACAATTATCACTCTAGTCTCTGGACGGTTTACGTGACATGGAGCAGAATAATCGATAAAGAAGATTTTACTAAGGTTAAGTTTTCAAGTTCAGCTCATCGCCATCTATAAATCCCACATTCCTCGAAAGGCCTCGAGAAGTGATAGCTGTCTTGAAAAGCTGCGATCATCTGTCAGGTGTCTCGACCTGCAGACGTTAACCTGCCCTAGAGACCCATTACTCCGTCTTAAAATAAACATGGGTCCGGTGTCTCTTGTATTCTGCTGACTCACAGAAATATGTAGATTAATGTGCATTAGCTCAGTCGGTCGGTCGCTCTCCTTACTTTCCTCCTCTAGGATCTCCATGAGATCGACATTTTTAGCTTTGGGTCAAAAGTTAATTACTGGACGGATTGCTGTGAAGTTTGGTACAGAAGTTTCTGGTTTCCAGATGATAAATTGTGGTGACTTTGGTCAGTTTTTAGGATCCACTTTCTCTGGGGATCGACAGGCGTCAAGGTCTGACTGGAACCACTGTGGTTCAACCGACTGACGTCCAAATTCAAGCAACTGTTGGTTTAAAAACAACAATGGCGACTTGTGGATGAGTGTTGCTTTTGCTTTTGCTACTCTCAACTGGCTTTGAGTCTGCTGGTTGCGATCTCCTTTTTCATTTGGTTCATTGATCTGACTGGTTAAAGTCAGATGTCTATTATCCAACTCTCCTGATGGGTCCTTGGTACAAACCATATGCCGCGTTATGTTACGGTACTCATGCTGCGTCTTTTTCAAGAAACGTTTTATATTTATCATCATATCAACATTTATACAACACGTGTCTCGTCACATTCAGATCACATGTATACGAGGCAGCTAAGCGAGAGTCCACTGTTCAAGACCACCGTTCAACATTTGTAAGCGTGAAACCACTCGATGTTTTTAACGAGATATCAGCACAGTTTCCTTGTTTGTGGCAACGAGACCGACACTGAGACAGCTTCCAAGCGGGACGCCATTGAAAATTTTAACATTCATAAGAGGAGGACTCTGTGTTTACGTCATTGATGCTCGATGTCCAATCCTACATATTGCACCTTTTTTAAAAACTTCTTGGTCTGCAGCTCAGTTTGGACACAATCCGTCAAAAGATATTTAAACAACCTTACAAGAAATAAAGTCCTGGTTACTCTGGATAACCGCTCATTCATTCTTGGAGAGAGTAAATCTCAGTGATAAATGTTGAAGGTGCTGTTTGTGTATACTTTCTAGAAAGAGATGTTGTAGCAGAGGTTTTATAAATGGTTATTTTTTTTTATACTTTTAGCAGCACAAATCTATAATCCTGTGAAAATAAAACCAGAACTACTGTCAGATGACGTGATATCCAAAGTCCAAACGTGTGATTTACTTCCCCCTTAGTATCAAATAGCCAGAATCAATTTTCATGTTATTAATCAGCTTTATCACGGATGATTTAGTGACCATTCATTAATGGGGACTTGAAGAGAAATGCAGATTCTATCCATTCAGATTCTATTAACTTTACACAACAGGAAACCTGTCCAATAACGGGGTCTCCAGCTGCCTTGGACTACTCCTTTACCCCCTAACATCCTTCTTCCCGTTCTCACTCTCACTTCCTCACCTGTCAGAGGTGGAATGTCGCTGGCGGATGCAGTCCTCCAGGGTCCGACTCTCTGACAGATGCAGCGATGCTCAGTCGACAAGACGTTTCCAAGCTCCCGTTCGCAAAACAGCAGCAATTAGCGCAGGAGAGAACCGAATGAAATGATGCACCCGGGCACGATGAAACCTCGCCGAAATCAGAACAGCTCATACTGGTGCGAGGCTGCTGGAACAATGCTCATCAAGTCCATGTTTTATTTTGGTTCGTGATTCCTACCTGAAGAAGCAGAAATATACGTGAGACTATTACTGGGGATTTATATACATCATAACATTTAACATCAACTTGTGTAAAATGGAAACTTTGGTGCTGGAAAAGTGACGAAAACACATTTAACTGACATTTATACACGATACCTGGGAGCAATGATATTTTCACGCTCTTCAATTGCTAATTTTTAAGACGTGCGTCATGAGTAATAACGCGAAAAGTAAGCGTCTGGAAACTGTTGGAGAGTATTAGACTCATAAAAGGTTCGCGCTCGTGTCAAACTGCAGATGGAAACAGCACCGCGTTGCAGGAGCTCATGTGAGGATGGAGATTAAAGATAATAAATTGATTCTGTCCTCATGTTGAATTTGGTACTTAACCTTTACTTTTCTTTGTTAACGGGATCTTTCCAGACACTTAATCACCCGTCACCAGCGAAAACAGAGCAGGTTAGAATCCAAAAAAGCTTCCCCCTCCGCAGGGAAATGCACTTCTGTGGATCCACTCTACCCGGAGTCTGCTCTCTGCTGCGGCCGATCGTCGTGGCAGCTTTCCAGCTCTCAGCAGGAAAGGAAGTGGCTCTCGGGGGCAGTGCTCAATTCGCCCTCTACTGGGCGGAAGTCGGGCCTCAATGAGGCCGTCAGTCGGATAGGTCATGCTGTCAGAGCGCACCAGAGTTCACATCCTCTCATTAGACTGCAATACTTTCAACATCCCTTCGCTGGGAAGAAGCAAAAGTCTGGGAAGTCGAAGCGCGATCACGGTTAAGACAAAAACGGGTTTATGGTGATGTGATTGTGCAGGTGTACTCAGGTAGACGGAGTGTGTGTGTGTGTGTGTGTGTGTGTGTGTGTGTGTGTTGTCATTATCTTCCTCCACACACTCACAGATTGTCTTCAGCAAACTGATGAGTTGGAGGCAGCGATTATCAGCTGCTGACGACTGAAGTGGGGCTGCGATTGGCGGCTTCAGGTTGAGATGCTTCAACAATCAGCTTTGGATGTGTTCCAGTCTGCAGAATGAGTCGAAATATATGATATTTTTTTATTTTAAGACTAATATAACAAGACTTTAACATGACGAGATACAACTTTTCCCTTCTTGGCTCGTGGCAGAAAGACTAGTAGATATTTAATATCAGACTTTTGTAGGAAGAGAAGTGTGTCGACTCAGAATCTTTGTGTAGATATTTTAATGTTTCTTTCAGCATTACTCTGAAACCACAAGGTGTTTTATAGTTGCAGTGGCCTCTTTGAAAGGTGTTGCAGATGTCTGATTTCATATTGTTCAATGCAAGAAGATATTGCGTCCTCAGATATTCCTGGAATTTAGTTGTAGTCTTGTCGGACTTGCAACCTGAAAATGCTTAAGAAAGGAAGGACAGCAGTCGTTGTGGGACCAGTTTTACCGATTGTGGTTGTCTGTAATTACCCTCACCTGTGGAGACTGATTGTGAAATTGTCAGAATACAAGCTAATGAAGGGCATCTTGCCAAAAATTTCCATGTGAGGGTTGATTTTTGAGTTTCTTTCCCAACTTTGGACGCTCTGGGATCGTAGGTCGGGTCAGTCGCCACCCCGAAGCGTCAGTATTTGATAAATGAGGCTCAAAAATCAGAAAGAGGGATTCAGAACCCAGTAGTCTAGTTTTATTTTATGGAACCAAGTTTGCTTTCAATGCCTCAAACCTCAGATTTACAGAAAATGCACAGTCCGAATGTAACGCAGGAACAAACTACTCAAAGAAACAGAACTCAACAAACAAGCTAGAAACTTTATTTGTTAAAACAAGTATATAGAGTTGCTGTATTACATCTTTTTATCTTGCTAGATTGTGTTTTTTTTTAATACATTTACCAACAGTGGTTTAGAAAGGCAACTCCTAATGGAAACAATGGCATATGTATACAATACAAATTAGCAAACATATCAAAATCAGTTTTTACAACTTTTTGTAGCAACCAATTCTTTCTATTGGTGTGCCATAGTGCAAACTGTGTTGTTTGTAAGACAGAGTCTTAAGCATGATCTCAACATTCACACATCTCGACAATCCGTTTCCTCTGTCTTAAACACATTTTTTTTTTTTTTTTTCATTTGTAGGCTGCATTCATTGTGCCTTCAGTTCAAGTCCTTCTGTCCAGTAATGTGAATTTACAATCAGAATAATTCAAGTGTATCGGGCAGGTCAGGCTGTTTTTTTTGTTTTGTTTTTGTTTTGTTGGATAGTGATGGTTGTGACTGAGCGAGGACGCTCCTCCGTCGGGTATGTTGTTGCGTGGATGTATGGCGAGAGTATATGAAGACCTGTCAGGACCTAAAGTGGTGCCACTTCACCCTGGTGGAACATGATCGACCGGCACGTCGAAGACCTGAACCCTGAAGCTCTCGGTATCGTTGATCGAAGAACTAAATGAGATGTTAAGAGTTTCCAAATTGGTTGACGTAGCGATTTCTGGTTATGAATTATGTTTTTTTTATCGTTTCATCGACTCCTACGTTGTCCTAAAAACATGTTCCACCAGTGTGAAGTACCACGCTCAAGAGTCCCCCAGCTGTGTTTTTCCCAAGCCCTTTCAAAAAGTCCATGAGGATTCCTGGTTTCACTCTTAAAAACATAACTTGAACAAATGATTATCACAAACACATAGCTTAGCAGAAAAAAGTGTAATAGCTTGCATGTTGGCTACGATCGGAGATGGCGTACGAGTATAATCTGTCGGCGTGTTTGGTATAAATGGACAGAGCCCAGAACACCGAGACGACGAAGGACGAGAAAAGTTTTCTGGATAATAATTTCTATCTACATTCACTCCCAAGGTCCGGCATGTGTGTGTGTGTGTGTGTGTGTGTGTGTGTGTGTGTGTGTGTGTGTGTGTGTGTGTGTGTTCCTGCTTCCATCTGACTTCAAGCTAAGATTTCACAGGAGGAAAGTAAAAAGGTGAGAGCTGTGCCGGATGTGAAAGCAGCGCTGCCCTGCGGGAAGGTCGGGCTTGATTGTGGCTTCTACTCTGGTTTCTATTGCACTGTGTTGCTGCAGGAAGAAGCTCTGGAACTGGTGGATCGGTTGTGTCAAAAAGTCTGAAAACTGGAGGCCCGGACCGAGCCGTCCGACCTCGCCGAGATCTCCCTCCCGACTCAAGAGCATCCACAACGGTCTACCACCATGGAGGGGATCTTGCCGTAGATGATCTGCTCCTTTCGGTTAAAGTAGAGCATGTTGATGGGCGACATCTTGGTGGGGGTACAGCAGGGGCCCGCGGACCCTCTGGGGTTGGCTTTGTTCACCAGGTGGGTGTGCGGGTACTTCTGCAAGTGCATGTACTCACACTCCCCGGAGCAATAGTTGGCCTTGTAGCGCTTTGGGGCAATAATCCAGTCCCAGCCAAAGTCCTCGAAGTCCACCGTGAGCGGGTAGCGGCAGCACCGGGACTCTGGAGAGTTCTCGTCACAGTCCAGGCCCGAGTCTCTCCGGACACGCCTGGGCCCCTCCGAGATCTTCACCTCCATGAACGGTTGCTGCAACGACAGACAGAACGTGCGTGTGAACGCTTCAGCCTTACGTCTTTTTTTCGACCTTTGGCAGCCGGTTTTCAAACACGGCACGATAATATTATGAAACTTTTTTTTGAGTTTTGAAGAAATCGAATCATGTGACGGTTGGTTAACCACCGCCGTCTCGGTATTCTAATTGCCCCAGAGCCCGGTGCCAGCATCTGAACCCTGCGATAAGTGTTTGTCATTGATAGCAGCGTGTGTGTGTGTGTGTGTGTGTGTGTGTGTGCAGGCAATTACTCTGATTTGCACAGTCACACAGAATACTTTAAGGAATGTGGGGCAGGTGAACTTTTATGTAATCCAGCAATAAGATTTGAGGTTATTGTGGAACCGGGCGTTTGTCCAAATGCAGGTGTGCGCCTACATGGAGTCTGTGTTGATTAACTGCTTTCAGAGAGTCTTAAGTCTTGATTCGCTTCTCCAGCAGTGAGACGCAGGAATGTTTAACCGCCTGCTGACTCTGCAAAGCCTCTCTGCACTACAAGCTGAAGTAAAAGCCTCAGAAAACAGACTCCAGCATGGTTTTCTTATAAAACCTGGACTTTTAGAAATAATCGTCTTGCAAGGATGCTTCAGTTACACTCATCATTACGCACTCCTGTAGGTTAACTGATGGGATAAACTGCCTGTTATCACTCTTAGTATGTTCACTTTAATGAGAATGAAGTCTCAGCTCACCAGTCCGTCCTCTCCAGGCTCCGCGGAGGTCACGGCCAAGTCGTTCCCCCTCGAATCGAAGGCGTTAATCTGGATGCCCCAGTTGGTCTCCGGCTGCCGCAGCCACACGCTCAACACTTGTTTGACGTCTATACTCTGCCAAGAGCCGACCCCGGCGCTCACGTCGATCTTCAGGGAGCGGATGTGTATGTGCCCGTTCCCGTCCGTGACCGGCATCAGGCGGGAGATCTGCAGGAACACCGTGGTCGCCTCGTCCGACGCGCGCAGATGCACCCAGAGCTGCGCCCGCACTATTCGATTGGCTTGAATCTTTTGAGTGAAGGAGAAGAAGCAGCACCTCGGCTCCCCATCCACCTGGACGACGGGCTCAGCTGCAGAACGAGAGAGAGAGAGAGAGAACTATTGAACATGTGCGATTTAAATGTGCAGCCTGACATAAAAAAAATCCCTGACACGAAACCTCAAGATCCGTGTGCGTAATCACCACACAGTCCGAGAAAATTCATATTAATATTCTGTTTTAAATCTCTGTAATGTTCCTACATGTTGTCAGAATTAAAGCCTGTTTCTGGCGTCCCCTCCCCGCGCGCTCTGCTCCGTGCGTAAAAAAAAAAAGCCCATTTTGGAGACGTCTGCGCGCTTCTACTTTTATCAGTCAAACAAAGCGAAATAAAAACACTCACGTTCAGTGGCCATCATCATAATCGTCTCCGTGATGGCGTGCTCATCGTCCTCCTCCATAACCACATCCCTGTTGTCGTCTCCCAGCACGTCGTACTGGTCGAGGAGCTGCTGCAGCGGCGGCGCTTTGGGCAGGAGCTGCTTCACGATGTCCCGGCTGATATTTGGAGCCTCTTTCATTCGCAGTTTGCTCAGAATCTGAGACTTTATGGCGTTTAATCGCATGGTTTTGATCTGCTGCCGGACCTCGCAGGTTGCGCACAGCTCCGTGTCTTCTGGGCTGGTGGCGGAGGGCTGCTGCTGCTGCTGCTGCTGCTGCTGCTGCGTCTCTTGTTCGCTCAAAACTACTGGACCCAAAACAATCAGCAAGCTAAGATAGAGCACAATCTGAGACGGATGCATTGTCTCTACGGTGTGAAAGTTTGGTTTTGGGAGGAAAAAGATCCGCTGGGTTGTGCTGGACGTGACGCGCGGCTGGACTGGGTTTGGATTAAAGTCCCACACTGACAGGCATCATACTTTATTAGCGCGCACCTTTTTATACTCCAACTTTAGCCTCTTTTGTGTCGTCAAAAACTATGATTGGCTGGACAGGCAACAATGAATTTTAACCGACTGACATGAAAACTTTTTTTCGTTGTCTAACCATACAGGGATGGAGGCTGTGAGCGTGTGCTGAGCGCGTCCACAGATGGACACATTCACTTTTCTTGCAGTCATTGCGCAACGAGCGCAGTGGCGCACGGCGGACCGGCTGTTACATGTAACACGCTGATCAACCTCAAGTTATATGAGCCGAACCAAAACACAACGGCCTGTTTACTGAACACCAGGACAGAGACGAACACAGGCGAGCTCTTGTCTTGCTGGAGCTGCATGTGAATACACGAGTTTTTCAAAGAATGCGCTTTAATAATAAACTGCTTTTCTTTAATTTGGTTGTAACTGCGCGCTCCATGAGACAATGAAACGTTACTGTAGTGCGATGGCAGGAAATGTAAGTGGATGAAACTCTCTTTATCTGATTGTAATGAATTTAATCTGTGAGTAAAAATAAGAAATAAAGGTTTTAATCCTGCAAAAGTCAAGTCTGTGTTCTCATCTGATTATCGGCTCCTACCAGCTGAAACACACTGTTTTGCGCACAGGAATACACAGTAATAGGTAATAAATAAATACATAAATAGGAAAAGGTGAAGAAAATTCCTTAATCCAGAGCTTCAGATCTCCTGTTGGTGTCAGCTGGTTGAGGCTCGTGAGAAGATGGCGCCATCGTGTGGCGGCCTGACGTCACTCACACCAGGACAGCAGGTGTCATGTTAAAATATCAATTCTGTATCTGATCTGATCCAGCTGCCAGTAAAATGAATTAATTTAGATATCTGCCGCTGATGCAACACTCAGCACCAAACACTCAAGTAAAAGTACAACGACCTCAAGATGGAGAAGAAGAAGGAAGAAACTAACAAGCTGCAGGTGAAGCAGAGTCACAAACAACACAAATAAACCACTTCATCAGGCTTGTATGATGAACCAGGACCGGCTGAGCTCCTGAAGAGTCACATGACAAGATGATGAATATATATATTTATATTTTTTATGTTTTATGTTTTGTGGTTACCACTTCCATTTCTCCCAGTTCATTTTTAATGTCTTTATTTAAGTTTTCTATTACATTTATTTGACATTGTTGGATATTGTTTTTTTTTTTTTTTTACATCAGCATTTACTTTCTACATACTGAACATTTGTAAGAAACAATTTATTTGCAGTTGACTTTCCTGCACTTTTGCATATTTCATGTGAAAATACTTGATAACAGTAAATTCGCTGTCTGCTGGTTTATTTTGTTTCCAGCTCACCGGTAAGTCGTGATAATAGTAGTGTTGGATGCACGATGGACAAACGATGGAGTGAAGATAATATCAAGTTAATATTGTTGAGCTGGTGGCCGCAAATCATATTCTGTCACATTCTGTGACAAAAACAAAAACACAGGAAATCTAACAGCTGTTTCATCAGATGGTTCAACTTTAACTTCCTCTGTAAACTGACTTAATGTCTGAATGTCGACATGCACCTTGTACCAAATTGTTGAATTCTTATTGAAATTATTTGGCTGAAAAGTGTAACATTTCATTGTAATATTGATTTAAAGATAATTTCCACCAGGAAAAAAAAAAAAAGAATTAAAATCTCATGTCAAGTCAAAATTAACCAAGTTTTAGGTAATTATTAGATACTTTGTTTAAACTTGGTACCTGGTACAGTTCTGATTGTTTACTGTCCAAAATTACACAACAAAAAGTGACAAATGTTGTTTTCTGCTAACAAACACCTCGTATTGGGAGAAATACATGAACGTGTGACAGAAATAATCCAATAATGTTCATGTTGAATAAAAAGGTCACAGAGAAGCTTCAGGTTCTGCTGCGTCATGACTACTTTTACTTTTGATACAGCAAGTTTTATAACTAACAACTGAAATTATGTTTTATGTAAACAGGAGCCACATGTTTGTCTTCTGAGGTGATTATGCGACCTCGTGTTCTCTGTGTGTTGCAAAAATTAGTAATAAATTATCTAAAAAAACCCCCACAATGATTAGTTTAAGAATCATTTTTCTCCCGTTTTTCATTTACAGATAAATCAAAATGAAACTAAAAGTGCTTTACAAGCAACTGAGAATTAAAACATGCTATAAAAACAGGTTTAGAGTATAAATGCACTTAAATTGCAATAAAAAAAGTTAAAAGAATAGAAAAATAAAAAACAAGCAATAAAAATAATGATAAAATACTGCATGTAAAATTTTATTCAGAGGTTCATAAGATATAAGAATAATAAGAAAAACAATAAGTAATAAATATAACAATAATAATAATAATAATAATAATAATAATAATAATTTTATAATAGATAAAAATAAGTTTAAACCTTAAAACTATACACAATATAAGACATAAAAGTCAGATTTAATAGATGTTTTTCAGTTTATGTTGAACCAAAAAAACAGGTAAAAACAATTAAAAAAAAGTGAAAATAATAGAAAGATCAAAAGAGGCAAAAAATAATGATAAAATAAAATATTGCACGTAAAATATTATTTTATGGTTAAAAAAATATAGTATTATAACAATAATAATAATAATAAGAAAAAATAATATATAAATAAAAAAATATTTCATATATAGTGAAATAAATGAGGGTTATGATAGCAAAATAAAAAATAAGTTTAAATCTTAAGACATAAAAGTCAGACTTAATAGATTATTTTAAAGTTCATGTTTAAAAGCGTTAAATAATAAACACAATGACTGCCACAAAACAAACAGACACAAACAAACAAACACAAATAAATCAACAATCTCATCTGATTATTTTCCGGTGCAGTGCTGCGGTGTGTCCACCAGGTGGCGGTGTTGCAGCAGCCCGCAGCGCCGCCGTCAGTGCGCAGCGGCCGGACTCTCTCTCCGCTGCGCGCCGCTGCAGCTCGCTGATCGCCGGCGGCGCGTCGTCGCTCTGAAGTCCGACCAGAACCTCCGACTCGCTCCCTGCCGAGCGGCTTCACTCGGTGCTGACCGACGTGACGGCAACACTGACCGAGCTCGTCCGCTCCGGCAGCCTCCTCCCGTCTCTCCTCCTCCTCCTCCTCCTCTCAGAGATGATCTGACAATCCGGAGCGGAGCTGCTTCATCCTGCAGACACTGAAAACCAGCAGCAGCAGCAGCAAGTTGGGAGATTAAATTTTGTTTCTTTCACGCATCAGGAGTCAAGTTCACATCGCTCGGATGCTGCCGGAGAGGAGGGCAGAAGATCCGGCGCGACACCACATGATGTCGGGATTATTATTTACTTGAACGACCTTGATGGTGTTTTTCTTCCTTCCTGACGCTGGATGGTGTTTTATTTTTATTTTTATTTTTATTATTTTTGGTGGAATGGAGAGAAACCTGAGGCTTTCTCCGCACTCTGATGAAAGTATGTTGATCCTTCTGTTGACATGTTAATCTCGTATTGCTCAGAGCAGGTTTGCACAAAAGCTCCTCCACAATAATTATCAAGATTTAATCTCAGTGTGTGTTTGTTTTTTTTTGTTTTTTTTGCCAGCTAGTGGATGCTCGCACAGTTTGGTGCACAGCAACACAATCATTTAAGCTCATTAACATAGAAATCAGATCTGGTGGCTGCTCAGACTCCTGCATGCTTCCCCCCCCCACCTCCAAAAAAAAAAAGAAATGTTGTTTTATTTATTTTTTACTCACAGGGAGACTCCCCTTCTCTGCATAAATCATTCATGGCCTGGTGTTGTGCAGATTTCTTGAATGGAGCACATGTTTTGCAGTGAGCCGAGGCCTTGTGTAGTCCTGGAAGAGGAGCTGTCACTGTGAATCAGGCATGCGAGGGCTCGGTTAGTGGAACAGATGGGGGACACGGGCTTACAACAGAACAGCATCAGCACACTCGAGCTAGAGACAGACGTCCCCGTGTCATGCGGTACAAAATAGGCCGAGGGACTGAGTCATAAAACGCTGGGAGGGAGATGGCGGGAGGGGTTTGGTGAGCAGCGTATTTGAAGGTGTTTAAAGATGACCCTGCAGAGCCAGAGGTGAGGCCTCGACCCGGGTCAAGCTGTGAACAATCCCTTTCCTCGTTCCCGCCATCTGGTATTTGTAGGCAGCCTCTGATTGATACGTCACTGAAATCTTCCCTCTGTTTTTCCCCTCCGCAGTTGAGGAAAGCATGAGTTCTGGTCGGCGAGGAAGCCGGGCTGTCCGATTCAACGCTTCAAGACCCGCTCAGGGATGGGCCTCCGAGCTGGTCGCCCTCTGAATCGCCACCCTCGACTCTGCAACGCCGATCGTCGCGCATGTTGGCGCCCGGACATGGATGAGAGTGCGAGTGGATGACAGGAGCACAGAGAGAAGTCGAAAGAGGGAGGCAAAGGAGCTGCTTCTGGGTCTGGAATTAAGATGAAAAGTTAGAAATCTGACCAAAGACTCTCGCTGTCACCCGCACATTCATCCTCCAGAGCATGGGGTGCGTTAAATCCAAGAAGAGCGACCCGACAGGCCAAAATGCGAACTCTACGGAGAAGATGGAGGGTAAGGTCAAGGCATCGAGGGGCGAGAAGGCCTACTTGGTTCAGTCGGAGGTGGGCTCGCCGGAGAACTCCCCGCAGGTCAACCCGGTGCTGCTGGAGTACGCCCAGAAGCTCTCCGAGGAGATCGTGGTCCGGGCCGTGCAGCAGTGGGTGGAGGTAGACCGCCGCTACAGCGACATCCCCTACATCGAATGTGACGTGCCATGACACGGGGGCGGGGGGGAAGCAGCAGAAAGCCGGAGAGCTGAGACAGCCTTGACCTTGACACTTCTACACGTGATTAAACAAGGATGAAAGTCTCAGACACCTTCACTCGGAGTCCTTCCGGCATCTACGTGCTGTGAGCGGGAACATGAATGAGCTGTCAGTAATTCAGTTTTTGACCTACTTTTTGGATTGGATTATACTTGGATTGAGCCTAAAAAAAAAAAAAAAAAAAACCCTCCTCCAAAGCAACCAAAGCACCCTGATCCCGTCCACGTTTCTGTGATTATCTGCATCAAAGCCGCAGCCTCGCTGAGGCAGAAAGTCTTCAGTTGGATATCGTCTTTCTCAGACCTTATTTGTCCCCTCTTGCAGTTGGTGTTGGCTCCCTGCGGCGGGACTTGTTACGCAAAGCGAGAAATCCTATCAGATATTGCCGGGAATCAAAACGGTCCTGCCAGTGAAAGTCTACCCGATCCATTGATGCTGTCCCAGGGCCAAGATTCTTTCCTCGTACGGAGGAAGTTATTAATAGATCCCTTCTTTTGGTGAAGGCTCACTCCAGTGTCATCAGGTCAGAAACACACCCAGCTGTCCGGCTCCTTCTGGTCTGACAAAAGGCTCCTCGGGCTGAAGTTCTCTTTTAATGGCCTCCCTGGAGATCCTGTGGCTGAGCCGCCATGAGGAGCATCTTCCCCAGCTCCGCTCATCTCACCACCATTAGGCAGCCTGGACCGCAGCCCTGCATCCAGCAGGCAGGGTCCTCAAAATGGGTCCAGGAAATCACAAATTGTGTGTTTCCTGCGCTCCAGGATATTTAAACACAGTTTGGTGACTTCATCAGATCCCAGATCAGTCGCCAGAATAAATGTTGAAAGTGTTTACGTTTCTGCAAATCACGGATATGTTAAAACTTTACATTGCTTTATGTTTCTTTAGGTTCAGTACAGTCTCAGGTTTATAGTGTAATTAGGTTAAAACACTTTAGGTTTTTTGCCACAAATATGTCTGGAAAAAGTCCCAAAGCATCCTTAAAAAACATCCAGTGGTTTCACTCTTACAGTTGTTGAAACACGTGTCAGTCAGTGGTTTCTCGCTTGGCAGCTGGCTGGACATATAATCAAAAATATTTGGTTTTGTTGCCAATAAAAACAAAAAATAAATGTCAAATATGTCCCAACATCTCATCAAAAATCACGGCTGTGGTATTTTCCGACGTCTCATTTAAAATGTCCAGTGGTTTCATGCTTACAAATGATGAAACACTGTGTCAAACAGTCTTTGTTGCCACAGACACTGCAAGAATATTTCCTGAAAATAACAAAAACAAAAACAGTTCTGTGGCCACAAACATGGCTGAAAAAACATCCAGTGGCTTCACGCTTATAAATGTGCAAATGCTGTGATGGACAGTGGTCTCTCGCTTGGCAGCTGTCTTGATGTTTGATCCAAAGTGTTCGGTTTTGTTGCCACTAACAGAACTGGAAAATGATCAGACATCTTCATAAAACTGTCCAGTGGTTTCACGCTTACACATGTTAGATCACCATCTCGAACAGTGGTATCTGGCTTGACAGCTTTCTTGACATCCTACTAAAATATCCAGTCTTGTTGTCGCTAACACGGCTGGAAAATTATCTGACGTCTTCTTAAAACTATCCAGTGGTTTCACGCTTAGAAATGTGAAAACGGCATCTCGACCAGTGGTGTCTGGCTTGGCAGACGTCTCAACATCTCATGAAAATATCCAGTTTTGTTGCCACAAACACAGAAGGAACATGTCTGAGGAATAAGTCACTAACTTGCCGACTGTATCACGCAGCTGTCACGTCACCACCGTCCTGACCACCATTTTACACGTATTGTTGAAAATAATGATTCATGTATGAAACGTACGTATTTGAAACGTATCCGTGATTTTTACAGAAATGTAGAACGACAACATTTGGTTTCTGGCGGCTGTTTGGCGACATCACGGGGGACTCTGGTCTCTACGGGCCGTGAGAACGGATTGACACACTTTTCAGAAAGGATTTATTCTGTCAACAGAACTGTTGTTCAAAAACAAACAAACATTTGGTTCTGGTTAAAAATGTTGTAGGCCTAGTTTTTCTTTTTTAGTTGTTGTTGTTGTCAGAATTGTGTCATTGTACGACGTCTGACTGAGAAATACTGCCATCTGCTCGACAGAGGACAACAGCGTGAATATGCAAACCTGTAAACCCATGACATTTCAATCCAGTGTATGTTTGACTTCTTGAACTCGTGTGGTGCTGATCCAATGATACATACCAGGGGACAGAGTAGATATATTTGGAGTAGAGGTTCGCAACCTGCCAAAGTCCTTAATGAATGTTTCTACGGGCCCAACACAGTTTAGGTTGACTTGTTTTATACTGGTGATGACTCATACGAGAGGCGACGTGACACAGGTCTGGTCTTCATTCACTGGAACGTGGAGGAAGGAGTGTAGCTTGTACACGGGAACTCTTAACTGATGTCACTGGGATTTACCCCAAATTCACATCGCTAGCTTTGTCTCTACTGATGACGAGGACACTTAAACTGCCACACAACTATTTGCAGTGACTATAGCTTTTAATAGTGTTGCATTTAATGAATTAAATCAAAACATAACAGCAGGAGCCAGTAACAGTAAGAATACTTAAAACATGCTGATAAGCCATATAAAACAGTGGCAGGGTGTTCCCTCCACTTGCCTTCTGCCCAGGTCTTCTCTGCCAGTTGTACGGAGGCAGTAAGTTAGTAAGTCCTTGTTTAAACGCACAATACGTCCTGTCGGCCACGAGGTGGTCTCTCTAACAAAACAAGAAAAGCAAACGATGTCATGGCGCGCTCCATTGCTAGTCGGAAATTGGAGTTTATTAAGTCAGTATTTCCAAACTTCAAATCTAAAAGTGCTCCAGTGCATTTGCTCGGAAAAAAAAAAGGGTCTCGCCTGAGTCTCCGACTGGGAACTCCGTTGAACTTTTCCGTGTCGAAAGTCTTTATTTTTTATATTTTCCAAGTTCCGACTGCAGTTGAACGCACCTTAAAATGCTTGACAAGTGAAGTGGTGTGGGATCATGGGAGTTGTTGTCTTCATTGTTAAAAAAAACAAAAAACAAAACACCATTGCCGATGAAAATCTAAGCGTTGACAAACGAGGTAATGTCATTGTCACACCGGCCGACTTCCTTCCTCACTCTCTGACGAATCATCTGACGTTAACCTGGAAGGTGCAGACAGGTGAAGTCAAGCTACTTCTGGTGAACCACCGCGGGACCTTATTTCAGAAAAAGAAAGTATGAATGGCAGTGAATTGTGAGGGACAAATTTCTTTTGAAGGTGCAGTATGTAAGACTTTTAGTTTCAAAACATTCAAAGATGAACTTCAGTTATCAACAGAATGTGAAGAACTGTTTTGACGTTAGCTCTGTTGAAGTTAGCATGCTAACCAGCTAGCCCCCAAATATATAATCTGGAAGTAAACAACATTGAAACTCCCCCGAAGCTAATACAGCTAATACGACCGCTAACAGCAGCTACAGTTAGCAGCTGTTAGCAGTTACTCTGTTGATGTGCTGCCCCCTGTTGGTTCGGAGTATGATTACGACAGATAACAAATTCTTACATATTGCAGCTTTTTAATGGTTATTTTAAAGCCTCTGTTTACAAACTGCAGTGTTTTGGTGAGGTTGAAATTCTCTGTGTGCTATTAAAAGCATCACATTAAAGAAAAAAATAAAATAAAATAAAAACACAAGTTGCACTAATCTCTTTCCCTCCGAACATGTTGTGGACAACCCATAAAAGATTAGAGCGATGACGCCGTCCTCCTGATTCGTAATCTGACGCCGTTTGTTTTTGCTTCAGATGAAAGGATAAATGTCACTGTTGGATTGAAAAACAGTTTTTCTGTGAATGTTGGGATTAAGAAAATAAGATAAAAAATAACCTTGAAGGGCCTGTTTCAATAGCACAAGAAAGAACTGACGGCAGTGTGACAAGAATGTGATAGTTTTATCAGTTCAAGCAATTAAAGGTGCACATTTTCTTTACAGTTGCTGGAGGATGATTTTATTTTTACATGTTGATTTCAATGACCGGGTGATGGAAATCTGTGTTTCTTATTTTTGGGCCATACATTAAAGATGTTGCCATAACAGCTGATGTCTAATCACTGAGAAAAAGTTTCTTTTGGTGTCATCTGTGTTCACAAAACATCATCAGGTCGTCTGAAAGTAAAGAGTTAAAAATCTGATCCAGTGTGACGTCCTCATCCAAACATCTGTGTCTTCCACAGGGCTGCCAGTGCTTCCTTATGGACTTTTTAAAGGTCACCCATTTTAAATTATATGAAAGCAGCAGGTGTTTGGACAGAGATGAGAGATGCGACTCATCCAACTCTCTCTCTGTGATCGTTAAAAAAAGGGATTGATTCCCCGAGGTGTGAAGTTTTGAAAGGTTATTTTGCCCTTTGGTAAAACTAATCATCGTTTTTCATTCTCAATTCTGTGTAAAACTAATAAACACAGTAGAGAATCATTTGCAAAAACCAAACAAGTGTATGAGGTAAAACATTAACAAATTGTCTTTGTGATTGGCAAATGATCACACTCTGTTTTTCTTTAAGTTCTTGGAGTCCAAACTTTTTGAAATTTTTATAGTTTTGCCAATAAAATATCAGAAAAAATGTTTGTTGAACAATCACAGACAGGTAAAGGTTGTTTTGATCAATCAACAGATTGACACTAATAGCTGATTTATCTAAATTTTTATTTGTTGAAGAATTATTTGGCAGCCAGAACAAACATGTGACAACTGAACCGGCCAGTCTTTAGTTTCCTCTACATGTACTTCAAATATTGCGCCTGTCAGCAAGACAACCAGACAAATAACCTCTAACTTCAGATTTTTAGAAAAATATATTACTGTTTATTTGTTCAAAGTCTCAAAAAGCTTATTTAAAAAAGGTACATGTAATACATTACTTTTCTGTATGATACTTGAAGAACTGAACTTAAACATAATCTGAGGAGTTTTCTAAATTAATTCACATCGACTCAATGTGAAAGAAATTCTTTGCATTAAATGATAAACTTCATGTTGAACTTATGTTATAAAATTAAAAGTCATTTAATCGTTCAGAAATTCAGAAAAATATCCAAACATCAAACGACTCGAAAAGACTCAGAAAATCAGCAAATCCTCACATTTAAGACGCTTGAACCAGCAAATGTTTGACATTTGTGTCTGAAAAACTGCTAAAATGATTAAACACTTATTATTAAATTAGTTATTGATCATTTCCTCCGACTGACTTCTGTTTCAGCTGTCTGCTGCCAAATTAGTGACAAATAGGACGATTATTAGACGAGACCTGTTGACCTGTGAATATTTCATCATAAAATAACCTCTCGTACAATAATCAATTTAACATGTGACCTGTACATACAGAATGTGTAAAACCTGATGATGCCAATAAATCTTTACAAATATTTATTTTAAACACCCGTCGAACAGGACAGGAGGATGTGCTGCGTCCTGTACGAGAGCGTTAAAAAGTTCAGCATCATAAAAGACAAACAAAAGGACCTTTAGAGGCGACTGCTGGCCGGCGTTTGTTTGAAGAGTAAATGGAGCCATAAAGGTTTTTTTTTTTATTTTTTTATATATCAGCGACGTGGAGCGAAACACTCAGACTGTGTTCTCAGTGTTTACTGCCTACAGTATGTGGGAGTTCATCCTGTCTGAAGGCTGACGGAGCCTCAGACTGATGAATAGGACGCACCGTTTATACAAGGCTGCTGACTAACTGAGGACGTGAGGCAGGAAGATAAAAACACTAAAAGAGACAAAGAGAAGGTGTTTTCATCCTGTAGAAGTCACCCTTCATTGACACCAGCTGGCTTGTTTTGGGTTTTAATGTTAGCTTATTACTGCTAGAGATTTAATTTATGATTATTTTTTTTTGCTGAACAAAACCTAACTTCCTGTTTTGCCTCCACAAATACGTCACCCCTACACGACTCTGTTAGCTGCCATTTAGTCGTTACTTTAAAGCAGCTACAAGGAAGTTTCATTGTGTTGATTCTGGCGCCCCCTGTGGATGAAAACAGGATGACAACTTACTTAAAATCTTGATCTTGTTAGCATTTGTTGTGGAAGCGAGCGACAGAAAGAATCGACATAGTTTTGCAGAATTCGTAGCAGTGAGGTAATTTATCTACCTGAGGCTGTGAAAGATGATTTTTTTTTTCATTTCTGAACCGAGTGAAAAATGTTTTTAGAACTTTTTCTCACATGAAAAAAAGAAAAAAATCAAGTGAGAAAGTCAGAATTTCCTCTCGTGTGAAACCAAGTGAAAAGTATTTTTAGGAGAATTTTTTTTTTTTAGAGATTTTTTTTTTTTTTTCTCAAATGAAAAATATTCTACTGGAAAAAAATCCTTATTTGCTGAAGAGCTGAGTGTTTAACTTGGCTTCTCAAATAATAATAAAAAAAAACTTCTCTGATGGTCTTTAAAGATTTTTTTCAGCAGATTTTTTTTTTAATGCGAGAAATAGAGTGAAAAAAGTTTTTAAGGATAAAGGAAAAATTTTTTTTTCAAATGTTAAAAAAGTTTTTTTTTTTTTTTCAGCAGAATTCTTTTATTTATGTGTGAAACCCAGTGAAACAAGTTTTTAATTTGACAGCAGGGAAACGAAGTAAACCTTGTTTTAGTGTCGCTAATGCACGTAGCCACAGCTAACAGATTTGGTTACACTGTAACAGCAATTTTGTTGAGCTCAAGTTGAATAATTTTCTAGTAATGTTTTGATTTTTGGGGGAAATCTGACCCATTGACAGACATTTAAATAATTATAATAAGCATAAAAAAATAGCCAAATATCTTACTGATGGTCTTTATGTGGGTCACATCGAGGCATCAGGATTAAATTAAAAGTTTTAGAAAAGCTACAAAAATCAAAAGAATCATGTGTTTGTGATCGTTTGCTTGATTAATCATTTGTAACGTACAAGTATAAACGTCCGGGTGGAACTGACCTGCTCACAGCCCAACATGCAAATAAAATGTTCAGTTTGGA
Organism: Acanthopagrus latus; assembly: GCF_904848185.1. Classification (NCBI taxonomy): domain Eukaryota; kingdom Metazoa; phylum Chordata; class Actinopteri; order Spariformes; family Sparidae; genus Acanthopagrus; species Acanthopagrus latus. The sequence continues at coordinate 26,231,234 of NC_051047.1, read as the reverse complement.
GCTCTCATGCTGATAACAAACGCTCCTTCATAAAAAGCCTGTTCCCTTTTTTTTACAAGGACACTTTACAGTCAAGTCATAAAAGTTCCTGCCCTCAATAACTGAAGATCTTTTTTATACAACGAGCAGCTTCCTCAAAAGAACACACCACATTTAGTGTTAGCTCTCTTTATTGCTCTCTGTTCCAGCATGGATGCCTAATCAGACTGTTTGTCTCATTAATAATGCAGATATTGATTTTTTTTGGGGGGGAGGTGATATGAGCCCCAACGATACCACACACATTTCAAACTGCTGAATATAAATTTGTTTTCTAAAATGCAAAGAAAGTAACAGTCGTGTAAATGCACTCATAACACGGAGACATTGTTAAATCTGTCACATTTCTTGGGAGTGTCAAGAGAATATCAACATCTACAATTACAGATTTCACTGAAACCGGAAAAAACACAGACTACAGAAATGAAGAAATGGAGACGATACATGATGTGAACTTGAACAAGTGACCACACAGCAGAAATACAAATGATCCCGATCAATGTCACATCAACAAACACCGACAGGAAATGTAATAAAGCACTCAGTGGTGAGCTCCTCCTCCTCCTCATGTCCTCGTGTTAATGCTGCAGATTCATTGAATTAACAAAAGACTCCGCTGCACCGCAGAGCAAGTTTACTCTAACCATTTCTCGTGTGACACACAGGGCGTCTGTTAGCTACTTCTTCTGTTACTATTTTGGATTTCTGGCCGTGAGCATGAATCAGATTCTCCTCCTCGGCTGCAGAGGAGCAGCCTGGATGTTTCTTGTATAATGTCACTGAATTATGAAGTATATGATCCATGTTTGTCATAAAATAACTCTCTCTCTCATCCTCAGCAGCCGCAGTCCTCTCACATACCATAAAGGGATGTGAGGACGTGAAGCTCGGCGAAGGCTTTTTCGGTGCGTGTTTGAAGGCGAGAAGCTGTCGGACTTCAGAGAGTCAGATCTTTGTCTCCCAGCGAGGAGAAGCACTGATCCACCATCTGATCGGAAACCTCCTCCAGAGTGGACGGGCTCCACTTCGGACTCTGGTCCTTGTCGACCAGCACTGGAAACACACACACACACAAAAAAAAAAAAAACAGGACAAAGAGAAAGAAATATTAGTGAACTGCTCCTTTAATTTCTCATTTCCCACCATGTTCCACTTTCATGTTCTGCAGTGACTTACCGGCTCTTACGCCCTCATAGAAGTCGCAGCCTCTCTGCAAAACAACAGAAACAATAAGAAAACATCTCTAACACATCAAGTACGCTAAACTAAACAAGCTACATGGATTAAGAGACTCCAAATACGGTTACTACAAGAGTTAGATGTCCTGAAATGAAGCTGACAGATGTTGATAATTTCTCTGTAAGTTGTGCGTCTGTTGGTTTTCGTTACCATGCAGGCCTGGCTCAGTCGATACTCCATCACCAGCACGTCTGCCAGGCTCAGCGTCGCGCCTTCCTTCAGCTGCCTGTAGGTGATCTTCAGGGAGGTGGGCGACATCTTTGACAGAGTCTGGAAGAGGAAGCACAGGGAGGTGAAGTGTCAAACAATTCAGCCGTACCTGCTGTGATGTGTTCACTGTCATCACGTCAACACTGCAGAAGACGATATACGCTGATTGACAAGCTTAAAAACTTTGATAATAAAATGTAATTCATGAATTTTATAGGCTACATTTCTGATGATAATGTGATTGAATATTATCTTAGGACCACATGATTCTATTAACGTTTTAACAAATATGTCACATCCATATTCCAATGAATTGTGGGTAATTAGACCAGGGAAGTCCAGTGAAGTCTGCACCCCGAGTGAACTCTCTGGAAGTCTGCAGAAAGTCCACTTGGATTGTGGATCTGAGCAGCTCTCGGCACTCACAGACTCTCTGTGAACGTGCCCGCAAAGTCTGCAGGAGTGATGATGTCCAGACATTTTGAATCGAGCCTTTCCATATAAAAGACTTTGACGAGATGGTGACAGATGGACAAAAAGAAGAATTACGGAAAATATGGAAAAAACAGACACAAAGCATCGTGTAGGACAAAGACGTCTATGAATGTTTAATGAAAAAAGGGGAGGACAGAGAGTCTGTGGTTGTGTAATAAATATTTGATGCCTGAGCCGACCACCCGCTGGCTTTGATTCTGATTATTCAGGATCCTGAACGTAACGTAAGTGTCTACGTGTTTGTTGAACCAGAGAGACATTTTGAACTCTACAGGTAAGAGGTTATACGCCTTCGATCTGGGTGAAAACAACGTGAAAATTCACTTTTAGAATCATAGAATGAAATATGTGAGGCTGCAAAGAGCTCTGAAATCTCACAAGTAGGGGATTCTGGTCCAGCAAATGAGATACAACACTAAGACTAACCGCATTTAATGCTTAAACTGGGGTAACTACTAATTACTGACACGGCCCAGCTCCTCTCCAGCACCGTCAGGGAGATTTATCTGATGGTGGAGCGCAGAGCAAACTGGTGGATCCGTCTTTGTGCTAGATAGATTTCTGCTATGATTACTTGGAGAATAAACAAATTATCTTTCAGTCATCAAACCTCGGCCTGTTTGTTGGCGAACTCCGAGCCGTCGGCCTTCAGGTTCTGCACGATGCCCTCCACGCTGCTGGAGCTGAACAGCCTGAGGGGAGACAAAGTTCAACATGGACTCAGTTCCCTCTTATTTGCATCTGTTTCTGGCTGCTGATATTCTGTATTTCTCTTATGACAACAAAACAAAATATGTATTTCAATTCAAAAGCCTGATGTATATTATAACTCTGTGCCACAGAGCTCCACTGTTGGTCCAAAGACTGTTAAAAACGAGCAACGAGCCCCAAATCCACGGCTAAAAATAGATGAAAACAAACAATCTACTGGACTCGTGTCTGAGTAACACCTGCTGAAACCACAGCGCTCAGCTGTTTTTGAAGGTTAACATCAGAAAGACAAACACGCTGTCGGTTTTTGGTCTTTTCATGGCATTTGTTGACAGTAATGAACTACAGAATAACAGAGAAGAGGAAGAATTGGAGAATTTTCGAGGCTCACCTGTCAATATCAGATATGTGCTTCTCCAAAACAAAAGGCTTCTCAGAGTCCAGACTGCTCTGTGGACAGAACCAGAATCATCAGAACAGACATAGCCATGAAAACAGACATCTGAAGGGTGGCTCGCTGGTTATACATTACATTACATACATTGTTTTGTATGTTGTAGGATCAACTGTAGGCCGGTAGTCCTAATGTTGATGTTGTCTTAGTGTTAACGTGTGAAAAGATCGTCACCTGGTTCTGGAAGGAGTCCAGCACTTTGGAGACGTCTTCAGCAGAGGGAGACTTCAAGTCCACCAGCTCCTTCTCCAGGTCCGGGATCTGTTGAAGCAGAAGGCTCAGCATTAAAACTCACCACTGACACAAAGTTCTTGTAAACAATCCTTTAAAAGTTGTCCTTGATTCAGTCTTTTATGATTTGAAAAATGATGCAGGCAGATCCTTGGCCGACTTCTTTCTCGATTACGTGCAGACTTAACTAATCAGGCGGAACTTGTGTAAAATGTTTGCATTTTATGTTTCTGCAAACAACCGACGTGTTCAAATGTATGTGTCATGTGATTCAACGAGATAGGGGGACATTTTCCAGCCATGTTTGTGGTGGAAAAACTAGGTATTTCGAGCCAAGATGTGATCTTTTCCTGACATAAACCAAGGATATAAGTACTGCGTTGTCATGATATTAAATCGAAATTTGAACAGAAAGAAAGTGTCAACAAGACCTCTCCAGCCTTGTTATTTGGTCAAACGCTACTGTAAAATATGTACAAATAAACTTTATCCACCCCGCTGCTCGTCTGTCCTCAGAATCAAGGTTACAGTCTTAAAACAAACTGTGCCGCCCACTGTTCTGACCCGACGCCAACAGCAAGACAAACACAACCTGCCTCTGGACCAGCCGGTGTAGGTTGGCACTTTAAAACAAGAGCGAGGCAACTGATGACTCAGCATCCGGCTCTCCAGCAGAGCTTCAGCCTCAATTGAATCCCCCCCCTGCTGCCGCCGCTGCCGCCGCCGCCGCCATACTCCTGTACTGCATCATCACTCACACTCACACCGTGCATGGGCAGTAAAGTGGTTTAGATAATGAATTGAAAGCAATATACTGAAAAGTTCCAGGTTGACTGTCTGTCGTAATGCATGAAATCGGTTTCCTGTTTCAGATAAAAGCATTTTTTTTTCATTCATAACCCAGCAAAGTGAAAAAAACGACATTTAATCAAGTGTGTTTTCTTTTTTTTTTTTCTTGTCTTACCTTCTTTGACTCTACAAAGTGAGTGGCCACTCCAGCTCTCTGCACGTCACGACCCCTCAGACGGAAGCCCGTCAAGGCCAGAAACAGGCCCAACTTCCCCCGCAGCCTCGGCAGAAAATAACCTCCGCCCACATCAGGGAAAAGACCTGTCAAAACAAAACGCATCGTGTTCTTGTAACTTTTCAATACACATGCTCTTCACGAAGCAACTCAACCATCTGTCACCGTTCAACCTGTCAAAATAAAACATCGAATTGATTATAGATTGACTGATACGAATCGAAACCTATTAAGGGCAGCATATTGTAGCAGTGTTTTCCTGAGTGTAAATCAGAACTGCACCATTAACAACAACTAACAACTGCACGCATGAAAAGGTAAACATGCAGCTTAGGAGCATTTACGATTATAACAGCTTCCATCACAATCCACAGCTTTAATCTGTACAGAATTAATTCTGTATTTTCAATAATGTTTCCATCTGATTTCAATGTTTTCTGACAGCAAATGAGATTCCAGCGGTCACAGTTGGTTCTCTGACATCTTTTGTATCGTGACATGAGGCGAGGGAGGGACGAGAGACGGATTAGAAGAGTTGACCTGAATCACGGCTGCAAATGTAATATCATAAATGCGGCAGATTATGTCCTGTTGTTCAGAACGGTAGGAGGGCCGGGTTAAATCTGGTAATCCCGCCGGAGAAGGGGTTGACGTTAACACGCGAGTGTACGGAGGGTAACAAGTGTGTTAGTGTGTCAGTGAGAGAGAGGAGTGTGATAGAAGTGTGTAGCCATGAAGTTTAGAAACACAGCACAGAGTTTATAACTCGTTCATGCTACACAATCATAGAACACATACAGTTACTTAAATACATAAATACACATCGACATGGAATGCTTTATTTAATTCTATATTCTATATAATTCTCAGAGAAACGTGTAAGGACGAGGTGGAGACAGGTCTCTGTTAAGATGAGGTGGAGACAGGTCTCTGTAAAGAAGAGGTGGAGACAGGTCTCTGTGAAGATGTGGTGGAGACAGGTCTCTGTAAAGATGAGGTGGAGACAGGTCTCTGTAAAGAAGAGGTGGAGACAGGTCTCTGTAAAGACAAGGTGGAGACAGGTCTCTGTAAAGACAAGGTGGAGACAGGTCTCTGTAAAGATGTGGTGGAGACAGGTCTCTGTAAAGACAAGGTGGAGACAGGTCTCTGTAAAGATGAGGTGGAGACAGGTCTTTGTAAAGATGAGGTGGAGACAGGTCTGTAAAGACGAGGTGGAGACAGGTCTCTGTAAAGATGAGGTGGAGACAGGTCTCTGTAGAGATGTGGTGGAGACAGGTCTCTGTAAAGATGTGGTGGAGACAGGTCTCTGTAAAGATGTGGTGGAGACAGGTCTCTATAAAGATGAGGTGGAGACAGGTCTCTGTAAAGATGAGGTAGAGACAGGTCTCTGTAAAGATGAGGTGGAGACAGGTCTGTTGTTAGGGACTACTTTCAGCCGTGGATGACTATTTGGTGCTTTAGGGGAATTTAAACCAGCAGCAATTGTGTGGCTCATTGTTATGTTTTGAATAGTTTAGATTCCCAAATAACACCTCTTATAAGATCAATTCATTGCTTTTTCTTCAAGGCTGAACACTAAAATCTTTCCCCTAAATATTCCCTGGAACAATTTTTACATTTCTAATCAAGTCTTATTGCTTCAGTGATGAGCCTGATAATTGTGCACATTTCCTTATGGGCTCGCCCACTCGTCTTTAGCTCCGTCCGTGCAGCACGATTACTGAATTATAGTGCCGTTGGAAGTGGTGGTGGTGGAAGGGAGGCCATTAATAAATTATAGCCCGGGTCCCCTAAAGGGCGAGGGAAGCCCTGATCACATGATGAAGAGAGGGACAAAGGACGAGCCTTGTTCCATTAGTCCATTCATCCATTATGAGAGGATTTGTAAAATGCAGGAAAACAATAATAATAATGAGGCGTAACATGACAGAGAATGCAGGATCAACTATGTTTGTATATCAACAACAAGCGTACTTTATCCTAGATTTTGAAATATGTGAATCAGTAAAAACATTTAATTTTGTCTACCATGTTTCTGATTATATGATGTCAGAATTGGCAAAAGCACCAAACAGATCTTATGTCGAGTTTCCGAGCTGTTGGTTTTTTTTTGTATTTTATTGGAATTTTACTGACAAAAGGTCCATTCCTGATAAACTGCCTTCTTGTTTCTGTGACGCGTTGTGTCCACAGCTGCTTCTTTCCACTTGTCATCGATTAGCTTTGCTGGGGAGGCTGTTAAATACACACCATGCAAAGTCCTACACCCATCTGTGCCTCCACCCGCCCCAACCAGAAGGAACAACTGATGCAGCGACCCTCATATGGCTTTCCACCCCATAAATCTCAAACTAAAAGGAGAACATGTAGGGATGATATTTGCACCCTGATAGTCTTGAAATCAGGGGATACGACACAATCAGAACAGCTTCCACATGAAGATCTGTGGAGGATGTCGTGATGTCACAACGTCAACGTCAGGTCTGTTACATCACGCTTTATTAAACCTTGTTTCTTATTAATGATGTAAACACTGTGTTGCAAAACTAAATCATACCGACCTTCTGGCAACACATGCAGATTAACTTATGTTATATAACATGCAGATATGACTGATTTATTTTAAGATGGCACCTTTAAGTTCCTGCACACCAACAGGAGCGTCTTCACCTGATCAGGTCTTATTTATAAAAACAGACTTGCTGTCAGTTTTAATCTCAAGTAAGACTTAAGCAGAAAAGCACGTATAAGCAGTTATTTATACAACTTTACTCTGACGTGGAAAATGATCTTATCTCTGTCAAAAGTTTAGACTTCAGCTTTAAACTTTCTCAGCTTGTGATCAGTTCGCTGGATAATCTGTGTTGCCTGGCTTCAGTCTCCTCAACCATCGTCATGAGCTCATCTTCCACAAAGTTTAATTTAAAGTAAACTTTTGGTCTTTGACGACTCCCGAGCAAACCTTCAAGGCAGGTTACATCAAATTTAAGTTGATCTGAGATTTATATCACAGGTGTGCAAGTTAGAAATGTTTAAATGACAGTTTTGCTAAGAACATGAAAAGATTTTCCATTTTGTTTCAAAAAAGTTCTGCACTCATACGACAAGACTGTAAAAAGATCTTTGTATTGTTTCTTTCTGAAACTGTCGCTCTTTTAAATGTCTTAAATATCTTGATTCGAGGCTGAGTAACGCTCAAAGAATTCCAATAAACTCTATTTTATTCTAATTCACGTGTGTTTAAAACGCAGTCATGTCATCACAGATTTAAAAGGAACTGCGTATTCCCAGTTAACACAGCGGTAAAGATCACACTCTGAAGATACTGTTGTTGTGTGAACGAAATGGCTGAAATGCAGGAAAGGTTTTCTGTTTTTTACACAAACCATCGTCTGCTTTAACAAGGTCTTTTATGCTCATAATGTCACAAGAATCAAACATAAGCACTCTGTCTGAAATGATCTTCATCCTGAGTTCGTTGTTTATAAATGAGGCTCCTGCTGCCTGTATTTACAGGAGGTCACCTGACTTGATGGACCAATTTGATTTCCCCCCATCCAGCTCTCGCGCACAATCACTGCAGTCCACGGAGGAGGTCTAATTGGCCATAATACAATTTCACTGTATTCACGACTTTTCCAGCACATGAAACTATAATACTGGCTCAGTGGAAAAAACATCCAGTTCCACTCTGTGATGTGATTGTAGTTACAGTAAACTCAGCGCAGGAGAGAGGCTCTCGAGATGACTGGACCACAGGATGGAGGCTAAAATAAGCATGTGGGACTCTCAGAGCAGCTGCAATCTCTGTGAAAAACGCTGTGCCCTCGTGGAAGTGGGCCATTGTGAAGTCCAAGTTTCTGATTGTAGAGGACGGCGTGCTGATGATGGTCGAACAGGCTTTAGAGGAAACAAAGACCTCCTGCCTTCGCGACTGCAGAGTTTTAAAAGACACCGAGAGGTTCCTCTTTTATTCATGAGCGTTAATAATGAGACTGAACAGATTTTATGAGCAACTAGGGGACAACACGAGGAATGTGTATGTGCGTGGAACAGAGGAAAGAAAAGCACGCAGACACACCCTGACAGACACACACACTGTCCAGAACATCAGTCTTGTCTTATAGCCAATCATCAGTCGGGGGGGGGGGGAATCTAATTGCCGTCCCATTTCCTCCCACTCTTCCTCGTGGCCTCGCCTTTAAACAAAATCCCTTTTCCTTCTGCCTCACTCATTCCCTCACCGCTGACAACATAATCTTCATCCTCGCGCCGCTGCAGACATCCGAGAGTCGGGTCTGACCCCACAGTAAAACATTGGCTGAAGATTTATGATGGAGCCTCCAGAATAAACCCCGGCGTTTGTGTTTGTGTGTCGAATAGAGGATGGACGCCAGTGTCCTTGGAAGTTTGCGAGTGTGAGGTGAGTGAGTGCGCACGGTCGATTTATCAGAGGATGAACCGAGAATCATGGCAGCTGCAGAAACAACACATCAACTATCTGCACCAGTAACTCTGAGTATTTACAGCTTTTCACCTGATTCCATCCCAAATATGATAATAAGGATAATAAAAAACTGTCGCAGTCTTTCGAAGACGTCACCTTGGGCTCTTATAATCTTTTTAATGAATGTTTTTGGACTAAAAGGTTAATTGTGACAGTAATTAACAGCTAAAGTTGCAGCCTTACTTCGATGGCAGGTAATACATTTTTGTCTGACGTGTTTTTTAAAGAAAATACAAAATTAAAATCATTAAGGTAGCCTCTACTTCAGTGGTGTCAAACTGATACACACTTGATTTGGAGAACCAGATTTGGAGCAAGAGGTGTGTTCTTGCTTGGTTGGAATGAAAACCTGCAGCCACATGGCCCTTTACTGGATCAGTTTGACACATATGATCTACTTCTTCTCCCGTATTAAAAATACTGTGCGACTGTTAGACACAAGATTTCCACATCACACTTCTGTTAGAAGAGGATCGGCTTCCAAACTCTCTGTGATGTCACAAATCACGACGAGAAGCTGCATCTTAAAATCAAAACGTTTCACCGATCTCAGGGAAAATTCACACTTGTGAAAAACGACTCTGCACGTACATCGATCTGCACAGTGAGGCTCAAACACTCACCTGTAGGAGCAGGAAGAAAACACATTTAACTTTGATATACAACTGTGTTAAACCATCAGGATTTAAGTGACAACAAGCTCGTTTATGTTATAACGTCGGCTGTAATTTGTTAGTTGTTGGGAGATTTGTTACTAAGCTGCTCAGCGCCCGAGGAGAAGGCCATCTGTCTGCGAGAGTCAATTAGCTAAAGAGCAAAACTATAGCTTAGCGCTCCGCTAACAGCCAACTCACACTGGAGGAACTGGCTCAGACAGGAAGCCACCGACACAAGTTCCTCGTGAAGCACCGTCAGTTCTGGTGGTATCACATTATGTAAATCATCTGCAGGGTAATTAAAACCCCACATGAAACACTGATCCCATCTCTCCCCGCTGTTTGATTTGGTTTGAAATAAGTGATCCTGCGGGAGATGTGCAGCTTCTCAAAGGATTAACAGTTCGTCAGGAGGCCAGAGCCATAGTTTAAAGTAAAACAACAATAATAAATCATCATAGTTACAGTAATCCAGATCAGAATGTGGAAAATGTAACGCAAAGACAAATGTGAAATACAGAAATCAAAGTGATTTTGGTGCAAAACACCTTAAATCATTGATTTTGTTTTTTTTTTTTTGTTCAGCTTTTATTAATTTGGACAAAAACCTCAGTATTATTACATCACGATGGAACTGAAAGTTAATTAAAATGTCTTTGGATTGTGTCTCCCTACTCTACAAATCACGAGACACAAAGTTCACATGCCTGCTGGATATTTTTAGCCACACCAGGAGCTCCCGGGACGATAAAGTAACTCGGCTGATTTTTAGCCCTCTGGTCTAGACTGTGACATCTGTGCAGATATTGGGCCGTCATTACATTTGTTGTCCCCAGAGAGTCAGTCCTACTTACTTTGGACTCTGATGATAAACAGCTTGGACTCGCTCAGAATTTCTGGTTTACAGCGAAAATGTCTCACCGGCTTTTGGACGGACGGCCGTGAGATTAAGTTGAGATATTCGTGTTTCCCACAGGAGGAGTTTTCATCTGCTTCCGTCATCAGATCAGAAACTGTTTGGTTTATTTTCTAAATATATACAAAACTAAAGACATCAACATCAACATCAGCCTCTGCTGTGCTTCGTGTTTGGTTTGGGCTCGAAAAAGTTGTGCGCTGACACGCTGAACTGAGATGATGATCGTAGTAAACATTACTTTCTGAACATCAACATTAATGATCGTCAGTTACCAACTTCTTCTTATCACTCAGATTTAATGTGAAGGAGATCCATTATTTAAATATTCAGTTATTGATGATGGTTCCTGTTTTTAATGTTGACAGACATCCGATGATGTTATCGTACAAATTCATCACAAAACAGTTTTTCTTTCTTTCTTTCTTTCCTTCTGTCCTTCCTTCCTTCCTTCCTCTCTTATTTCCCGCTTCCTTTCTTTTTCTTCTTCTTGTTCTTTTCTGCTCCCTTTCTTCTTTCTTATTATTCTTTCTCTCTACCATTCATTCATTCTTTCCTCCTTCTTTCTTGCCTTCTTCCAGTCTTTCTTTCTCCCTTTTGTTCTTTCTGCCTTTCTTTATTCTTTCTTTCTTTCTTTTCAGCCCCTTTTCTCTTTCTTTCTCTCTTTTTTCTGTCTTGTTGTAGAAAGTCCTCTTTACACATAGATGTAATTTTGTTGAAATGTTTTGTAAAACTAAGCTGATGTTTTGCACACGTAGAACAAAATGTTGCACAACAGTTCAACCAGACTGACGACTCAACACATCAGCTTCCTGTTTAAAGTGCACAATAACGCCTGTATCAAGCTTGAATTAACATGAATGTTGCTTTAACTAAATTATTCCTAAAGTTTTAAAACAGACGTGAAGGTCAGTCTTGTGTTATTTCAGCTGAACATATTCTGAACTGACAAATCACAGTTCAAATCTATTTAAATAACCACTGAGCCGACTGCAGGTGCTGCTGCGGTTCAATGATCAACGGTCACTTTCCTGGACTGGAAAACAAATGAAGGATATTCGGGGGAAAAATGGTTGCAACAGTTTTCTCTCCTGTGTGATGGGACACCGTGTGAACATCAGCTATCAATTATTGAGCTATTTTAAATGTGAATAATGTGTTTTTGTTTTGCATGTTTAAATAAAGGGACGAATCACAGGAAGTCAAACCATCTCATCCAGTGAGAATCTCAGGTTTACAAAAATGAGCTGCTACAGTTTTAAAGTTTTCGTTCCTTATGTGCAACAAGCGTCTCTTAATTCAACTATAATGTGTCTCTTGGGTCGCTGCACGACTTTGCATTTTGTTTCAGTGTCGACTGAGCTATAACCGCTTTGTCAAACACAATCTGTTTTACTCTGCTTGCGCATATAATACAACACTTTAATTGTCTTAAAGTGTATTTAATGTGTTTTCTGTTTGCTTTTATGCTTCCACCCTGCTGCAAAAAGGATTTCCTCTCGTGTGATAAGGATCTGAGCTGAACATCTGTCAGTGGGCTTAAAACTGTGAGCTTCTTATTAGTTTTTTTTTTTTATTTGAACAGGAAATGTGATGTCCAGCGATGGGACACGAATAACAACTGCTTAATCTTTTATTTTGTGTTGTTTGATTGATGGCGTCTTTTACAAGTTCTTAATTTTTGGACCTCAAATCTTCAAACCTGTTAGCAATGTTAGCAGTTCCAGTTCTGTCCCATCACATCACAATCTCTCTCCCAGCCTCGCGTCTACAAATGCATATGAAGTGGATCCAGCTGCAACTGAAATCAAACCTCCTACATAATTAATGGTCTAAGATACCAGCTAAATGTGGGCCAACCAGTGTCCCTCCTCCTCCTCCTCCTCCTCACCATGGAGGAAACCAGTAAAGCCGGACAGTCTTACCGATGGCGGTCTCCGGCATGGCGAACAGCGTCTTCTCCGTGGCCACTCGAAAGCGTCCGTGGACCGACAGACCGACGCCCTGCAGGTGGAGGAGAAGGAGGAAAAACTGAATGAATGAATAAATAAATAAATAAATAAATGCTATGATGAAGAGAGAATACACAGCGGGGGGGAACAACAGGGACGGAGAAATCGTTAATAAACGTCACCTCTACAGAGAGAATCTGACCTGGAGTTTAAAAGAAACGCTGAGTGAGAAGAAAAAAAAAGTAAACCAGGCCAGTCCTGCGAGAGTGTGTGTGTGTGTGTGTGTGCGTGTGTGTGTGTGTGTGTGCGCGTATATTAGTGTGTGAGATTTACACCAGTGATGGTTCCCAGCAGGCAGAGAGGTGAAGGCTAATGAGCAATGTTAGCCAGAGGTCATCTCGAGCAGTACGACTCTACGTGTGTGTGAGTGTGTGTGTGTGTGTGTGTGAGTGTGTGGTTACCATGGAAACAACATCCTCGGCTCATATGCATAAAACAGTGTAGACACACAGACAGGTGTATCGTGCTGCCCGACAGGTGAACGTCCACGCAGTTCACTTATGAAACGCACAATTCTAAAGAATTATTAAAACTTTAACAATATATTTTTTTTTTTGGTGACAGTTAAATCACATCCCTCACATCTCTCCACCTGAATGTGGCGACTGAGGACTGAATTGCCCAGATGCAGATGTTTTTCTGAAGTTAGTTTTGAGGTGTTGGTTGTTGATGTGATCAGTGGGAATGTTAGCATTATCTAGCTAACGTTACCTTTTGAAAAGCAGACATGGCCACTTTGTTGAGTTGAGTTTTAGGTTATAATAAAGATTGGAACATTGTTTGTAAAGACACACCTCAGATGTCGCAGGAGGTCACTTTAAAGAATGAGTTTTAAACCAAGAAGATTCACTTTTTGTTAAAGTTTCCCAGAGAAGAAAGTAAAAGAAATCTACGAGGCTTCTCGACACGTGAACTCGTTACAGCCAACGACTCAGGAGCCTCCAGTTGAGGTGAACCTGCAGGGATTCACCTGACGACCTCCACCCGTCATTAATCACCTCCCGTCTGCCTGACATATTGAATTTTTCTCTGACCGGTAAATGACCCTGCTCCTAGCTACCACACATTCCCCCGCGAGTGAATGATGACTTAATTAATGACACATCTTCCACAACACTGAAGGTCACTGAAGTAATCAGATTACTCACGGGCCAGAATTTATCCTCCGTTTTTAATCTGGAGCCGAGTAAAGAATCCAATCCTGCGTGTGAGACTGTTTTATTTTGACGACATCCAGATTATAAATGTGTCTTTTATTGATTAATCCCACATTTTGTCACCGTTTCATCTGCAGGATGTTACAGTCGAACATCTCTTCTCCTCCTTCACGTCCTCTTCTCTCTTGTCATCAGGATGAAGGACGGTTATATACATATAATAATTCTTATTTGTGACAAAAACTGTGAGATTAGCTTGTTTTTTTAAATGGTGTAGCGGGGAAACAACTGCCAAAGACTCAAACTAAAGACATTTCCTGTACATTATGAATTTATTTTAGCTTGTTTTCCAAGTCCAAAGTGTAGTTTTGATTTTTATGTCAGTTAACAAACGTGTTGTTATGACCCGTTGTATCAGAGGTGGAGAACAAACTTCTCCACCTTCTATTAAGAAGACAGAAGAACGGCGGCACTGAGAGCTTTTCTTGATGTAAAATATGTTTTGTCTTTTCTCTCAGCTGACTGATTTACCGCCAGTTTCCTCCGGTGGTTCAGTCTCCTGCTGTTGTTATCTGTCCTGAAGTGAATGTGTTTAGTACTGAATTAACTTTTTCCTCCAAACTTTAGGCCGACTCAACTGACGTGCTTCAGTAATTGCAGTGTTTAACATTAAACTGTAGTTCAGTGTTTAATGCTCGATGTTCCTCCGAACAGAAGCTCTCAGTCCTGCTGTGTGTTAAACTCAACTAACTGTTATTAGCCGGAAGCTATTAACTCTGTTAGCTGTTTGCACACACACATCGCAGATTTGTCGTTCACAATGTTGTTTTATCAGGGAACACATAGTGGAGGTTACTGCGTCCATCTGGATTTTAAAAGCATCATTTTTTTTTTTTGTCGCCAGCCAGTGATAGTAAATATAGTAACAGCATGAAAACACTTGCTCTAGCATTGGCTAAGTGATCGACAGACATCCAGAAATACAGATAAAAATCCATTTTAATGCCAGAAACATCACATGAAGATCTGTGTTTGTCCTGAAACAGATGTGACATGTTAGTCTGGAGCCTTGTGCTCATCTTCTCCAAACTGTTTATGTCGGCGGCTGCTCGGATTGTTCTGTGAAACAAACCATCTGGTGCAGCAACAAAGTCTGGGACAAACTCTGCCGCCTCCAAAGATTATTATCTGAGCAATAAAATACACATCTTCTTACATGTTGTTTCCACATTACGGCTTAAAAGTTCATTAACACACCAAAGTTAGAAAAATGACTTCCCAGCTCTGGAAATGGGACCATTAGTGGAGCGTGTGAACGCGGGGCTGAACTTTTATAGAAAGATAAAGGCACTCGAAGCTTGAAAGCGAAGCACCTGTTGGTGTTCTCACTGATTCACTGGTACTGATTAACATCCTTATCAGCCTCAGAACACATGCAGGATATCACACTGACTTCATTTCATATGGAGCAGTAAAACAAATATCTTAATGCCCCTTATGAGCCAAGATTTAACTTTATTGTAGCGGCAGCAACAGAGTTTAGACTTCAATCAGCCGGACGGATAAAAGTAGGACACAAGATAAAGGATAAAACAGCTCAACTGATATCAAAGATATGAAGACAGAAAACAAATGTGGGTATTGTGTAGTAATGTAGACATGACGCAGAGAATTACAACAGATACTCGTGTATACAGTGAAGGATGGATCGCTGCCAGTGGACTACTAGTGATGTTCCTCTCGGGGAGTTTGGAGCCGGAGAACAGCGGTTTTCCTTCAGGCTGTGTGACAAATGACCACAGAAGATTTAAAAATATCTGATCACTGGAGACTAAACAGACTTCTGCCAAGAGTGGAGCTGCTCTTCGTAAAGAACCAGATCCCAAATACAAGAAACTTAAGAGGCAAACAAAGAGACAGACTGGGACTTCTGTTAGCTCGGGGCATGAAGGATATGATGACTGTGCCTTAGCAACACGTCAGGACTGAGACTGAGAGCGAAGACAGAGTTCAGTTTCTCACAACTCAGGCTCGTTTTAGACCATGGAAAGAGGGAATTACTCATTTTAATTACAACAACCCAGTGACAATTCTGTTTTTTTTTTCTGAATTTGAGGGCGGTAACACAGTTTAAACAAGTTGAAACAAGGCCAAGAAACGATTGGGGAAGTTGTGGGACGCTCCAAAAACACCTGTTTGAAACAGTCATTGGTTACAGGTGATAGTTTGCTCAGAGGTTCACAAGCAGGGACGGTTCACATCTCTGAGAAACACATGATTGTTTAAAGGAGATTACTACATGGGCTCAGGAACACTTCCCCTGCAAATGCATTTTGAAAAGGTGGATTTTAGTTCATTGTTATTATTTTGTGGGTTTGTGGGAGACTTCAGGTTCAGGTATCTGAAGATTTCCAGAGATTTACATCTAAATGTTTAAAGTAGATACAGAAACAGACACACTGCTGGACACATTTTCTTGAAAGCTGTCGAAATTTTGTTTCTTTGGAAGCAAACAAACGAATCGCTGCTCGACTAAAATCACAAAGACTTTAAACTGTAAATCAAGCTTGGAAAACATCTATTATTTTAGAAATTCAGGTAATTTTGCACTTGATTGGAAGCTAAAGCTAATGGTGTCTGAATTCCATTTAGTTTGAAGATCTGTCACACTGAGACACTTGAATACAACAAAGCTATCATTAATCTTATTATCCATAGCTGTGATTTACCTGCTAATGTCTGGTGTGCAAAAAGGTCTATTCAAAATTACCTCTGCATTTTTGTGATTTTAAGATCTTCCCCGGTGACATTCTGACTTATAAACAATAACAGAATTCCAATAAACTGCATTTTTTTTCACACCACCATTTGTTTTATAATCTAGTTGATTAATACTGGACCTTTCAGAGTTCCTACGAGTTCCTCTTGTCTTCATCTATTATTAGAAACTGAGTGAGTCACGTAAAATGAAGCGCACTTGAAAGACGAGATAAATGAACCTTGCACATTTTAGCAGACGTTTCCTCCAACATGTATAAATAACACAACCTGACAACAACGAGAGAAAGACAACGACGGTTACAAACTGGATCGTTCAGTGATCACAGGATGCGTCCGGAGGAACGAGGGGCCGTTCAATCTCTCATTACACGAGTTTCACCATAAAAGTACTGGAACATTGTTACGTGCTGGCGTGGCACCATCGAGCTCCATATAAGAGCAAGTCTCCACACGCTGCTGTAAACAATGGAAATGTGCAAAAGTGTGCAGACGTGCGTGTTTATAGCTTCTGCTTACAAACAGAAAAAAGGCTGCAGAATTTACAACCTGGCTGGGAAAGTTTACACAGCTTGAGAGGAATATGGAGGGCTCATTACGATATTTAGTTCACTGGATATAAAGCAAATATTGATAGAACAGGTGGGGTGAAATCCATTAAACTGACGTAGAGTAATGGCATTACTTTCCCACTGCACCACCTCTGCTCTCCAAGAACTTCTCCCCGATGAGCTTTTGGATACGCAGGAAAAATCCAAGATTTGCAAAAATCAGAAATTATTAATACCTCTGTGTTCGGGTGTTTAAACACATCTGGGTACAATCAACCCAATCAGCCAGAACAAATGTTGGTAATTTACATTCCTGCAAACCACAGATGTGTTGAATCCTTATTTGATATGTTAAAACTTTATTCTTTTCATTTTCATGTTGCGACACTGCTGTGGTTTAGGAATGAATAACACTTGGTTTACACGGTTCTGTCTCCACAAACATGGCAGCAAATTGTCCAGATGTCTTGTCAAATAAATCCAGTTTTGGGCTGCTGGTTGAAAAAATATTCAAATTTGTTGCCACGAACTCAGCTGGAAAACGTAAGGTCGTCTCGTTTAAACATTTCTGGTTCTCGGTTCCAAATTGTCCCGACATTTTGTCAAACATATTCGGATTCGTTGCCATGAAAACCACTGTAAGATGTCCCTGTATCTCATTCAAAATATCGACTTTTCCAGCTGCAAATTGTCCTTAATCCTCATCACAAATATCCTTTTTCTAGGGCAAAAAACTCAGCTAGAAAATGTCCAGACGTCTTGTCACAAATATCTGTTTTTTTGCTGCAAATTGTCCTGAATTCTTGTAAAAAATATCTGGTTTTATTGCCACAAATGCTACAGCATGTAGTGTGATGTGAATGTGATATATATTGTAGAAATGTTAAGATAATACATATGAGACGTGAACATTTAACATTATACTTGATTTGCAGAAACGCAGAATGCCGACATTTTATCTTGTCGGCTTGACTGGGACGATGCAGGAACCTCACAGTGGTGTGAAGAGACACAAGTGATGGATAATGGGAAAGTCGCGTCACAGCCACTTTCCACATCACTCTTGCACAAAGTATTCACTTTCAAAACAAGCGCTGCAAAGACTCTGAAAGATGAGAGTGTTAATGTGGGGATGAAAATCTGCCCTGAGCTCGGTTTGGCTCTCGCTCTTGTCTTCTCATTAGACTGATGTTGTGAACATTAGCAAACGAGAGCTCTGTTCTCCAGAGGGACAGAGATTACAGTCATCCAGCTCCGGACGAACACCCATCAGCTGAGCGGCAGCCGCTACTCCACCCTCATCACAAACAGACTTTTAAAAACATCGTGTCGTGAACACGAGGAGGCTTCTGTGTGACTGTGTAAATGTTTGAGGAAAGTGCCGAAGAGAAAGAGGGACAGAATCTGCTGAAGAGCAGAGCACAACAGACACGGATTAAAAACTCTTCAGCATTCCCAGACCTTAATTCTAGGGATTTTAAACTTGGACGGCAATGAATGATGTGCGTGAGATGAGATCCGACTGATGTAAGAGAGGCAAACAGACAGCATGTGTGTGTGTCTGTGTGTTCTTTGACCTGCTAATGACATGCCTTTCCTCTCTGGTGGTTTGTTATCACTAACGCAAGAATAGTTGCTCCGATGTGGGAGTTCTGCCCCGAGCCCTGAGAGCAGATCCAGGAACAGTGGCTCTGGTAGCTCTCGGACTTTGCCATATATAGAACAACCCTGTTTTCAAGCCGCATCAAACAGCAAACACCCTGACGATGGTTTGTGTCAACATTAGTGTCCTCACTGTGCTGACATGACAGATAACAGAGTGTATTTCAGCCATAAATCCACAGAAAAAAAACACACAAGCAGAAGAAAAAGATTAGCTGAGCGGTGATAAGCGGCGCGAATGACCCAACAAACATCGCAGCTTTTAATGTCGTCCTCCGGGACGAAGAGCGGAAGTGACTCGCGGTACAGCACATGGTGCACACATCACATCCATTACCCTGCATTGTTTTTTGTTTTTTTTCCTGCAGTTTTGTTCTGACACATAAATTATAGCATCCGCCTCTCTTGGAAAGGAAGAGTGGGGGTGTCGTTATCATCGCGGCTGTCTAAACATCAGCGGAGAAAACAAGCAAACGATGATTTTTAGAATTCCCCAGAGTGAAATGTTTACTACGCTGAAAACACTGACAGGGCAGAGGCTGTATTTTTCTTAGGTTTGCTTTTAATTTTTCTGTACTGCTTCAACAGTCCAACACAGCAGTGACTCGACTGCCAGTGAGTCCAAAGTTTGACCCTCCTTTTTGGTCGTGGTTGTGGACTATTGATCGTTAAACTCTCGCACGTCAAACTGCTGTGAAGGTGTTCAAAGCTGCACTTATTAACATTCCATATAATAACATGGGATCACATCAGTGGTTTTGCACACCTGCTATTTACAGTAAATCTTTCATGTAAGGTGGAGTTGCTTACAGGACAGAAACACACATAAAACAGAACTGCTCTGCTTTGATGGAGATCTTCAGAGATTCAAGGACTGTTGAACACCTCGATTGTCGAAAAGGCTCGAAGCAACAAAGACGTGTGAAACTAGAATCCATCCAAGAAATGAAAAGCACTGTTCCCAGGACACAACATAGGTCCTTCAGAATTCAAAATTGTTGGCTTCCATTTTGTTTGCAGCTTTACCTGAGACTCTCTCAGTATGTTTTGTGCTCGATGTCAGCAAAACACAGAACAATATGGGGGCAAACTGCTTTCATTTCATCTTTCTGCCAGCTCATCTCATCTCACATTATTCCTGATCCCCTCTACTTTAAAGAAGTGAACAGTCGGAGTGCAAGAAAATCATGAATGAAACAACTCTCTTCCTGTTCAAAATCCAATTATAGTAGCTTTGATCTGGGTGACAGTGCGCCGGCTTCAAAGACTCGACATCCCGTCCAAAATAACTCCAACACATTTGCACGAAGTGTAAAAAGCAGCAGCACACCGAGAGTACGAATACATACATGTGAACTGTGCATTCTTCACCCTCTCCCAACAACACAGCTAAAAAAATTCCAAATAAAGACAAACACACGTCTTCAGCATATTGATTTGTGCCACATTCTGCCGTGAAAATACTCCTGCAGAGACGTCAGCAGAACCACAGAGTATACTGCTCCCTAATGGCCGCTGTTTGAACAGTGACGTTTAATGTGGTGCACAAGGGCTTGTTGGGTCTTCACACATCTCTGCACCACAGGGACACAGACACACACACACACACACACACACACACACACACACACACACACAGACACACACACACAGACAGATGTGATGACTAATGACGGAGGAGACGCCGGCGGCGGCTGTGAGAGACCTCAGTGACACCTCAGAGGTAAAAATCACTGTCAAGGTCACAACATGGAAAAAAGAACTGACTCATCCAAACAGAAAAGATCTTCTCTGACTAATCAACTTAAAAAATATGAATAAATTACGGACGTTTGTGATCAAAGTCAGTCCTGATAAATGAGTATTGGTGCATCTCTGTCTGAATTAAGCCTCATCATGACGCTCATGTGGGACCGATTCAAATTCTAACCATCCATGACACCTGGAGGGAAAAACCAGTGGAGGCAACAATGCTTTGTCACTTTACATTCCATCCAATCAGAGGCCACCTTGCCACTGGCAGCAGGTAACAGTGGCAGACAGCTCACTACTGACACTTACAGGAAAATCAGAACCTCACACCTCATGAAAAGAGAGGAGAGATTTCTAACTCGAAAATAAAAAAAAACTGTCAAAAAACAGCCGTAAAACGAAGCCCTTTAATGCCTCACAATAAGCAAATATCCAGAAAGAGACTTAAAAACATTAAAATTAGATGTACTCACCCCTCCCATCGTTATTCCATCAATAAGGGCGATATATGGTTTCCTGCACGCTCCTAAAAAGATTTAAAAAACATGTAAAAATGAGACTGATGAACATGCAAACTGATTAAACAGAGACCTGGTTGTTTTTTTAAGAGTAACTGTATTTATAAAACTCACCGATAGCGTTGTTGAGAACATATTCCTCACGGAAGAAATCTTCTGCAAGAGAGTCACCGACTTTCCCCGCTTCTGTGACCGCTGAGAGGAAAAAACAGGAAAGAAGCAACAAGTTTCAGTCACACGATGAAAAGACTCTGGAAAAACTTCAGAACAGTGTTTTTAAACTAGTGGTGTGCGTATCGACAGGGTTGGGAGTGTTACTTTAAAAATGTACTCCACTGTTACTAATTAAGCTTGTTACTTGTTAAAAATGTATTAAAGTAACAAAACTTCTGGATTACCTCAAAATCAAACAATTGTCAGTAAAGACTAGAAAAAACTGTGAGGTGAATAGTAATTTTCTTTTATTCTGAATGTATCTGTAATCTAATTTCTGTAAATTTATGGGAATAGTTTCCTGATTTTCTATACTTATTATGTAATCCCATAATCCCAGGATTGATTCTTACATTAAAAGACTGAGATCAAAACACTATTTTATCATCGGCAACACAGTAAAAAGTAACTATAATATCATTTGGAGCTGGTTCAAATGATCCTCGGCTAATAGAAACTACTATGACTCTTTGTCAAAGTCATATGCAAATCGTGCCTATACGTATAAGTGTGCGAGCAGACTGGATATTCATGATGCTGTTTAATTTCTCAGAGCTGCACCGCTGCTGTATATAATGTGTGGGAGGACTGAGAGGTGCTGTGGCAACACGATGAACCTTGTTAAGCAGCTGAGAGTTAATCAGAGTACAGAATATGATGAGGTTACGCAGCCGCAGTCTGAGGAACAGGAGAGGAAGGATTTCAATCTGCTTTGGTACTGGCAGGTATTATTCAATAAGAGAGAGTATTGGCTGACAAATCTTGTCTTGTAAGTATTGGTATCGTACTGATGTTGGAGATACCAGCACAAGTTTTCCTCGTATCAGTTTGGAAAGGAAATCTGCATTTTTGTACATAACTTTTACCACCGGTTAATTATCCTTTAGAGAAACTGTTGGTTACCTCCGTGACCAGAATGCTTCCACATGAGAGACACAAACTGAAGCTACTGAACTGAAGCAGTGACTGAACCTGCGAGGCTGCTGCTCACCTCTGATGTCTCCACCTGCACAAAAAGCTTTGCCACCTGCACCTTTGATGATCACAACATCAGTCTCTTTGTCATTTTCCCATTTCTGGAATCACAAAAGAAGGAGAACATCATCAAAAACACATCTTATGTTAATTCAATGTCTCACTGAGCTGAGATACATTTTTGGACTACCGTTTGGGAAAGTTTAGTCATTCAGGACACACAACCTTCCAAAACATCAAAACTTTATGAGACCTTGAACACAAAATTGTCAGAACCTGTGATACACTGGATGACCTTCATCAATTGAAGAGGGAGGTCAGTGAAAATGTGGCCTTCAGAGGACTAAAGTCGCCACAATGAATCAATTAATTTTTCAAAAAAGGAAAAATAATTGCCCACTATGATGGTAACTGATTGGTCTTTTCTGTTATTTCTAAAGCAAAAATGTCAAAGATTTGCTGCTTTTTAAAATCAATGAAGTGTTTGGGGGGTTTGGACTGTTGGTTGGATAAAGAAAGTAACATGAAGACATCAGTTTTTGTTCAGGGGAAATTGTGTTGAGCATTTTCCTATTTTTTTTTTTTTTTTACTTGACAATTAATCATGAAAATAATCGTTAACTGCAACCCTGCAGACGACTTAAGTCTTGCAGGCAAACTGAACCAGTGAGAGGCACACAGTGGATTATCCAGGTGTTTAAAACCACAAATGATACAAAAGGTGTGTCCTTCACATTCCAGCAAAAGAAGAAAATTTGTATTTGATGGCAGGAATGACTGCATCATCAAAAATGTTTCAATCTGTGTATCCTTACTGCAAGTGTGTATAAAAGTGTGTACAAGTGAAAATCTGTCCCACTTTCAGTCAAACTAAGTGAGCTACTTGCAGCCATTCACGTAACACACAGCTTGTAATAATTGACACTTGACAAAGTCGAGGCCTTGACATTTGCCCAAGTTGAAGTTTGCATGAAGCAAGATTTCCACATACCTTGAGTTGAGGGTAGATCTGCCGGATCATGGTCAGGTTGAGAGCATTCAGCACTTTGGGTCTGTTGATAGTTATAACACCTGCGTTGCCGACTTTCTCCAGAAGAACCTCTGGTTCCACCTGACTCGACATCTGATCCAAAATACAGACAACCGGACAATCTTGTGATTAACTAGTTTAAAACATGATTAATTTTTTGAAAACACTATATTTTATTTGACTTTTTTCTGCCATAAAATATCTGTAGCATACGTAGTGTAAATTTCCCAGTATTTTTTTGTTTGTGCTGTTGCCATTGTCTGTATTCAGTGTTTGTCCTTCTTCCCTCAACGTGCTAATTGTTGGTTTGTCTCACTTATTAATTACGTCAAAAACATTGTAACAAACAATAATACAAAACAGTCTGCATGATGTCACAGTCAGGTTGACAGCATACATCTGTGGGTCATCCTGCTGCCACATTACCACGATGACTCCAGAATCAACAATACAGTAAAATGTGTTATGTGTCAAGATTGATGGAGTATAATGTGAACAATATATCAACAGACTTCACTACAAGTTCATATTTGTAAAAACACATGATCAATACTGGCCCACTTTTAAATCTCCTGCAGGTATTTGTTTGTAATGTTCCTGTCAACTGATTCAGGATTAACAGGAGAGTCTCGTACAAAAAAAACGCATGTTAGTAAACAAAAATATAAAGGTTTTGTTGTGCAGTTTTATCAGCTACAGAAAAATTATATTATTCCGTCCCAGCAATCCTCATTAAACTACAGTACAGTACATTATGTAAGTAAGGACAGGGGAGGTTTTGCTCACCATGTGGCCCTGAATTCGCTGCAGTCTGCAGATGGACCTCAGTCTGGATGAAAAACAAAGAAAAACAGTGGTAAACATACATTTTTAATCAAACTACACAAGCTGGGCTCATAGCATCTGGACACATTTTATCTGACAGACAGAAATAATTAACTCTTAAGTTAAATCGAGTTCAAATCAACACAATTTGACCCCAAAACTCCCTTTAATACATACATACATACATACATACATACATGCATACATACATAGATACAGCAGCTAGCATCACAGTGGTTTATCTTGATATTAGCATGTCTGACATTTTATAACAAGCTGCAGCAAACACGACAGCGTCAGGAAGACAAACACGTAATTAAAGTTTACAGGTTTACAGAAACACCGCCGGTCTCCACATACCTGAACGCAGACGTTAAAACGGTTAAAGACATTATTTTATTTGACTTTCAGGTGGAGCTGCTTCCCTTGCTCTTTCCCCTGTAGTTTACTTCCTGGAAGGAGCACCGAGCTGTCTCTGATTGGTCAAAGCGGTGACGTCTCGGTGGGCGTACGCACCAATGAGGGAGTCAGTTCGCGGTGTGTTTGTGCCACACTGCCACCTACGGAGAGAAGCGGTACTGCACCCAGGTATTCTCGTGATAACATAACATTTATCTGTGTTTCTGTCCAGTTATTCATAGTTTTTATATAAATCATACAATATTAGTATCTATCATATGTTATGCTATGATTTAATCATACTATACAATAATTTGTTATGACATATTGCTGAAGACAACTATATCTTGAATCCTGTTCGGCAATTTACACTATATCTGACTTTCCATGCTATATTTTGATAAAATGGTATACAGTTTTTTTTTTTTTTTACATTGTATCCTATAGAATATGTGTATCTTGTTTTATATATGTATATATTTTTCTTTTTACAATAACATTAACATTCATCAGCATTGCTTTATATTTCATATTATTAACCATTTAAACATTCCTCCACTGATTCTTAAGACTTCTATAAATCCATGTCCCACTAAGACAGGTGCTAAATGAAAAAAACATTTTCTTGTTTAAAATCATCATGATTGATAATCTGCATGATATTTTTGCATATGGTTGTTTATAATTTTATATGGTACCTCTATTATAGGTCAGCCCAGTTGTCTCGAAACATGAAAATGACATTTCATTCTGATAAAAACTTGAAAAAAAGAGGAAAGAGTAAAATGAAAAATTTCTTTATAACTGACCGCTGTGATTATTCAGCAATATTTATTCTTATTTTGTGATGAGCGAAAAGGTCACACAAGCTCCTCTATGTTTGGTATCTTTTTCAATATTTATTAATACTTATTATTGTGTCTACATTGGCTTGTTCTATTCTATTATTTGGAGATTACATGGAGGACTAAAACTGCCAATATCAAAAATAAGAAAATTAATTTTAAAATGATGCAATCGATAAGTAGAAATTCTTTCAAATGCACCAAGAATAATAGTCATTGTTAGCATCAATGAATTCATAAAATATGACTTGATAGTTCTGTCACAGAGCTATTTTTTGTGCAAAGAAGAACGTGGATCGATAAAATCAGAATAAAAAACTCCTGCACGGCGTTCTCTTCACTTGCAATCAGATTGTTTATCTTTATAAAAGATTTTTGCATGGAAACAAGTAACACTGACCTTCAGACACTAGTGAACTTGTTACGTAACAGGTTGGATATGAATGTCGACATGTTTGATTACACAGGCTATCAAAATAAGATTAGGGTGTGATGAACCGCTGTGACCGAGGTGTGGCGGAGCAAATGTGCTCAGGTGACCTTTCCTGGGCAAATAAAGAACACTCCCTGGTTACATGAGAGGCGAAGTAATGTTTTCAGGAGACACTGAATTGTACATTTGATAGCATCAAACATGCACAGAAAACTGTTTAATGTCTTTCTCACAAACACAGTCATGGATACAATAATGTCTCTTACTGTACACCAACGTCATGTAATGTTAAGAAAAGCTTATTCTACAGTACGACACTGCTGATTTAGGATCATTTTCAAACATCTCTATGTATTAAAACAGATATATTTCTAAGAATACATGTGAAGAAACATTTAGGCAGAACTATATTGATTATAATACAAGTGAGGATGAGAGGATAAAGTTTTCCAGGTGCCAACTTGAGGTCTTGAAGAGTCGTCGTCTAGTCAGAGTCGCTGCTGCAGGAGCTGCTGGAGGACTAAAACCAAGAATAAACACAACAAGAACATGTCGAATATTAAATTCAATCATCAACAAAACAGATGTGAAGCTTAATCTATGTGATGGACCAAAACTGCCAAAACCAGAATTAAAAAAGGGATAAATAAATGACCAAAATAATGAAAGAATGATGATAAAGATTTGTCATGAGTTGTTAAAAGCTAATGAGCTGATTAAACAAACGACGCTCACCCCGTGACACTTCTTGTCTTTCTTATGGCACTTTGCATGCTTGTGACCATGCTTGTGCTTGTGCTTGTGTCCATGTCCATGGCCGTCTCCATGGCACTGTCCGTGTCCATGTCCGTGTCCGTGTCCATGGCCTTGTCCATGGCCCTGTCCATGGCCCTGTCCATGGCATTGTCCATGTCCAGGTCCGTGTCCCTGTCCATGACCAGGTCCGTGTCCTGGGCCACAACCAGGTCCAGGTCCATATCCGTGGGGCTGAGGAGGGTAGTGGGGTGGGGGGACGGTGCCTGGAGGACAGTTTGGGTATCCTCCTGGCATCTGCTGAGGATTTTGAGGGTAACCAGGAGGGTACTGGTTTCCTAAAGATGAGGAGAAAAGAGAAATAAAATCAAGTATTTAATCAGCTCAATTAAACTCCGCAAAAGAGGTTTTGTATCTCAGTAAAGTTGGAATAAATTGAAATAAAATGATTGTGTTAATTACCTTGGTTGTGTCCGTACATCTTTAAAACTTCGGATGAAACTACAGATCCTGAGAGAGGAAAAAAAGGCACTTTAATCAACTCAACACAACAGTATAATTCAGTATTTCAGAGCGAGTCTTTAGCAGGAAGGTATAAAATGTGAACTTACCGTGTGCTGGAGAGCAGATCCACAGACGCAGCTGCTGGCGCCTGCTGATCCTTTTTATGTGCAGCCAACTTCACATGATCAGGGGGCAGAACCTCCTCAGCTCCCATCAGAACATTGTTGCTAGGTGACATAAATAGGTGTGTGTGTGTATAATCGTTAACATACAGTCAATATGAATGAGGGACCAGCCTAAGATATGAACACACACACATACACACACCCAAACACAAACATTTGAAAACCTTTTCTGTTTAGAAATCTGCTTTCCAACTCATCCTTCGGTAGATGTTTTGGTTATTTGCAGTCTCATCAAACTTGAAATGTTGAAAATGACAAGAATGTATTTTTGATTCTTTCATTCATTGATAAGTTGACTGAACATACATACATCTGTAATCAGCATTTATGGAATATTGATAAGTTGGCGGCTCTTATCAGACAGAACACTCCTAAACAGGCCATAAACTGAATGATTTAATGTTACAGCATAATTAGCAGATTAAAAGTGGATTTACTTTTCTTTTATTGTTGTTGCTGCTTTGTATTTGTGATAGTAATGATCTGTTTTCATTGTTGATGCAGAACATGGGAGAGAAAATAATTGAAACATAAATAAATAAATAAATAACATATTTCATTTATTTATTCATTTATGCATTCATATGTCTGATTTTGTCAGTTTCGGTCTTCGTTAAAGAAATACACTGTAATTTTAATGAAGTAACGAACCATCGCTGAATAAACAAGCTGTTCTCTGTGGAAAATAAGATCCCAGAACACTGGATGAAGCTAGAAAGGTGGCAGGGTCCGCCACATGTAAACAAAGTATGTTTGAAATTGTGTAATTGTTGTCCAGTAAGGTCAGTTTGTTTATTGTGTTTGTTTAGTCATGAATTAA
Organism: Acanthopagrus latus; assembly: GCF_904848185.1. Taxonomy (NCBI): domain Eukaryota; kingdom Metazoa; phylum Chordata; class Actinopteri; order Spariformes; family Sparidae; genus Acanthopagrus; species Acanthopagrus latus. The sequence continues at coordinate 26,203,340 of NC_051047.1, read as the reverse complement.
TAATCAGTCAGTGAAGATCTTTCTCCTCTGATTTAAATTTCTCCTCCTAAACTAAACAGGGCCCCTTTAATTTTCATTATAATTCATGCGATCTGCAAAGTAACAAGTAACTAAGTTATCAAGTAAAAGTAACATATTTGCCTCCAAAATGTGGTGAAGTGGAAATATATTGTAACATTTGGAAATGTCTAATTGTATCTGAACTGCACATTGGGTCACTATTTATTTTCTGATTGCTACATTTTGTTTCCTTTCTCCTTTTTCTTGTTTTGTTGATACTGTTGGATTTTAAATTGTTGTTAACGTGTTTTTACTGTTGTTGAAGGACCACAGCCGACTCTGTAAGAAGTCACTGTGGAAACAAAGAACAAAGAATTAAGTGACCCAAACTGCTCACTACACGTCATTTTTTATCAGCAGCTAAACACAAAACTCGACTGACTGGGGTTAGACCAACATGTTTAATAGTTTTGGTCCAGAGAAGGCGGTGCAGAAGAACCAGCTGCTGCCCTTTGTACAGTTTACACAGCTCTTAATCCCAGTTCACACTTGAGTGAAAATGCAGCAGGATACTCTGCTGTACTCTGGCTCTAAAAAGAGAGGCTTTTGCAATCTATGTGTCAGTGATTTTAAAATATGAACAATATCAAAATTAGCATGAAGGAAAAATCCACAGTTAATAAAATCGATTTTGAAAAGAATGAACACTGCTGAGGAGTGGCAGGGTGTGTGAGCTGAACAAAGGTCTTACTACAACACTCCCTGGGTAAATAAAGACAATATAACAGTAATAAACGACTGAGGTCAAATCAAGAGGAAAATAATGAGGCAAGACGTTGTAGAGTTTATTTGTTTTTATGATCACAAGATTATGATGAGTGCCTAATAAATCAAATCATATGTCAGACAGAGGGACTCTGTGCTGAGTTATTTTACCTACAAATGAATTGACCTAACATTTCATACAAGGTAACATACTGTGTGACGGCCACACGTGCCTTTTATTTTGCATTTAATGGCCCGAAGTCAGAAAAATGGTGTCCATCTTGTCTTGTCTGTCTTCCCGGCCAGACGTCTTCATCTAGTCAGAGTCGCTGCTGCAGGAGCTGCTGGAGGACTGAAGCAGAAACAAACCAACATGTCAGCAAACTACTGGCTGCTCACACATCCAGCACACAGAGCAACATTCATGTATTCACTGGGAGTCGTGTCTGCACAGCTGACAAACGACTGCTTTAAAGTATTCACTTTGCTGCAGTAGGGACTCTAAGATTTCACTTTACATGTATTTATTTAACTGGATCTTACCCCATGACACTGCCGGCCTTTCTTATGACAATGGCCATGCATGTGACCGTGCCTGTGCCTGTGGCCACCATGTCCATGTCCATGATGGTGTCCATGTCCGTGATGACCATGTCCATGATCGTGTCCATGTCCATGATGTCCATGATGTCCATGTCCATGATCGTGTCCATGTCCATGATGTCCATGATGTCCATGTCCATGATCGTGTCCATGTCCGTGATGGCCATGTCCATGATCATGTCCATGTCCATGTCCATGATCATGTCCATGATCATGTCCATGATCATGTCCATGCCCATGTCCATGATCATGTCCATGCCCATGTCCATGATCAGGTCCAGGACCAGGTCCATGCCCATGGCCTCCACCCCCTCCACAAGGTGGTGCTGGACGACAGGGTGGAGGAGGGCAGGGTTGCGGTGGGGCAGGTCCTGAGGGACATTGAGGGTGTCCTCCTGGTTGAGGATGACAGCCAGAGGGATACTGGTTTCCTGGTCAAACAAAAGGGTGGCACCCATCATTTCCTTTCTTATCATTTACACACTTGATGTCAAATCTTGCTCCTTTACATTAAACTTTAATTAAATTAAAGTTATCACGTTGTGCTTTGAAACTTTTATCACAATATAATATTTCATGTCACAAAAGTAAGTTGTGATGTTAAAACACGAAATATTTCAAGACATAACAATATAAATAATTAAAAAAAACTTCTTGTTATAATGTTAAAATGTTTGCATGACACAAAAATGCAGAAATCTCTTGTCAGTGAAAAAGATCGTGTTATAACAATTAACTTCTTATATTATAATTTGGTAACGAGTAACTAACAGTTTCAACAACTAGAGATTTATTTACCTCTGTTTTTCCCGTACATTTCAGAATTTCAGATCCAAACCCTGAAATGAAAGAAGCGACACAAACCTTGGCTCACAAATCGTCTCTTAACGTGAAAAAAAACAAATTCTTTCAACAAAGACAGCATCTTTAGTCAGCTGTGGAGAACTATACTGCTGTGATAAAAGTGTGTTTTCTGAATGTTAGAAAACAGACAGTGGAGGTCAGAAGCATTACATCCTCCAAGTTAAAGTTAACAAAGGAAACACAACATGGTCAATCTATCAACACACACACATATTTTATGGTTATTAAACCCAGATAGCTGCTCATGAACTTACGGAGTGCTGGAGTAGAGATCCACAGACACATCAATGAACCGTCTCTGCTTTTATATGAAGCCGCACCTCAGCACAGCCTGAAACATGACTCACTTCGGTGCCATCTGGTGGCAGAATCAACACCAACACTGTCTGTTAATGTGATGTTTCAGTCGAAAGTGACTTCAATACAAGTGTTTTTGTAATCACTTCATTTGTTTATTGGATCAATGTTTGTTTGTTTTTTATTCAAGGACATACAGCCAGTGAAAACTTTGGGGTTCACATGTTTTGGACCAAGAACATAACAGGATTATTAAGTCACAAAGAAAACGTCTGAAGGTGATGTGAGAGTCTGGTGAAGGAGGACGAACGTCCCGGTTCTTTCAAGGAGTCGTCATCTAGTCAGAGTCACTGCTAGATGAGGAGCTGCTAGACGAGCAGGAGCTGCTGGAGGACTACAGGCAGGGTGAAGACAAACAGAAACAGTCAGTCAGTGATGATTCAATCCTTGACAACAGAGACGAAATGATCATGGCCCCTTTCAATAAATGTTGTATTTTACAGAGAGTACAGAGAGTTTCTTAAGAGTCACTGGTTCACTTCTGGTGTAGAGACACTACAGACAGTCTTATCCATCAGATAAGACTGATGGATAAGACTGGGAGCAGGAGAGATTACTTTATAACAACTGGGATTAAAACGTGGATTAATCTTCACTCCTGTTTATCACCCTGACTGCAGCAGTGATGGCCGTCTTCAGTTATTCTGGTTATAGGGGCAGGCACACAAATGATATGAACTGTTTGTAGATTTCTCTTCGGCTTGAACATTGATGGTGTAAGTGCACAACTCAACAAAACGTAAGTCACAAGGCTGCTTTTAGACGTTCATGAAGAAATCCAACGTATAACCTTTAACATCGATGGCTGTGAGTATTTCTGTGATCACTTTACACTTAATGTTTCTCTGAATTCTGAACAAAATCAACGTCCTCTTGAGAATGAACTGGACGCTATCGGCTCTCACCCCGTGACATTCCTTATCCTTCTTGTGACACTTGCGGTGCTTGTGTCCAAGCCTGTGCCTGTGTTTGTTCTTGTCACCAGGTCCATGTTTCTTTCCATGTCTATGTTTATGTTTTTGTCCATGACCATGTTTATGTCCATGACCATGTTTATGTCCATGGCCTTCACGACAACGACGCTCTGTAATCAGCCATAAACCAATAATTAGCAACTGTGAATATCAAGTACATAATACATATTCAATATATTTGAAAGAACGAAGTGAGCATGAAGCAAAACTTACCGTTGTCGGACATTTCGAAAATCCTGAAACTGAAGAAAAAACAAACACACTTGAGCAAGTAAGTCTTTTAAATGAGACTAAATGATAACACTTCAAATGTAATTGCACTGTTAATTAAACTTGTAATAGATACATTAATGTAAGCGATTAATAAAATGCTTCATTAACCATATTGTTAAGTTTTATAAACGTCAGTTTGAACTTCGTAATTGTCCATCCAAATGATTATCATCATTATTATCATACACAGAAAGGTGCAACTTTGTAATAAACAGTTTTTTTAAGAAATGTTTTTCGTGGTTTGACAGTGAAATAATGACTTAACTAAAGTTTGATTGAACATAAATCCACCGATTATTAACAATGGTTATTCTAAAGTGTTACTGAATAAAAATGCGCCTGTAAAACATCTTTACAAAACATTTAGGATTTGGAAAATACAAGTGTACGGCAATTCAAGGTGTGATGTGCACAGCAGTGTGGTATTAGAGGTGAACTTACCGTGTCTGGAAAGAGAAAATCCAGTGATGCAGCTTTCACCTGCTGCTCCTTTTATATAAAGCTACACCTGAACCTGAAGCAGCTAATCGGGGGGAAAAAATCTGAGCTATGTGTTTCGTGTAACCCTATATTCAGTGTTTGTTTTTTACCTCTGCACAGCGTGTTTGACACACCTCTTTGTTTGTTTGAAACCTTCTTTGTGAACTGTCTGTTGTTGAGCAGGTTTACGTGCACCAGTTGCTTATTTGTGAGTTTTTCAGCGATCTGATTGTCGACGATTGGAACAGAATTGTACAGATTCCCTTTGAATGTTTGAACAGTGACTCTCTTCCATAATAGCAAAAGCTTACAGATGTACATGTATCAAAGCCATGTGATTTTAAAAAAGACTTGTCTTAAGTCAAGTCTTGACTTTGGTAAATTTTTGGGAAATTCATCTCTTGAGTTTAGGGAGTTTAAGGACTGAAGTCTTGAATCTTAAGTCTTAAGAAAGTCAATGTCAAAGCTTTCAGGACTCAAGCAAGAGTCTTAAGATAAGTCTTTCAGGATCAAGTCTTTTGTTCTGTCAAATCTTTAGGAAGTCAAGTCTCAGATATCAAGTCAAGTCTTTAGAGAATCAAGGATTGGGTTTAGTCAACTACTTTGGGAGTTAAGACTCAATTATCAAGGCTTAAAGGATTCAAGTCCTGGGTTAGGTCAAGTCTTCATGGAGTCAAGTGTCACATGTTGAGTCATGTTTTTGGGGAGTTCAGCAGAATATTAGGAAAGTCAAGTCTTGTCAGGTTTTATGTCAAGGCTTCAGGGAATCATGTCTCAAGTCAAGTTCTGTGGAGCTGACATCTCAAATCCTCATGTTTCAGTTGACATTAAATAAAAATAAAACAATCTTTGGTTTCTTGCTGTGGGTGAGTTCACCACACAGCCCCCAGCACCCTCCGTCTGTCCAAAATGTGTGGGAGGAGAGTCAAGACAGGTTTTCTTATCAGCATCTGGTCATGCTTCAGACTCTGAACAATCAAAACCAGTTTCCCAGTTTTGTCTTCGAACATCTCGTAAGCCCAATGTGTGAGTTTGCTGTCACCTGTTCCTGCTCCTCAAACAGCCACACAAATAAGCAATCTTGTGTTTACTCGACACTCCCATGATGTTCGGCGACAGCTGTATGTTCACTGCACATCGCTGACATTTCACAGACTGCCACGTTTATCTTTAAATCAGTGAAACATTCCTCATGAGAACACTTCGAGAAAACACCCTTCAACAATTCAGCTTTGGAAACTAATAAATTAGGGTATAAAAATTGGTAGCGAGCTCGGCTTCACATACAGTACAGACTGTGACAGTCCTTATGTTTTTGTCTTTGCAGAGGTAACACATTCTTAAAGGTGACAGAAGCAGATTAATGACTGAAAGGTTGCAAGGTTGAATCCTCCCTGCTTCACATCCAGTAACTTTCAATACAAGTGTGTACTCAGTTTTTTTTTTTCTGATAATGTGCAGCCCAAGTGTCAAGTCCTCTATTTATGAGTAAACTGTTGCAGGTTTGTAGATCTTGCACAAGTCAGTTTGCTGTGGTGTTGGTTAATGGCCAGAACAATTTTTGCAACATACTATGATGTCACAGGGCATCTAACTTCTAACCTTTTCGATACCAAATGTCTTAACTTCACCATTTTATCCTGTTTGACATTTGTGCATCAAACATTATTGTTTGAATTCTCGAATTATGGCCAGAGCTGTGGAGTGTGTGTGTGTGAAGTCACAGTAACCTTGACCTCTGACCTTTGGCCACCAAATCACTTGTACCATATTTGAAGTTCCCCTCACTGCATTTCTGAGATATCGTATACGGCAACCGAAATCTAATCAATTCATCCTGAAGTCCAAGTGAACATTTGAACCAAATTTGAAGAAATAACGCCAAAACATAACGCCTCTGTACACACTGTTGCCAGCTCGGAGGCGTAAAAATAAACTAAAAACATACAAAATTATAATAAAAATAGCTGTTTATGCTGTTTGTTGTGAAGCAAAAGGCTCTGTGACATTAAACAGATGTGAGCCACACGACCTCCCCTCTGCTCTGCTTCTTTCAGCCTAGCAACCGTAAAACTAACACAAACACTTGTTGCTGGTTGCTATCGTACGTGCAGGAGGAGGCGGTGCTGAAAAACGCTCCTGCTCTGCCGACGGACTCACTACGATAAAGGTTAAAACAACACGTGACATCACTGCTCGCAGACCCGACTGTTCAGCGGACTGTTCATGACATTTAGTCTCATCAATACAAATAAAACTCCCGACTGATCCGTATTACGTCTTATTCTCAATACAATATTTTTTTTCTTATGTGCACAAACCAATGAAAAAAAATCATTGAAGACACACAGAGTTAAGATAATAGAAAAATTCTTTATTCTAAATGGAAATGGTGAGGAAGGAGCACGAACATAAGGCAACGTGGACATGAATGCTTTTATACACTTTCTAAACCAGCCCACATTAACTGGGCGTCTTCGACAGCAGCAGATTATCACAACAGATTTCTAAGAGTAGCTCTGACGGATGAGCGGACCTGGAATGTCGACATAGAAAGTTATTCAAAGAATTAAGTGTGTTTCTTTATCTGCGGCTGTTGTTTGTTTGTTTGAGTCGCGGGCGTTTCGATTCATTCATTCCGGCAGTCTGATGAACTGTGAGCTTTGAAAGGTCGTCACAGCTTCACCTTCCCAGCCAGCGGACTGCCGGGGTAAAGACTAGAGAAGCGGCCGAGGGCCCACACTGGAAAGACGTTTCTGTAGGAGGTGTAGCTGATAGCGCAGCTCTTGTTGAACACACCAGCGATATTCTCCTGGGGAGGGAGAAGAATCACATATTAAAGCTCACATTTGGGAAATGATCCTTGTTGTAGTTTTAGAGTTGCTAATGACTGATGACTGAGAGCAAGGGGAGAGAATCACCTGTGGCCAGTCTCCGTTGGGCAGCTGCTTGTCAATCAGCAGCCGTGCTCCTCTTTCGATGGCCCGTTCGTCTGGATGCCTGGTCGACACAAGAGGAGATTTGATTACATTTGAATGTCTGATTTTATTTGGATTTGGTAAAACTTGTTGGACATGGTGGATAAATGTCAGGCGCTGCTTTACCTGACAGCCATGAGGCCTAACAAAGCCCAGCAGGTGTTGTGGATCTGAGATGCGTCGCTCTGGACGTAGCACCGCTGCTCGCACGACTCAAAGTCCTCCCCCCAGCCTCCGTCTGACATCTGCCGGTCCAACAGGAACTGACAAGCTTTCTGCACCTCCACACACACATCCCTGGTAACAGAGGGCACAGCAGCGTGATTAAGTCTGTAGGCTGAGAGTTCACAGAGTCCTGTGCTGCTTGGTGTGCTTGTCATGGGTCAAAAATGATGATCATGGTTTGGAGTGAAGTTTAAGCGATCAGTGTTTGGAACTCTTACTCATCCTTGTAGACGTGACCCATACAAGCGAAGGCTTCAAGGCCAAACCATATTCCATACGTGAAGCACACTCCCCAGGACCTGAGCACAAAGTGATTAGTTCTCATTACGCGTGACCTGTTCATGAGGTAGGATATCAGGTAGCACAACAGCAGCTGTAGTCTCACCCTTCCCACGAGCCATCAGGCCTCTGCACCTTCCTGCAGTACTCCAGTCCTTCTTTTAGAGTGCAGCTGAAAAATAATAACAAAATAACAACCTTCACTTCTGATTCAGAGTTTCAAATATTCCCCCTGACAAAATAATGCCAGACAAAAGTTATTTAAAAAAAATGAATGGTGACCAATTATCTAAATAAATGCATTAAAGCCACTTTAGTTTGTTTGTCTTTGTCATGGGTTGTGCATGTTTCAGTAATAACAGGGAATTCTGATATTTTCACACCCGGGTTGTATATTTACATGTTTTTTTGTGTGGAGGAAAAGGAAAAGTCACCGTGAAATCATGTGAGGTGAACTGATTCAGACAGAAAGAGCTGGAGAGAGTTATCCTTCATTTATTAGACCTATTTTTGTCTAATGTGTCTGTTCCTCATTGATATTACATTGCAGTTTTGTTGTGGCTGCAAACTGAGTCGATCTACTGGACTGATTCCAAAACTAAACATCCATTAATAAACCAAATTATGTAAATGTACTGCCCAGGCTTACAAATACCGGAATTCCCTTTTAAAGCTACAAATGTGAGTGTGTATGTCTGTGTGTAGTGTAGTGTAGTGTAGTGTACCTTATCTCCTCAGCACGGTGTTGAGGGTAGACCTTCTGGAAGTGCCTCAGCGCCTGCATCACTGCTGAGGTACACTCCACATAGGTATAATCTATCATGATGTCACCTACAGAGAGACAGAAGAAGAGAGTCGGACGACACACAGCGTTACTAATCAACGTCACATTTCACAACATGTACTACATCCTCTTTCTTACACAGCAACTCGTGTTTTAGGCTCTTTGACCTTTTCAATTATGAAGACCTTAACATTGCAGTATTTTCCAGACGTTGTAGAAGGAAATGAAAATGTCAGATCTTTATTTGTCTCCTTGTTTCCCGTTTTCATATCTGCAGGTTGAGAAACACTCCGGGTCCCCACAGTGAACTGGGCTCTTTCACACAGCTGAAGGTGAAATCAAGCAGCAACTTGCAGGATGCAGAAGTTACGAAATGGACATCTCCGTAATACCAACTAATCAATCCTGTGACAGAATGATCAAGACTGAACACATCTGGCAATGACGCACATTAACTGGGTAACGACACCTACCGAACACCTCGGACGGGTTGAGCAGCTCCAAGAGTTTCCCTCCTCTCTTAGTTTCATATGTGGCAAATCCACCGTCGGAGTTTTTCATGCTCAGCAGCTGCAAGGAGGAGACAGAAACTTGTCAGGTGTACTCCAAGTCTCAAGAAGCCCTGAGATCCCAAACTGATTCGAAAAAAACATTATTCACACCTCACACAGTCGATTAAGTGCACCAACTACAACTACAGACGGGAGTGTGTGCTAACACTTTTAGCTTAGAACCTACAGTGAAGATTTTGGCTTAAAAAAGGGTGTAAATAATCGATTTCAGGATCTTGGGGCTTTTAGAGATTTGGATCTCACTGGATGAACTGTATGAATCTATTTTATGTTTCTTTGTTGGCTGTGTTTTAATGTTTGAAACATATTTCCATCTGCTTTAGTTGTTTACAAGAATACTACAAAGCTGTTTTGCTGTGAAGCTCCAGAAATATCTTATGGACCATGAAACTTCACAGATTTTCCAACAGCATGATGGTGAGTGGATTTATTACCTTTGCAAAGACTCAAGCTCGCTGTTTCCTCCTGTTTTCAGTCTTTGCACTAAGCTAAGCTAACTCGTACTTGGCTGTAGCTTCATATATAGAGAAAAGCAGATAAAAGAGTGATATCGATCCTCTTGTCTAATTCTTGAAAAGACATTTCCCAAAGTGTCAAACTGTTCCTTTAGACCAGTCATGTCATCAAACTATAACCTCTGAAGCTTCACGACCACAAGAAACTTTCATTCATGTAAGATTGAAGCTTTCTCTTATTCATCATATTTATCTCACCACATTTACGGCATCATAAAGGCGCTCTGAGGTGACAGACTGGTCGATGGAGGGACAGAGCTCCTGCAGCAGCATCACTGACTTCAGGCCCTCAGCTGTGCAGTCAGCCACGATCCAACCACAGTCACGGGTACTGAAGGGGAAACCTCCCTGGAAAGAAACAAAGCTTGAAATGCATGAAACACACACAGGCCAACAAGCTGAGAAATGTTCTTTTGTGTGTTCAAAAGTGGCTCTTGTATAATTGTGTAATAGAGGTCGCACCTTGTTCATCTGCCTGTAGTACTTCTGGTACTCAGGAGGATTCTCAGGTATCTGATGAAGTGGAAAAACTAGTCAGACATAAGTTTTCCCTTTTGTGGAAGCAGCTCAGATAACACTGTTTGAATGTGGTACACTTGAACATCTGACTGAAGCTACATACTAAATAACATGCAGCTGGTGGTACCTGTGTGATGGTGAGAAACTGATGGGCATCTTTGAGGCACTGGGCAAGTCTGGGGTTATCCTGGGCTCCTGCCTGAAAGACCCCAACCAACAACGTGTTATGATCATCTACCTGATACCTTTATATTAGGATTACATGCCAACCACAGTGCTCAAACAGCTCTCAGAGTAAATAATGACAACATCACATCCTGTCAGTGAGGCCTGAGAAGTGGGAATGACTCTCTGGCCTCGTTTTAAGAACTCATTTTAAGGATGTTACTGATTCTGAGAGCCTTACATCCACAGGTAAGTCGTAAAATCAACAGGTTAAATGCATCAGAAATATCAAAGTCTCGGGCGCCGCATAGCTCAGTCGGTAGCGCGCGCGACCCATGTGCCGAAGGCTCTGCAGCGGACCCGGGTTCGACTCCCGGCCCGGGTCCTTTTGCTGCATGTCACTCCCCATCTCTTACCCTGCTTCCTGTCCAAACTCTTCAGCTACTCTGTCAATAAAGCCGAAAAAGGCCAAAAAAAAAAAAAAAAGAAATATCAAAGTCTTCCAGCAAAGACATCTCATGAGCATCAATACAGATAAAACTCAGTGTTAGGGTTGAGGTAAGGCTGAGCTACAGCTAGTAAAAAAAACAGCAGCATGGTTACTACATCTTTTGATATGTGATTGTTGCCGTTTTGTATCATCAACACTGAAAACATCAGTGGCAATTTTTGCATTACCTCAAGGAAAGCCTGCACAGCAAAGCAAGTATCCCACAGCTGAGATCCATTCGTCCCCTGTGCGCAACAAAGAGAAGTGGTCAAACACTCAGATTGTGAGTTAAAGCTGAGGTGAATGCGTAGGCTGAAAGTCAAAGGATTGGAACCAGCAAGCACAAAAGTATATTTAGTTTTAAGTTGCTACTCTGAGCTTCTTCTTAAACATGAGCATTTAGGTTCAGACAACATTGTGCACTGTCACTCAGAATACAAAGGGGAGCTGTGAACAAATTCTCACCTGCATTTTCATGCCATCCAATCCCAACCTGAAACACAAAGAACCTACTGTAAGATTTTCAGTTATGTAACACTTGCCAAATGTCGCTGAAGGATTTATTAGTGTTGAATAAACATTTTTTTAGGCATGACACAATATGGATTAGAAGATCCAGCACAAAGAGTTTCTTTCTCCAACACGTCAATACGACCAGTGATGCAACAGAGGTTTGTTGTGTTAATTCTTTCTTAGAGAGCAGCTGACTGACCAGAGGTAGTCGGGGATCCTGGACACATGCTTCTGAAAGATCGGTGAGGAGGGACCGTCCACATACCAGCGAACCAGCATGTTGATGGTCTTGGAGATCTGAGGAGAAAATCCAAGAACTTCATGTTCACATCCTCTGTTTCTTTTCAATTCAATGTGTATATTCTATTTGTGATATCTGTTCATATATTACCGGTCCAATGCTGATACATTTAGTGAAGCTGTCGTCAGCCTGGATGTGTTCATACAGTTCTTTGACAGCCTTTCCTCTCAGCGTGGTGCTGTGGTGGGCTTCGTACACGTTTAACACCACTGCAGGGGAACAGGAACAGAGTCACAGGGTCAGGAGTGATTCACAGAGCAACTTTAAGGGAAAACCCTACTTCACTTCTTCTTATCATTGCAGAAAAACATCTTGTCATCAAGGAAAGTGTTTTTTTCCCCCCCCCATTTATTACCTCACACTCAAGTTCAACAAAACATTTGTGTGTCATCAGCTTTACCGTTGAAAGTGTTGAATCACTGTTACACACTGTTAACAGTTATTGGAACCAGTCTGAACATGCTGCCTGTTCTACCGCTGCATGCTTCTGTAGGTTGTGTAGGTTTATCAACATGGTACACAGTGTGTTGTACATACTCAGATGTGGGGAGTAATAAAGTACAAAAACTTTGTTACTGTACTAATGTAGCTATTGTCTTTACTTTTCCTCCCCACATTTGAACACAGATATCTGAACTTTCTCTCGCTGACTCGTTATCGTTTGAGGGGATTTTGAGGATAATTATTGATAGTTTAATTTTTGTGCCATTGCACGCTGCCCTCCCCACAACCATCATCAGAGTGAGACTGGAACAGGGAGAAAAGGCGTGTTAGTGTCTCGTGTCTGCAGAGATCCTGCAGCCCTCTGCCCGGATTTTATTATTTTCTCACTTTGTTGCTGGTCAGAACGCTTTACCAACCCAAAATGTGGCTATCTGACATCCTGGGAATGAGACTCAACAATCAACTACAACTACAATCAACTCAGAAATGTCCAGTAGAAATGTCCACCAGTGGGATACTTTTTACTTTACATTTCAGTGCCTGTACTTTTACTTTTACTCAAGTAAAGAATCAGTACTTCTACTGGAGTAAAGTATGTGTGTACTTTTGCCACCTCTGTGCGTACTTACTGTAGGCGACGGAGAGCAGTGTGCTGTGAGGTGTGTACATGTCACATGCTGCCACATTGTTCCTCTGAGCGGGCCAGTTAATGGTAGAATAGTCCTGGACATAAAGCTCCTGAAAACAAAGAGCAACACTTATGATGCATACGTATAATCATGATATATATATATAAATATATGCATTTATGTTGATATTTTCTTTTTTCTTTGGTCTTGTTTATTTCTAGATAAACAAGAAAAGTTGGTTCACATCTTTTTCCAGTGAAAGACTGTCAAAATAAAAGACAAGCTGCTACACTGTGCTGCTCCTCCTGCATAGTTTAAAGGTGGATCACAGAAAAGGAAAATTCCATCCTGTACACTCCTACACTGATGTACAAGGAACGAGGGATCACAGAGTAGCTTGACGAGTGAGAAAATTATGCGAATCAAATACTGTGGCCTTCACAATCAACAGATCTCAACTAAGTTTAAAAACTTTGGGAGTTTCTGGAGAAACTGGAGCTCTTGTCCAGAGTTATGATTTGAATCTATGCACATATGAAGCACTGAAGCTGTTCACGGTTCCCAGCTCCTTATGAAGCCACAGCATGTCGGGTTTTCCTGTTAATTTGTAAGCCATCTGTAAAGTGTCAGTGTATGATGTTGATAATGATATATTCCAGTTTTCCTTTTGAGAAAAAGTACTTTACCTTTAACTTATTTTACCAATTATGACTTTCAAAACCCCCGACATTTTCCAGATTTGCTGCATTCACACACAGCAGAGCAGAAAGTTGTTCCAAGACAAACATCTTTAGAGCTGAAGAGGTAGTATGACTGAAGGAAGAACATCTTGCACAATAAGTTATAAGTCTGGCTTTATACAGTGAGTATGAGTATGGCGCCCCCTCGTGATGTGATGTGGTTTCAGCACCTCTCTGAGGCTCAGGATTAGAGCGTCCTCCTCTGCAGCCAGTCTGACAGCATAACAGTAACTCATGGGAAGGTACACCTGACGACAGTGACACCACAGGGTGGAGGGGTGGGCTGGCATCCAGGTGGGGAACAGCCTGGGGACGGACACAATTACAAACATCAGCCCTGCACTGATACAGAAGAAAAAATGTTCACACTGATACAAATATTTGACTTCTTTTGTGCACGATGGTGAAAACAGCAAATTAATCTCTGTGTCACCAACTGACAAACATGAACAACAGTTATTCAGTCTGTTCTAAACACTTCATATCCGCTCGCTGCAATAAAAAAAAAAAAAAGACGAGAAGATACATTTAATGTTTTAACGTCCAACCTACCACATCTCTGGCAGCAGCGTGTTCATTCCCTCCCAACTGTAGACATTTAAAATGGCCAACCAGAATTTACCCCACGAGGGAATCCCCACAGCTCCGCCTGTACAACATAAAAAGAACACTGACAGCTTTAGTATGAAGCTATTACCACTCTTAATTAACATGGTTATTACTAGAAACATATGTGACACCTCAGATTTGTCTTCAGCAGCAACATATAGCCCTTGAATAAAATATGTTTTTGAAGATGATCCGCTATTGTGATCGCCTGCAGAATTATTTATAAGTTATGTCACCTTTGCTGTGCAGGTTGTTTCTGGCTCGAACCATATCTGGATCATCAGGCTCAACTCCCAGAATCCTTAATGAGGTGTAACTCAGCGCTGTGCCAAAGACGGTCGACTTGTCCTCAATATGTCTGGTGAGAAACCAAACACATCCATGATGCTGCCATAATCAGTAATTACAGACAGTCTGACCCTGTATGTTTTTTGTTCTGCCAGTGTCCCAACTCAGGTGTATGAATATCAGAAGTCAAAATGCTGTTGACTTACAGACCCCAGCCTCCGTCTGGCAGCTGAACAGAGCGCAGGTACCTCACCATCTCCTTCTTCCAGGCCTCGGCCAGAGGAATCTTAGCCACATGACATGTGATCAGCAGACCTGGAGCACAGAAACGGACACCAACATAGTGACATTAAAATTTTAGAAACACATGCACAAGAACACTGGTGTCAGGACAATGATGGCTGCTGCAGAATACATGGAGGTGGATGAACTCGCTTCACCTGGGAGCAGGAAGAGAGGTCCACCATAGTCTCCTGCCCAGTGACCGTCCTCAGCCTGCAGGTGGCTGTAGAAGTGCATCCCTTTCAGAGCTGCATCTACAGCCGTGTGAGCAGCTGGGGAGCCAGACACAAACTTACTCTGTGGAGAAAATGGATGATTAGAAATGGACAGATGTTACACACTACAGGGCAGCCAGTTTGCTCAGCAATAATAAAAATAAATGTATTGTTTGTATTCTATCTGCTACAGTTTTTGTACAAAGGAATAAGTGACGCTTGGCAAACTGACTGACATGTCAAAAGATGATAATAAGTGATATGGATAGACCAGAGAGCCTAATTTCACTTTCATGAAGAACAAAAGAAAGTTAAAGAAAGCGTACTGTGTCCAATCCTAGAGAATGAGCTTCCAACATTGTCTGCTCTCTGTCCAGGGTGTCCTGATCCTCCACGTAGCGCCACGTCTGTCTGCCCTCATCATTCGTCAGTCTCCAGCGGCTCAGGTCTGTGGCTGGATCGCTCTTGTAAGGGCCCCCTCGCCTCCGCAGGTGCCTGACAGGAGCAGACAGCAAGTATGTTAATGTCAGATCATCTGTTTGTGCTACTGGATTCTTTAACTTATCTATTAGGTCATAGTGTCTGTAGATTTCATGCATGTTGCATATATTCTGGACAAAAGTGGTATGGTCTGTTGTAAAGATTGTTTCTAGCACAATGAGGTTTTTATCACACAGGCATTAAATATAACTTTAGAAAAACAGCAGTCCTTTCTGGTTTGCTATTAGAGGGTATTTATGGAGTGGCTGTGGCTCAGGGGACAAATCAGCGTCTTCTTATTGGAAGGTTGCTGGTTTGATTCCCTTGGTCTCAAGACAAAGTGTCCTTTGGCAAGATACTGAACCCCACACTGCTCCTGACACCACCAGTTAATTTATGTATGAATTACTGTAATTTGCATTGGACAAAAGCATCTGATAAATGTAAATGTATAGTCAACAGAGGAATCACAAGACTGTTTCATAAACACTGAAAAGTTCCTCATATACACAAAAAACATCATGTAAACAAAATGGTATTTAAAGGGTTAAATTCCTGCAGATTAGTTAATATTTGGTTCGTTATTATCAGGACTGATGTTGCTGATAAAATGCAACAATTAAAGATGTAAATAATATTAATAAACGTTAGTTAAATGTGTTTTTTTCAGTTGCATGAGGGTTCTTGTAAATTAAAGACCTGCAGCTCCATAATTTTTTTTTATGACAATGTCTGAGGTATAGTTAAGAAGAAAATCCAAATAGTATTTTGAATAAGCAAAATTCAAGTAACTATTCTTCATTTCACTACTTTACCTGACATAAACTTTTCCCCACCTGACAGAATGAACCTGACTCAGGGTACAGCTAGCATACATGTTGACTCAAACTTCAGACGGAAACATAATGAACATACGTCCTTTAAACTACTAAATAACTTGTAGTTTTGGCGACATTAAACCTTAAATAAAACAAAATACTCACGTTCCTTCAGTCATATCTGTAATTGACAGCTACAGCGTTGAATCCTCCGCTGAACCATATCGATAATTTTCTTTTCAGCCTCTCTAACGTCTCTGCCCCTTTTTGCTCTTGTCATGGGAGTTGTAGTTCTTTAACGAGAAGAACGTTCAGAGTTCTTTCGCAGCTCACACTGCATTTCCCAGCAGACCTCGCGGTGCCGTCCGAGTAGTTCTCCACATGGAGAGACATGAGCAGAGAGCCGGCCGTCCAATCACAAACTAGCTGGGCGGAGAAAGAGGCGGGTCTGCAGTGAGGTCATCCAATCAGAGCGCGACAAGGACAAACACTTCACATGTGCTCATTGATTATGACGATCCAGTGCCTGTAAACTACTGAATAATAACTGGGTTAAATGGGAGATTTGTGTAAAAAATCACACTTTCATTCAAAATTAAGCAACTTGATTTCATTCTAATTACTTATATATGTATTTCTACGCGTTTATTGAATGATTGTCTACTAGGAGACGCGATTTTTCTGTTTATGTGTGTGTTTTTGTTATTTTAAATTATGTTAATACTCATTTAAAATTTTCATTTTCGATAAATATTCTATAGATTTTTTTTAACACAGTTTGTGGAAAAAAAGATGCAAATTAGTTTTGTGCAAAATGAATGGTACAACATCAAACCAAGAGCAAAAATCCAAAACTTTGTACAAATCAAGACCACTGCTGCAATCAGTGTATCTGAGTAAACCACATATACCACATATTGCAAATCATCTGTCTGTCAGAAATGTACTGTGATGACTTGCATTTTCTCCAGGTGGCGCTCTTGTGTTTGTGTTTCTTCAGCCATGGTGGCTGTTGCTGGCCATGATAATAAGGAACAGGAATCACTGTAAATACAGTGAAAAATGAAACGTTCCAAGAAGTCAATTGAAATGATTGAAAATGCAAGAATGTCCAGTTGATCACTTGAATGATCAGATAATCTTTCTCATGTGTATTTGATCAGTTGATTAGCTGTGGAAAAAGCAAAAATGACAAACACAAATTTGCAGATTCCAAAGTACTTTCTGCAGATTTCTTCAGCAAGAAACCCAAATATGTTCCATCAGCAACAATATAACACAGAGTAACGCAGCAAACTGCTGTTCTTTGCAAGCCAGCACCAGCACGCTTTGCTCAATTGTAAATTAAGTAATCTAATAATTTGCACTTCATCGCCACATATGATCAGTCTCAATGAAATTCCAAGGAGAGGGATGAATAAAATCATATCTTGATCATTTCTTACTGTTTATAACATACAGACCACAAAATAGTGGAGATATCTATTTATCTATAACTTATTAAGATGGGGGCTAAAAATTAAGGACAATAAAAATATAGTCCACAGAAAAAAACAAACAAAAATGTTACAGGGACACTCATGAAATTAAATAGAATATGTTGCCAATATACTGTACATTAATTAAAGATAAATAATCGTATCTCTATAGATAAATGTAATTTTTGTACATCTACTGTGTCAATGATGGATTGTTGGTATTGATGACCATAATGACAGTT
Organism: Acanthopagrus latus; assembly: GCF_904848185.1. Classification (NCBI taxonomy): domain Eukaryota; kingdom Metazoa; phylum Chordata; class Actinopteri; order Spariformes; family Sparidae; genus Acanthopagrus; species Acanthopagrus latus. Next base: position 26,185,458 of record NC_051047.1, on the reverse strand, counting down.
CATGTGTTTTCTAAAAAAAATAATTTAAATAAAACAAAACAAAAAATTTCATAATTAATTCATAATGCAAATTTCAGTGTTCTCAGTGTTACTCAACCTGCAAAAATGAAAAAGTGGAACAAATATTAACATGACATTTCTGTCTCTTTTCAACATTCAGAGGTTGGGACACTTTTCCTTTTATACTCTGGATGTGTAGCAATGTTATGGTCACTTCAATAGAAAAAGTTTACTCACCCTGTAGCTTCATGGTTCCCTGGTACTGTAAAAAGGGGATGCAGATGTGTGTTGTGAAATGTGATGTTTAATATTAAGACTGTGTAACATCTGACTCCCTAAAAACTTTACTGAACTTCAGACTTGACCCACTGAAGACTTAACTGAGGACTTGAAGCCTGAGAACTGTAAGACACGGCTTGACATTTGAGACTTGACTCACAAAGACTTCAGACTTGACAACATTTTTGTAAATTGTGAACACAAGTAAGCAGTACTAAACTTTTTAAAAGGTGGTAAATATAATGTTAAGTTGACAACATCAAAGAAGTTGATGAGGAGGGAAGCGAAGAAGAATGTAAAATAAAATGTTCTGCATTTTGTGATACAACACAGAAATCGACACAATCATACTCCCACACTTGTGTTTCCATGAGTCCAATGTGTGGAAACAACGAAAGCTGACTGAGTCCCAAGTTCAAGATTACGCCGGTTTGATTGTACAAAACAAGAATTGTGGAGTTGTAACTTTGGGCTCCGGGTTATTGTGGCAGCGTTTTGCACAGCCTTATACATTTTTACGAGCCAGACAACTGATTAATTGAAAAAAAATTATTGCAGTCTTATACAAAACTGTCCGACATACAGTAGCTCCACCTCAACCAACTTACAAGAGTAAAATCCTACTTCGACATTAATGCATGAGTCATTATTATCTAATGTTATGTATTATAATAATACAACAATCTGCATGGTGCACTTTTACTTTTAATAATTAAAGCAGATTTTCCTGATTATCTTGACATGTTTTCAAGTTGTAACAGAGTATTTTCACAGAGCAGTTTTGGTACTTTTACTTAAGTAAAGGATGTGAGTACTTCCTCTCCCACTGCCTGTCCGCCCCATGTCTTTCTATAAATGTCGAACCCGTTCACGGTTGTGTCTGTTGATCTGCTCTCCAGCACCCAGTAAGTTCACTAGTAGCTTTCTGGCCATAATTGATGATTCGGTGATGTCTTTTTTCAGTCATGTCAGACACAGTTTTACAATTCTACTTTATATAACATTTTATGTTTTACAACTGCATGAATCTGCATTTTTCGTTTTTTTGTCTCTGCATGTTAAGATGTTGTTTTGGTTTTATTTCAGGATTTGGATCTGATCTGAAAATCTAAAAATGCCCGGGTGTCCAAGTAAATAATTTACCTGTAATTGTCTTTGTTCATTATCAATCTTGTCCTTTTTGTGAAAGTTTCTTAATCTAACTTTGAGTTGCAAAAACTGATGTCAAGTTTGGACAAACTGAGAGAGAAAATTGTGTTTCCCAACCCTTTTGTTTGACTAGGAACATCAGAGGGAAGGTCAGAAAGAAACCCAGGAGGATTCAGAGGAGGATACCCAGGAGGAGGATACCCAGGAGGAGGATACCCAGGAGGAGGATACCCAGGAGGAGGATACCCAGGAGGACTGGCATGGGGAATGCCAAGAGGATTCCCTGGAGGGTATTGTATACCCTCCCCTCCTCCACCGTGTATTCCATATGGTCCAATGCCTTGGGGGTATTAATGTCACTTGTGTCCTGAGGGTAAAATCCAGTTGATTTATTGATAAATGTAAAATGCAAATCATTGGTACCTTTCCGTCCAACAGTCCACTGACAGTCAGTAATAGTTACATTAAAGTGGTATTGATTCGGCTTATGCAATAAATAAAACCAATCACACTCAGTTTTCAGTTCATAAAATACACCTTGCCAAAACTAAACTTAAAAGAAGTGTTTGGCTTGACACATTGTATGTTTGAAGTAGAGGACGCTTATCATATTTGATCTCTTGTGATTAACAACCACTTCCTCTTTGAATAAATGCAAGTCACCTCTGCGATGCCATCTCTCTTTGTTCTGTTTTTATTTGACCTTGTTGCCAATTTCTTTTTGCTGAGCAATCAAACCTAAAAATGGTTTGCTGGGTTCAGCTTCCCAAGAATGGCAGTTTTACATCAGGGTGTGTTGAACATATCTGGGTTGTGGGCTTCCAGTTCAACAAAACTAGAATTCGCTAGACTCTATAAAGATTCTCTTTTTCTCTGCTACGTCATCACTGTGACAGCTAATCAATCCATCAAATACACATGTTTAAGAAAGATGTATGATGAAAATAAACTTTGGTTGCAGCTCTGAACTCATCATTGACTCTGGCTTTACTGTACTGAGTTTGACGCCCCCTGGTGAGGCAATGTGGTTTCATGTTGTTGAAATGGCAAAAAACACTACGGAGATTTTTTCGTTGAGAAATTAAGATAAGAAAACCTTTTGAAATAGTTGAAATGTGTCTGTTGCAAAACCAAAGAAGATGAATAATCATCACACATAAAGTCTGTGAAGTCCACCAGATCTGAAAGCTAATTCAAGCTCTAAATCTTCACACCTTTTCTCCCCATTCCAGTCTCCCTCTCTGTTTGTTTCCGTCTTGTTTCGTCTGTCGTGCATGATATGCACACTTTCTCAGTCGCCTACAATAAGTATGCACAACACACTGCACCACGATAATAAAACACAGCTGACAGAGCAATGTGCACGTAGAACAGGCAATGAGTTTGGACATCCCATTTGCTGCCGTTGAATATTCCTGCAAACCACAGATAGATTGACCGTCTACATTTTATTCGTATCATTAAAACATTTCCACAAGACAGGAGTGATGTCTTGATTGACAACACTGGTGACAAGATTGTCTGTTTTAACCCAAACTATGATCTTTTCCAGCCCAAACCTTTTTGTGCCTGAACTGTACCAGACGGTCAGACGTTAACCACAGAGTTGCCACAACATAAAATAAAAAAAAAATTAGGCATATACCTGTATATCTGATGCAGGGGTGTTTTATGCAATGGTCAGCAGAAGTGAATTCCTCTAAAAGGTTCTATGTGCACCACTCCCTGGACAAATTTTACAGCATCATGCAAGTTTTTGCTGAATTAGGATCTCAGTGTTACTTAATCTGCAAACATGAGAAAGGGAAACAGGGAGCTACATATTAACGTGACCTTCTGTCCCCTTTCAACATACAAACCGTCTGAAACTTGTCATCTGGATGTGTTGCAATGTTATTGTCATTTCAGTGGAAAAGGGCAGAGAAACCAATGCCACCATGGTGCACATTACCCACAATGCAACAAAGCAACAAAGTGACATCACTTGAGGCAGTTACATGCAGCTCCCTCTGAATCCAAAAAAGGCTTTATACTACTTGCCTTCACATATGCTGTAGAACTCCCAAAGGCCTCTAACAGTAAACACTTAAATGTGTAAAACTGGTGAAGTTACCGTTTAACATATTTTGCGTTGGTCTGCATTCAGCCAAATATCCAAAGCAGATGGAAATTCAAGTAATTTAGACAAACAGTTCCTCAAAAGACATGATGCTGCTCAATTTCATAAACCAAACAATTAATCTATTAATGAAGAAAATACTAAGCAGATAAATTGATAATGAAAATAATAATACGTTGCAGTCCTTCACAAAATATTTCTTCTCACCCAACTACAACATAAAAATCCTGCTTTTACATTAATGCATTAAAATGAACTTTTTGTACTTTAACTCTGTTTTCAACATCATACTTTCTTATTCTTTCAATGCAGGACTTTTTTGTGTCTTATTAGTACTTTTACTTAAGTAAGGTATCTGAGTACTTCCTCCTCCACTGCCTGTCCGGGCTGTGGCTTCCTATAAAAGCCGAGCCAGTTTGCTGCTGTGTCAGTGAATCTGCAGTCCAGCACTCAGTAAGTTCACCAACTGGTTTTCTACATTTAACAAAACACACTGTCTACAGTGGACTGCAAATGCTTTCTTTTTCAATAATTTAGCACGTTTTTAAAACTGCTTAACTCACTTTTATTGAAAAAATTATTTCTTTTCTCATATAAAAACAGGATATATGTGTAATCAAGTGGCTTCTTTCATTTCAGAGTTCACATGTGTTCGGATATTCTGCAATGTTCGGCTTTAACATCACCAACAGAGGTAAAGAAATCACTTGTTGTAGCTGTCTTTTGTTAACTTATACTAAAACACTATGCAAACTGTCTTTTGAAATTGAATTATCAAAAATGTATATCATGTTTTATACAAACCACAAAAGAAAAACGTGAGCCTCATCTCTTTTGTTTAAATAGGTCACCAGTATCTTCCCTTTGGCTGTTATCCTCAGACAGTGCAAGGAGGATATCCTCAATGTCCACCATGGATGGAACAATGCAAAACCTCTTATACACAGTCCTGTTGTCCACCTGTTTGTGGTCCTGCTGTAGCCCCATCTTTTGGGTGGTATGGACAAGGACCTAACTGGGGGTATGGATGGAACTTTGGTCCTTGGTTTAGTGGTACTGGATGGACTGGTGGCAGTGGACAGTTTGGTGGTAGTGGACAGACTGGTGGCAGTGGACAGACTGGTGGTAGTGGTCAAATTGATGGTAGTGGACAGACTGGTGGAAGTGGACAGACTGGTGGAAGTGGAATCTTTGGTGGTAGTGGACAGACCAGTGGCAGTGGAATGTTTGGTGGTAGTGGACAGACCAGTGGCAGTGGACAGACTGGTGGAAGTGGAATGTTTGGTGGTAGTGGACAGACCAGTGGCAGTGGAATCTTTGGTGGTAGTGGACAGAGCGGTGGCAGTGGACAGACTGGTGGAAGTGGAATGTTTGGTGGTAGTGGACAGACCAGTGGCAGTGGAATCTTTGGTGGTAGTGGACAGAGCGGTGGCAGTGGACAGACTGGTGGAAGTGGAATGTTTGGTGGTAGTGGACAGACCAGTGGCAGTGGAATCTTTGGTGGTAGTGGACAGACTGGTGGCAATGGACAGACTGGTGGCAGTGGAATCTTTGGTGGTAGTGGATGGGCTGGTGGTAGTGGACACTTTGGTGGTAGTGGACAGTTCGGTGGCAGTGGACCGACTGGTGGTAGTGGATACTTTAGTGGTTATAGGCAGACTGGTAGCGTTGGCCCCTTTGGTGGCATTGGCCCCTTTGGTGGTGTTGGCCTCTTTGGTGGCATTGGCCCCTTTGGTGGCTTTGGATACTATGGTGGCTGTGGACAGACCGGTGGCAGTGGATACTTTGGAGGCAGTGGACAAACTGGTGGCAGTGGACAGATTGGAGGTAGTGGACAAACTGGTGGCAGTGGACAGATTGGTGGCAGTGGACAAACTGGTGGCAGTGGACAGACTGGGGGCAGTGGACAAACTGGTGGCAGTGGACAGAGTGGTGGCAGTGGACAGACTGGGGGTAGCGGACAAACTGGTGGCAGCAGACAGACTGGTGAAAGTGAACAGACTCGTGACAATGGAAAGATTGGAGGCAGTGAAGAGACCAGTGGCAGTGGAAAGACTGGAGGCAGTGAAGAGACCGGTGGCAGTGGAAAGCTCAGTGGCCATGACCAGCGTGGTGGCAGCGGTCCTGCTGGTGAAATTAAACAGGAAGATAAACCAAAATACAAGCACAAGCACCAGCTCGGCCACAAGCACACCAAGTGTCACAAGAAGGGGACGGAGTGCAGCGGGGTAAGATTCAACAGTGATGAATTCATTGACAATATAAAGAAACATGAAGCATTTCTACATTTTACTCAGCCATACATTTATCTGACTTCTACTGGCAAATTAAGATTTTAGAAAGTATTTTAAGAGCTTCTAAAACGTGTTGTTAGAGCAAGTAAATCGACCCAACAGTGTGTTAAAGTACAGCTGAAATGATCAGTCATTAATCCCTTTGTCAACTGACAGAAAATTTATTGACATATGTTGGTTTTTGTTTTTTTGTTAAACTTTAAGTAAGTTACATAATTCCAGTTTCACAAATGTTAAGATTTTCAGCCTCTTCTTGTAGCAATTTGAATAATTGAATACTTAGATGTGATGAACAGTGTGGCTTATCAACACTGTCAGGAAAAGTCCCAGAAATATATTATTAAAATGTCAAAAAATAATCACCAGATGGAACTGCTGACAGGAACACAGTGCTCAGCAACATCTGTCGTAAGCCTGAAATATCACTTCCTTTTAAAGTTTATATTGTCTATTTATTCAGTGATTCACCCATCTTCCAAAATCCATTTGCATTAAGATATTTCTAAATGCTTCCTACAGAGGATATGTGGTATGTGTACTCACTTGACAGCTCTAGTCATGATTGACTGACTGTTTTGTTCTTTCATCTTCATATTCTCTGCAGTCCTCCAGCAGCCCCTGCTCCAGTGACTCTGATGTATGAGGACTCCTCAACAGAAGAAGAAAGAGGAGGAGGAAGTTACAACCCAGAATTCTTCATCCTTGACTCAAGAATCACATCACACAATCACACAATAGATTTTGAGTTTTCACTGACTGTACGGCTTTGAATAAAATACTTGTGTAATAAATGAAGTGGAGACAGAGATGGTTTGGGTCACTGTGTTGGGTCAGGTTTGGGTGTGATATTGACACAGTGACAGTGTTGATAACACCAGTAAATAGTGCCAAGATATTTTCAAATATTTGGAGTGTAAGAGACACATATCTTGGAGTGGATGGTGTCACTGATATATTTTGACAGAAAACAAAACCAGACAATGTCAACCTATATGGTACGACTTACTCTAGTCCAATATTGTTGTTTATCTGGTGCCACAAGACAACAAAAACATATATGAATAATCATTAACTGTAACAACATCTTAAATGTATATTTTAAAACCTAAAAGAGTTTTGTTTTTGTTTTTTTACATTTTTTTTATTGGAGTTCAGCTTCTGCCCCTGATAATTGGCACTGGGTTGTTTCTACTCTTTTCTACAGTGGAATGCAGTTTATCCCTACAAAACATGGCATTTTAGAGTTCAATACTGCTTAAATCTGCAGTTTTAGAAAAATAAATGTTTCTCTGTTAAGGGGGACATTTTGTGTTATAAATTGGCTTCATTCATTTTAGCATTAGTTGGAATGTATTGAAATTCTGCAATAACTAGTTGTTTTTTTTTTAAAATGTCAAACCACCGTTTTCAAACCACCATCCAAAAAGAAGATAATCTTTATCTCAGTTAGGGCCAAAACTGTAAATACAACAACAATCTTGTTCAATAGTCTTTGTGTTTCATATATGTGGTAGGCTACCTGAGTGTAAAACAGGTGGATGTAAATTTCAGCAACCGCCTCTTATGTATTTTTCAGATGCTTTTAGGGGTAAACAGTGTTGGCTTCATTTTTTATAGATACGCCGATGACACACATTTATACCTAACCTCCTCTTGTGGAGATTGGTTTGATAGCATTACATTTATCCATGAATGTAATGTTAATGTGCTCTTACTGTTGCAATACTTCAGGTATTCACGTACTTGTTAACATTGTCTGACCACCCCTGATATCTGTGACCTCACCAGATCACCTCACCAAGGGGCGCCATGTTCAGTACATTCAGGTCAGGTGTAAAAGATAAATATTGCTTTTTGAAACTACCAGATGAGAGGCCTTGATAATCTATTTTTCTTTACTGGCTCAGTTTAATTTTTTTGCTGTGTGTTAAGTTCCCAAGGACAAATGTAGATTTTTTTCTAAGAATATGACAGAATTTCAAAACATAATCATTAATTTATGATCAAATAATCAGTCACTTTTTTGATTAACTGAGTAGCTGTCAAGGCCATGAAATGTCAGAGAAACGTTACAATGCCCTTTGCAAGTTGATTCCAAGATGATGTCAGGAAATTTCTGGTTTTGTTCAACCACTAGTAATCGAAACAGATAAACGGATAAAAACACCAAATTGTCATTCTAAAGAAGCTAAAAACAGCAAATTACTTTTGTTTTATGAATAATTTGAATGTTAAATTGATTGTTAAACTTAATGCCAATGAGATCAAATAAAACAGAGAATAAAGAGACAAGGCACTGTTGCTTAAATGATGAGCAGAAAGCATTTAATGTTGTAAATCACAAGGGAACAATTATAATCACTGTGTAATTCATAAAAAGCATAGTATGTTGCATGAGACACAGGATTTAAACGTTAGATGGTTAATTAACTGATTATATTCATTGAAAGAAACAGGATGAAAGTGTCCGGAGGAAAATGGGATTGTTTCTCCTCCCATTCAGACATCTTTATCTTTTCAGAGGCGCTGCTGCAGGAGCTGCTGGAGAACGACAACAGAGACAAACAATTTACTAAAAACGTATAATTTAGTCAACTAATAAAACTTCACCAAAAACTGAACACTATAACCTTTATTAAGGGAGGATTCATGGTGGGGCTCTTCTATTAGATTGCATTAGCTTTAGCTGGTGGATTTAATAAACTGACAACTTCGTGTACTGCCTAACTGAAAAAAGAAATAAATGTAAAAAGAGGACAGAATAAACTGTTTGAAATGATGTTTTATTAGCTCACTAGTTTGATTTATCACATACATTAAATTAAAGTGACTTAGATGTGACTCTTATCGATTGTCAGTGGAATGACGCTCAGTATTGACTTTGGCATGATACATATTTAATGATTTGCATTGTACATTTATGGATAAATCAACTGGATCTTACCTTTACTGGTCAGGACCCTAGTGAGATCAACACCCCCAACCCCTTGGTCCCCCAGGCATTCCTCCAGGCATTCCCCCAGGCATTCCCCCAGGCATTGGCCCTCCAGGCATTCCCCCAGGCGTTGGCCCTCCAGGCATTCCCCCAGGCATTGGCCCTCCAGGCATTCCCCCAGGCATTGGCCCTCCAGGCATTCCCCCAGGCATTGGCCCTCCAGGCATTCCCCCAGGCATTGGCCCTCCAGGCATTCCCCCAGGCATTGGCCCTCCAGGCATTCCCCCAGGCATTGGCCCTCCAGGCATTCCCCCAGGCATTGGCCCTCCAGGCATTCCCACTGGCATTGGCCCTCCTGGGTATTGCCACTGGGATCCCCATGTTCCTTGAGTTCCTACTCAAACATAAGGGGGATCATTGTTTTCTCTTTTTCTTTGCACAAACTTGAAAATTCATGAAGAACATTTGACAAACAGGGTCAGGATGGAGTTAAAGTAACAGCGAAAACTGATGAAACAACAAAAGACAGTTACAACAACAGTTTTTTTAAATTTTTTTTACCGAAGTTAGTGATGCCCTGGCCGAACATTTTTGAATTTCAGATCAGATCCAAACCCTGAAACAACAGATGCAAACATGAGAAAAATAAGAGCACATTATTACACATATGCAGATTTATGCAGTTGTATAACATAAAATGCTACAGAAAGCGTCTTCAGTTCACTGTGGAAAAGACAGCATATTTGTTAAATATGATAATGACAAGAGATTTACTAGTGAACCTACTGAGTGCTGGAGTGCAGATCCACTGACACAGCAGTGAAGCAGCTCTGCTTTTATAGGAAGCCATGGGGCGGACAGGCAGTGGAGGAGGAAGTAATCACATCCTTTACTTCAGTAAATGTACCAGTACACCCCTGTAAAAATACTCTGTTACAAGTCAGACTCCTACAATTAACGTATGTAATGTATGAGAGTATATTCAGGTAATGTCCTTAAAGTATAAAAGTAAAAGTATTACATGTGATGTCCAACCAATTGTGCCAAGCTGGATACATAAAGAATGAAAAATGCTTGTCAAAAAATTTTTTAAATAACAAATTAATTTTCAGACTGTCTATGCACGAAAACTGTTCCTTGCCTTGGTTGTGTCTAAACACTTTTAAAATGTTATTCCTCAAGTACTACATGTGTTGTCCAACTAATTGTACAAACCTGAAAATGTATATACAAAAAAAAAAAAAAAAAAAATACTGTAGCAGTTCTTTACATTTGTAAAGCTGGATAGATACAAAATGACAAATAATTATCAAAATATTTAAAATAGCCAATTAAATTTCTGACCAAAAGTGTTACTTTCCTCAGTTGTGTCCCAACATTTCAAAACCCCTCCTCTGCAAGCAAGCAAAAGTCTCTATTAGCGTTATAATGACAATCAGATTTCCCAAATACTTTTCAAATATCTCTTCATTTCTCTCAGCCTGTGATGATGTATCATAAACCAAAACACGCAAAAACTCAAACATGTTCAGTTTACTTAAAGGTGCTAATTGTAAGAAAAGTATATTCACTACTTATACGCTTGAATATCAAGAAATTAGAAATATGAACAAAAGTGTTGGTGTCACCGACTTGAACTCATTATTATTATTATTTATCATCATTTACTTGAACTGCTGGCACTGACTTGAACTCTGATGATCTTTCACTGTTTCTCAAGTCTATTTGCTGCCAGTGGGAGTATAGTGTTGGGAGTATGAATCTGTCGATACCTGTGTTGTAACACTCGCAAAATGCAGAACCTTTTATTTCTTCTTCCTTTCTTCTTGTTTGTACTACTCAAACTTCAGAAACCATTAAAGTTAAAATATGTTAGGATTTTATTCCAGCGTGGTACTGTGATAGGATGCCACCTGTGCAACAAGTCCAGTCGTGACATTTCCCCGCTCCTAAATATTCCACAGTCATCCGTCAGTGGTATTATAACAAAGTGGAAGCGATTGGGAACGACAGCAACTCAGCCACGAAGTGGTGGGCCACGTAAAATGACGGAGCGGGGTCAGCAGGTTTTGAGGCGAATAGTGCGCAGAGGTCGGCAACTTTCTGCAGAGTCAGTGGCTACAGACTTCCAAACTTCATGTGGCCTTCAGATTAGCTCAAGAACAGTGCGTAGAGAGCTCCATGGAATAGATTTCCATGGCCAAGCAGCTGCATCCAAGTTTGGTGGAGGGGGGATTATGGTGTGGGGTTATTTTTCAGGAACTTGGCTTGGCCCCTTAGTTCCAGTGAAAGGAACTCTGAATGCTTCAGCATACCAAGAGATGTTGGACAATTCCATGTTCCCAACTTTGTGGGGACAGTTCGGGGATGGCACCATCCGGTTCCAACATGACTGTGCACCAGTGCACAAAGCAAGGTCCATAAAGACATGGATGAGAGAGTTTAGTGTGGATGAACTTGACTGTCCTGCATAGAGTCCTGACCTCAACCCAACAGAACACCTTTGGGATGAATTAGCGCAGAGACTGAGAGCCAGGCCTTCCCGTCCAACATCAGTGTGTGACCTCACAAATGCGCTTCTGGAAGAATAGTCAAAAATTCCCATAAACACACTCCTAAAGCTTGTGGAAAGCCTTCCCAGAAGAGTTGAAGCTGTGTAGCTGCAAACGGTGGACCAACATCATATGAAACCCTACGGATTAAGAATGGGATGTCACTTAAATTCATATGCGAGTCAGTATCAGTGAGCGAATACTTTTGGCAATATAGTGTGTATAAATAAGTCATGTCATGTCATGTCATTGTCCGAACCGCTTATCCCTTTCCATGGGGTTGCAGGGTGTTGCTGCTGGAGCCAATCCCAGCCTTGTCTCAGGGCGAAGGCAGGGTACTCCCTGGATAAGTCACCAGCTCATCGCAGGGCCCTCACTAGTGAGCAATGTGGGGTTCAGTATCTTGCTCAAGGACACTTCGGCATGCAGCTCAGCCCTGCCCGGAGCTGGGATTGGAACCAGTGACCTTCCGATCACTAGTCGACCTGCTCTACCCGCTGAGCTACAGCCGCCCCTGTATAAATAAGTGAGCACGCTAATCAGCTAGCCCCAAGACGTAAAAACCATCACCACATTTCAAGTATTCAGTGAGTTTATTCAAGTCTTTTTGGAGTCAAGTCTTTGCAGTCAACTTTCAATTGGGAGTCTATCATCTTAAAACATTTCTCAGGACCAGACTTTTAACTCCACTTAAATCATTCAAGAGACAGAATTAGTGGACAATGAAATAAGAGCCTGGAGCTTTGTTGAGTTGGTGCAGGGTGCTGATGAGCAATGTTATGCTCTGCCAACTCTGTCACCCTGATAAAGACATCATGGGACATCGATGATTTTTTGAGAGGAATCATTTTTCTAAATTAAAGAATTGCTTAAGCAAAAAACAATAATGTACATGTATTGAAGAAACACCCACTAAGAATAATAGAATACAATTTTTTCTAGCTGTAAATGTTTAGGAAGGAGTTGAGATTTTAAGATTCTTGGGTTAAAATTCTTTTACACATTTCATAAAACTTATAAAACACATTAACTGAGCACCTTTGATAGTAGCAGATTATCATACAGTTTTAAGGCGCCTTCTGGAAGTGCCTCAGATCCTGCACTGCTGCTCAGGTTACAGGTTTAATCTGTCATAATGTCAGCTGTCGTTGGGTTAAGAGTCAAATTGCCAAGAAATTGCACAGTCTTAATATTAAACATCACATTTCACAATAAACGCAGCATCCTCTTTTTACAGTACCAGGGAAGCACTGTGTTATAAGCCTCTCTCCCTTTTCTATTGAAATGACCATAAGATTGCTACATATCCAGAGTGAAAAGTAGAAAGTTTACCACCCTCTGAATGTTGAAAGGAGACAGAAATGTCACGTTAATATTTGTTCCCCTTTTTCCATATTTACAGGTTGAGTAACAATGAGTCCTAACAATGACCTGAACTTCTTTACATGTCTCTAGATCAAATCAGGTAACAACTTGAATGATGTTATAAATATTAAATTAGCTTTTGTTTCATCAATTTTTTTTCATTTTCATTGTCCAAAAAACCCCCAAAACATTTACCCATTGTCATTAATACTGAATACAATTCACATACAATAATGTTCATTTATCAATATATCTATAGAGATAGCTGTGAGGTAGAACTGCTGGATTTTGGGTCACTTAGAAATCCTTTTTCTATTAAAATACCATTAAATTCATCAAAGATATAACAAGACATTAATAATGTGCAAAATGTCACGAGACGTTTATCTGGAAATGGTTTCTTTTTAGCAGTATGTCTTCACATCTATACATAATATAATTTTCAGCAACCATCACCCCAATGGTCCAATGGCACATTGTATTAGCTAATCCAAGTATGTCATCTTAAAATCTGATTAATTATTAGAAAACCTTGAAAACAGTTAATTAACTGATTAAAGAAGCATCAGCTGGGCTTCTTTTGTCTAGTTGAGCATGTGGAGCATCAGCATATGTGGATTTAAACTATAGTTTCAAAATGGACGGGAAAAAAAGAAATGTCTTATTTACCAACAGATATAACTGTGATATGTGAGGTAAATATTTAAATGTATATTGTTAACAAGCTAGGACAAGGACATACATTTTGTTTTAAGTATTATTTAATATTTAATTGATGAGAATATTTTTGCTGATGATGTAAAAATAAACAAGACAGACATGACTTGCTTTGATGATACATAAAGAGGTTTAATGGTGTTAATCACAAGGGAACAATGTTGAACAGTCATATTCATTTAAAGAGTACAGTCGTACAAAAACATGCTTTGAAATTTAGGTGATCAGATCAACTGATTATTTTCATTAAAGGGAGCAGGATGAAGGTTTTCATGTGGAAACCTCTCTTGTTTTTCCTCCTATTTAAAACATCTCTGTCTTGTCAAGCTGGCTGCTGCAGGAGCTGCTGGAGGGCAACAGCAGAGACAAATCTTGACATTCAGTCACTAAAAACATGTCAATTAGTCTGTTAATAAAAGGTTAAAACAAGTACTTTGCTTTAAAAAATGAGGACATGTTCTCACTGACCAAAATAATAATATCTCTAATGCCACTATTTTATGTACAACATATAGAGTAAAGTAAGTAAGTCACCTTCTTATTACTTTCTGACAGGTTCACATGGGTAAGACGGACCATCACATGTCATCTAAAACGCTAAAACCAATTTTCTATTAGGATATTGTACATCAAGGAAAGTATTTGGTTTCACTCAGGGCTCTATATTGTGTCAAATCAAATCAATCTTATTTAAGATTATGGTCTAAAGACCATAATCACAATCACATTGCCTCAATGGCCTTTACAGTCTGTACAGTGAATGATATGCTCTGTTCTTACACTCTCAATTTGAGTGATGAGCAATTTCACATAATAATTAAAAAAAAAACCTTTAACAGGGGAAAAAAAAGACACAAGAAACCTCAGGAAAAGGCACAGAATAGTCAAAATACACCACGCCATTGTGTGAGATGGTTTATTGTGTTCCATGGCATTTTTTTTTTGTTTTGCATGGGATAGCCTTTATTTCTAAGAAAAATAATAGAAATATATGTTTTTCAAATATTTTGTTAGGCTTTGTATTGCATTTAAATTACCTTAAATCTACTCCTTCTCCAAATTTCTAATTGTGTATACTCCAATTTATTATGTTCACTAATTTTCATTTTCTTATAATTTCATTATATTGTTACATTTCTATTCTGGAAAGAGAAACTCTGATGTAACCCAGATTCCATTTGGGGATTAATGACAACAAAGAGACAGAGCATTGATGTTTTTTTTATGATGAACAGAAAGCAGTTTAATGTTGCAAATCACAAGGGAACAATTGTGTCTATTTTTTAAAAAGCACAGTATGTTGCACAAGACACAAGATTTAAAAGTTAGACGGTTAAATTAACTGATTATTTTCATTAAAAGAAGCAGGATGAAAGTGTCCAGAGGAAAATGGTATTGTTTCTCCTCCCATTCAGACATCGTTATCTGTTCAGAGGCGCTGCTGCAGGAGCTGCTGGAGAACGACAACAGAGACAAACAATGATGTTCAATTTACTAAAAACATGTTATTTAGTCTACTAATAAAATTTCACCAAAAACTGAACATTATAACCTTCATTAAGGGAGGATTCATGGCAGGGCTCCTCTATTAGACTGCATTAGCTAGTTGGTGTATTTAATAAACTGACAACTGACAAATGTATTGCCTGACTGGGAAATGAAATAAATGTAAAAAAAAAATAAAAAAAATAGGATGGAATAAACTGTTTCAAATGATATTTTACTAGCTTACTAGTTTTTTTTTACATATATGAAATTAATGAGACTTAAATGTAACTGTTACCAATTGTCAGTGGAATGATGCTCAGTATTTACTTTGATGATATGGTAGACATTTAGTGATTTGCATTGTCTATTTATGGATAAATCAACTGGATCTTACCTTTACTGCTCAGGACCCTTATTACATCAAGACCCCCAAATCCATTGGTCCTCCAGGCATTGGCCATCCTGGCATTGGTCCTCCTGGCATTGATCCTACAGGCATTGGCCATCCTGGCATTGGCCCTCCTGGCATTGGTCCTACAGGCATTGGCCATCCTGGCATTGGCCCTCCTGGCATTGGTCCTACAGGCATTGGCCCTCCTGGCATTGGTCCTACAGGCATTGGCCATCCTGGCATTGGCCCTCCTGGCATTGGTCCTACAGGCATTGGCCCTCCTGGCATTGGTCCTACAGGCATTGGCCCTCCTGGCATTGGTCCTACAGGCATTGGCCATCCTGGCATCGGCCCTCCTGGCATTGGTCCTACAGGCATTGGCCATCCTGGCATTGGCCCTCCTGGCATTGGCCATCCTGGCATTGGCCCTCCAGGCATTGGTCCTCCAGGCATTGGTCCTCCTGGCATTGGTCCTCCAGGTACTGGCCCTCCTGGCAGCGGCCCTCCTGGCGTTGGCCCTCCTGGCACTGGTCCTCCTGGCGTTGGCCCTCCAGGCATTGGTCCTCCTGGCATTGGCCCTCCTGGCATTGGTCCTACAGGCATTGGTCCTCCAGGCATTGGTCCTCCTGGCATTGGCCCTCCAGGTATTGGCCCTCCTGGCAGTGGCCCACCTGACGTTGACCCTCCAGGCATTGGCCCTCCAGGCATTGGTCCTCCTGGCATTGGTCCTCCAGGCGTTGGCCCTCCAGGCATTGGTCCTCCAGGCACTGGCCCTCCTGGCATTGGCCCTCCTGGCATTGGTCCTCCAGGCATTGGCCCTCCAGGCATCGGTCCTACAGGCATCGGTCCTCCTGGCGTTGGTCCTCCAGGCGTTGGTCCTCCTGGCATTGGCCCTCCTGGCATTGGTCCTCCAGGCGTTGGCCCTCCAGGCATCGGTCCTACAGGCATCGGTCCTCCTGGCGTTGGCCCTCCAGGCGTTGGCCTTCCTGGCATTGGTCCTCCAGGCGTTGGCATTCCTGGCATTGGTACTTTGGATCCTTGGGTTGGCCACTGGTATCCGTATGTTCCTTGATGTCCTGGTCAAACATAAGGGGGATCATCGTTTTCTCTTTTTCTTTGCACAAACGTGAAAATTCAGTGAAGAACATTTGATAAAATAGGGTCAGGATGGAGTTTCAATAACAGTGAAAACTGATGAAATAACAAAAGACAGTTACAACAAAGGCCTTTTTACCATAGTTTGTGATGTTAGTGCCGAACATTTTTGAATTTCAGATCAGATCCAAACTCTGAAATGACAGATGCAAACAACACCCATATTCATATGAGAAAAATAAGAACACATTATTACACATATGCAGATTTATGCAGTTGTATAACATAATATGCTATATTGTGTCGAAAGAAAGCATCTTCAGGTCACCGTAGAAAAGACAGCATATTTGTTAATCACATGCCAAAAAATATACTAGTGACAGCATATTTGTTAAATATGATAATGACGAGATTTACTAGTGAACCTACTGAGTGCTGGAGTGCAGATCCACTGACACAGCAGAGAAGCATCTCTGCTTTTATAGGAAGTCGTGGGGCGGACAGGCAGTGGAGGAGGAAGTAATCACATCCTTTACTAAACTATGTAAAAATACTTGGATACAAGTTAAACTCTTGCATTGAACATGTATGTAAGTATAATCAGGACAATGTACTTTAAGTATTGATCAAATCAAAAGTACCACAGGGCTTGTCCAATCAGTTGTGCAAACCTGAAATTGTATATAAAAAATGAAAAATTATAACATTTAAGTACTTTGTAGGAGCAGCAGCAATTCTTGACATTTGTTAAGCAGGATTGATACAAAATGACAAATGATTATCAAAATATTTAAAACAGCCCATTTTCAGTCCAAAAATGTAATTTTCCTTAGTGGTGTCCAAACATTTCAAAACCTTATTCTTCTGCAAGCAATCAAAAGTCTCTATTATTGTATAATGACATTGAGATTACTAACTTTGATAGAATAACTTTTGATATAAAAAATTGATATGTACTGAATTTTTGGTACTTTTGAAGTTGATTGAAAAAGATCCAAAATACATTTCAAATATCTCTGAGTGTGTGTGCATGTGCGTGTGATTGGCTGCCAAGTGTGTTTGAGTGGTTGTGGGTTGTCCCTGGGAGCTGATTGGTTCCTGCCCGGAAGACAAGGATTTAAAGGCCGGCTCCTGTCCAGTTCCTGTGGGCTTTCATCCTCTGCTGTCCAAGACTACCAGCATTTGTGTGATTATGGACGAAATATGTTTGCTAATAAAACTATGTTAAAATGCTTGCTGCTGATGGTGATTGGGGAACAGGAAGAGGAGAGTCTCACACTAATGTTGCCCTAGGGTTTCCCCTCGGCCCTGGTTCATAACAGTATGTACTGGAGAAGGAACTCTAAAAAGGCCCGCATAGGGAGAAAAGGTGGTGTGGTACTTGGTAGATTTCCGAAGATCAAAGGCTCAATAGGATTTCTGATTGGCAGAGGGTGAAACATTTTGGCATTGCTTTTGCCATAGATCTGAGAATGCCAGAAAGTGGCTGCTTCTGGGTCTGACGCTGGCTTGAGATCTGTTTCAATAAAGATTGCTCCATCATTCTACACAGCCTTGCCTCCACAGAATTCCCTTATCATCAGACAACACATTGAAGTCAAAATATGTAAGAATTTTATTTTAAAAATCACTAAAATGTAGTTATGTTGTGATCAGATCTTTTTTACCCCAATCCCAATCCAAGTCCTTTAATATTTAGTATCTGTCAATAATGAGTCTTGATCCAATACTCAGCCTTAACTAATATTTTCCTGGATAATACAATACAAAAAGTACCTGCATCCAAGCTGTTCCTTAATAGGTTTTTTATATTGTTGAAACAAAGTATACTGTATACTTTCATATTGCTCTTTCATATTCATTAACACGCATTCAACATCACCTCAATTGTCTGATTTACATGCTTTGCTAGATGAGACCCACCAAACTAGTGCGCATACCGGCACGTTTTAACAATAAAGAGGTGACTCCAGGATGCTGACCTTCTAGGCAGACTAGCATCGAAGAAAACCTCTTTATTTGACAATAGATATAACTGTGATATCTGAGATAACTATTTTGTGTATATTGTCAACAAGCTAGGACAAAGAAATACATTTTGCTGTTAAGAATTATTTAATATTGGGGTGCAACTTAGCTGGTAGAGCGAGCGTCCCATGTGCAGGGGTTTGGGGGTTCGAATCCCAGCCTGGGGCCCTTTGCTGCATGTCACTCTCCCTCTCCCTCATCCTGTCTCCGGGTATATGTTGAGCTGTACTATCTGTAAAGGGCAAAAAATATACTTAAAAACAGGATTATTTAATATTTATTCGATTTTCCAATTATGTAAGAATAAACAGTACAGACATGACTTGCTTTGATAATGATCATACAGAGGTTTAATGGTTTTAATCACAAGGAAACAATGTTGAACAGTCATATTCATTCAAAGAGACACAAACAACACACCTCGTGTTATTATTCATTATTCTTTTTTTAATTTATTTTCTTTTTTGTTTGTATTTTTATGTATTCCTTGTTTTGTTTTCACACACACACACACACACACACACACACACACACACACACACACACACACACACACACACACGCACACACACACACACACACACACACACACACAGCTGGCCAACTGTTAGTCCTCCCGACTGTCCTACCGACTCTTCCTCATATTTCTCAGCAAAAAACGTTAACTCACCAAGTGTTGGTGATGAAAATGAATGAGCCCTCCAGACCGTGAACTTTCCCCCAGAAATCAGCCTCTGTCCTCGCAAGTGAGTCAGACAGCATCCAGTTTACTGATGAGCGAAAAGTGTAACTTTATCACTTTCCAGGATATTTGGTGGGTCAGTATCTCAATCACTACACATTATAACAGCATCCATATGATTATAAACTAAAATGAGACTTAGGAAACAGAAATATTGCAAAATAGTGAGACGAAATAACGTTATTACATTTCGTCTCGTCTCGTTTTGGTCAACGAAAATGAAGAAATACTTTAGCAGAATTTTTATTTTGTAAACCACATTTAGTCCCATTTTTATTCATCAACAACATTGCATTATATATTCGATTATAGTTTTCGTCACATGACCACCATTTACGTTGCGTCTCGTCTCGTTTCCGTCGTGTGATAAAGGTTTGTTGATGACGATATTTAGCCATAATTTTCGTTGACGAAAGCAACACTAGAAGGTTTCCAGATAGAAACCTCTCTTGTTTCTCCTCCTATTTAAAACATCTTTGTCTCGTCGAGGTGGCTGCTGCAGGAGCTGCTGGAGGGCAACAGCAGAGACAAACATTGACATTCAGCTGCTAAAAAAACATGTCAGTTATTCTGTTAATAAAGTGTTAAAACCTTAATACTTTTCTTTAAAAAAATTGACATTTTCTAACTGACCCAAATAATAATATTTCTAATGCCACTATTTTGTTTACAGCATGTTATAAAGTAAAGTAAGTCACCTTCCTACAGCTGAACTTGGCAGCGAAGAGCATTTTATGGGTATTGACATGATACTACTATGTACATTCATGATACTGTGTTGGCCAACCAAACACAAAGTAAGATCGCGTAAGGCCAAGAAAGAATTTGGAATTACTTTCTGACAGGTTCACATGGGTAAGAAGGACAATCACATCATATCGAGAAAAAAAAACTACTTTTCTATTAAGATGTTGTACATCGAGGAAAGTTGGTTTCCCTCAGGGCTCTTTTGTGTCAAATCAAATCAGTCTTATTTATGAAACCCAAAATCACAATCACATTGCCTCAGTTGGCTTTACAATCTGTACAGTGAACAATATGCTCTGTTCTTAGACTCTCAATTTGAGTGATGAGCAATTTCACATGTTAAGAAATACCTTTAATGAGGGAAAAAAAAGATAGGAGAAACCTCAGGAAAAGGCACAGAATAGTTATTTTTCAAACATTTTGTTAGGCTTTGTATTGCCTTTATTTGCCAAGAAGGCTTGAGGAGTTGACAGTCGGATCGCAGAAGGGGTAACATGCAGCAAAGGGGCTACAGGTCGCAATCAACCCCTCCACCAAATTTCTCATTGTGCATACTCAATACTAACCCTATTTATTATGTTTACTACTTTTAAATTTTTTTATAATTTCATTATACTGTGACATTTCTGTTCTGGAAGGAGAAACTCTAATGTAACCCAGATTCCATTTGGGGATTAATGACAATAAAGAGACAGAGCATTGATGTTTTTTTTTTATAATGAGCAAAAAGCAGTTTAATGTTGTAAATCACAAGGGAATAATTATAATCACTGTGTAATTCATCAAAAGCACAGTATGTTGCACAAGACACAGGATTTAAAAGTTAGATGGTTAAATTAACTGATTATTTTCATTAAAAGAAGCAGGATGAAAGTGTCCGGAGGAAAATGGGATTGTTTCTCCTCCCATTCAGACATCGTTATCTGTTCAGAGGCGCTGCTGCAGGAGCTGCTGGAGAATGACAACAGAGACCAACAATGATATTTAATTTAATAAAAACATGTAATTTAGTCTATCAATCAAATTTCACCAAAAACTGAACACTATAATCTTCATTAAGGGAGGATTCATGGCAGGGCTCTTCTATTAGACTGCATTAGCTTTAGCTGGTCAATCTGATAAACTGACAACTTAGCATATTGCCTGACAGGAAAAAGAAATACATGTAAAAAGAGAAATGAAATTAACTGTTTCAAATGATAGTTTACTAGCTAACTAGTTTGATTTATCACATACTTGAAATTAATGAGACTTAAATGTGACTCACATTCAATGATTTGCATTGTCCATTTATGGATAAATCAGCTGGATCTTACCTTTACTGCTCAGGACCCTAGTGAGATCAACACCCCCAACCCCTTGGTCCCCCAGGATTTCCTCCAGGCATTGGCCCTCCTGGCATTCCCCCAGGCATTGGCCCTCCAGGCATACCTCCAGGCATTCCCCCAGGCATTCCTCCAGGCATTCCTCCAGGCATTCCCCCAGGCATTGGCCCTCCTGGGTATTGCCACTGGGATCCCCATGTTCCTTGATATCCTACTCAAACATAAGGGGGATCATTGTTTTCTCTTTTTCTTTGCACAAACTTGAAAATTCATGAAGAACATTTGACAAACAGGGTCAGGATGGAGTTAAAGTAACAGCAAAAACTGATGAAACAACAAAAGACAGTTACAACAACAGTTTTTTTTTTTTTTTTTTACCGTTGTTAGTGACGCCCTGGCCGAACATTTTTGAATTTCAGATCAGATCCAAACCCTGAAACAACAGATGCAAACATGAAAAAAATAAGAGCACATTATTACACATATGCAGATTTATGCAGTTGTATAACATAAATTGCTACAGAAAGCGTCTTCAGTTCACTGTGGAAAAGACAGCATATTTGTTAAATATGATAATGACAAGAGATTTACTAGTGAACCTACTGAGTGCTAGAGTGCAGATCCACTGACACAGCAGTGAAGCAGCTCTGCTTTTATAGGAAGCCATGGGGCGGACAGGCAGTGGAGGAGGAAGTAATCACATCCTTTACTTCAGTAAACGTACCAGTACACCCCTGTAAAAATACTCTGTTACAAGTCAGACTCCTACAATTAACGTATGTAATGTATGAGAGTATATTCAGGTAATGTCCTTAAAGTATAAAAGTAAAAGTATTACATGTGATGTCCAACCAATTGTGCCAAGCTGGATACATAAAGAATGAAAAATGCTAGTCAAAAAAGTTTAAATAGCAAATAAATTTTCAGACCGTCTATGCACCAAAACTGTTCCTTGCCTAAAAACTTTTAAAATGTTATTCCTCAAGTACTGCATGTGTTGTCCTACCAATTGTGCAAACCTGAAATTGTATATTAAAAAAAATGTAAATACTTTCTGACCAATAATTTCTGACCAAAAGTGTTATTTTCCTCAGTTGTGTCCAAACATTTCAAAATCTTTTTTCCTCTGCAAGCAAGCAAAAGTCTTTATCAGCGTTATAATGACAGTGAGATTTCTAACTTTGATAGAATAACTCTTGATATAAAACATTTTACTGAAGTTTATTAAAAAAAAACAAAAACATCCAAAATACTTTTCAAATATCTCTTCATTTCTCTCAGCCTGTGATGATGTATCATAAACCAAAACAGGCAAAAACTCAAACATGTTCAGTTTACTTAAAGGTGCTAATGGTGAGAAAAGCATATTCACTACTTATAGGCTTGAATATCAATAAATTAAACAATTGGAGATATGAACATAAGTGTCGGTGTCACCAACTTGAACTTGAACTGTTGTGAGTCCTGGCACTGACTTGAACTCTGATGATCTTTCACTGTTTCTCAAGTCTATTGGCTGCCAGTGGGAGTATAGTGTTGGGAGTATGAATCTGTCGATTCCAGTGTTGTAACACTGGCAAAATGCAGAACCTTTTATTTCTTCTTCTTGTTTTTAGTTCTCAAACTTCAGAAACCATTAAAGTCAAAATATGTAAGAATTTTGTTTCAAAAACCACTAAAATTATAAACAGAATGTGAATAACAGTTCTGAAACCCTGATGGCGACGTGTTGCTTTGCAAAGATACATAAATAAGTGAGCATGCTAACTGGCTTTATTCAAGTCTTTTTGGAGTCATGTCTTTGTAAAGTGAGGTCTCAAGCCAATCATCTGCAGTCAACTTTCAACTTTCAATTGGGAGTCTATCATCTTAAAACATTTCTCAGGACCAGACTTTTAACTCCACTTAAATCATTCAGGCGTTAAAGTGACAGAATTAGTGGACAATGAATAAAAGCCTGGAGCTTTGTTGAGTTGGTGCAGGGTGCTGATGAACAATGTTATGCTCTGCCAACTCTGTCACCCTGATAAAGGTTTAGACATCATGGGACATCAATGATTTTTTGAGAGGAATAATTTTTCTAAATTGAAGAATTGCTTAAGCGAAAAACAAAAACAACACATTTATTGAAGAAACATCCACTAAGAATCATAGAATATATTTTTTCTAGATGTTTAGGAAGGAGTTGAGATTTTTAGACTTGGGTTTAAATTCTTTTACACATTTCATAAAACTTTTAAAACACATTAACTGAGCACCTTTGATAGTAGCAGATTGTCATACAGTTTTAAGGCGCCTTCTAGAAGTGCCTCAGATCCTGCATTGCTGCTCAGGTTACAGGTTTAATCTGTCATAATGTCAGCTGTCGTTGGGTTGCAAGAAATTGCACAGTCTTGATATTAAACATCACATTTCACAATAAACGCAGCATCCTCTTTTTACAGTACCAGGGAAGCACTGTGTTATAAGCCTCTCTCCCTTTTCTATTGAAATGACCATAAGATTGCTACATGTCCAGAGTGAAAAGGGGAAAGTTTACCACCCTCTGAATGTTGAAAGGAGACAGAAATGTCACATTAATATTTGTTCCCCTTTTTTATATTTGCAGGTTGAGTAACACTATAATCCTCACAATGAAGCTCCTTAAAAAAAAGCTGTACATTAAATGCCCCGTTGTTCTATGTACTGTACACTGATCAGGTGTTACATTATGACCACTGACAGGTGAAGTGAATAACTCTTATTATCTCTCTGTCATGGCACCTGTTGGTCGGTGGGATATATTTCAGCAAGTGAACATGTTGTCCTCAAAGTTGATGTGTTAAAAGCAGGAAGAATGGGCAAGCGCTAGGATTTTAGCGAGTGTGACAAGGGCCAAATTTTCCTGGTTTTCCCGGTGTGCAGTGGTCCAAGGAAGAGCCAGTGGTGAACCGGCAACAGGATCATGGGCGGCCAAGGTTCACTGATGCACGTGGGGAGCGAAGGCTGGCCCGCGTGTTCGACCCAACAGACGAGCTACTATTGCTCAAATGTCTGAAGAAGTTAATGAAGAAGTTCTGATAGAAAGGTGTCAGAGTACACAGTGCATCACAGTTTGTTGGGTATGGGGCTGCATAGCCGCAGACGAGTCAAGGTGCCCTCGCTGACCCTTGTCCACTGCCAAATCAAGTCCAAGATCCATGGAGGCCCAAAATCGTAGCTTAAAGGACTTAAACACCACAGCACACCGTCAGTGGTCTAGTGAAGTCCATGAGTCGGGGCGGTTTTGGCAGCAAAAGGGGGACCAATACAGTATTTGGCAGGTGGTCATATTCTTTCAAATTTAATTGGTTGCTCTTTCTATATATATTGATTATTAAATGATAATGAATGTTTTGTGAGACTACTTGGTGACTTATCATGGAATGCCTTTTGTTTTTGTCATGGAATAATCATATATCTAACGCCACTATTTTGTGTACTGCATGTTATAAAAAGGAAAGTAAGTCACCGTCTTACAGCTGAACATATGTGATACAATAAAGTGGGAAACTAGATGTGGACCCAAATACAGACACACACAGGAGGCAGGATTGGGGGGGGGGGGAAGAAAAGCAAGCTTTATTTTAACAAGCTGAAAAGTACAAAAACCAGGAGACTAGAAAAAAAACAAACAAAATTAGTTGAGAGGGCAAAAAACAAAGCATCGACTAAAAACAAAGTGCAAAGAAAAGCGCAGTGAAGTGCATTTTATGGGTATTGACATTATATATGTGTTGGCTTACCAAACACAAAATAAGATGGTGGAAGGGCAAGATCCTATTTATTTAGGAATTATTTTCTGAGAGGTTCACATGGGTAAGAAAGACCATCACATCTCATCTAAAGCAGCAACAATTTTCTGTTGGGATGTTGTACATCGAGGACAAAAGGATAGAAGAAACCTCAGGAAGAGGCACAGAATAATCAGAATACTCCACACCATTGTGTTAGATCATTGATTTTGTTTCTTGGCATTTTTTTTTGAATGGGATAGCCTTTATTTCTAAGAAAAAGAATAGAAATATATTTTTTCCCCTTTTCAAATATCTTGTTAGGCTTTGTAATGCCTTTATTTTATAATTTTATTTATTTTACTTTGTCAGTGCCAAGACAGCTTGAAGAGTTGACATGAAAGTCAGATGAAAGAGAGACATGACATGCAGCACTGGTTGAGTTCAACCCCTCCACCAAATCCCTAATTGTGCATACTCTTGTGTATTGTATTATTATTTATATATTATATTTATATATATATATTTTATAATTTCTTATAATTTAAATATACTGTTACATTTCTATTCTGGAAGGAGCAACTCTAATGTAACCCAGATTCCATTTGGGGATTAATGACAATAAAGAGACAGAGCATTGACTTTTTTTTATGATGAGCAGAAAGCAGTTTAATGTTGTTAATCACAAGGTAACAATTAGGTCTAATTCATCAAGTGCATAGCATGTTGCACAAAGAAAAACAGAATTTAAAATGTAGGTGATCCAACGAAATGATTATTTGTATCAAAGCAAGCAGGATGAAGGTTTCCAGGCAGCAGCTGGTCTTGTTTCTTTTTCCATCCAGACATGTTCATCCCATCAGGAGCTGCTGAATGACGACAGCACAAACAAATATCATCATGTAATTTACTAAATACATGTCAATTTTCCTATTGATAATGTTTCTACAGTGTAATAGCTTTAGCTGTCTAACTAAGGTTGTACCTAAACTGACAACTGGGAAGGGAAATCAATGAGGCATAAATGTAACTGTCGCTGTTTGTCAGTGGAGTGTTGAGCTGTAATTTGCTCTGGGACCAAAAAGAGACTCAATGATTTGCACTTTACATTTTCAATAAATCAACTGGATCTCACCCATTGCTGCTCAGGATCCTAACACGGTTTGCACCAAACAGGAACGCAGGGAACTGCGGGCTGAGGAATGCATGGATTATAGGGCTGAGGCTGTGGAATAGAATGAATGATGTCTGACACAAAGCCCAGAATGCTGGGTACGATGCTGGGTTGGGGTTGGGGTGGGCAAGGTTGGGGTTGGGGTAGGTAAGGTTGGGGTTGGGGTAGGTAAGGTTGGGGTTGGGGTGGGCAAGGTTGGGGTTGGGGTAGGTAAGGTTGGGGTTGGGGTGGGCAAGGTTGGGGTTGGGGTAGGTAAGGTTGGGGTTGGGGTGGGCAAGGTTGGGGTTGGGGTAGGCAAGGATCTGGTCCATATCCTGGGTTTCCTCCTTGCATTCCTCTTGGGTATCCTCCTCCGTATGTCCCTTGGGTTCCTATTAAAAAAAAAGGGGGGTTGTCTTTTTCTCTGTAAAAACCTGATGTCAGTTTGCTCCTTAATGCTTTGGTTTTAGTAAAAGTGGAAAATGATGAGAACGAGCAAAACACAGTTACACTGAGTGACGTCTTTACCGTAGTTAGTGACGTTTTGGCCGAACATTTTGGAATTTCAGATCAGATCCAAACCCTGTAATGAAAGAAGCAAAATGAACAAACATCTTGTTAACATGACAAACATATTTTTTACACAAATGCTATATTGTGTAGAATCTGTATAGCATCTGCAGTACGCTGTAGAAAAGATAGCATTTTTGAAAACAGGTAGCACAGGTCAGAAGCCTTACATCATGCAGTTGTGATGAATATATCATAAAGCCAGGTATCACAGTAAGACATCAGTTAGATATGCTGATGCTGATAAACAGTAAATCCATGAAATACAAGCTGATCAACATATCAATACACACATTTTATGGTATCAATGTCCAGAGATCTACTAGTATACTTACTGAGTGCTGGAGTGCAGATCCACAGACACAGCAGTGACCCGGCTCTGTTTATATAGGAAGCCAGGGGGGCGGACAGGCAGTGGAAGAGGAAGTAGATCCTTTTCTTAAGTAAACGTATTAATACCATTCTGTAAAAAATACCATTCTACAAGTAAAAGTCCTGCATTGAAAATATGCTTAAAGTATTAAAAGTAAAAGTACTCCATGCAGAAAACTGTTACTCTTATACTATTATTGATATCATGACATTGATATTACTCATGCATCAATGTAAAAGCAGGATTTAAATGCTGTAGTTTGTTGAGTTGGAGCCATATTGAACTGTTTTGCAAATAACTATTCTTTTTTTATTGTTTTTTTTCTTTCTAGAATCAATTGTATGTTTTGTAAAAAATCATAAAATGCTGAGAAATGTCACATCAGTTACCCAGAGCCCAAAGCGACACCTTCACCATGCATGTGCTTGTTATTGTCCTTTGTTGTGTTGAAACATTTCAAAACTTTATTCCCCTGGAGCAAAAGTCCTTACACATAATAAGTAAACAAACAAAAAGTGGTATCAGGTGCGTTCAGTCGTTTTCTGTGTGTGTTTGTAAAAAAACAAACACAAACAATGAAATATCTCTTCATTTGATGTGTATATCCAAATATATTGTTTTCTACAACCAATACACTCAAAGTTATTCAGTTAACATAAGATGTCAAATCCTAATGCCAGCTTTTATTGTTTTGCTTTTAAAAATTGCTATAAAATTAATTAAAAATCTCTCAGAGCTTGTATCCACTGGTCAGCCAAGTAGTTTCAGACACTGTAAAGAAGATTTTGATTCTTTATTTTTCTTAAGTGTGTAGATGTTAATCAACCATAATTAATAAATGTGTATAAACTTCAGGTATAGAACTTTTACATCACTGGAACAGTTTTAAACAATTGGAGACGTGAACGGATAGTGTCACTGACTTGAACTTCAATATTAATCTCTTGAACTTTGACTTTTCACTGTTTCTACACATTTCTGCTGGTGAGACCACAGTGTGGGAGTACGAGTGTGTCGATACCTGTGTTGTAACACTCATAAAATGCAGAACCTTCTGTTTCTTCTTCTTCTTTGTATTTATCAAAGTTGAGAAACCAGCTGTTTCTCACTCTCAGCACATCAAATTCAGTAGGGCAGCCTGGTCAGTGGCCCTTAGCCCCAACGTTTGCTGCTTTAGGTGTGTACTGGGGGAGTGTTGATGTTGTTTGGTATCAGACTCTCATCTCTTGAGGGGTAATATGGTTCAGGGCTCGCTGGTTAACCCTCTGAAGTCCAGGGTATAATTGGCCGTTTTTAACAATTTTTGATTTTATATTTCACGTTAAAAACTGTTTATCTTGCCATGTTTGGTGTCATTTTCTTTAGCACAACCTCACATGTGTGACTGTACAGTTATTTCTTTTTATTTTGACGTACTGTATTAACACAATGGACCTAAAATCACACACACAAAAAAACAAAAACATAAAATCTGAGTAGGAAGAAGTTTGATTTTTTTTACTGTGAAAACATGTTTTTACCATTTCTTTCCGCACCAAGCGCACACCAAACATGATGGCAATGTTTGTGAAAAAAACGTGGCATGCATTATTTATTATAGTCCAGTTTTACATGATGACAGCAATTGTTGGGTTGAGAGTCAAGGAGACAGAGATGCACAGTCTCAATAAACATCACATTTCACAACACAAACAGCATCCTCTTTTCACAGTACCAGGGAAACAAGACACCATCAAGTTCTCTCCCCTTTTCTACAGAAATGACCATAACATTGCTACATATCCAGAGTGAAAAAGAAAAAGTTTCTCAAGCTTGAATGTTAAAGGGAGAAAGAAAGAAATATTACTTTATTTGGTGGTTGAATAACACTGAGGAGAACTGGAGGACCTGTTTCTCAAAGCAGGTGGGGACAATCTCCTGTGAGAGTGGTATATTAAAAATATAAGTTAGAAAATCAGTGGATTGGCATGTTTTCAGTGCAGTGTCAGGTATGTTATCAGGACCAACGACTTCACATGTTTTCACTCTCACATCTGCTGTAGACACTGACAGTGGCCTATGTTGCTCACCAAGCAACACAACCTCACATATGATGGGGGCGCTCCTGATTTTGTAACTCTGTAACTTTTGTTTTTGAATGCCACATGTCTTTAGTGTTGTTGGCGTTGAGGATCCTCTCAAGAATCTTTAGGGGAAAACACTGTAAACGCTGTCATCAGCTCATTTTCTGGGATGTTTTGACTCAACCTTGAGAATCTTATATGTGATTGTCTGCCTAACTGAACAAAACAGGTGGATGCAAATCTTGGCAAGTATAGTTTCTTTTTAGACTCTTTATGTGAAGCACTTTATTTGCTCATATTTTATGCTTTCCAGGGTGGAACAAGATAGCTTTCCCACCCCTTCACTTTCTTTTATATTTGTAGTTTGAGTGACACTGCTAGTCCTCGCAGTGAATTTAAACTCTTTTACAATGTTTGATCAATTTATACTAGCTGTCAAGGCTATTAAATATCAGAAAAACATTAAAATTGCTCATCACAAGTTTATAAATAAAGAGATGATTTGCTTTGATAATGAACAGAAAGCAGTTTAATGCTGTTTATCACAAGAGAACAATTTTGATCTAATTCATGCATACAGAGTGTCACACAAAACACATGCTTCAAAATAGAGGTGGTCAAATTAACTGATTATCAATAAAGGAAGCAGGATGAAGATTTTGAGCTGGGCATCTGTCTTGTTGCTCCTCCCGTTCAGACGTCTCCATCTCATCGGAGGTGCTGCTGCAGGGGCTGTTTGAGGATGACAGCAGAGTAAAATATTACCAAAAACATGTCAAACGGTCTATTAATTAAGTTTTTTGTTAAGCTGAACATTATAACCTTCATGCAGTGAGGACATTGCAGAACTTTTGCGTTGGTTTTAGCTCTTGTATCAAACAAACTGGCAACTGAGTGTACTGCCTGATTAAAAAAAAAACAACTAAAACTAATATTATAAATAGTTAGTTCTTTTAAGAATTTGATTTGTGAATAAACTGTTTCTGCTTGTATTTAACAATTTGATTAATTGCATAAGTGACATTAATAGGGCCAAAATGTAACCATTGCTGACTATCACTGGACTGTTGAACAGTATTTTCTTTGGTAGTAAATAAGAATGGGATGATTTGGACTTTAGATTTATAAATAAATTGACTGGCTCTCACCATTGCTGTTCAGGGTCTTAACAAGGCGACAGCCAAACCCAATCAGGTCCATTCACCACTCCACAAATCCTGGCTGCAGGAGGGGTGGGTTGGGCAGGCCAGGGGTTTCCTCCCAGGTTTCCTCCCGCATTTCCTCCTGGGTTTCCTCCTGGGATTCCTCCCGGGACTCCTCCCTGGGTTCCAACCGGGACTCCCCCTGGGTAGAAACCGGGGGTTCCTCCCGGGACTCCTCCCTGGGTTCCAACCGGGACTCCCCCTGGGTAGAAACCGGGGGTTCCTCCCGGGACTCCTCCCTGGGTTCCAACCGGGACTCCCCCTGGGTAGAAACCGGGGTTTCCTCCCGGGTTTCCTCCTGGGATTCCTCCCGGGTTTCCTGCCGGCATTCCAACTGGGTTTACTCCTGGTGGTCCACCTGGGTTTACTCCTGGGATTACTCCTGGGTTTACTCCTGGGTTTACTCCTGGTGGTCCACCTGGGTTTACTCCTGGGATTACTCCTGGGTTTACTCCTGGGTTTACTCCTGGTGGTCCACCTGGGTTTACTCCTGGGTTTACTCCTGGGTTTACTCCTGGTGGTCCACCTGGGTTTACTCCTGGGTTTACTCCTGGGTTTACTCCTGGTGGTCCACCTGGGTTTACTCCTGGGTTTACTCCTGGGTTTACTCCTGGCGGCCCACCTGGGTTTACTCCTGGGTTTACTCCTGGGTTTACTCCTGGCGGCCCACCTGGGTTTACTCCTGGCGGCCCACCTGGGTTTACTCCTGGGTATCCACCTGGGTTTACTCCTGGGTTTACTCCACCTGGCAGTCCACCTGGGTTTACTCCTGGGTGTCCACCTGGGTTTACTCCTGGGATTACTCCTGGGTTTACTCCTGGTGGTCCACCTGGGTTTACTCCTGGGTTTACTCCTGGGTTTACTCCTGGTGGTCCACCTGGGTTTACTCCTGGGTTTACTCCTGGGTTTACTCCTGGCGGCCCACCTGGGTTTACTCCTGGGTTTACTCCTGGGTTTACTCCTGGCGGCCCACCTGGGTTTACTCCTGGGTTTACTCCTGGGTTTACTCCTGGCGGCCCACCTGGGTTTACTCCTGGCGGCCCACCTGGGTTTACTCCTGGGTATCCACCTGGGTTTACTCCTGGGTTTACTCCACCTGGCAGTCCACCTGGGTTTACTCCTGGGTGTCCACCTGGGTTTACTCCTGGGTATCCACCTGGGTTTACTCCTGGGTTTCCTGCCGGCATTCCAACTGTTCCTCCCAGTGTTCCTCCAGGGATTCCTCCAGGGTTTACTCCTGGGGTTACTCCCAGGTGTCCACCTGGGTATCCTCCTGGGGTTCCTCCTGGCATTGGCTGAGGTTTACAGGCAAGGACATACTGGATTCCTAGTCAAACAAAAGCAGTAGGGTTAATAACCTCCTATTTCAGATTGTATTATCTTGATTCCAGTTGTTGTTCCTCAAGATTTAAAAGAATGTTCGACAATAAGAACGAGGATGGATTTTAGTAAAAGTGAAGGAAAAACTGAGAATGAACAAAGTGAGTTGTTACCCATGTTGCTGACATTCCTGCCCGAACATCCCAGGGATTCCTCCTGGGTTTCCCCCTTGGATGTTATAGCCAAACATTAATAGAATTTCAGATCAGAACCAAACCCTGAAATGAAAGAGGAGTATACAAACAAAGGCCTTTGTTCATAAACATGTTTACAAAATGCCAATTTAAGCAGTTTTAACACACACACACACACACACTTACCTTATGGTAATTATGCCCAGGAAGTTTCTACTGGTGCAGCCACCGACTGCAGTGAACTGGCTCTGCCTTTATAGGAAGACACGAGGCAGCAGTGGGGAGGAAGTATTCAGAGTGTTAACTGTGTCCAAATCTGTGTTTTCATGTCCGTGCCTGTCAACATCAGGAGGGGAATCAAACCAGCATCCTTCCAATAACAAGACGCTGAGTCTAACCCTAACCCTGAGCCACAGCCACCCCAATGTGTGTCTCCAAATTTCTGTGTTTCTGTCCATTTCCATGTCAATGTCTGTGTCCATTTCCAGCTAAAAATAGTCATTTGTACATACTGTATATGCCCTTTAAATCCTTTTATTTTTTATGCTATTTTTTATTTATTCCTGTTTGATATTTAATACTGTACTGTACTGACCAGACAAGCACTGAAATTTCATTGTATACGTGATGTGCAATGACAATAATGTTTCTATTCTGATTTACCCCATTAATAATGTGTAGACTGAATTTCTGATAAATTATATATACATATAGTTATGTTGCCATAATGCATACACATTTTACATTCTATTTATATTGTTATATATATTGTTACTATCTTCTCTTGTTTAAATTTTATTATATAACCCAGCTACCCAGGGATTGATAAAATATTTCTGTTTTTTTTATGTTTAAAAAAGAAAAGAAGACAATAAGAGACAGGGCATTGTAGAGATGACTTGCTTTATGAATGAACAGAGAGCAGTTTAATGTTGCAAATCAAAAGGAAACAATCATAATCATGATGACTGTGTAACACATCAAAAGCTTACAGTGTGTACATGAAAAACAAGCTTCAATATTTGGGTGATCAGATTGATTTATTCTATGAAACAAAGCAGGACGAAGGTTTCCAGGTGGCAACTTGTGTTGTTTCTGTTTTCATCAGGATATGGTCATCTAGTCTGGGTCGTGGCTGCAGGAGCTGTTGGAGGATTAGACAGAATTTATTGTAATTTCCTTCCAGAACATGATTTGTTAATAATATGTAACTGTACCAATAAAATGTTACTGTTAGTTATTGTCAGTGTATTTACTTTGATATGACAACGACTCAATGATTTACACTTTAAATGTATCGATAAATCAACTGGATCTCACCCTTACTGCTCAGGATCCTAACACGGCAGGGAAAACTTCCAACTAGGCCCAATAGCCATATCCGCCAAACCCTCCACATGGGTCCCATGCTGAAGAATAGCATGGGTCCCAGGGTTCAGGTCGGCATGGGTCCCAGGGTTCAGGTCGGCATGGGTCCCAGGGTTCAGGTCGGCATGGGTTGCAGGGTTCAGGTGGGCATGGATCACAAGGGTGAGGGCGCCTAGACTGGGGCTTGCCAGGTCTACCTGGGTACCCTCCTTGGTTTCCTCCTTGGTTTCCTCCTTGGTTTCCTCCTGGGTATCCTCCTTGGTTTCCTCCTTGGTTTCCTCCTGGGTATCCTCCTTGGTTTCCTCCTTGGTTTCCTCCTGGGTATCCTCCTTGGTTTCCTCCTTGGTTTCCTCCTTGGTTTCCTCCTGGGTATCCTCCTTGGTTTCCTCCTTGGTTTCCTCCTGGGTATCCTCCTTGGTTTCCTCCTGGGTACCCTCCTTGGTTTCCTCCTGGGTACCCTCCTTGGTTTCCTCCTGGGAATCCTCCTGGGTACCCTCCAGGAAATACTGCTTGGGTTCCTAGTCAAACAAAAGGTGCATCATTTTGTATATTAGTTTAAACAAACTTGATGTTAACTTGCTCCTTAAAAAATAAAAGAATGTTTGAAAAAAAGGACAAGGATGGGGTTTCAGCAAAAGAGAAGAAAAGACAGTTACAGCAACTTAATTATTTTACCTGCATTAATGACGTTATAGGCAAACATTTTGGAATTTCAGATCAGATCCAACCCCTGAAATGAAAAATGCAAGTAAACACCATTTTAATTTGAGAAAAAAAAAATGCAGCTTGAACTACGCGTGCACGCATGCACACACACACACACACACACACACACACACACACACACACACACACACACACACACACACACACACACACACACACACACACACACACACTGATTTTATAGTAATTGTGCCCCAGAATGCTGCTGGTGAACTTACTGAGTGCTGGAGTGAGGATCGACAAACAGTAGTGAACCAGCTCTGCTTTTATAGGTAGCCACTGAGCAGAGAGACCGTTGTGGAGGAAGTACTCAGAGCTTCTATTTAAGAAAAAGTCCTAATACTACTCTGTAAAAATACTTGTGTTGCAAGTGCAAGTCCTGCATTGAAAACATGTTGAAATTTGCGTTCATGTCCAAGGCTCTGTCCAGTCTCTGTGTCCTAGTCTGTGTAAATGTCAATGTCAATGGCCTAAGAACGGGTCTGGGAGGATGTCAAACAACTTGAGGCTGCTGATGAAAGGCAGGTAACATCAGATCTTTCTTCTGAAATTCATCAGAGCCTCCATCACTGCCGAGGTCCAGAGACTGCACAGTCTAAATAATAAACATCACATTTCACAACACAAACAGCATCCTCTTTTTACAGTGCCAGTGAAACATGATGTTATCAGAATGTCTGCCCCTTTTCTATTGAAATTGCCATAACATTGCTACACATCCAGCTTGCAAAATGAAATATTTACCTCCCTTTGAATTATGAAAGGGGACAGAAATGTCACTTTTCATATTTGGCTCCTTGTTTCCCTTTTTCATAATTGCAGCTTAAGTAACACTGAAAGTCCTCACAGTGAACTAAGCTCTTCTTATTTTTCCGTATTATGTCACCTGTTGAGTTCATCGCTAAGCCTTAATGTCCAAAAATGAATGAAAGTTTTCAACACTTGATCTGTCCACTTGGTCCAGTTGGCCAGAGAAAGAGACGCATCTAACGTAGGAGTCCTGAGCACTCAGATGAATAACAAATTGACTTAATGGGAGGTTTACATAGAAAATGTAAAATTTATTCAAAATTTAGTTAATATACAATCTCACAACAGTACAAAAATAGGTTCAGACAACACAGGAATTATTCCATAGATAGTGTCTGATGAAACAAATACAATCCAAGTAATTCAATGTGTTAAAGGTAAACAGGACAAGCAGCTTTTCTAGAGATTTTAACACACTGAAAACTCACCATCTCATCAGGTTTGTGCAAAAACAAACACCAATTTTAGACACTTTATTTATCACACACACGCCATCAGTGAATTTGACTTCAACAAACTAAAAGAAGAGAAAGTCATGGTTTGTTCTCAGTTTTTAGAGTCGGCTGTTAAAAGGTTTTTCTTCCATTAGTTCATCAGTCATCCACGATGCTCAGCAGACCACTCAGCTTCA
Source organism: Acanthopagrus latus (assembly GCF_904848185.1). Taxonomy (NCBI): domain Eukaryota; kingdom Metazoa; phylum Chordata; class Actinopteri; order Spariformes; family Sparidae; genus Acanthopagrus; species Acanthopagrus latus. The sequence continues at coordinate 26,150,070 of NC_051047.1, read as the reverse complement.
GCCTGCAGGCCAGTTCTTCCTCTTGACTCGCCAAAATCTGTCGCTCCAGCTCCTTCAGTCTCCATGCCATAGATACAGGCCCGGCTCGAGGCCACTCTGCTCTGTCCGACAGATCATCAGGCTCCGTCTCCTGGAGAGCAAAACAATGAAAATGAATTAAGTATGAAACTCAGTGACATTTAGAATGATATTGCTGATGGACCTCATGTCATTTGCAGCCACAGACATCATTAATAGCTTATATTAAAACCTCATCTTTAATGCAAAATACGCAAGTCTAATTATCTTCATGTGTAACATCCAGCAAGTTTGACCAAACGTACCAACTTCACTATTTCTGTCCCCTAGAATGGATGCTTGAAAGAGGTCATAACTCGTCCTAGAGACAGTGATGGAGGTGAGGGGACACATCATACCTGAGTGAGAGCTGCATCCCTCGTCTTGGCTGTGGGTGCATGAGCGACTGTTGTGGGCATGGACAACAGAGTGGAGGATGGAATGAAGAGCGGTGTGGACAGGTGATCCACAGGGTCACCGTCCAGCCAACGCTTGAGCTGCTCCATGCTCCTGTAGACAGCAGACACACGCATATCATCCATATTTTTGTTGATAACTGCAATGGAGTCCCAACAATGCTTTTTTGTGTGGTGAGCTAGCTCAAGCTAGTTGTCTTTGAAATGTAATCTCTTTTAATCTCTCTCTTTTTCCTTTCATACACTCGGAATTTGGCGGGATTGAAGTTTCAAAACTGAAAAACCTAAACTGAATAAATTATTTACAAAGTTATAGTTATCAGTTAATATAGATTACAACGCCCAGTGACTTGACCTATTTATCAGGTTTTCACTTAATTTATTAATCTTAGATTCAACAACATATCCTCTACATAAAGCTGTAGCTTTACCTTTTGCTCTCAGCCTTCTCCTCCTCTAAGTCCTGGAGGACTCTGTGGGCCAGTAGCTCTTGAGCTGTAGGAGTGTGTGTGATGTCCAGCGGGGCTGTCGGGGCCTCGAGCGGCTCCAGCAGACTGTGGAACAACTTCTGTCTCAGGGACAGACCGGTGGGCGTGGCACAGGCAGCTGCACTCGCCCTGAGGATGGAGGAGGGAGAGTCAATGAACGTGTAGCTGCACGGCGAGAATGTGATGACTTGTTCTTAGAAAAGTATGCGCGCCTTTATTAATGTCTCATTCAAAGTTTTGGAGTTTCTTACCCTTCCTTCTCCTGCTGCTTCTCTCTGTGGGTTTGCCTGATGGCGCGGGTCCACTTCTCAGGTGGCTCAAAACCCTTCAACGACTCTGTTGGGAAGTAAACCAGGATCTCCCCGTCTTCTGTCACAGCATCTTATCCAAAAAACAAACAAATAATTACATTTTGTAATACGTACATCGTCAGGCTCACATAGAAAATGTGCACTGGTTCTTATTCTAAATCACTGTAAGCGACCTTCACCTTCACAGACAGGTGGCTCAGGGATCTGCCAGTCCTTCAGCTTGTGGTCGATGCAAATCACCAGCACATCGTCCCAAGGAATTCGACTGAAGGCCGGACTCATGCCGTCATCCTCGTCGCCCAAGGCGCTCATGGTTACCTTGGATCCAGGGACTCGGGAGCGCTGAGTCTTTAATCGGACCCTTTGCAGCAGGTTTTCCAGCCGTGACATCAGGAGAGGCTGACTGCGGTGTGAGACGGGGATCTGAGCGGCGTAGCCAAAGATGGAGGAGTAAAGTTCTTTCCAGGAGTCTAGAGAGAAAGGAGCAAAAAACAGGAGGTGAGGACGGAGAGGGAAGAATAATATATGGATTATTTTATCTCTTTGAGAAAAAGGAAAAAAAAAACCTGAATCTCAGTCACTGACCTGTGTTAGAAGGCTCCCACTGTGGCAGCTGCAGGCTGAGGATCGCTTTGCGCAGCCAGGCAAGGTGCTGAACCGAGTTCCAGCCCTGATGAGGGACAAAGTCCCGAGTATCAGGCAGGTAGAACTCGCCTGGTGGCCACGAGAATCTGCTGAGCTCCGGAGATGTCACTTTGTCAGCAACGTGAGCGAGGACAGCATTGTACAGCTGGATGACAGGCGCAGGTTCCTCAGGAGGAAGACCTGCAGCGGCCCGCTCCTGGCGGTGAGCGTAAACTCTGGGACTGAACTCACGACTCAAAGCGGCCTCCATGAGCTGCACTAGAGTCTGACAGGAGAGGGGGAAGGGTGGTGGACCGCGAGCCAGCAGCCAACGCAGAGCCTGACTCAGCTAGAGACACAAGGAGACAATGTGGAGAGACGTTAGATAACGTTTATCAGCCATCAAGAAGAGAAGAAACTGTCAAAATTACCAAACAATTTGTATCAGTGATTGTGAATCTTTTTGGTGTACGACCCCTCAAGATGTGGAAAACTCTGCCTGTAAAACCTTTTCACAGGTTGCTCGATCAGCATCAAAGATGTTCGGTTTCTTTTCTTTTCAGAGATCCTTTATGAATTTGTTTTGGACGAGCGTTTACTCTGGACAGATTTAAGAAACTCAACTTTGTGACAAAACATATCTCTGTCCTTTGTTGTTTGATCCCCAAATATTTGTATGTTTTAGTTGAACTCTGGAATCAGTGGTGCAATGTCGCCCTGATGGATGAAATAATGTAATTTTGTCACGTGCATTAAGAAGAAATGAGCTGAAGGCTCTTTCAGCTCTTTGTTTTGGTTTTACAGGCTTCAAACTCATTGTTTTGGTTCAGTCACATCAGTATATTTTAGGGACTAACTGGTGAAGATAGTGGAGTCTTTAGCAGCTAACGAGCAACATTTTTCTGGATATTTTCTGGGATGTGTTTGCCTTCTGGCGAGTTTTTCTGTCGTGGTTCTGTGTTTATGTTCAGTACCTGTTTGGATCCCTGGAGGTCACTTGTGGTCTCTGGTATGAAGAGGAATGTGTACTCTGATATCAGGCCTTCCTTCACCAGAGTGTGCAGCATCAGGGCTGCGGGACACATGACAGGAACAGTTCAACAACAACTATTTATACCAATTAGCAAAATAATAATATAATTACAGCTCTGATTAATTACCTTCTTCAAGTTTCTGTGTAACACCGGCACCACCGTCGGGCCCTGGCACCAGAATGACCAGAGGCAGCGGGCAGTGCCAGCTGCTGGCCTGCTGCAGCTGTTTGAGTTGCAGCAGAGCCGACAGCAGAGGAAC